>NC_141689.1:343235995-343878995 GCF_964263255.1 Lissotriton vulgaris | reverse complement strand
CCTGCACCTCTGTGCGCATGTCAGCTATGTGAAGGATGAATGTTTCTCGGGCCGAACTCAGGACCACCTCTTTTTGAGACAAAAGGGCTCTTATTCTACTCATACCATTGAACTCTGCTTTCAAGGTTGGGATGCGCGGCCAGATGGAAACATCTGAATTCCCATGCGTAGAGGGATATAGAACGTTTTTGCAACAGACAACACGTTCTGATACAGTTACCACATAAGCGATATCTTTAATTAAACCACAACACTCTTCGTTATTCAACAGTAAATAACTACCGTTTGCCAGTAATGTGAATGTGGGAACGATTGCGGGAACCGGAGTTCCTTTCAAAACACAGGCTAAATTAGGCCGTTCCTGATTACAAGAACCATGTAACTGGATGTGCCTGCATATCAACGAATGGTCTGGGGACTCTGTGCATTCTTCCCCATTAAGATTCACTTCTTTCTCGTCTTTCAGGCACCTATATGTGAATGGAGGAGACCACGCCTCATGGAGGAATGAGTTACCTAATGGTTCATATCTCCCTATCGCAATATATCGCATACAATTTAGTGAACTTGTACAAGGCAAATGGTAATGTGATTAATCCGTGGATAAGCCACATTTCAGCAGTGGCCTCAGCTACAGAGAACGGTAACGATTCCAACCTCTCAATATGTAACATGGAAAAGGATGCGTCATGCATTGAAAGCATGCGCTGTTTGTCAGTCAAATTAAATGGGGGCAAAGAGGGAGGACACTTTCATGTAATTCCAGGGCACTCTACCTGCCTTAAGCGTCTGCAGGGTCCACGCAAATTGCATTACAGAACGTAATTGATTTTGACCATGGTATAACACGGACACTTCATCCTTTACAATATCAACCACAGAAGATACAATATTATTCAACGTGTAGATGCGGGAAGAAAGCATAATAATACTGTTATCGACAACTGCAAGCACCTTTTCCAAATTAGCTTGATCAATAGCCCTTAGGCGCTTAGCAGCCTCAATTTGCGAAAGTTTCCAGATTTCATTGTAAACAGCATAAATCCACCGTTTAGATCTACCACTAGCCGGGCCCTTTATGAAATCATTTAAATCGACATTGTCAGTTAACTGGGATAGATGTAGTTTAACTGCAGTTAATGTAGAATGTTGTAGCCAATTCTGACATAATTTGCCTACCGAGTAAGTGGTGACAGTATGATCAGTATCGAAACGGGGATCAGGCCTGACTTGCGTAAAACCTTCAGTTAAACCCAGAAAGCGACGTTGGCAAGAATCAGAGCTTCTGTGCCACATCAGCCAACCCTTCGGATCCAAACTGGATACATTAAAGGATGAATTATGCAATAATGTTTGCAGTTCTCGTATGGAAAACTATGTGAAATTATTCCAACCGGAATATTCTTCCAAATCAGGAATAGTAGGGGTATTCAACTTTTTTGAAGTAGCCAATCCAAAACATGTTGTCCGGGAAATAGTAGAATTTAAAAACAACATATGATTTGGGATGAGACATGCACGGTGCAAAGCCTCAGTGCCTTGTACCTGCCAACTTTTAGAACCCCAAACCGATTTAAGGTCAATGGTTTCCTTCCATAGTTCATATCCCTCTACAGCTAATGGGTCTAGAAAGGACTTCGAATACAACAACTTAGTATCGGTAAGTTTAACCTTGGACATGGACTTCTGTGTCATCTTAAAATAAAAGGACTCAGGACTTGATTGATTAAAGTCGGTAAAATAAGTGTACTTCTTCAAAAATGTACTGGAGCTGCCTTGTAAAGGTGCTGGGCAATGTTCCCACTGTGTGTAATTTACAGTACCCCTTCTAGAACTCGTTTTATGCAGAAAATGGTCACCAAAATGTTGAAAGCAAAATAAATCACCATAATTAGCAGATTCTAAATATAAATCTTCAGCATCAAAGGCAGCATAATATTTCAAATCAGAGAATAATGATTCTACGGCCTGAATATCCCAATCATCAGAACGTATGTTTTGTTTCACCACATCCCCCTTGTTCACTCTGAGTACATTAGGGACATTAACCACTTCAGTAGGGCCATGGATTTGAAATTTAACTGCATCCCACACAATCCCATCAAGAACCGGCCAAGCAGTGATGTTAACAAAATTCAAGTCTCTTTTCAGTCTGTGTGCTGAATGTGATGAGGAAAAGAGGGCCAAAGTTCCATTAAGATGTTGAATGCATGTTCTCTCCTCGACATAGTGTCCATCGCTGAGACAGAAAAAATAAAACACAAAACGAATTGACATAAAAAAGGTAAACTGAAAAAAGTACCAGCCAAATATATGTCCAAGGGGGAATCAAAAAATGTTTTTTAAATAAAGAGGCATAAATCGCACAACATGAGGGTTTTTTCGAAGTCACTGAAACAGAGTCAAAGGAGAACCTGGATTCTGTGGCCAAACCTAGTTGTAAATCGGGCATCGATAAATCAACAGGATAGGCGTAATCTAGGTCATCAATGTTATTAACGGAGAAAGTATTTAGTAAAGGATTGGAAACAGCGGGCATCTCGAGGGCCACTGCTGGCTCAGCATTAGAAGTAGTGGCCAAAACAGAATTTCTCACAATCGAAGGGCATGAGACTGCCGGTGTCATGATATGAAGAATCGGCCACCCTGTGTATCTTGACAATGTCAATTGAGATAAACCTGTTTTCCATACGACCTGGAAGTGGTGGTAAAATGACTGTTCTTGTGCCCTTCACTCCAAGAACGGGAACAGGTGCTCGATAGGAAGGACCAAATTCTTTCTTGTTATCGATCTTCTCTCGAACCAGTTCTCCAACTTTGGGTAGCCAGCCAACTACCGGGATCTGCAACGCATCATCCGATGTGGAGGGCAAATGTTCCTTTGCAAGACTGTCTCTGGTCTTTTGTAGATCCTTGGGCCACACAGTCTAGACAGTCGAGGTCAGGGACATACATCTTGATACCAAAGAGCATTACGTACGGGGTCCGCCCACCCAGAGACCTTCTACCGAGATTATTTAGAGCACGCTGCACGCCATTAAGATGGGCCAACCAGTGTTAGCCAGTGCCTATAACTCGTGCTGTCAAAGATTGCTTTAAGTCACGGTTCATTCGCTCCACTACACTATTACCCTCAGGTCTGTATGGAGACGAAAATTTGACTTGGATCCCCAACGAAATCATAGCATCCTTATACGCCTTAGAGGCGAAAGCCGGACCTTGAACCAAATGGAAGGTACCACAGGCAAAAATCCCTACAAAGACACACAAATCTCTTATGACAGTCCGTGAATCAGCGCTGCGATGGGGCCATACCCACACAAAGCGTGTGCATGAATCAACTGCTACTAAGATGTACTTATACGCAGTATCAGAAGAAAAAGGACCGCAGTGATCTAAATAAACACAACCCAGTGGTTTATTTGATATGTACAACTGAGTCTGAGGCGGACGTGCAGCAGTCGAAGGCTTAATCTGCTGGCAAATGTCACATTGAAGGACATAATCGCGCATCTGTTTGTACAGTCCCCGCCAACAGAACCTTTGTTGTAGCTGAGTTACAGTGGCCGAGACGCCCGCATGCGCAGACGCCACACCTTCATGCGCCGCTGTAATCAAAGTAGCCCTGCGATCCAAGTTGGGAATCAACCGTTCCCCAACATCAGGAATTTTCACATAAGGAACCTTATTGTGACTTAAGTGGTATGTGTACTTCGAAGGGAACCCCGCAGGATATTTACCTCCCTTCTCAGTGGCAGCTACAGCCGCCAAGATGTCATCATCTATTTTACTTTTGGACCGTGTAACTGCTGCAACTAAATATTTTGATACTGCTGATTTCACCGCTTCATCAGCAAGCGAGTTACCGACAGCGTGAACTCCAACACGCTGATGGCCGAGAGTATGAATCACAAACACAAGTGGCAACTGCTCTTTAAGCTCAGCCACTCGGACCCAGATCATTTTATGTTTTATTGTGCTACCCTTGGAATCACGAAAGTCATTCTGAATCCAAAAGAACAAGTTCTCATTGTAAGACTGGACACAGTAGTAAGAATCACTTACGATAAGAGTTGTCACACTAGGATCAGCGCACTCCAATGCAAGCATCAGAGCACGAAGCTCTGCTAATTGTGCAGTACAGTCCCCTAGTGTCTGCGTGTGCACGACACTGGACTTGAACTCATCGTTCACCATGGCACCGACCACAATGGCGCATGCGGAAACGTAGGCATGTTTAGAGCCATGCGCAACCTGCGCCGAACCATCAGTGTAAATTATGCAATGGAAATCCTCCAAGGGTCGCATTGCTAAAGGAGCTGGATGAATGAATTCATACTGTAAGTACTCCTGCGACTGTAATGAGGCGTCAAAAATAAACGTGACATCTTGGGATGTCAAGGATGCAGCCCACTGAATCCGCTGAGGGTGCAAAGCTTTAGAATTTGGTATACTGGCTTTCGTGACTGCCTCCAAGGAAGGACACGGGGTAACAACCAACATGCGCATTCCCTGTGACAGGGCACGTTCCTTAAGAATTGCCATCTGCACAGCCGTCAAAACTTTCTCCACAGTGGAAATGCGCAATTCAGCAGAAGTGTACAACTGTGACTTGTAAGCAATAGGTACTGTGTCTCCTTCATTAAAAGTCAGGTACGGGAAACCCACCGTCCCAGGGATAATTCTTATCACTAGGTTGATCTGGTTCCCACGAGTCAGTAAGAATTTAGAAGCAGGCAGATCAGCCTGCAAAGACTCCAGAACAGCTGAATGACCAGGCAGCCAGCATGATTTGGAAAAAGAAGGTTGTATCAAAGCATACAAAGGCTTGATATGCTGGGCATATTGCGGAATGTATGTTCTCCCGAAATTCAAGAAGCCCAGAAAAGATTGTAATTTTTTCAGTGTTGTCGGAGCGCGCAGTTGTACGCATTTCTCCAGGAAGTGAGGAGCAAATCCCTTTCCTTCATTGTTGAGCTCGTAGTGTCGTGTTCTATCTAGGACCCCGATCAATATTGTGACCTTATGCCCCTATACGGCTATATTCAATCCATACCCCTATAATGGCATAAAAGATCAGAGCCATATTTCAGAAACTCGTCTCTGCAGATCATTACAGTATATGACACAGCAGAAGCCACTATCTTAGATTCCTAGATTACACACCGAGTTCTTTCAACAGATAAAACCCCCAGCAACCTGGGAAAGCCCCGCTTGCTATGTTTTGATTAGTAATAGAACTCTAATGAACACTGTAAGAACGACCGGTTCTTAGTGACATCTTTATTGACGTCTTATGTCCAAAAACTTACGTCAAACAAGGCACCTTCCAGGTATAAATATTACCAATGTTGCCTTAAGCAAACACAGCGGTGGTGGTGGTGAATACAGGAGCAGAACAGCTGTCCCTTGCAGAGCCCAGCAGATGCGAGAAGCCCACGGACGCTGCCCCTCCTCCTCCTTGACGCGCTGAGAAAGACGCTGTCTTTTCTCCTGCCGAGAAAATCCAGCTCCGGTGTTTCCAGCCTACCCTTGCGGGTAACTGGGATATTGAGTCCTGAGAGGAGATACAAGACCTCCAACATTCTATTCCAGAGGTACAGTGTTGACTAAACCCTTAGAGAGAATTCTTGAAGCAAACCCTTGGCAAACCAACTTAACTTAAATTGCTACTTACTTACTCCCTCCCAAGTATTAGGCTTAGGTCAGGTACACTGGGGTAGGCGTAGTTAGAAGCACCAGTTGAGGACATTAGCTAAATGTATATATGAATGTAATATATTTTGCTAATTTTTAACCATTATATGACTAAGAAACCATATCAATGCTTTTACAGTATTATTTCGCAATCTTCCTTTTACTTTACACACTTTTTATAATAACAAGTCTTGCAATTGTGGCAATTCAATTCTCTTGCATGAGAAGAAAGACTGTTCAATAAATAATACCTTTTATTGAAAACGCCCGTCTCTCTATTCACTGCATACTGGTGAAAGTAATTTGCACAACTGACTGAGTGAAATAGCTGTCTATTGTTTCACACGACTCTAGAGATTGACTCTTATTCTAAGGAGCAAAGTTGTCATGTTTATGCGGTTGTTGGAAAACTGAATCCCTTCTTGTCTGAGCCAGGGGAGCTGATCACTTCCTATTCAGTCAAGAAAGTTTCCAGTGACCTCTGAGCTAGTTGGTACAAACCCAATTAAGTCTAACATAGTCAGTAAAGACCTGGAAGACGGCACTTCTACGTCTACACTGCTGTTTATGTTATTCCAATGCGCAGGGCCTATAGGGAAAATAGGAACTACACTACAGTAGCCCAGAAACAACACTGTGTACTCTGAAATGTGCGATTTTGCAAAGTTGAATTTGAAGCCCAAATTTGCAAAGGTACAAATAATTCCATTGACTCGACACAGATGCTCCCAAAGTTCGTCGTCTGTGAGATATATGTCATCCACATACGAACAAGCATCCGGGTCGATTATCTCCAAAAGAGAGACTATGCGGGCAGTAAAAATCCCAGGACTATTCTTATAGCCCATAGGCAAACGTCGAAATTGTATCTGGACACCGCCGCAAGTAAAGGAGGTCTATTGGGAACTTAGACCATCCAATCTATGGGCATAAAAACCATTGGAAATGTCAAGCGTGGTTTTAAACCGCTTACGCACAAGACTATTCACTAGGGCAGAGCCGTGAGTATTCTGTACTGCACAGTTACGGCAATGCGAGTTTAAATGGCGGTAATCCAACACCAAATGATACGAACCGTCCGGCTTGTTTACAGTAAAAAGAGGGTTATTCATTGGTGACACACACGTTTCAATTACACCTTGATATTCCAATTGTTCAAGGATAGCTGCAACGGAAGCCTTAGCTTCACGCCGTATGGGATATTGAGGTTGAGGTTGTGGCTGAGACGTAAAGGAATCTCGTGGCATGGGGACAATTTATCCCAACCACATTGATTGCGGTACACAGCTGGCGCTAGAGCCAGAGCCCGCACTTCTGCAAAATGCAGCGCATCCTCTTTCGAGACTGTGTTCGCGAAACTGGGAAGGATTACCTCCTCCCCTCACGGAGCTGCGAGAACAAAAGGTGGGGGGCAGTCAGCCTCCGAAAGCAAAATGTCATAGGTAGACGAAAGATTTTCCCAAAATACCCCTTTTATGGTTCGTTGTATGTCACCCTCTATTAACAGGACAATTTCAAAAAGTCTATCAGGGGAAGCAACTCTCGTATCAGCTGTTTCAATCACAACATAAGTATCAGTCACTGTCACCTTCAGTAGTGGACGCAGGGCCTCTCTCACTATGGTAATCTCCGCCGCACTGTCCAGCAAGGTCAGAGCCCACGTCAGATTCCGAAGCTGCGTTCTCACTATCTGTGGCATATCGATGCGCTGTTAAGGCTGCGACTTTCTTCTTTGCAAAGTGCGGTCTCTTAAACGCCGAGCCTTCCTGACTTTCTGCACCGTTTTTCGGGCGGGGCTGGTCACGTCCTTGCTGGCCACCCCGACCCCTGCCGCCCACTCCACCACCGGTAGTCGGGGCTGATGAGTCCTGAAAGGTATGAGGAGAGCATTGGTCAGAAGCCTGAAATCAATCATCGCGTGATTGCGCAAGTCATAAACACGTTCCGACTGCGCAGGCTACGGAGACGCAGGACGAGAAACCTGTGTTTGTTGTTGTTGCTGTTGCTTACCCTGTTTCTGTTTTTTAGGCCAATTTTGTTTATTGGACTTGGGCTGAACTTCCATTTCCGAAGCTTGTCCCTGGGGCTGCTTTTTCTCCTCAACAGAAAAAGGCTTACGACCCTTACTATTGCGACCCACAGTTTTATAAGCCGCCACAATCATTTTTGCTAACTGTCGGGGTTTCTCGGCATCGGGGAGCGCCGCCAACGCGTTAGCAACCTGAAAGTTCACTGCATCCCCCTTGACATTAGCAAGGATGAGATCGCAAACCACATCAGAGGTGCCACACAGGCGCATGCCCAACTCAACCGCAGACTCCGGTCCGTGATCATCTCGAACACGTTTAAGGACCGTAGACAGCACTGACATAGACAGGGTGCCGTAGCACCTTGCATAGACCGCTGCAAAAGTCTTACCCCAGGTCTCACAGTCAACAAGCTCAGGGGCCAAATATTTAGGCAAACTAAGCGTAAGAATCCTGTGCTTTTCACCAGGAGTCGTATTAGGAAATACAGCTTCCAGCTGGTCAAATTTCTCGGCAAGCCAGAAAGGAAAATCATCCTTATCCTGGGGCTTTTTGCCCATTGCGGCATTGACCATGACGGAACTGGGTTTCAAACCATCCTGTCCGGCCGGAAGCGCCGCACCCCCCGGGGCCCCACCCGGAAGATTACAGCCCATGTAATGCACTAAGGCTCTAATCACGGCAATTGTGTCTACATGTAGTCGTCGAAGTTCAGCCACGTTACAATTGCCGTGTAGAGGATGAGGAGTAAATCCAGCCAAAACAGGCCAACTAGCGCCTGGAATGGACAAACTACCTAACCTCAGAGCGTTCAAAGTATGGGGTAGGCCGCCACCTAACCAAACTCGATGCTGCCGAACGTCAATAGGAACTTCCTGTGCCCTGTACGGAGTATACTCATTATGTACAGCTGTGGGAGTGTATGTGTGGAACACACGAGTATTAGCGTCCACCTCCTGAAATGTCACCCACGAATAAAACAGTTCGTAAGGGTAAGCAGCATCCGCACTCACCACCATTATCACAGCCAAGCCATCCAAAGGTACATTGTTTTCCGCAAATGATCTCGCACCGCAATGCGACTATGCTGCGGTATGTCCACGGCTTGGGCTATGACAGCACAGGAATGTTGAAAAACAAAGGAAACTTTGTAGCACAACTGGGTAGTTATTCAAGGAAACTGTTTTAGTAAGAATCAAGCCTGAAAAGACCTATTCCAAAAATAGGTAGGTTTTTCCGACACCACCGTTTTCCGGAAACGGCAGCGAAGGGGTTAAGGATTGAATGATATACTACTCTAGTGTCATGATATAAGGCCAACAACGTATGGGCGCCATGCAGCGGGAATTCCGTTCTCCTACAGAACTGTGCATAGAGACCTGGAACCTTTGTGAATTAGGATGGCCCAAAACCCACCTCAGTACCCAAAATCCCCTTACCGAGCTAGCTACAGTGTCTCATTGGTCATAACAAACTCCCAATGCTTAGACAAACCAGAACATGAACTTAGATTACCTCAGGAATCGTGGAACACATGAACACTCTTTCGCTATATATAATCAAACCAGAACGTGGAGTAAATGAGGACACGTGCATATTTGAAATATTTATTTACTAATGCAGTGTTCTCAAACGCAGTATCTTATATAATACAAGCAAACATATTATAAGCAAAAAAGTTATCAGCATAGTTACTAATCAATAAAAGGCGAATGGTGACATCATACTAAGATGCTGAAATGAATAGGAATTAACAACACCTAATTCTCACCCTCCCTATTTAGCATAGTATTTTATATCTATGAAGGTCTCATTTGGGTTTTAGAAGGGTGGGCCCATACCTCAAAATCTCAGTGGCAGAGGATCACATAATCTTCCACCAGCTCTCTGCATGCGAAGCACCATCAAGTGTGTTATGTGTGTGTTCAGCACAACAATATAAAACCCGCCTAGAGCCAGATTTTGGCAGCAGCATGTGTGTTATGTCTATGGAGGTGCGAAGATCAGACCTCACAGCAACACTGTGTCGAGTTATCCTTGGAGCCTTCAGCACTCACTGTGCAGACAGTGTACCGAGCAAAACAGATATCAGAGCAATAACATATTATTTCTCAAGTAAAACACGAAGGGCTTCCGGGTTGAAAGCTAAAACAACAATTATGTGTTGTGTGCAAAATGAAGCAAAAAGGAAAAATGGCGTTTAAACATTTAATAAGCTCATGCTAACTTAACACAGTATATAGAAAATAATTAGCTATATGACAATTCACTGCATGGGAGATACCAGAATGTACACACCCGTCACTCACTCCAAACAACATTGCATCTCAGTTCCATAAATACACAATGGCTGTAGTGTCGCACACACAACAGGTGCACAGTCCAAGGTAGTGCAGTCATCACTCACCTGCTCCCCTGGTCTCCCATACAGCTTGCTGTAGTTTGGCAGGAGGGCATCCAGCAGGGCCTTGTTCTCCTCCTCACTGAATGCAGGTGCCCTCTCCATGTTCAGCAAAATCAGGGTCCAGGGAATGCAGAGACAGCAGCAGTGTTGTCCGCTCCAATGTTGTGCAGGCAAGTGCCCTCTCACAGCCACATGCAGCCTTAAATCAGTGCTGCTGAGGGTCTGTCAGTCCAAGGAGTACAGTGTGATAGGCCAGATTAGTTTGCATCCTATGTTTCATCTAATCACATTACACATAAGGCCATGACACACATTTGCATGGTTTAAAAACTGAGCTTGAGCACCACAACAAATTTTGCAACATTGTATAGTTTAGCCCAACTGAATTTTCCTGAACACCTGTAGAACACACTCAAATCTCTGTTTCCTTGACAACTAGCCTGCATTCTGGGCATTCTACTCGTCCCCTAGATGTTCCCTATGTATTTTCTGGAATCCCCACACAAGTACGGTGCGTTTTCCGTCGCAAATGCTACTTATTCAATAGTGAAACGTCCCGCATACACGCACGTACTATTGGGGTATGCTGTGCTCGCGTATGGCTACAATGCAATAGTGAAACAACCCGTACACACGCACGGACTATTGGGGTACGCTGTGCTCGCGTATGGCTACAATGCAATAGTGAAACGACCCGTACACACGCACGTACTATTGGGGTACGCTGTGCTCGCGTATGGCTACAATGCAATAGTGAAACGACCCGTACACAGCCATGTACTATTGTGGTAAGCTGTACTCGCGTATGGCTACAATGCAATAGTGAAATGACCCGTACACACGCACGTACTATTGGGGTACTGGGCGTTTCACACGCTCTAGTGAATGCATGTATACAGTAGGTTCAACAAGCTCACGCATGGCCCCATTACTATAGTGATAACAGGAAAGCACATGGCAGGGATGTGGGTGTGGGGTCATTATGAGGATGTCCATGTATGTGTTGGCATTGCATACTTACATGAGCAGGCCCTAGGTGTGGCACACAGTTATATAGCAGAGGGCATGTGATCTAGTGGCACAGTTGATGTGTGATGGGCTGCGGAGACATGACATTTGTGATGGGCCACTATGTGTTTCACATTACCTTGACACTTGTCACATGAGTAACATCATGAACATGTTGTCATTCACATGAACACTGGGATGACACACTCTTCAGTACGGGCATCTTTCACATGATGCCAGGGACAGGGGCACTGTCTCACTTGACCAATTGACGCTCAGCATGACCCTGTGTGACAATGTAATGTGTGTGCCATGTAACAGATACGGCATGCTGTTTGTATCCGATAAACATAATCCTGTTTAGGTGCATCTATGATGGGTCTGTGTCGTGATTGCAAGTGTCTCACATGTACGCACACCATGCCACAGGGGCATTTCTACAACTCATGTGTGTGATGGCATCATAGAGCATTTGTCCACAGACATACAGATCTGCATTCTGAGAATGGCTGTGGTATAGTTTTGTCAAATGCACAACTCAGGCACAATATCACAGAAATGTTAAATATATAGCACATGTGACGTGGGTGTGTTCCTTGCAGTCAGCTGTCTGGATGTGTTGACTACCTTCTCATGCAGATCACGTGACGTTTGTCACTGACGTGATACATTGTTCTGCTAACTCAGACCAGCCCAGCTGAATATTTGTGTGCATGTCATGTCCATTTCATAGACAACAGGTGAATCAGTTTTGTTGTAGCAGTGCCAACTAGCTGGCATAAGTGTCCATGATGTATAGCCCACGGCAGAATCATTTGTCATTTGATGTGTTGAAGCAGTGTTGATTGTGCAATGTACATTGTAATTGTTGTTTGCTGATAGTTGTACACCTTTCTCCCCAAACATGTCATGCAGGGCACCCCCTCTAACAAGGCCGTTGCCTGACTTGGATGCCATGAGGAAACTTGATTGCATCCGTCGCTACAGATTCACTCGAGAGTTGATTCAGAAGTTGACGGACAGGCTGGAACCACATCTCCAACCGCGACACAGGTATCCAAAAGCGCTGACACCCAAGGTAAAGGTGATGGCAGCCCTACTTTTCTTTGCCACAGGTACGTTCCAATTCACCGTAGCTGATGTGGGGGGGATGTCCCAGACCATGTTCAGCCGTGTACTACGTGATGTGTTAGCTGCTATGTTGGAGCACATTGATGAATGCAGTAAGTTCCCTACTCCAGAAGAGTTGACCGATGTCAAGGGTGAATTCTATGCCATGGGACACATGCCACATGTAATTGGGTCCATTGATGGGACACATGTTGGACTGGTGCCACCACAGGCTCAGGAGCAGGCCTTCCGCAACAGGAAACATTACCACTCCATAAATCCCCTGGTGGTGTGTCTTGCTAACGCGATGATTTTCCATGTTTGTGCATGTTTTCCAGGATTGTGCCACGATGCATTCATCATGAGGCGGAGCAGGGCACCACAGATGATGCTGCAGCTGTGCAACCATCGGGCATGTCTTGTTGGTGGGTAAACACTGTTTCTCATGTATGTCTCAATGTAATTTATCTCTCTCACGGCTTCTCATTACACACTCATTGCCATGATGTATTGTTGTAGGAGACGCCGGATATACAAACATGCCGTGGCTCATGACTCCACTACGCAACCCCAGAACTGCTGCAGAACAGGGGTACAATAATGCACACGGGCAGACCAGGCGTGTGATAGAGCGTATGTTTGGACTCCTGAAGAGCCGGTCCAGGTGTCTCGACAATACAGGCGGATCCCTACCATAGCCCCGCTCAAGGTGTGTAACATCTTCATTGTGTGCTGCATGCTGCACAACATGGCAGTGAAGAAGGACGTGCCACTCTTCCTGGATCCTGATGATGAGGAACATCCACCCGTTGAGGATGAAGGCCTTGGCCAGGATGATAGCGATGAGGAGGAGGATGATGATATCCGGCGGAGTCAGCTCATACGTAACTTCTTCTCATAACGGTGAGTACCTGTAAAATAGTATTCATGCTACTACCATAGAGTGACATGTGTAGCTTACTGTGTGTCCAGCAGACTGTCTATAATGTCACTTTGATGTTTGTCGTGAGTGTCACACAAGTGCAGATGTCATGCCACACACATGAGCGCAATGAGTGAACTTTGAATGTACAAGTGTACTACATTGTTAGTGTTTTGTACATGACTATGTCTGAATTAATGTATTCAGTACGTGACCCTTTGTGTGCCTGTCCTTTCCAGGTCGCCCTGCCTGTTGTCTGTTTGTGTCATCTTGGTCCTCCTGCAATTCCTCTTGATGATAGCAACGTCAGATGAATCTGCGTTCCCTGCACGGACATGTGGAAATGTCAGTTTGTGTAAGGATTCCAAACAGGCAGTTTATTGTTGGTATGGTTTTTAAATGTGTGGAAACTGTTCATGCGCATGTTGTAGGCCCATACAAACATGTCACATTACCATGTATCAAATTTCATGTTGCCCCACTCCCATGACAAGACACTCACCTTTCTTGACAGTCACCTGTAGTTGAGTATTGACTTTGGTGAATGCATCAATGTGTGGTAACATTGACCCTGACACATTGCGGATACCACGGGTTGCCATTGTGTGTGACATCACAAGCACAGGCTCTGTGGAGAATTGCAGCCTCACTGTGTGCAGCAGGGTGTGTCTGAATCATCCACTCAACCTTGTTGGCCAGTACAGTTTGATTTCCAGAAAACCATGTTGTGTCGGTGTGGGCGGGTGTATGTCCCACATGTTCTGCCAACTGTCCTGTGAATCTGTTAGCATGGATGCATTGCCCCTTGTGGCAGTATGTCATATCACTGTCATGTCGTTACCTCAGTGCCGGTGGAGAACACTGCTTCACTAGCCTTCTCGGTGAGTTGATGTTAACTTTCCATTCCCATGATGCCAGTTATGTTGCTCTGATGTCATCAATACGTTGGGCTGTAGCAAATGTTAAATCTCCGTGGCACCAGTCGAGTGAGGTAATTCACAGGATTATCTTGTGCAGTGCAGCATCTCATGGTCACAGTAGGCTTATTTTTGTGGCTTTGTTCCTCATTACTCGCTGTTGAGTTTGGTCCCACCTGCTAGTCATGTTTAGCATAGTGGGGCCCAGTTGCAATGACTGGCTCCTGTAGGGCTTCCTTGTGTTTAGATCATTCCCTTTCTCATTGGAGGAGCTGCTAACAGCTCTTGCGGGTGATGTCTACTTTCCTGTCATGGCCCTTACAGATTCACAGGGCTAAATACGGATTGTTGACTTTGAGTCAGTAGCACTGATTAGGACCCTCATTCATACACTGTGAAATATTTGATGGCCGCATGGATCTAATTGCATAGTAGCAGCCTTGTGAGCGTTACACTTGCTTTGTTTAGGTAAGAAACTGTACTACCTATTTATCTGTTGGTCTTAAAGCATCTGATCTAGTCACATTGTTAAATCTGTGATCACACATAGGGTACAGTGGCAGTGGTTACATTTCACAGGTGTGACTGCTACAGTGTAGGTCCAAAGGTATTCTGTGACAAAAGTATTGAGTCCTTATGCTTGTTTTACTTTGTTTCAGTTCTCCCTTCATGCAGTTCCCATCCTCTCCTTCCCTCGCCTGATCTCCCTTTTGTGCCTGTCATTTGTACTCAGACCAAGGGGCTATTTGGAGATGGAACCCTTTCAGCATAGCACCACTCTGATGATCAAAGGTACGGCCAGTCCCTGGCAGTTGTGTTGAGAATCTTTCAGCCGCATTACAGGTGACATCACTGCATGACTGTTATTGTCTTCAGAGCAATGCCACTGGGCATGTACATTGGCTAATGCAGCATGGCCTCACAAACAACGTTATCCTATTGTGTAGTAAGTGTGTTGCTACAATACATTGTGCCTCATTGCTGTCAACGCACATCTCTTGCCAGTCTGCATGTGTTCAATATGGCATTGTTTATGATTGTTCATATGTGATTACTTGTACCTTGACAACATGCATGCTTTTGGAAATGGCAAATGTAGCATATAGTGCCTGACGTACATGGTTGTGTATGTGTTGTTTAGCTTGCTACACACGACGTGCAGGCTATACCTGCTGACGCTGGGTGTCCTGTGCCCCGCTTGGCCTTAGGCTGCCTAATCCTGTGCCCATGATCTTTGGCGACTCTTCACACATTTAGCTCGCGGTGAGCCATGGGTGACCAGACACTCCAGCCTTCACATACCCAGCTAGAATCCTTGGATTTGTGTGCTTGTTTAGCATGTTGTCACACCACTTCTGCCGTCCTGTGTTCACTCAATCCTGCCGGTGCATCCACAGCCACAGCGCAACACCGAGTGGCCAGATCCTGTATCACACACGCCTACAAGATACTCCTCCATCCATCTATTCTTAAAGCATGCCGGAGCTTGTCTGTGCCACTGTTGCACAACCTCCATGACAAAGGTAGGTTCGTCAGCACCGGCAACAAGCACATTGCAAGACGCTCAGCTCATTTCCTGACTCATGTGACACAACAGACTCTTGCTCCAGCCACCCTCCACACAGTGAACACCAGACAATCATCCACCTGGTATTACGCTACCACAAACACACCCATGACAGCTACTCTGCCTGTGTGTGCAACTCATACTGGCAACATGATGCAGCCCCACATAACAGTGCGTCTTTGTACAACCAGGTTATGGGCCTCGTACAGCACACACATAACTTCCAGCAGCACCACATTGTACTGTGTTACCTCGTCAACACAACAGCACCACACAACGCCTTCATTACTGTAACGTGGTAGTACGCAACATCAGAACACCACTTCTACATAGCCATCACAGACGGATAGTCCAAAACCGACAGGGACCACACACCAAAACCAGGATTATGATTGGTCAAACTTAATGAGGTACACCCTCAGAGTCACATACAGCACCAAGGACCCACTCCGCATTGTCAAACATCTGCACATCCGGTATCACACCAACAGCCTGACCACCCTCATTGTAACTATCATCTACAGCTCTCCAATCCTACACACACGATTTGGCTAAGCCATCTATCAAACAATAAATCTATTAAATTTTTGAGCGCCCTACCTACCCGTGAGGGTCTCAATGCGCTTGGTGGGGGCTGCTACAGATCGAAAATCCAGGTCTCGGGAAGTCTTCTGAAGGGCAGCAGGTCCTGGGTCAGTTGTAGCCTTGTAGGGAGTGTGTTCCAGGTCTTTGAGGCAAGGTAGGATGAGGATCTGTCACTGACGGTGGTTTTCTGGAAGTGAGGGACTGTGGCAAGTGCGAGGTTTGTAGAGCGGTGTCTGCGGGTGGGTGTGTAGAAGCTGAGTCGGTTGTTATGGTATGCTGGTCCGGAGTGGTTAGGAGCTTTGTGTGCATGGATGATGAGTCTGGAGGTGATCCTGTTGTTGACAGGGAGCCAGTGCAGGCCTCTCAGGTGTGGTGTGATGTGGCCGTGTTTGGGAAATTGACGATCATACGTGACGAGGCGTTCTGGATGCGTTGCAGCCGTCTCATGTGTTTGGTTGTTGTAGCGGCATAGGGGCGTTCCCGTATTCCAGTGAGCTCGTGGAGAGGGCCCAGATGACTGTTTCTTACATGTTTGAGGTGATCCATTCCAAGATCCTGCGGGGCATTCAGAGGGTGTTAAAGCAGGAAGATGAGATGGCGTTGTCCTGCTTGTTCATGGTGAGGGAGGATTTAAGGATGACCCACAGGTTGCGTGCGTGGTTGGTCGGTTCAGGGGCAGTTCCTAGCGATGTTGGCCAACTGGAGTCGTCACAGGCTGAGGTGGTGGGGCCGTGGATGAGGTCCTCCGTTTAGTCAGAATTGTGCTTCAGCCTGCTGTCCTTCATCCATTTGGTAATGGCCTTCATTCCTCTGTGGAGGTGTGTGGTTCTTTGGTGAGGGATATGATCAGCTGTGTGTAATTGGCGTAGGAGATGATGTTGAGGCTATGTTGTAGTGCAACATGGGTGAGTGGTGCCATGTGGATATTGATCAACGTCGGGCTGAGGGATGATCCCTGTGGGACGCTGCAGATGGTCTCAGTGGTCTTGGAATGGAAGTGTGGGAGGCAGATGCTCTGGGCCCTGCGGGAGAGGAAGGATGTGGCCCAGGCCAGGGCAATCTCTAGGATTCCGGCGTCATGGATGCGTGCTGTTAGTGTGTCTTGGCAGACCGTGTGGAAGGCTGGTGATAGGTCCAGAAGGATGAGGGCGGCTGTTTCTCCTTTGTCCATGAGGATGCTAATGACCTTGTTGGCGGTGATGAGGGCAGTGTCCGTGCAGCGGAATCCAGACTGGGATGGTCCCATGATGTTGTTGTCTTCGAGGTAGCGGGTCAGTAGTCTGTTGACGATCTTCTATGCGACCTTTTCTGTGAAGGGGAGATGGCCCTGGAGTTCTTGAGGTAGTTGTGGCCCGCTTTTTGTATATTCACTTAGACATTGAGCTCTTTTTTTTTTATTTAGCATTTATTTCAGCAGTCAGCTGTACAATGAGCAAAGTAAATGTCAAAATCAAACCGATAAATAAGAATATCATTAACAAAGAGAAAAAAAGGAAGGATATCACATGATAAATAATACTTCTAAAATGCAAACGATTAACGTAAGATACATAAATCATATTAAATCCATTTGGTTAAAGGTTCCCATATTTTTTGACCTTGTGACCTTCTTTTTATCCCTTTAAGTTTATACATTGCAATTTCTAATCGATATATAGAGAGCAATTTAGA
Organism: Lissotriton vulgaris; assembly: GCF_964263255.1. Taxonomy (NCBI): domain Eukaryota; kingdom Metazoa; phylum Chordata; class Amphibia; order Caudata; family Salamandridae; genus Lissotriton; species Lissotriton vulgaris. The sequence goes on along the minus strand of NC_141689.1, from coordinate 343,861,087 downwards.
TCGCCAGTGATGAAAGATTGGAGGTTCAGTATCAATCCATCTAGAAGTAATACAAAAACGAAAAATTGACATACAAATAAACAAAAAGGCTTCTTCGACTGTCGATCTATTACCAATGTGATCCGTTTGAATGCCTAGGATTACTAATTCAGGAGCTAGCTTTACATTAATGCCTAGACTATTATTAATAAAAGATTCTATATCAGCAATAAATCGGGAACGTTTCGTACATTTAAAAAACATATGAATAGAATCAGCCCCGGTCTCATCACATCGGTTGCAGCTGTCACCACCAATACCTGTTTTCCATCTCGCTACTTTAATAGGGAAATAATACAGATCAAAAATTGACATGTAATGTTGGCTTTGGAGTGAGCCATTGAAAAGAATCTTAATTGATAGTTCAATAGATCTTCCTATGTCAACATTCTCAAGTTCAAATTTCCTTTGCCATTTGCTCTCTACTAGCAAAAGATCATCTTCAATTTGATTTATAGCAGTAGCATAAACTAGACCTATTTTTTTTAACGTTCTTACTTGTTTCTAAAATAGAGTTTTTATTCATACAGCTATGATCTAGAAGGCCTTTAGATTCTAGAAAACTCAGAATCTGGAGGTATTTAAAAAAAATCATATTTAGATAAACCATATTTAACTTGGAGATCTGAAAAAGAAATACATTTAGAGTCTTGATATAAATCTCCTAATACATGAATTCATGAAAAACTGCTGGTAAACTATGATTATTTAGAATAGGAGAGTAATAATGAAGTTCTTTTAAATCTATTTTCCTCTTTATTTGCCGCCAAACGGTAAATGCTGCTAATACAATTTTAAATTTGTTTTTTTTTTTATAATAACTAGGTTCTATGATTTTTACCAAACATTGTGATACTTTATCACCTAGCAGTAAATCATAGACTGACGGATATACTGATTCCTCGATAATGACGTCCCTAAAAAGTAATATACCCATATGTCTTAAAAAAATAAGCCAATAATACAGCCGGAAATTAGGGACTCTCCAGCCGCCTCTTATTCTTGGCAAAATACACTTTTTAAAGCACGCCTTGAGCGATGATAGCCCCAGAGGAACCTAGATACCATTCTATCAATTTTAGTAAAGTAGAGTGACGAAATTAACAGAGGAATTGTTCAAAATAAGTATAAAAACTTCGGAAAAATTAACATTTTAATAATATTAACACGGCCAAACAAAGAAAAATGTAAGTTATTTAACCTTTCTAGCACCTTATTTGAAGATGTTAAGACGGGCTCGATGTTAAGACGTATAATGTCATCAATCTTAGGGGAAATAGTTATCCCCAGATATTGAGCTTCTGGAGCAAAAGCTATTTCATTTGGTCGCCCCCATTCAGAATGAATCAATTGAGTTTTAGTTATATTTAATTTATAGCCAGAAAGTGCTCCAAATTCTTCAGCTAAACTAATTATTTTTGGGAGTGCCCGTCTAATGTCTGTGGTGGTAATAGCGACATCATCTGCGTAAGCAAATACTTTAAAACGATTCTCACCAATTATTACAGGAATGATGTCTGCTGCAGTGCATAGTTTGCGGAGATAGGGTTCTAAGTATAAGGCAAATAATAGGGGGGAGCAAGGACAACCTTGCCTTGTCCCCCTTGTTATAGAAAAACCTTCGGAGTTGGTATCTGTTACCCTAATGACTGCTTTAGGATGGGAGTAAAGAGCTTTTACTACAGTAATATATGAATGTGGAAATCCCATCCAAGTTAGTATAGAATACAGGAACCCCCTGGTGACCCTGTCAAACGCTTTTTCAGCATCCAACAGGGCCACCGCAACGGGAGATTCTGAGGCCTGCGCCCAATCCAGCAAGGCTATTATTTTTTTTGACATGATCAGTGGTGTCTCTTTTAAAAATGAATCTGTGTTGTCTGATATAAACCAAAGATGGCATTAATGTATTTAGTCTATTATCCAAAATCTTAGAAAAGATTTTGCTGTCGGCTGTTATAAGAGAAATAGGTCTATATGAACCTAACTCTTCACTATTTTTACCTTTCTTTTTAAAAATAATTATAGTAGCTGGTGGATGGCCCGCGAAAGCAGACTGAAAAATCTTGGTCAATTCTGGCTTCAAGACATTCATAAAGACCCGATAAAATTCTAATGGAATTTGATCCGGTCCCATTGCTTTGCCGGCAGCAAAGCTAAGAATGGCTGTTTCAATTTATTTCCAAATAACTGGAGTACTAAGTATCTCTTTTTGTTCTATCGATAGTTCAGTTTTATGAATTTCTTCAAGATATTGTTTAATATCTGACTCTAATGGTTGGTTAACTTGATGATATAGTATTTTATAAAATTCATTAAATGCTACAACTATGTCGCCTTTCGAGGTTTTCGCATTTCCATTTATATCGAAAATTTTAAAGATCTCATTGGTCATTGCACGCTGACGAAGTCTTTGGGCCAAAACTTTCCCAGTTTGTTCACTCAGTTCATAACTTTCTGTGCGATATTGAGAGAAACGTAAAGCTACCTGATCAGCAAAATGGGAATAAATTTGACTGCGTTTAATAGATAGATCAATTTCAGATTCTTCTACATTTTTATTATTTTTAATATTTTCTGCTAGTCGTAATTCTGCTTCTAGAACCATATCACAATCTTTTTTAAATTTATCCCGATTGCATTTCTGTTGAAAATTCGAATACTTTAAAGTGTCCCCTCTTATAATAGATTTAAATGTATCCCAGACTATTGGGATTGATGCGGTTTAATTATTTATCTGAAAGAACTCTTGAATAATGTTTGTCATGAAGAGTATATAATCTTGTTGTAATAGAAGGTTCCTCTGAAACGACCAAGTTGATTGCGGGCATGGCACAGTAGATGGCAAATTAAGATTAAGAAGAACAGGGTTATGGTCTGACAATAGTTTGGGAAGAACTTGTATTTTATATTTATCAGAAAATAACTGGGAAAGAAAAAAATAATCAAGACGGACAAATTTCCTATGTGGGGTGGAAAAAAAGCTGTACCAAGGAACTGCGAAATGTAAGGTGTGCCAAGCATCAGAAAGGCCACTGTCTATTACCAAAGACCTTAAAGCCTTAAACGTCCGTGGTTTGGAGCCTACATAGCTTTCATTTTTCCTAATATTAAAACTAGCTTCCAAATGAATGTTTAAATCTCCGCTAAATATAATAGGAGTATTACATAATGCAAGCTCCTGATTTAGAGAATTAAACAGCTCTGAATCATCCAGATTGGGGGCATAAACAGAATAAATCATAATCTTATTCTGGCACACTAAAATTTCAGCCGAGGCCCACCTACCCCACTTATCGGCTGATGTCTTAAGGACAATACCTAAATTCCGCCTCATAAGTATAGCTAATCCTCATTTAATTCCTGTCTGTTTAGAACAAATTAATAAATCTAATCCCAGATTCTTTAATAAATCTCTTTTTTCCCAAGAAACATGCATTTCTTGAAGGCAAAGAACATCAATTTGTAACAAATATATCATTTTGGCTAGAATTCCTCTTTTTTTGTCATCATTAAGACCATTAACATTAAAGGTACGAATTCTAATTTCCCTACCCATCAGGAAAAGTAACAATTAAACATCGGCAAATTATCACCAGGAACAAGACATTTCGCATTCTTGCCATATGAGAATTTATTCAATAGAGATCTCCTTATAGTACTATAATCGAAGCTTTTGCTAAAGCAAACTAAACTATGAAGAAAAAAAAGACCATACCAAGTAAGTACCGAAATATACAAATTTTGCTCAGTTCCAACTGCTGTTGATTTACACCACCACCCCCCCACTCGACCACCGTCCACCCATCCACCCCACCCACACCCCCAACCCACCTTATAAGGCACAGGGACAGCCAGTCCCTGGGATCCCCGAGTGCTTTCCCTCCCACCTCCCAACTGACTTGGAGAGAGAAAATCAAAATTGAAAAAAGAAAAAAAAAAAAAAAAAGATTGACAGCCAAACCCAGCCAGAACCAGCCTAGGAATTCAAAATCGTCATAGTGTCATCATAGTTAGTTGCACTAAAATGAAACTATCATGACTATACATAATAATATTTATCTACACACATTTTACATATGATCATAAAGAAGCTAGGTATTCTTTAGCAACAATTTCAGATACAAAAAATCTTGTTTGTCCTTTTACAGTAACTTTAAGTTTGGCTGGATTCTGAAGGTAGACTATGGCACCCTTTTCCTGAAATCCAGAGATTAGCTGCCTAAGATGCCATCGTTTAGACAAGGTTGCCTAACAAAAGTCAGGTCTAACAAAAAAGCTGCATCCTTTTGCAGAGCGTTTTTTGTCAGGTCTGGCTAAGTCAAAGACGGCTTCTCTGGCCAAAAGGTCATTGAATCTGACCAATATCGCTCGTGGGTAATCTCCTTCTTTTGGTTTTGATTTTATAGAAAAAGGGAAACGATGAGCACGTTCAATTACCACAGGCCAATCCCAAGAGGTGAGTTCAGGAAATGCTGAGGAAAAAAGGTCACAAACAAATTTCCGAACATCAGATCCACCGAGATTTTCTGGAACCCCTAAAACTCGTAGATTGTTCCTCCGGAACTGATTTTCGAGCTCAGTGAGTTTAAAACTAATGTCATCTCGTTGTGCTTTAACTTGCGTAAGTTCATTTTTATGAGCAGCAACTTTGTCCTCTAAGGTGGATATTCTATTCTCAGCCTCTGATACCCTTGCCGACATATCAGTACATATTTTGGTGATACGACGAACAGCATTTTTAACCTTTTGACAGGTGGCTTGGGCATGTGCAATCTCGGTTTTAGTATCAGACGATGTGCTAACATAGTTTGATAAATCATAGAAAGGGTCACCTCCGGATCAGAAATGAAGTCAGTTGTTTCAAAAAGGACTTGTTCATTTATGGAGCATGATTGTGCTGATTGCTGATCTTCCAGATTGCTAGATTTGTTTCTTGAAGCCAGTAGTTTTCTCAGCCGGTGTTTCTTGACTGTAATAGTTGAACCGGGCGAGATCTCACTGACCCCATCATCTTCTTCCTCTTCCATGCTACTATCTTCTGCGGGATAATCAGCCCAATCTTGGTCCAAGCTCTCATCAGATGTTAGATCAGACATAGGAAAATAAAATTCATTAGCCTCCTGTACAGTATCTTGATTTGAAGATTTGTTAAGTACACTAGATTCTACTGCTAAATTTGTTATGTCCCCCTCAGATATAGTAAAGTTTTTGGTAGAAGTTTCAGATCCAACAACTCCATTAGTTTCAATGGGCACTACAGGTCCCAGAATGCTGTCTGTATCCGAAATTAAATCTGGGGCTATATCCAATTCTGTTATGATTTCAATTCCAGATTCGTTGTCCCCGGTCTCCCCAGAGACTTGAAAATGCCCAGCTGGACCTTCGATACCCTCAGAAACAGGCAATAATACACCATTCAAGTGGTTAATTTGGGAAGAAAGTTCTGCATCAGATTGAGAAGTTACTAACAAGGCTCTTCGAGGGGTTACAGGTGAACACTGCACTAGAGCATTTTTTGCTGCCTGTTTTTCAAAAAGAACAGGCAAAGTTTGTACTATGTTCTTGCTGGGGTGCTCTCCTCCCTTTTTTGTTAGAACAACAGCAGACTCACCGTTTTTTTGAGCACCCCGAGCTGAGCCAGCAGTAACAGCTCCATTCACGTTCGGTACCGCTGCAGATTTCAATTTGCCGCTCCTGGTGTTGGGGAGCTTCGGCTAGGCATTAGCGTTCTTTGGAGGCATTTTAATAAAATGCTGGAAAAATGCCAAACGAGGACTGACCAAGACGCCGGGAAAAAAGTCGCCAATGTGGGTAAACGTGCGGGGAAAACCGCCAAGAGCGGAGCAGGAGAGGCAGCTGCATCAGATAACAAACACCAAATCCTGGCGTCGTACGCGGAGAGAAACCCTGAACGGGAGCCAAGAGCTAGCAGCCGGGGGAGTCGGGGGAAACGGAGCACCGTGAGTCCAGCAATCGGCAAAAGTCAGGAATGAAACGCTGATGTCAGATTGCCCGTCTTCAGGAAAAAAGCAAAGCTGAAGCGTATATTCCTATTTCACTGCCAATCCATTCTTCCTCCAAGTCGGGAGCAGGGGAGAGAGCAGCTCACACCTCTAGCGTAGCGGCCGCCATCTTGCCCAGCTTAAGACGTTGAGCTCAGCATTCTCCCAGCTCCCACTGAAGGTAGCTGTCTCGAAGGAGATGTGGATTGTTTTTGGAAGGAGAGGTGTGGTGGCTTAGCTGGATTTGTTGAAAATGTTGAGAAGCCGTGTGTCAGATGGGGATCCGGAGTAGATGGAGTCCATGGTCCTGATGGTGTCTTCATCGCTGACGTAGTACCAGGTGGTCCGGTTATTTTTGTGGGTGTTGGTCTAAGGGGGGGTAGACTTGTTCCTGTGTGGGGGGTTGCAGAGTGGAAGCTGTTTTGGATGTCGATGATCTTACCGTGTCAGAAGGTGGACAGTGAGTCACACAGGTCTTGTGATGGTGCTATGTCATTGGTGTTGTAGGTGGGAGTTGTGAGTTCAATCACGATGTTGATGTACTGTTTGCTGGTGTGTGCGTTGCTGTTTAGGCTGTCCTGTTGGCGGTCCTGATGAGTTGGTGGTGTCTGCATATAGCGCTCTTGTGTGCGGTGTAGCTGTATGGTGTTTGGTCGCTGAGCCAGCTCCTCTAGAGCTTTCAACAGGTGCACTTGGAGGTCCTGAGGTCTTTGGTGAACCATGCGGCTATCTTGTTGTTGTGATAGGTGGCGGAGGCCTTGAGTGTGGCGAGGGTGTCGGCGCAGTTGTTGATCCACTGTTTGAGGTTGATGGCAGCAGAGTCGGGGTAGGTGTGGTCAGCGGGTGGTCCCAGGGCGGGGGTGGCGGTCAGTTAGTCCGCTGTGGCCTTGCACCATCAGCGGCGTGGCATGTACTGTGTGCGGGGTGGTGTGGTGGGTTTACTGAAGATGAAGTGGAGGCATCTGTGGTCTGTCCAGTGGTTTTCGGTGATGTGGTTGAAGGAGACGTGTTGAGTTGCCAAGAAGATGGGGTCCGGTGTGTGTCCAGCGGTGTGGGTCGGTGTTGTCATGAGTAGTTTTAATCCAAGGTTGACGAGGTTGTCGATCATGGCAGTGGAGTTTGCGTTGTTGTTGTTCTCAAGCTAGAAGTGCATGTCCCCAAGGGGTATGTAATCCGTGTAGCCGAGGGTGTGCGTGCTGATGAGGTCAGGAATGGAATTGATGGATCGTGGTCGTGGTCCAGGTGGTCTGTCGATGAGTGTTCCTCTGAGGGTGTTGTTGGCGTCAGTGTGGATCTGTAAGTGCATGTGCTAGGCGGTGTGGAGTGTGTCGTTGGTTTTGGTAGTGACTCTGGGAGTGTTCATGTGGATGATGGCGATTCCTCCTCCCACTCTGTTGGTGTGTTGTCTGTGGGAGATCTTATGACCTTCTGGGATGGCTATGGCGATGTCTGTTGACGAGGTGGTGTTCAGCCTGGTCGCCGTCAACAACACCAGCCAGACCAACTACAGCAAGAACCTCTACACAGGTACAAGGACGAGACTCCAGGAGTACTTGTGCAACTCCAGGGTGCATGCACACACCTCATTCTCAACGTCCCCTGCTACTGCCACATGACCGTTCACCTGAGATACCTACAATAGTCCCACAGTCAACTGCAGGTTCACCTTCATAATCCTCAGCCACACTCAGTAGGCACTTCACAGGCCCAGGCCAATACACTAATATGGATGTCTATCCTCCAACACCCCGTTGCCCACAGTCCGTCTTGCCACCCTTGGCCTGGGCACCATTCATGACATCCACAGTACAACTGCATGCGGCTGAGAGTTCTCATACCTCTGAACACAGATCCTGGTACTCCCTCCGTGGACACCTACATATTACCCATGATCCATGCACCTCCAAGTGACTCTTCTGTACCTGTCTGTAATTGCAGTATTGCAAGCCAACGCCCCCTTCTGCATTTTGGAACCATCACAGGTGTGTATTGCTATCCATGTATGTAGTTGTTGGAATATTGTGACCTATGTGTGTCCTCAACCGGACTCAGATCCCAGTGTGTGGATGGCTGCAGTTTGTTCAATACTCTGGCATTTTTTCCATGTCCCCACACATATGTTTTTGCATCTGGGTACAAAACGTCTCCACCACTGCGTAATATGTTATTTACATTTATTTTCTGATCTTGTGCGTGAAAAGTGAGTAGGTGCTGTACAAAAAGGGGGGAATCCAAAGTTCACAGCTGGAGATTTGATGCCCTACAGGTTGAGTAAACGGAGTCCAGGCCACAGTGCTTGGCATGATTGGGCACACTGCAACCAGCAAGTCCATGTGGGAGAGTCAGAAAGTCAATAAGGTGATGCTATTGCACACGAAGGCAAGATGCCAGACCAGGTGACCTGGGAGTTGTGTATGGCCCTATGCTTCTCAACGTCTTGTCTGTGGATGACCCACCTTCCTTGGGGGACCCTCACGTGCAGGCCTTGAGGATACGTGGGATGCTCTGTCTGACAATTCCTCCTCCTCCACCTCCCTCCCTGTGCCTGTTGTTGGTCTTTGCCTAGATGTTTCTGGCCTTGTGACACAGGGAGGGTGCTGCATGTTGGCAGCGATCAGACGGAGTGATTGGTTAATTTCCCTATGCACCGTCATGCGCTCATCCAGTCTTGCCTCCATCCGTCCCTGGTGTTGTTCTTGCTACACCCTAGTGGAAAAGAGGGGGTTCCTCTTCATCGTGTCAATGTCTTTGTGTTGCATCGATCGCTGGGCCCAGCGTCGTGGCGTTTTTCTGGATAGGCCGGCGAGGTAATTGGTTGGCCTGAATTGATCAGGGATCCGCTGCTGTTCTTCTGTTAAATGCCCTGCCGTGTATCTTTTTCTTTCGGTCCGTTTGGAAGCGGTTGTGTGGAAACCCGTCTCCAAGAAGCTTGAAAGATTTATTTCACATCAAGCCAAAGCAAAACCCTACGCGTTTCGGTGAATAATCAGCTTGGTCACGGGTATATATATATATATATATATATATATATATATATATATATATATATATATATATATATATATATATATATATATATATATATATATATATAGATGATTTGTTCAAATTTCTTTTCCGCATGTAGGATGAGGGTTCGCTTTCATTTAAAGGAGCTCTCATATGTAGGAGTTTGCCAGCTCCCTATTAAGTCTGCATCCAGGCCACTTAAGGTGGGCATTATCAAAATTCTCAAACCTCTTGGTACTCTCTTGTGTTTAATGTATTTTTGAAGGGTGGTTATTTCCCACCAATTATTTATTTCTGTTATCTATGCATGTTTGAAATCCTTGATGATTGTAAAAGATTTTCTTTTTTCTCCTCAGTTTTCTTGTACATTGGGTTTTATGATATATATGTATATATACATGTATATATATATCCCAGCTCCAAACTTCCCTCAAATCCTTTAGGAAAGAAAAGCACTCGCGAGGATTCTTTAGCTCAACAGCAGTTTATTCAGGACAAACGCGTTTCGGATTTACATCCTTCGTCAGTGTCGTAAGTTCTAAACAAAAATACTGGCGGCCATATTTTATTAAAACATCACATGTCACGTGTCTAGGGGTAATAGAGGACGGACTTGGCGTCATCATAATAATATGAGCGCCATTTTAACACGGTAAAATGCCGGTCAACAACTGTTTCTTTACACAACAGAACCCACAAGATTTGTCGGTTAGAGAATTCATTTGTCATGCATTTCAACATATAACAAAATCATCAATAAAAAAGAATATTCATTTCACTCAATTAAGCCGTGGATCGGCAATGCAGCCTTAATTAAAAGACTGCTTGAGTCCTATATACCCCACATGTAATTATGCCGTGTATCGGCTAGAGCGACATGTTGACAAGTGACACATTTGCAGACAGTATCTCAAGGTCATTTTCAGATTTCATGATATTTCATTTATTCAAATGGATGGCCAATTCTTCCCCACTGTTTAACCCTTTTGGAATCTTGGTTCCCATGTCTATAATGTAGCGTGACTCCAGCCTCCTGAGTTTAAGTAGACGGTCTCCCCCTCTAATGTTAGTTGGTAGATAATCCAAACAATAATATTGCAACAGGTCCCTGTTGCTATTATGTTTGATGGAGAAGTGTCGTGCTACAGGATAGCTGAAATCTTTATTTTTTATGGCTCTCATGTGTTCCAATATCCGAAGTTTAACCATATTGATGGTGCTCCCCACGTACTTCAGTCCGCAAGGACACACAAGACAATATACTGCATAGCTGGTTTGGCAGGTCATGAATTTGTTAATCTGTTTGTCTTGCCTCATGCCCTCTACCTTGTATGTTCTGACTCTTTTACTAGCTACGCAGGCCTTGCACTTCCCGCATGGAAAGAATCCTTTCATTTCCTTGAGGGTTTTTTGGGGTTTGGTTTGGATCAGTCAGGAGATGAGATTCCTGGACCCTCAACCAACACTGAGGAAACTCCTTTTCAGCAGGAATACCAAGTACTACAACAGACATGGCTACGAGGGGGGAAGACCAGACCCCCAGAAAAATCAGAAGAACAAGACGAGGTGGCAGGAAAGGGAAGGGGTCGAGGAAAAACACCCCAACCAACAACCAGAGTCACGAGGAGCCGGAGAGGAAGACGTTGGTAAAGACCGACGAAAACCTAACCATCGTTAACTTAACAGACAAATCACTGACCAAAGCTGAGGAGTCAGTATTGAAATTGGGGTTGACCTTCTGCCCACAAACGAGTTTCGAGTTCACACAAACGAAGATAGATCTGTTCAAATTTACTCGTGGACTGAAACTCCATAAATTCTTCAAATTGAGACCAACAATGAAAGAAGTTAAACTTCTAAAAACACAAAAACAAGACATGGATCTGTTGTCCATCAATGAATTAACGACCCTGGAAATGTTGGAAAGTCTACGAAAAGATGAGGACCCCTCAACACCTGAAACTGAACAAACTCTAAGTCAGAGGATTAGAAACGTGGGTATAGATCAAGATGCACCCACTAGTGGACTCAAGTCCCCCTCCCAGTTTTATCCTATAATGCCACATGATGCCATCGACACCTTTACAGAGGCGGTCACGAAGGACCTCATGAAATTGAGGATGACATCTAGCATGACCAAGAACTACAAAAACGAAAACCTGAATAAGGAACAAAAAAAGGCATTGAAAAGTCTGAAAGAGGATAAAAACATTATATATAAACCTTCAGACAAGGGAGGAAATATAGTCCTCATGACTCGGAAGTACTATGAAGAGGAGGCATATAAACAATTAAAAAACTCTGATTGTTATGAAATGTGTACACTATCGACCTATCAAGATAGTATTCGGAAATTTCATGCTTTGATTAAATTGTGGCACGATAAACAGATGCTAGATGGGGATGAATATCTGTTTTTAAACACTCCTGAGCCCACCTTACCCACCTTTTACCATCTACCTAAAATTCATAAAAATGAGAAAGAACCACCGGGCAGACCCATAGTGTCCTCTTTGGGGAGCCTGACTGAAAATCTCTCTAAATTCCTCGACCACTTTCTGTTTGACATGGTAGTTAAATTGAAGTCCTACATAAGAGACACCACTGATTTTATCTGTCATATCGAAAAAATCAAGTGGCAACCAACCTATTGCATGATGGTACTTGATATCACGAGTCTGTACACTAGTATTAATCATATGGCAGGTCTATCAGCCATTAAATACTTCCTAGATAAGAAATCTTTGAGATTTGCCATCCACAATTCCATGTTGTTGGAATTAATTGAATTCTGTTTATGCAACAACATATTCACATTCAATGGGGATCTGTTTAGACAGACATCCGGGACCGCGATGGGTACCTGCTTCGCCCCCAGCTACGCGAACTTGTTCGTGGGCTGGTGGGAGGAGCAGGTAGCCTGGTCTAGGGTGAATCAGGAATGGACCAACAAGATAGTGGTCTGGCACAGATATATTGATGATCTGTTTTTAATCTGGGAGGGATCTACAGCAGAGGCCGAGGAGTACATAGGAATTCTGAATAACAATGATGTTAATCTTCACTTCTCGGGGGAGATCAGTACCACTGAAGTCAGCTACCTTGACCTAAAAGTATATATCCAAGATGGGTTGATGAATACCTCCTTATATAGAAAACCCACCGCTGGGAACAGTGTTCTACACGCGGACAGCGGTCATCCTCAGAAACTAAAAGATAGTATCCCCTATGGGGAATTTTTGAGGTTAAAAAGGAATTGTTCGAGCGAGGTCAGCTACAATACAGCTTTGAAAGGAAGTATAGACCGCTTCCAGGCAAGAGGATACAGCGCTACACTACTAGAGAACACACGCAGAAAAGTTCAGGATTTAAAAAGAGAAGATTTGTTAAATACCAAAGAAAAGATTACTAAAGACACAGGGAAATTTAGGATGATCACCACTTTCTCCAAGGAGTCCAACACGATAAGGAACATTCTGAGGAAAAACTGGCACATATTGAAAACAGATGCCGTTATTGCCCCAGACATTCCTATCCATCCCCTCATAACCTTTAGAAAGGCTCGTTCCTTGAAAGATGCCCTGGTTTCCAGTCACCTAGAGAAGTCTCAAACCAAACCCCAAAAAACCCTCAAGGAAATGAAAGGATTCTTTCCATGCGGGAAGTGCAAGGCCTGCGTAGCTAGTAAAAGAGTCAGAACATACAAGGTAGAGGGCATGAGGCAAGACAAACAGATTAACAAATTCATGACCTGCCAAACCAGCTATGCAGTATATTGTCTTGTGTGTCCTTGCGGACTGAAGTACGTGGGGAGCACCATCAATATGGTTAAACTTCGGATATTGGAACACATGAGAGCCATAAAAAATAAAGATTTCAGCTATCCTGTAGCACGACACTTCTCCATCAAACATAATAGCAACAGGGACCTGTTGCAATATTATTGTTTGGATTATCTACCAACTAACATTAGAGGGGGAGACCGTCTACTTAAACTCAGGAGGCTGGAGTCACGCTACATTATAGACATGGGAACCAAGATTCCAAAAGGGTTAAACAGTGGGGAAGAATTGGCCATCCATTTGAATAAATGAAATATCATGAAATCTGAAAATGACCTTGAGATACTGTCTGCAAATGTGTCACTTGTCAACATGTCGCTCTAGCCGATACACGGCATAATTACATGTGGGGTATATAGGACTCAAGCAGTCTTTTAATTAAGGCTGCATTGCCGATCCACGGCTTAATTGAGTGAAATGAATATTCTTTTTTATTGATGATTTTGTTATATGTTGAAATGCATGACAAATGAATTCTCTAACCGACAAATCTTGTGGGTTCTGTTGTGTAAAGAAACAGTTGTTGACCGGCATTTTACCGTGTTAAAATGGCGCTCATATTATTATGATGACGCCAAGTCCGTCCTCTATTACCCCTAGACACGTGACATGTGATGTTTTAATAAAATATGGCCGCCAGTATTTTTGTTTAGAACTTACGACACTGACGAAGGATGTAAATCCGAAACGCGTTTGTCCTGAATAAACTGCTGTTGAGCTAAAGAATCCTCGCGAGTGCTTTTCTTTCCTAAAGGATTTGAGGGAAGTTTGGAGCTGGGATTTATATCGCGGTACGCCACCGCGTTTACTGCACCCGACCAGGAAGTGCCCCGCCTGTGGCGTGTGGAGAAGCAAGATGTATATATATATATATATATATATATATATATATATATATATATATATATATACATGTATATATACATATATATCATATATATATATATATATACATATATATATATATATATATACATATATATCATAAAACCCAATGTACAAGAAAACTGAGGAGAAAAAAGAAAATCTTTTACAATCATCAATATACATGTATATATACATATATATCATATATATATATATATATACATATATATATATATATATATACATATATATCATAAAACCCAATGTACAAGAAAACTGAGGAGAAAAAAGAAAATCTTTTACAATCATCAAGGATTTCAAACATGCATAGATAACAGAAATAAATAATTGGTGGGAAATAACCACCCTTCAAAAATACATTAAACACAAGAGAGTACCAAGAGGTTTGAGAATTTTGATAATGCCCACCTTAAGTGGCCTGGATGCAGACTTAATAGGGAGCTGGCAAACTCCTACATATGAGAGCTCCTTTAAATGAAAGCGAACCCTCATCCTACATGCGGAAAAGAAATTTGAACAAATCACCATCAAGATTAAGGAACTGGAGCAGGAACTAGAGAGACATACTGCCAATGAGGAAATCAAAGCAGCCCTGGAACAAATTGTAAGGAAAATTAACGAAGATGAAGCAGAAGTGAAAACAAAGAAAATCAAGAAAATTTAACAGAGAATGAATAGATTATGCCAGTGGGCGTACACACACCTTTGAGAGAAAATATGACACCTTAAGAAACAAAGGGCCAGATGTACAACCATTCATTTTTGCGAGTTGCACATGCGTCAAATTGTGTCTCGCAAAAAATCAATGTACAACAGTGTCTCAGACACTGTTTGCAATTCCCACTGGGGTCGTAAATTGCATGCCTTATTAATATTCATGAGGCTGTTGCAATTTGCGACCGAATTGGGAAGGGCTTGCACTCACAGGGATGGTGGCCTGCTGGGGTCAGCAGACCACCATGTCAGTGACTGTTTTTTTAATAAAGCAGTTTTTTTTTTTAAATGCAGCCTTAAAGTAAAATGAGATGCATTTAAAAAAAGAAACTTTTCAGGCAGTGGTCCATGGGATCACTGCCTGCTCCTAACAATATTCACACACCCATTTCACAAAGGGGAAGGGGTCCCCTGGGGACTCTTTCTCATTTGCGAGTGGCTTACCACCCAAACTGAATGTGTTTTGCAACGCAAATGTGGTCGCAAAACAATCTTACATGCTATTTACACTCGCTATTAGGAAGGGACGCCCTTGGCGTGCCCCTTCCTAATAGCGAGTCACAAACAATATTTTGCGAGTCGCAAATAGGTTTGCGACTTGCAAACTATGGTTCGTGAATGGGGCTGACCTTTTTTACGGTCACAAACGGGCCAAATTCCAGTTTGCGACTGCAAAAAACGGTCATACATCTGCCCGAGAGCTGCAACTGATAAAGTCATAGAGAACAAGGAGACATTAGAGACTACAAACAGTTCTAACATAAGCTCAGCAGACGAAGATCCCACCACTACAAGTCTGAACTTTACTGGGGAGATGTGGTTAATTCACGTGAGAATAAAACAGAGAGGAAGAGGAACCAACCCCCGGAATGGGCAGAGGCAGAAGAAGATCAAGACACGGAGGAGTTGGGAAAGATGGAAGGTCAAAACCAGGAGGCAAAAATAAGTAAAGCTTAAAAAGAATCTAATAAAGGAGTATTTACTCAGCAACCTCTCCTCCAAGACTCTCAGTGAAGACTGGATGAGGGAAGTATAAATATTCTCACAAACACAAAGAATATAAACATTTTCTGCTACATTCTGTGTCTAACATGGATCGAGCAGTGGCCCAGAGTAAAGCATCAATAATCACTATGAAGGATTGACCAGGTTTAAAGACACTTGGTTTATACCCTAGCGACCTCTTTATGATGAATTTTTGTTTTAAATTGCCACCTAAGAATCTCATGTTATTGTGTTTATACAACTGTAATTCTTGCTAAGATATACCTCTAAATTTCCTCTTTTTAATTATTTTTGTTCTTTTATGGATATATTGTCTATCCGAATAAAGCTTGTGAACTGAACTGAAAGACACTTGTGGCTTTGGAAAAGGTATCAGAGGATGCAGGATGCAATGTCCCCTCTCAGGAAATACAGCATGTACATTCCTGCAATGAAGTGGGAATTGCAACATGGAATGGAAGGAGACATTGGTTTTAACCTCTTCGCTGCTAATGACAAGGGTAACTCGTCATGCCCCTCCCATTCATTTCAATGGAAATCTCCATTATATAAGCTGGATACCCTTAGCATCCAAGTGGTTAAGCCACAATCAACATTCTGCCCACAGTTGCCTGCCAGAAATAAGATCGATCTCTTCAAGGAGATGGTAATTGAAGACATCAATCGCCTGACCAAGAATAGACAGATCTTAACCCAGGGTGAACTAGTAGCCATAAAGGAGTTAAGAAAAGATCAACAGATAGTGATTACAGCATCTGATAAAGGCAGGATCATTGTGCTCCAGGACTGATTAGAGTACATGGCAGAAGCAGAAAACAGCTAAAAAACAAAGAGCATTATGTAAAGCTAAAAGAAAATCCACAAGGGCCTTAACTACAGAATACCATCATAAACTACTAGAATGGCAGAGCCTCAACCTCTGTGACCTTGAAGAATACAGCTACCTGAAAATTGAGCATGCAACTACCCCTACAATTTACTTTTTATCGAAAGTGCACAAGAGCCTACAAAATCCTGCCCATCCAATTATTAGCTCCTTTGGATCACTACTAGAGAACACTTCAAGACTCATAGATGCCTTTCTTGCTCCATATGTAACATTACTACCTTATACTTGTGAGATTCTATGACTTAATGAATACATTTCAGGGAATCTCCTGGATGGAGAACTATCTAATGGCCATGACAGATGTGACTTCTCCTCACACATCTATTCGACATGAAGATGGTGTTACAGCTGTAAAATACTTCCTTCGAGCGAGATCAATCAGCTGCATGGAACATTCTAACATGCTCACAGAAATGTAACATTTCTGCCCGATCTATCATATTTTTATGTTCAATGGAGACTACTATCTACAGAAACAAGGCACAGCTATGAGGACTTCTTCCGCGCCAACATATGGTAAAATTTTGATGGGATTCTGGGAAGCAGAAGCTGTGTGGACTGAGGAAATCTAGAATATACTAGAACATGTGAAACTATGGACCAGGTTCATAGAGGACTTCTTTTGAATATGGGATGGAGACATCAAAAGTTTGGAACAGTTCATTCTGTCTATGAATAAGAATACCTATGATTTAAGCTTCACTCAAACCATCATTCCGGAATGAATAACTTTCTTGGATATCGAGATAGTTGTCAAAAACTTGAGAATATGTACAAAGATACATCAGAAGGCCACCTTATTGTAATAATATTCTCCATGCTAACAGCGGTCATCCTAAAAATATAATGTCGAGCAGTTCCTTTGGAGCAATGTTAAGAGCCAAATGGAACTGATCTGAACCACGAAGATTTTGATGAACAAATACAGTAAACGGAAATGAAATTCCTATCAAGAGACTACCCCGTTTAAGTACTTCAAAATGCCTTGGAGAAAGCCAAGACTTGACCTAGAAACAAACTATTAGTTCCACAAAAAAGGATCCACAAGGAGTAAATAAGATCCATATGATCATGGACTTCAATTGCAAACACAGAGAACCTCAACAGATATTTCAGAAGAACTGGAAAAGACTAAAACTAGATGAAACTCTGGGGGAGGTACTTGCAGATCACCCAAGTATAACCTACAGAAAAGTTGCATCATTACCAGATTTACTAACACAGAGCCATTTCTTCCAAGAGAAACCAACCAACACAAGCTGGCTCAATCGATCAGGCTTTTTGGAAATGTGCTAA
The DNA here is from genome assembly GCF_964263255.1 of Lissotriton vulgaris. Classification (NCBI taxonomy): domain Eukaryota; kingdom Metazoa; phylum Chordata; class Amphibia; order Caudata; family Salamandridae; genus Lissotriton; species Lissotriton vulgaris. Next base: position 343,843,400 of record NC_141689.1, on the reverse strand, counting down.
GTGCAGGGCATGTGAACATGGAACAACCAGAACCACTTACAAGCTTTACAATGAAAAGCATGAGAAAATCAAGGAACACTTCACATGCAATACAAATGTTGTGGTTTATGTTTTAGAATGCCTGTGTGGCAAAACGTATGTGGGAAGCACTGTTAATAAAGTGAAAATGAGGATCTTACAACATCTTCGAGCTATAAAGGGAGGGAACTTTTCTTATACCATATCCAAACACTTTTGCGAAGAGCATGAAGGTAACACCAAGGAGCTGCAATACTTCGGAATTAAACACATCCGAATAGGATAAAGGGGAGGTGATCGAAAGTTGATATTAAGAGGAATGGAGTCACAATTAATGCTTTTGATGGGAATGGAAGTTCCCCTGGGACATAACTTGGATGCTGAATTGCACAGTCACTTGTCTGAATGATCAATAATGCAATTTTCCCTTGTGTCTACCTAAAGGATTATGGTCTTTACATTGTGATATTGACAGAATCATCTTAGAAAAGAAAGTGAAAGATAATAATTTTAACTTGAGCATTTGACTAGTATCACTTACTGTACCAATGCCTTTCCTATATATGATCATTTTATAGGATTCCGCTTTTCCCTTGTTGGATAATCAATAATTGTTTTAAATTCCATTTCATCCTGCAGAGGCAGAGATCTTTCTCTCCTGGGGTTGTTAAATTTATATATATTTGGAACATTCTATAGAAGATCAATTAGAAAGATGGGATTCTGTTCATATTTTGTGCTCTGATTACCAGTTTCAATTGGTTACCTGACAATTTCTGTTGGGACAAGAAGATTTCAGTTGAATAGTGTTTCGGTAACTGTTTCAACCTCCCAGTAAGAATCATATTATGAATGGTATAATGCAAGATATATAGTAAATACCTCCTTAATACAAGCACTCTATTAACACTAACACTTTTATGTACACGGGTATTTCTTAACAGTACATTCCATTCTGAATCTAGGAATTATTATTGTTGGACTTTGGGTATTCAGGTAAGTGATTGGGTTACCCCTAATTACCTTTCTCGGTTTAACTATGAAGAGAGTCCCTAGATTTTAATCAGAAGAATGACATTTAAGATGGGAACTGCATCTCACTTCTTGAGTGATTTGTTCTTGTATCCTAGTCACTGACACTTTACGATTATATTCCCACATTCATTATTTGTACTTTTACTTGGATAAATCCTCATGCATCTTTTCAGCATCTTACGCACTAGCACTTTATGAACAGTTCTGCACAATCAATGTTTACAGATGGCACTATTTGCAACTTCATCTCACCAAGACCCCAGATCATTCTCTCTCTTTCTTTAAATTAGCACTTTGGAGTGTGATAAAATGATGAAGGAAGAAAAAATAAACTGGTTTTAATCTATCCAGTACGCCTGCCCAAGAAGTTTGGTTCATCTTGGGTTTTTTGCACCCACATAGAGTATTTATGCAGATTTACATTTTGAACCTTTTTAATATTGACCATTCTGCTCACGTGTAACATCAAAAATGTTAAGAATCCTTATGTTAATAATGAAACTGTCTGACCAAATCTGAATTGCTCTCAAATTGATTCCTGTAACGAAAACGTAATTGAAGCGTTAATGTAGTTTAAAGCAATACTGAAAGAGGGATATCTGAAATGGTGGGTGAATTTGACAGCATCATACAAGTTATAAATATGTTCTAGTTGTTCTCTTGTGATGAAAATGATGATGGACTATCATGGAATGGGCACTTTAGATGGACTTCCTAGGCAGGTGGACTCTATGGTCCTGTTGAAGGCATATGCCGAAACGCATCAACCGTCCTTTCTTCTATGCACTGTTGGTGAGGATATAAAGAAAAATAGGTGAACTACTCATGGCTGTGGTGCCACGTATTTCCCAACCAAGGAGGAAAGAGAATGGGAAGTTGTTTGTATATAGATATAGGTATATAATGCTTACTGGTAGAGGCTCTCAGCCAGCCCTCCTTTTTCAATTGTCTGTTAATGTATCATTCCTGTTTTTCTTCCACCCATCACTGCATGGGGCAGTGGGACTGCCCATTTCATCCACTGGCTAACCCATGAGTGACGGCATTCTTTTCTTCCACATTCCACAAATTCACAAACAAAATAGTTATTTTCAGTGCTATGGACTACTATGGCAATGTATGCTTTCTGAGCCAATATATACTTTTCCATTTGGTCGAGGGCCAAGAGTCAAGCTCACCAACAATAAAGTTTGATAAAAACCATGACAAAACAACACAGGCATTGACAAAGACATAAAGCTGGCAGCCACCACCAGATCAATTGGTTTGGCAATGATTGTTCCTATGAGAGGGGAAATACCCTATGGGACAAATTGACCTACAGGATGTTAAAATATTCATCCTGCAACCCCCTTCAGTGTGATACTACACCAAAGCATCCTCCCACTAGTTCATCCAGGCAATTTCTGTTTCAGTCAATTGAAGAAGGCATAGCTGCATTTACAAACAAGGCAAGCACACCAGCATTGTCTGCATCCCACTATAGTCCACTAGCATTTCAAGTTTCAAGTGTTCCCATTTATGTTAGCTTTAGTAACCAGGGATGCCCTGTTAATATGGATGTACAATCTAGTTTCCAGGTCATATTCAAACAGAAAAGGGGGCGCAAGTTGGCTGGCATTTCTATGTTTCTGAAGAGAGTAGTCCCCTGACTCTAGAGGCCCTGTATCTTCCTTCCATCTTTCTTTTTGGCATCTGAAAACCAGACAAACCTTTCTCAGTTCCATGTGTCTGGCTTCTAATAGCCAGTGAAGAGTAGGAGATCCTATTAATGCTGTAGTGCCTTCGTGTCATGTATTGGGCAAATTGCAGCAACGCAATATTGCCTTTGTAAAGTCTCTCCAAAATGGCATTAGAAAATTTCAATTTAGCGTATTCCTCACCACAGTCCTGCATTCCCTCCTCCTGCGATCAGTGACCTATATGGTATTTCTTGGTATAATTGACAATTCCCTGTAAGTAATTGTGCCATAATCATCGCTCAATACGATTGACAAGTCAACTTAAAGTTGTTCAAAATGCAGAATAATTACATTAAAAAAACAGAAATGCTTCTTGAAACTTTTTTTTTTAAACCACAAGGATTACTAATATATTGTGTGGTTTCAGTATTATAGAACAATGGTTGGTCGATGAAGATGTAGTTTCGAAGTATTAAGCTCTCTATAAAATGCTGTGACCGACAGGTGGTCAGGTGGCCATCCATGGACCTCTACAGTAATAAAACACACATCAGTTTCACAAAGATTGGCACTTCTAGTTCATGTGTATAGTTTGAAGTGCTTTCAACAGCAGACTTCTAGGCTTAAAATATCTATCTCCCGAGTCTGTTAGCTCTGTCTAGACTATCTATTTACATTTCATTCATTCATGCATCCATCATTCACACTATATATACGTGAGGAAACAAGTAGGGACAATGTTATCAACACTATAGGGTGGTGGTGCAGCGATTGTTTCAGTGCAGTACAATAAGAAGTTCACATTTTCACAAGATTAATAGAAAGTACACTGATCACTACACATATTTCAGTTCTATTTATTTGTGAATGAATGGAATAAGAAAATATTTCAGACAGCTAACAAAAGAATATAAAATGCAGGTATTTTGACATGTGTGAGTATTTTGCAATTATTTTAAACCTCCAGCTAGAGACGGTGGGGGCAATAGAAGTTAATTTTCCTGTACATTCAATTTATAAATCTGCACCAATTTAGAGAATGTGCATTAAGTTAGAGAAGGCAAATATTGAATCGTATTGTATTGTAATTGCATTTATATAGCGCTGACTGCACCTGACGAGGCACTGAAGAGCTTTGTGGCGATTACTCCGCTGGTTATTATGTATTATTCTTGTGCTCTCAAGAAAACCATCCCATGTATTTACTCCGGTTTTTTGCGGTAGATTAAATGAATAGAAGTTAGTGTCATCTGTGCTATTGTAATTCTTTCAGACAGAATGCCTGCTCTGTGTTAAGATATGCAGGATTTCATATACAATAAAAAGGCATGGAATTGGGAAGGATGATGGCCAAGCCAACTTGGAGCCAAGTGAGCAGCGCCAAGCTAAGGGTGCTGACTTGGCGCCACAAGTCAGGCACGTGCTGAAGCAAACAGCGCCATTCTGGAGCTCCATCTGTCCGACGAAAGACATTTGAGATTATTGTTGAAAAATCATTATTTTACTTTACTGTTATTAAGACTTGTTTGAAACTTGGTTTAGAAGCGCACTCTTGTCTGCTCATTACATTGTCAGCATTCAGGGAGACCCAAACTATGCCGACATGGGGTTGAGTAACTAGAGAAAGGTAAGTAGCCCAAAATAATGGTATGTTTTAAGATTGAACATATAAAAAGCCAATACTTTATGCACTCCTTGAAAATGTGCTTCATGTATAGAGGTTGTCATGGGTCTGGTTGAGCAAAGGCTCTAGGGGACACCTGGAGGGCATGGAAGTGTCGATCCCCGGTTTCTGCAGGCAACAGAAGACGTTCTTAAGCGTGGGTTCCTGATTAGATCCATATACTTGTAGTGTTCTGTCTTCACAGAAAGTTCCTACATAGCACCCAAACAGAGAAAGCCTCCAAACCATACTGAAGCATTCCTTCATAAAAAGAAGCTCAACTTCAGTCAAAAATGTTGAAACCGGGAACTAAAATATATGAAAACAGAACTAATTTAATTAGAATCTCCATTATACCCTTCCTCACGAGATGTTAGCAAACGCAATTTGACAGAACACAGCAAAACATATAGAACTGCAATTCTAGAGAGGAAAATACATCACTCAACAACTAAAATGAAATCTGGCACTAACCAACCAGGTGGAAATGATTAATATCCTATCTCTGTCCGGCCTTTCTCTGGTTGACTCTGGGTTTTTTGCACAGTGTTACAAAGTTGTGACACGTGTGTAGCCGTGTCACAGGAGTTGCACAGCCTCATGCTCATTTGTATCCGATTCCGGCACGTACTCTGTATTAATCCACATTTCACTCCATTTATTTTAATCCAATATTTTATTCAGGTTATTCCGTCACGTCACAGACAATGAGTCTCCAAATTTTCACGCATTTTGAATGCTTACGAATTGCCCATCCGGGTCTATCCACAGGCATATATAGAAACTTCATTAATCCATTGTTTTGCTTCACCCAATGCATTTCGGTCAAATCGACCTTCCTCAGGGCTATCTACAATAGTTAAAACAATTTATTGAAAATTCATCCATTAGCCCCATAACAAGCGTGTATCACAAAAAACAACTAGTGCTATACAGAAATCCAAATTAATAATACCACCCCGATCCCAAAAATTGCTGCTCATATATGTTTCCCTTTCATCATTCCCCACAAACATATGCAGTGTCTCGTATTATCCCCTTAACCTTAAAACAAAAACATTTCCCTTATCCATCCACAGATCTTATCTCCCATGACGCGTTTACTCAACCCATCCATAACACCATCTATAGCACCCTCCCCTGCTCCCCAGTTTGTACCTGTGCGCCTCTGCTGCTGTCTAAGACCGTGAAACCGCCCTCTCAAATCGCCATTGCACAGTGGACATGACATCCGCACATTTTTGCTTTGTCTAGCCTGAGACAAACTCAGGGCTTTGTTATGACCACCGTAGCCACGGTGGCAGTGCGGGCACCGCCGCTCCAGCAGTCCGACTGCCCAATTACAACTTGGACGGTCTGACGACATTGACACTGCTGCAAACGGTGTTGCGGCAGTCTTGAGGCTGCAATATGTTTGGCGGGCCTACCGCGGACCTACCAACCATATTATGAGCTTCCTCACCACCACACTTTGCCATGAAAAGTGTGGCGGTGAGGAAACCAAAGGGACCATAAAGTGCCCACTTGTGTCTTTGTGCAAAGAGGCATGCCAGGTGCATGCCGGGGGGCACATGTTGTGCCCTAATCTCTGCATGCCCCCCCAGTTCCTGCAGGGCATGGAATTAACAGTCCATGCTCTGCAGGAACTGCCTTTTATGCTCCCATTGCGGTGCCTTTTTCAAAGGTACAGCTGTGGAACCACCAAAGAACTGCCTGCCAGAGACTTTAAAAGCTTGGCTTTGTTAGTCTCAGAGCAGGGTGGTGGCCCTGCTTCTAAATCGCCAAAGTCATAATAAGGCTTTCAGTGTATACCACTGCAGATGGAAAATTGTGGCCCCTTACCAGAGCCACTTTGAGAGGGGCTAAAGCCCCCGTCTTGGAAAATCTGTAAAGTTCCCCACAATTGAGTTACTTTGTAGGTACATGTTTGGGGAGTTTATGTTCTGTATGAAGAGTGAGCTCTGTAAAGGCATACTTGGCTGCATCATACCGGTCCAAATTCAAACATGAAATCAGATAACCTAGAATCACTACCAGTTTCCCTGCGTGTACAAATTGTGTGATTCTAGGTAAATATTTTATTTCACCTATTTTACAGAGCCTCATCTTTCTTTCATATAACTTAAAAGAGCATTTTAAAATACTTGAGTTGAGGATATACCCTACAAGCACCTCTAATGTTTGACTTTATAGACTAATGTGTTGCTCCATCTAAGAATCTAGGCCAAATGGTGGGAGTGCCCGATCCTTAGGGGTACTGGGAGAAGATTATATCTGATACGTCCCGGATAACTGAGGTACCTATTGATGTATCCCCTAGACTCTGCCTTTTAAACATCTGGGAGGCCACAGATCTGTCCCGAACAGGAAAGTTGTGGGTCTCTTTGGGTTGTATGGTTGCAAAACGCAATATAGCGAGAACATGAAAGGGGGGAGTTCCACTACGATACACTGAGTGGGAGTCAGATATGGATTGGTGTATGCAGGCAGAGAGAGTTATTTATGAAAGTAGGGGCTGCCCGCAAAAATGGAGGAGAATGTGGGGCCCCTGGAATGAAAGTAGGGGCTTCTTCTGTACCCCTTTTTCTGATTCCCCCTCAGCACTGATGGATAGCATAGATGTGTGATGTGTTAACACACGGGAAGCTAAGAAAAAGATGATTCCACCACTGACCCAGTGATAATTTTCTATTTGATTGTATTACCTGATTATGATCATTTGTGAAGGTTGATTATAGCACCTCATTGCATCTGTATTATTGTGTGTTTGTTGTTGTTCTCTTAATAAAATTCACCAAAAAAAAAGAATCTAGGCCATGTTTAGGGTTTGCATGACTATTACTTGCCTTTTAATTCAACAATGGGATTGTCATAGGGGGAGGGCCGAGCCATACATGTTTTTAAGTTCATGTTTATAAATGATCACTTTTAATACATGTCTGTCTATGCAGTGATATAATCTTTTTTACTAAAGTAAAACGCCCCCATATATTAAAGAAATGCACTTTTAGATCTGGCGTTAGTCAAGACCTTTTGACTTCACTAAACTTATATATATAGAATATACTTACTTAAAGGGGCTTTAAACCATCTAGCTTCATCTGTTGGTTTGTTGTTGTGTCATTCACATTTTGCTTCTGCCTACTGTAGCATAAGGCATGGGGCAATATGTCCACCTACGTCAACGACTGGTTAACTTCATTTTGAGTGACTGCATTTTGCTCTTCTAGAAAGAACAGACAAGCACACAAGGTAGTTCCCTTCAGTGCCAGTGTTTTTGTTTTTACTTTATAATTACTTTAGTGTTGCCCTTGTGGTTAGAGCCTAAGGTGATAGCAGGCTACTTTCTATCAGATGAGAGCACAGGCCACATTCCAGCTTTACCGACTCCAGTCTCCTGCCAATGCTGTTGTAAATTCCGTTTGAAGTGTCCTTTGTTTATTTCACTGCTTTGTATTTTAGTGCATAACAGACTGCATCCAGTTGTAACAGTTCTGGGAAGTTATTCTCTTTTTGCTATGTAGTACACATACCAAAAGCTTAAGTATTATGCAAGTGAATTGATAAGAGGAAAATGCTTTAGCACATGTTTATTATGGACTCAATTGCACCATTTTCTTTGTTCAGTAAGAAAATCAGCCTTTATCGTGCTTAATTTGCAAGATCTGTAAAAAAAATCCCTTCTTTCTTCTGTGTTTCTTTCTTTCCTTCTTCCTTTGTTTCTTGCTTTCTCTCTTGCCTTCTTCTCTTCCTTTTCATTTTCTTTCTTTTCTTCCTTTCTCCCTTCTTGCTTAGTTTCCTTTCTTTCATGTGCTCCTTCTTTCTTTCATTTTTTCTTTCCTTCTTCCTGTCCTTGCTTCCTTCTTTCTTTGCTGATTTCCTTATGTATGTCCTTTCTTTCTTTCTTTCTTTCTCTTTCTTTTTTCTTTGTTTCTTTCGTTCTTCTTTCTTCTCTTTCCTTATTTCCTTTCTTTATTGCTTTCTTTCTTTTCCATGTGTTTCTTTCTTTCTTCTTTTCCTCTTGAATTCCTTCTTTATTTCCTTCTTTCCTTCCTTCTTTTTCATTTTCTTTGTTTCTTTGTTTCTTTTTTCTTTATTTCCATCTCTCTTTCCTACTTTTATTCTTTATTGCCTTCTTTATTTCCAGCTTTCCTTCTTACATTCCTTATTGCCTTCTTTTGGCCTTTCCTATTTTTTCTTAACTCTTTCTTGCTTTCTTTCCTTCTATCGCTCCTTCTTTCATTCTTTCTTTTTCCTTTTTCCTTTCCGTCTTTGTCTTTTCATCTTTTCTTCCTTCTTTTTTCCATCTTACTTGACTCCTTTCTGTCTTGTGTTCTCTTTACCTACCTTCTTTCCTGCTTTTTTCCACCTCTTTTCTTCTTTCTTCCCATCTTTCTTTTTTCCTCTGTCTTTCTTTCTCTCTCTTTTTTTACCTTCTTCTCTTCCATCTCTCCTTCCATTTTTTCTTACTTGCTTTCCTTCTTCCTTTTGGGATTTCTTTCATTCTTGCTTTCCCATTTTTATTCTTGCTTGCTTGCTTTCTTTCCTTCTTTCTTACATTCTTGCTTTCCTTCTTTTTATTCTTTCTTGTCTCCTTTTCTTCTTTCATTCTTTCTTTCCTGTTAGCTTGTTATCTTTCTTGCCTCCTTTCATTCTTTCTCAAAGGCAAGAGTGTGAATGCTAAATGCAGAACAATTGGCTTTTTTAGGTCTGTGTTAGCCAAGACCTTTTGATTTTACTAAAACAATGTATATGTCTTGGTTACTTATAGGGTTTTTCAGCCACACTTCATCCATTTGTCTGTGATGTTGTCATTCACATTTCACACGCATACATCAAGGGACAATGTATGGCCACTTCAGCTACTGGCCTACTTTGCTACGAGTTACGGAATGCTGCCCTTTCACAATGTAATTATTATAAACAAATGGTTCATTCGGGTAAAATATTTCTTTACTTATCTCATGTTGGCACACATTATTATTCATTCATTATCAACTGAAAGATTCAGAACAGGATTATTGAAGAGAAGTGAGAATGAGAATCCAAGCAATTAGTGAGTTATAATGATATTTTAGAAATTATAATCATCTATAAATGTATTCATTTATAAACGTACATAAAGTACAATGGCTGAAAGTGCTGTACATTAGTGGGCAGGAAGTGGTATTCATGACAATTGGTGCTCAGTGTAATTGGTGCCAATACAATCTACAATATATACAATGATATTCAAACAATTGTGAAGAAAAGGAGGGGAAGGGAGGGATGTGATCAATGTTGAGAATGGTTAGTATGGTCTGTACACTCCAGGCGTCAGTATTAGGTACAGAATCCTAAGAAAGAATGGTCCACTGTAATATTGTCGACGTTTCAACCCTTGGGTAGTGCACTTGGGGCGTCTAAGCGGGTCTTCTTCAGGACTGTGCGGGGTAGGGTGGGGGAGGGAGGCAGCCTCCTAGTAAGCCCAGCCAGGCTAACCTTGAGGAGTTTGTGCAGCAATGGTGATTTCTCTCAGTGGTATAATATAGATTCGCCCACAAGAGATCATAAAGTCCTTCAAACTTCTTGGAGGTCTGTTGTTTTAATTGATTTCCCAGCTTCTATTTATGGTGATGCAATCCAAATTCGAGGCCAAAATGCGGGAACCGGAGGCGAAGAGCTCTTCACGGTTTCGCTTTCCAAATTTTGCCCTTTCACAATGAGCACAACCATACACAAAGCAGTTGCCTTTAGAGCTAGGGAGTACTATGGTAATGTGTTCTTTTTAGAGACCAAAAAACATGTTTGCCTTTAGTCAATGTGTTTTTTTAAATTAATAAACACCCAGCAACTGTCCAACCAAAAAAGTTTTGCAAAAACCACCACAAAACAAAGATTGCCCAAAGGATGCAGATAACACCAAACCTTTTGGCTTTGCCAATGTTTGTATGAATTTTGAAGAGACTGTATCATGTTTTTAGATTATGTTTGTCGCACATTACACAGGCCAAACTTTTTCACGGCTCGACTCGTGCTTGGACTCTTAGAGCCAAGCCAGACTCTTAGCTCAGCTCTGGCTCAGTTTCATCCAATTTACTTGTTGGTGCACCCACCTCTATTTGAGACTGTACAAAGTGCAGTTAGGCACGCGATAAAATGATATGTAAAAGGCGATGACTGAGAACATGGAGGTCTGCCTACATGCACCAATTTGATAACTCTACCATCAAGGCTTCTTGTAGCAGAAGCAAATAAAAGTGTGTGCAGATTAAATACATTTAGTAAATGTGAGCATAGGGCAGGGACTGCAGGCCGTAATGCAACTGTCCGTAGTCATGAGTTCACAGGGAGAACTGCCAGACCCAGGTGGGATGGGGGTGAGGGGTGGGGGATGTTTCGGGTGTTACACATCCCAAATGCATTGTTGGCTTGGTAGTTGGGTCTTGCTGCTCTGAGCTCGATCTGCTTTGATTGTGTCTGTGTTTCTCTTCATACTCGTTTCGCTAAGAGCTTTTTTAACTTCTTAATTTTTTGGATCAGAAAGTTAAATATATATGCTGATTGGCTTACCAAAAAAGTACTCAATCCACATCCCTATAAATGCTCTTCAATAGTTGCAAATGTACTACTTTTGGAATTCACAAACATTGACAGTAGTAGTATTCTGCCAGTCTCAGAGTTACAGGCATACTACTGGCAATGAAACACCAAAAGGTGATAGGATGAATACTTGCAATTAGTCTAACCTGCAGCAATCGCTCAGGGTAGCATTCCAAGCCATCGTGACGCCAAACGTAATTCGGTACTGACCCTGTCCCTTGTGGAATCAAACTACCTCACCCCTCACCCTGCAGTTCACTGATGTTCTAGTAGGGACATTTGAGATACTAACCCCCTCCATTTCGAGCGCCCCCCCGCCGAATCTCACAGACTGAGCTACGCCCCTGGCTATGAGTTTGACCCCTGTGGCTACCTCCATGGCTGACATGTCAACCTTAATTTAGCGTAATAATAGCACCTGATCTTTACAACGCTTAAACGCACAGCAGCAATGCAGGATAAAGCTATACATAAAAAGCGATTGTTATTATTATCGATAACCTGTGCATAACTGACCCAGGAGTACTAAATTATGGCCTCCACTATGCACACAGACTAGTGTTTTATTGAGGGGTGGCCTGCCAGCGAAGCATTTAAGGTGACTGTGTCACCCATGAGTGTGCTGGTTTGAAACGGAGCAGTCCCCCTGCGCAATGGTATCTCCCGACAACACTCTCTTGTGCGCGAGCCCAGCCCCTTAGGTCAGGAGGGAACCTACTCATAACTCAGCTGCGTCACTCAGGGGCTCGGACTGCAGTGTGTGCGCGCGATAAATTCAATGATTCGTTTTGACAGCACGAGCCAGAGTCCTTCCCCCGAGGTCTGCGGCCTAAAGTACCCCAGAAGGTAAACAAACCCGAGCTTCAGAGAAATGTAAACTACCGCAACGGTCCCTCTCCGCCGTAAGGAAAAAAGCGCTTGGTGTGTGTGTTATCCCAGGCCATCAATCTGTTTCACGCTCTAAGCTGCAGCAACTCAACCCGGAGCGGAGTCTGGGAAGTGTTAATGTTGATGTTTTCCTCAGAGGTGTTTCAAAACCAGAAATGTACGTTTTGAGCTTTTTATCATAGATAGTCAGGCATTTCAGAGCAGTACGCGATTGGGATGACAGCCATTTGCACTAAAGCAAATGCAGACATATTTTAGTTGTAGGTATTTGCAGTAAAACGCGTTGGTACAACCCAGGGACACCGTTACAGCAGGCTGTCAGGCCTGCTCCGGATCCAACGCGGCCAGTAACTCGCAGAGAATGTAAACGCAAGCCTCGCTCCAAATGTTATTGGCAGAACAGCATTGTTTAAACATGGTCCAATGGAACAAGTGCCTGCAGCTTTTATGGGGGCGCTGATTGGTCAAAGAAGCAAGCTAGAGCTACCAGGGACAGGTAATGTAAACTATTAGAGGCACAGACAGCTGCTCCAGAAAAAAAGAAAGGTTACCCTACCTTTTTCCTTTCTCTCTTTTACACGGTAACTGAAATAGCATTTTTGTAAGCCACTGATGGGACAGCAAATATCTTCACCTCCCTTTTAAGAACCTAAAAATGAATTTGTACGTGATTTGTAGAATTTCAGTTTGTCGAAAATAGGATTAGCACCCTGGATGTTATTGGAAAATTAATTCAAAAGACTTAGGGCTTGAGTACGAGTCTGGTGCCAGGGAGCGACGGTGCCGTTCTCCTGACTGTTCTATTACTTTTAGGGCGGTTTTACCGCCAGTGCCCTGCAGCAGCCGCTAGGGACCCGCCACTCCCTGATGGTGGTGTAGAGGCATTGATATGCTTTGCAGAACTGCCGTGGTCACGCCAAGCATATTACAAGTTCCCTTTCCACCACAGTTTTCATGGCAGTTCTACCGCAATGAAAACCACAGCATAGAGGAAACAAAAGGGGCCATACAGGGCCACCTTGTGCCTCATGCCATGTGAATGCACACAGGACGGCACAACATGTGCCCCCTGTGTGCATGCTCACCAGTGACTGCATGGAATGGACTTTACTGTCTATGCCGTGCAGGAACTGTTTTTGGCGTTTCCATTGCAATACCCATTTTTAGGGCACCGCTGGGGGAACCTTAAAAAAGCCTGCTAGACACAAGAAATACTCGTAATCCAGCGGATGGCCTGACCACGGGTTTGGTGGTGGGGCGGTCCCAATGCAGCACCGGCAAACCCATAATCAGACCCATAAACAGTTGGCACTAACAACTGTTGTTTGCCCGCATTCTTTCTTCAGTGGCCATGACATGCAGCAGGCAAATAATGCGTATAGCAACTTTCTTTGCAGAATTAGTGCTAATGGTCCCGCACCTTCGATCGATTTGGCCTTATAATTGCAGACCAGGCAATTAATAGCAGTTTTCGCCCTCCGCAGGGTACTTTTTTAATTTTTAACACCCTGATCACAGGACACCAATCTTTTAGTGTGAACGCTTTGAAAGTCATAAGCAGCAGATCTTGAATCCACCGGGACCTATGGTACCTGCCCTGTGCGCATTCTATCTTGTCATATTTAGCTTGCATTTTCCTTTACAGACAGGGACGATCGATGTACAGATCAGTCTTGGATGTGACCCAAAATTATTAGGCCATGTCCGCTCTGAAACGGAACACAAAGTTCTTGTGAAAGTGTCCATGGTTTATGTACACGGTCAGTACATGCAATTTATTCGTCTTTTTGTAGTTTCCTATGAGAGCTTTCTCAACTTAGGGAAGGCAGTAGAGTGAGAGACAGAAAGTAGAATACAGGCAAACCTAAAGAGACCGCGAATGTATAAGGAATTTGATGAAACAAAGCAATTTTATTTACAGAAACTAGTTGTAACAGTTGATTACTAAATCCATGCAATGTAAACATGCTGGAGCAGCACGTCCAGTAAAGAAAATGTCTCCATAATTATAATCAGTAACAGTAATATTCCTGCTGGCATCAAACAGATACAGGGATAATAAATAATAATAACTTGTTCTTATTCAGTGCTTCATACCAGAGTATCATCTTTAACTATTATAAGAAAAAAGAGTTATTATTGGCAGATTTAATCGGCCTCAATTTACCAGCCTCAAAAGCATGCCAGGTAGCACTGGCCATGCTCACATTCCAATTTTTTTTTTAAAGCATGCGTATCATGAACTTTACTCATTTTTGGAAAATTTAAAAATAAATAACACGAGAAAAAGTGCTGAAAGTAGTTTAATGGGAGAAAAACTCTATAAAAACACCTTTAGCTAAAGAAATATCATGCAAAAAACTGTCAAAAATGCCCTTGCTGCAATACCTTTTTTGGTGGGGAATTCATCCCACAAGCAAAACTGGGAAACTCGTTAAATTTTGCAAACTGTGGAAATTGTAATTCTCATAAAATGTGCTCAAACTGAACCTTGAAGGTGAAGTTTAAATCTTTCCCTACCACTAAATAAATGTTAGAGAGTGGCAAATTACAAGCTGGAAACGGAAGCTATACGAGATGAGTGTCCTGAACATCTCTTTAATGTACAATAGACAATATAATGCTTAGAATTCCTTGCCATTAAAAAACAATTGGTTTGACTAACATTCAAACCAATGGAAGTATGTTTCATGTAAATATATAACATCGTGAACTGTCTGGTAACATTCAATTGGCCTGTTCGTACTACAAAGCCACTCCTCACCATGGTATCCTAGTTTTTAAATGCACACTGATTGCATTTTTGTCTGTTCACAAAAGTACTGGATTAGCATGCATATGACACAGTGTGCAAGTTATTCGTCAGTGTACTATTTGGCTAATGGGCTAAGTTCACTTGGGATGCTTATGTACAATTAATGTTGTAATGTCTATGCATGTCTGTATGTTATTTATTTATGATAGACTATGTTTCCCTCACTCTTAAAGTGCGTAATGTACACAACACATACATTATGCATGGACGGAGTAATAAAAGTTGGACAATTTTCTTTTCTAATTATTTCATATTATAACAAAAGATTCCAACATACAGGGCACTGCTTCCTAGACACTATGTAAAACAATGGACTTTTCTTCTCACTCTTTGTTCTACTCACACAAGATACATTTGGATGCATAACTGGTGCTCAAATAAGTATGGTAAATGCTTGTCAAGATGTTGGAATACCAAAAAGCCACAACAATGGTGCTGCCATATCTGTAGTGCAGAATGTATTTTGAGTTAATAAATAAAATATCCAACTCTCAAGTATCTGATTTAAGTTCATCTGATTCACTACATCCAGTTTCTGAATTAATTGATGGAACATGACAGATTGTCTATAAAGTACTTCTAGATGTTATAAGTTTATACAAATGAATTCATCCCACTGGAGTTTGTCACATCACAGATTTTTTGATTTTGTCGCCAAGCACCCATATGTAGTTGACCGATTATGTGGCATATAAGTGCCAATTAAGAATAATAGTAACAATATTAGTAACCACACTCATACTAGTGACTCACGCACATTAGGCCCCATCCACAAACTGCATTTTGTTGTTGATGGTAATACAGTTGCGCTACTCACATAATGAAAATTGCTGTTCATTAACCTACATATGGACACCTCTGCCACTCCTGTCCCGTTTGTGCAGAGATCTTCGCACTTAGGTGTATGCTTTGATAGCAAATGTTGTGGAGACTGAGGGAGTAAGGAGGGGTTTAAGGATTGACACACTAATACATACACCCACCCACAAAAGTATAAGTCATTGCTATTCACAAACTGCATTTCTAAAGATACTATAAACAGAAACGTCCCAAAATAGTAGTGAGTGTACTCCAGCTCGGCCTTGCACTACATCTAGCGCCACACACGGCCACTCACAAGTACTACAAAATACTCCCATAGAAAATAATAGAATCAGGGACTTAACACTTCCTAGGAACTATTGTTAAATAAATAAAATAATTTCGCATTTTTCGTGCTCATATGAGCGGCCTCCCATCGCCATCTGCTGATTGTGTCTACTTATTAACCCTTACAGTATATTATACCTAACAAAAGTGGAGGTGTCTTCAAACCCTATATAAGCTTGCAGCAGTGACTCAAGCGAGGCATTAACAGGTATACCTATGCAATATATCTTCTGCAACATTATTAATTCTCGTTTCCTATTATCACAAGCCAAATTTCCAGAACATGAAAAACCATAGGTCATTTTCACCCATTATCATTTCCTTCTCCACCAAACACAAAATTAGTCCTGACTAGATGCTGATATCACAAGACTTGTGAGTACTTTTTTATATGAAAGTAGGAACCCACACTATTGGTTTTATAGACATTGTTCACCATTGATTCAAAATCTATTAGCTATGACAACCCTCGTATAATAAATAACGTAATAATTTCCTGTAGTCATAATGCCAGACCATCCAAAAATGTCAGATTTTCCATCCTCCGCCATGAGTTACCAGTCACTGATGACTGTGGAACCTCTGTGGTCTACTACTTTCTTACATTGCATTTTTGGCTAATAGATGGTGGATGCATAAGCAAAAACCCTCAGCACCATCCACCATGTTTAGCGTAAATCCCCTGCCAGCATGTTGACGGTGGACAATACTTCACACATACAGTAGAGAAAAAACTACAACTAGGCAAACCCAGCCCATTCCACACCACAATCACATAAACAATATATTCAACTGTATGCACTGGAAATGCATCTTCAAATTGTGGAAACAGTTGAAGTCGTTGTGCTATATACCAAAGATACCTTCACACACAATACACCACAAAGAAGTTTAAAAAAGTCTGATTTTCTACAAAATTATCTACAAATATTTGTCATAAACGGGAGTAGATGCCTCTAAACAACATACAATGAAAATGCACACAAAATTTAAAACGTATGTTATTGTCTTCCTGCAACATGCTGCTCTTGCAAGATGCTGACTCTGCAATCCTTTTTAAACAAGCATTTGCAATGCAATTGGTCTCGTATTTACGCAAGTTTGAGCTATTGTCATTGCAAATAACAATGCCTTTTATTTTTGTTTTCGTTTAAAAACGTAAATAAAAGGCATTGTCCTTTACAATGCCAATAGCTTACACTTGTGTAACTGCGAGACCTATTGCATTGCAAATGCTTGTTGAAGTGTTAGCCCTGTCTCCATTGGCTGACCTGTTAACCCCCCCTGCAGTTCAGGTCTAGCAGCACCCCTGCTGAACCATGTGCACACACCTGAGATTACGTGCATCCACTTTGTAAGCATTGAGCTATATGCACGTAATACGAGAGCAGCACAATGAACAGTTTGCACGTAATATGAGAGCTTCGCAGTGACCTGTGTGCATGTAATATGAGAGCTGCACAGTGAGCACTGAGCTGTGTGCACGTAATACGAGAGCTGCACAGAGCAGTGAGGTGGATGCATGTAATATGAGAGCAGCACAGAGCAGTGAGCTGTGTGCATGTAATACGAGAGCTGCACTGAGCTGTGCGCACGTAATATGAGAGCTGCACAGTGAGCTGTGTGCATGTAAAACATGAGACGCACAGAGCAGTGAGGTGTGTGTACGTAATATGAGCTGCACAGTAAGCACTGAGCTGTGTGCAAGTAAAACGAGAGACGCATGGAGCAGTGAGGTGTGTGCACGTAACACGAGAGCCGCACAGTAAGCACTGAGCTGTGTGCGCGGAAAACGAGAGCCACACAGAGCAGTGAGGTGAGTGCACGTAATACAAAAGCTGCACAGTAAGCACTGAGCTGTGTGCACGTAAAACGAGAGCCGCACAGAGCAGCAGTAGTCGCATAAACGTAACTATTCATCAAGCTGACTGAGAGCATAACCTAAGAACTGCACTGAACTGTTTGTGCATAAGCAGAGCGCCAGCCACACTGATCGGTGTGCACACAGCCTCAGAGATGTACAGAATTATGTGTGCAAAACCAAAGAGCTGCAGTATTCTAAGCGCAAATATGCCAAACTGCAAGGCCCATCATGTGGGGTCACCGACCTGCAGTATTCTATGCGCAAATATGCCAAACTGCATAGCTCATCATGTGGGGTCACCTGACTACATGTCATAGAGGTGCTGTTGGTAATGCTGCTGGAACTTGTAGTTTCAACGTTTTCCATAACAAGTACAACTAGTCCGAACATGCTTAGTAATTCGGGCTGAAAATCAACATCCAGATATAGGACCAATGGCAGCTTAGTTACCAAAGAGAGAAAGAGAGAGTGAAAGAGAGAGAGAAAGAGAGAGTGAAAGAGAGAGAGAAAGAGCGAGAGAGAGTATGTGTGGGTGCACGTACGTATTATGACATCGCAAGTATATGCTATCAAATAAAGATTAATTCAGTCTTTAATATAATTCAGAATCCGTGTCCTCTTAACGCTGTGATTTCCATGCTTAGCTCATCAGTTGAGTCGTGGACAGCACACGAAGGCCAGTGCAACTATCTGGGATGTATTAAAAATGTGAACTTGTGCAACATCTGTAATTCTGCTGTGATTAGACTCGCTATTGCGGCTAGAAGCAGCCTCCCGACCGCACAAGCGCCACGCCAAAGACACAGAGATGGGGAAATTAGATTTCCTTTGCAGTTTTGCTTCATGTCGTTTATCTGTAGGTTTTCTGAATTTAAAGGGGTCCTGGACTTTAGGAAGCACTCAAAGTTACAACATTATGAGTGATATTGGGTAAATTAAGGATCCTGTGTGTATTTTTACTAAAGGGTTCATTGGAAGGTGTAATATATGTGTTTCCTGCTGATATTTCTTTAACCAGCATCAGAGCACAAAAGCACCACAGGCCTGACATAATTTAAGGATGAATGGTTCAATTTTGAGCAGGTCCCTCCTAGGCTTAATCCTCCTAGACAATTCGGAGGACCAGGGAGACCCTATCTTGGGGAGGAAGGGAGGGGGAGGGCGTTTGGGAGAGAGTGGGTTAAAAATGTGTGAGTCACAAAGGCTACTATTGCACTAGTGAATAGAAGCATTGGCCGCGCAGCCGTAAAAGTAACGGCCATGCGGCAGTGAAAGCAAAAGTGATCGTGGGGGAAGCACACAAGTGGTGCGCGCGCAGCAGTAATTACGCCATATGGCGCCTCTACTCAAGCCCGCGCACATGCACTGCAAGCTGTGGCTGGCCGTAGCAATTTTTGAAGCACTTACTTAAAGTCTCTCCAGACCAGCGCAAGCTCTGGGTCAGGCGAGACCTAAAAACATTATTGTACTCATGATGTGTCTCTACATTACAACTTGTAAAAAGGTACCTCACAAGCAAAACTATCATATGTATGTATACTCAAATGCCCCCTGTAGTTTGTGCATTATATCACACGTAAACAAATATACCACTACAATCCATGTCCCAATAAACACTAGATGCCACCCTGCATGTAAGCTTTCATTTAGTCAAATCATGAGTTGCTGGTGAGTCGTTAATAATAATAATAATAATAATAATAATAAAGGGGATTTATAAAGCGCATGGTTATGCCATCTCGGCGTGTCCCCGCGCTGGGGTGAGAGAAAGTGGCAACGGCCCGGTTCCACCTTGCTTAGCCTGAGAACAAATAGGTTTTAGGCGCCTTCCTAAACCTAGCTTCAGAAGTCTCCATCCGGAGATTTAAAGGGAGTTTTTTCCAATTCTGAGCTGCCAAGAACCGGAAGGATCTACCTCCCATTCTGGCCTTCTTCTCCTTTGGCACTATCAGCAGGCCAGTCCCACTAGATCTCAGGGACCTTCCAGGCACATAGCTGGTGACAAGATCCTTCAAATACGAAAGACCAGTGTCCTGGGTGATGCGATGGCATGTGCATAATGCTTTAAACATCACTCTTTTCCTAACTGGTAGCCAATGCAAGGTATCCAAGGCTCTTTTAGAGGCAGCCCTCCTAGGCTGCCCAAGTACCAGCCGCGCAGCGGCGTTCTGCACAACCTGCAGCAGTGGCGCCCAGATAGAGAATGTTGCAAAAGTCTAGGCGAGATGTAATGAGGGCATGCACCAGCGTCTTCCTAGCCTCTATAGGAAGGAGATCCATCGTTTTCCGTAAATTTTTGAGGACTCCATAGCATTTCCCCACTACACGTCTGGTGTGGACTTCGTAAGAGTGAGTGGGGTCCAACCAGACTCCAAGTTTTTTCGACAGGGTGCATGGTATAGGGGTAGGGACCAGAACCGGAGGCCACCACGCCGACGTCCATCCTGACGAATCACCCCCTACCACAAGCACCTCAGTCTTGTTGCCATTTAGTTTCAGGCAGTTCTTAGCCATCCAGGAGGCAAGCTCCTGCATGCATGCCCTGAAATTAGAGTCTGCAACGTCCGGTGCCCAAGATAAGGAGATCACCAGCTGGGTATCGTCGGCATATGAGACGACCCCAATTCCAAAACCTTGCGCTATCTCCGCCAAAGGAGTAACGTACAGGTTAAACAGGGTAGGACTCAGGGCAGAGCCCTAAGGCACACCCTGTTCCAGTTTGATATCCTTTGAATAATGCGCTCCCTGTATACCCTGAAAGCTCTGCTCTACTAGGAACGATTCCAGCCATTTCAAAGCCAGGCCAGAGACACTGCCCTTATTCAGAAACTGCAGCAAGGTGTAATGGGCCACAGTGTCGAAAGCAGCGCTCAGGTCCAGCATAACCAGGGCCATAGTATGCCCAGCATCTGCCCCCTGTCTGAAGGCTTCCGTGGCGAGGAGTAATGCGGACTTCGTAGAATTAAAAGCCCGGAAGCCCGATTGAAACTGGTGCAGAAGGCTAGATTCTTCAGCATGAGGCATAAGCTGTCGGTTTACCACCTTCTCTGCTACCTTAGCCAGGTATGGCAGAAGCGAGATAGGTCGCAGATTTTCCAATATGTCTGGGCTAATGTTCGGCTTCTTCTGGAGTGGGAGAACAATGGCTCTTTTCGATCTGCCTGGCACCGTGTGGGAACTAAACAAGACCTCCAAAACATGCCTAATATAGGGCTCAAGAATCTCCATACTCTCGCCCAACAACTTGGGTGAGGCGGGGTCTCTGGGTGAACCAGACTTAATGCTGAGACAGATTTTACTGAGAAGCTCGGGGGGAGGGAATAGTGAAATTATTCAGTCTCCGACCCGCCTCAGCTTCTCCAGCCTATCCTCGAATTCCATACCCCTCCTTCCGGTCCCTGGGAAGGAGGAGTAGATTTTCTCCACTAAATAGTTTGCAATCCGGTTGCATGACTCAGCCGAGCTATTGGTGCGGCGGTACCTGCGAGGGAAGAGATCTCCTTATAAATTTTAAAGAGTTCTTTGGTAGAATTTTCCGCAGTCCCAATTCTAGCCTGATATTAAGTGGTTTTAGCCCGCCTAATAAGACCATAGTATTTTTTCTGTTCCTCAATATATTTCACTTTATCGTGGCACAAAAATCCCTTTCTCCAATGCCTCTCCAGGCGTTTACATTCAGCCTTTGCAAGATGCAGAGCTGTGGTGAACCAAGGTGCTGATTTATGTGCCCTGCCCATCGGTTTATTAGAGAGTAGCGGGGCCACGTATTAAGAGCATTGTCTATGCTCCTCTCCAGGTTCAAGCAGGCAGTTTCGCTATCTTTGCCACCTGGGGGCCCGCCCATGGTCAGTGCTCTATTAAAATCATCCCTCACAAAAATGTTCCATTTCCTGTGTGGGTGATTACATGTAGCTTTTTCAAGACCTCCAATCTCTGGCACCCTCACCACAAAGGGGATCAGAAAATGATCCAACCAAGGAACTGGGAGTGGGGTGGTGACTCCTACATCCTCCCAGCTGGCGAACACAGTATCAAGAAGGTGTCCATGCTGATGTGTAGGGGCACAGGATTTCAGGCTCATATGGAGCGACAGAAGGTCCTGGCGTAGGTTAAAGGCCTCCTTATTCAAAAGATCATCCAAATGGAGGCTTCAATGTTTATGAACAACATTTTTAACACCAGCATTTTTAATTGTTAAACACCATCAAATTGTGGTATCCACCCTGGGCTGGAGTGTCCCAATGAATAACTTGTATACGATCCACGCTTTGTTGTTTTCAAACGCATAGCCTGTTCTGCCAGGCAGGTGCTCCATGTCAATATTTGAAAACCAAACCCTGTTGCAATATATTTGATATTCATAGTTGAAATTTTGATGGGCTCATCAGCATCAGTGTTTTAGGCAAAATGGATGATGTAATTGAGAAAATGACATGTAACGACCTCTTAATCACAAAGAATGCTCACTTACAGTGTTTCAAAGTGCAATAAGTAAGAGTTTTACGTCTGTTAAAAAACTGTTCATACATTGTTCCTATAACCACATAATGCACAATAACCACATTTCACGTTCATACGTACAATAACATTGAAAACACAAACAACAGCGTTTAATCTATTAGTAAAAGTATCTTATAAAAGATAAGTACAGCTATTGGGGGCTTGGAGAGTGATGGGAAGGGAAACCTCGTGGAAGACGTGTGGTCAAAATAATGGTTCTGCCCTTACATTGCTACTGTCCATCTTAGTGTCTTCCTCATAATTGGCATAATTCTCTACAAGACAGGGTAACTCAAACCCAGCAGGGGTAGAGGGTGTGAAGTGTCCAAAATAATGGGTGGTGTGAAGTGTCCAAGGACAGGGAATATGAGACAGATGTACATTGACTTGGGAGGCGCTACTCTGCTTCCCTAGTAGGCAGCAGCACCTGGTAACCCCCTATACTGGGCAGACTATGCAACATGGAATTCCTACAAAATGTGAACCATCCTGTCCATCTTTAACCCAATTCCAGGAAGGGAGCCACCACCTCTGTCACACCAGAACAGCAGCTGAGGAAAAAGGGACCCCCAACTCATTATCTCCTCGCTGGGGCCTGCTCCTGGAGAATAGATGATGGCGGGGGCAGCTCCAGGTCCAGACACCATCAGAATCGTCAAGCTAGCATCAGAGTAGTCACCTTGTGACTGATAATGAGTCTGAGCCTGAGCTGACATCCATGTGAGGCCCTATCTGAGTTCATATGCAGTGCATGGTGGAGGTACAAGTTATATATGGTTCAATAAACGACAACTGGCGTATTTCAGTGTTCTTTGTGGTTTGTTAACGATAGTTCATCTTATATTCCAACACCAAATCATAAAGTCACTTTAACAGCTTTTATTTCAGTGAATTTCAGTTTATTTGCTTATTTTTTAAATAAGTTAAGGTCTTAGCACCTAACCTTTAACCTTTTTTTTTATTTTCACTGAATATATATATATAAAACATATTAGGAAATGGGATACTGTACTTATGCAGACATCTCTCTCTAACTATTTGTAGCCAGTTAAATAATGTTATGCCATAAATTACTAAAAACTCAAACCTTCTTTCACATTTTTAGCCCGCTGGTTTCATGTCTGCATTAACATCTAAATGCTCATTTACTCGAGGGTGCTCTTCAAAAAAAACCTTAAATTCAACTGCGACAATTCCAACAAAATGACGTTCAGGAGTGCCTCACTTCTGTCTTGAATTAAAAATGTTATTGTGCTTTAGTTATTCATTAGAAATCTGTGGTGACGGTGCATTTGATTTCTAGGGAGTTACATGACAGGCAGCTGCTGGTGTTGGAAGTACGTGTTTTTCTATGCATTTAACAATGATTTACTGAAATGTATGTAGAAGATATTTGAGAACTCATTGAAAATGTGTCCTCATTTTAGCTTTCTAGATAGAGCACTAACCATAATTTCTATGACAAAAAGCTCTCCGTCATTTTGTTAATTTCTAAAGGAAATGGTGAAGGTTCTACCGCTTTGAATTCATCAAGATGGCTTCAGGTGTGCTACACGTTTGTCATAAATCTCCCCCCTTTCTCCCCACTGAGTCTGAAGATAGTGACGCACGCCTTGGTCACTTCGCACTTGGACTATGCGAACAGTTTGTATGTGGGATTTCCTGCCTACCTTCTCCACAGGCTGCAGATCATGCAGAAAGGCGCAGCCAGGCTGATTTGTAAGGTCCCCTACCGGCATTCCATCTCACCTCACCTAAGGAAGCTGCATTGGCTCCCCATCACAGCCCACGTCAAATTTAAGGCCCTTGTACTAGTCTTCAGGGCTTTGAATGGAAAAGGCCCCAGATACCTCAGACACAGACTAAAGATGGTCCAATCGTCTCGTAATCTCAGATCAAACCACCTCCGTCTCTTGCTCCCTCCCAGATTCCGCCTTGCAAGAAAGGGTGGTAGAGCATTTGCGGTGGTGGTATCGAAACTCTGGAACTCCCTACCCATCAGTCTTCATCTCATTGACACCGAATCACAATTCAGGGGCAAACTGAAGACCTTTTTATTTTCCAGCTGCTAAATTCTTTGTTCTATCCTCTTGCAGTCCTCAGTGCCAGGACACCCCCGTTGGGGGTAGCCGTGCGCTCAATAAATGTCAAAAATAAATAAATAATAAATAAATAATACAGAATGTTAGCACTCTTTGTGTTCATTAGAATACTGTGGGAAAACGCTGTAGAGCACTGGGGAATGAACTGACAGGCTGCTGTGCTGTACTGTAATGTCATGTAAAGAGGATTTGTAGAGACATACTCGTCACCAGTGAGGGTATCTGGCATTGAGTAGTTGAGTTTAGGCGTTTGGTTAGGCTCAGTCTGATTACAGGCAGTCTCCATGCATGGTCCCACAAGAAGACTAATTGAATAGGCAGGTCTTCAGTTTCTTGCAGAATTCAAGACGTGAGGAGAAGGCTCTGATGTGTTATGGGATTGGTCAGCTTGGTAGGAGAATTATCTATCCACTATTCTGCTTCTGTGGATGCAGGATGTGTACGTGAGTCAGAGTGATGCTGAGCAAAGTTGTCTGGTGGGTTGGTTGAAGCAAAGCAGGTGATTGAGGTATGTGAGCCCTGTCATGTGTAGTGACCTGAATACAAGTGTGAGAAGTTTGAACTGGCAGCACTTCTGAATGGGAGCCAGTGGAGCACTCTGAGGAGTGGTGTGGCTTTGGCGCGGAAGGTCGGGGAAGAGTCTGGTGATGGCATTTGAATGGTTTGGAGTCTGTGAAGAAGATGGGTTCGGATGCCAGTATAGAGTGCGTTGCCATAGTCCAACCTGGTTGTGATTAGGGCCTGTGTGATCGTCTGGTGTTCAGTGGAAGCCATTTGAAGAGTTTATGTAATATGCGAATAATGTGAAAGCATGAGAAGGTGATGAAATTGACATGGGACTTAATGCTAAGGTTGGTGTCTTAGCATGGTCGGTTAGATGGGTGTGGGTCCAAGATCCACAGGCCACCAGGTGGTCTTTTTTCCACAACAAGATTGCTGACATCCACAACAGCTTTGACAACCAACCCGGAAGCCAACCCACCCTACCATCAGCTGACCATCTTCCCCCCGTTAACACCCTTAACGCCTGGAAGCCAATCTCCACTGAGGACACCATCCGCCTGATGAACTCAATCCACTCTGGATCCCCCACAGACCCATGCCCTCACCACATCTTCAACAAAGCAGACTCCGTCATAGCTCCGCACCTCCGAGACGTCATCAACTGCTCCTTCAACTCCGCTACCTTCCCAGAAGACTGGAAACACGCTGAACTCACCGCCCTTCTGAAAAAACCAACAGCAGACCCCACCGAACTCAAAAACTACCGCCCCATCTCGCTTCTTCCATTCCCGGCCAAAGTCATCGAGAAAGCCGTCAACAACCAACTCGCCGCCTTCCTCGAAGCCAACAAATCCCTCGACCCCTCACAATCTGGCTTCCGAGCCAAACACAGCACTGAGACCGCCCTCATCGCAGCAACAGACGACATTAGAACTCTGCTGGACAATGGAGACACAGTCGCCCTCATCCTCCTCGACCTCTCTGCAGCCTTCGACACAGTCTGCCACAGCACCCTTTTACAACGCCTCAGAAACATCGGAATCCAAGGAAAGGCCCTGGAATGGATCACTTCGTTCCTCACCGGAAGAACCCAGAGAGTCCGCCTCCCACCTTTCAAATCCGAGGCCACCAAAGTCATCTGCGGCGTACCACAAGGATCCTCACTCAGTCCCACCCTCTTCAACGTATACATGAGCCCCCTTGCGGCCATCGCCCGCCAACACAACCTCAACATCATCTCTTACGCGGATGACACTCAACTGATCCTATCTCTCACCAAGGACCCCAGCACCGCCAAAACTAACCTACACGAAGGAATGAAAGAAGTCGCCGAATGGATGAAACAAAGCCGTCTGAAACTGAACTCAGACAAAACAGAAGTCCTCATCTTAGGTAAATCCCCCTCTGCATGGGACGACTCCTGGTGGCCGGAAGCCCTCGGAAATGCACCCATCCCGACAGACCACGCACGGAACCTTGGCGTCATCCTGGATTCTTCACTCTCAATGAACAAACAAGTCAGCGCCGTATCCTCTTCCTGCTTTAACATTCTTCGCATGCTCAGAAAAACATTTCGCTGGATCCCCTCCGAAACAAGGAAAACAGTCACCCACGCTCTAGTCACGAGCCGACTGGACTACGGAAACACCCTATACGCAGGTACCACCGCTAAACTCCAGAAGAAACTACAACGTATCCAAAACGCCTCAGCCAGGCTCATGTTAGACATCCCACGCAACGAACACATCTCTGGTCACCTTAAAGACCTCCACTGGCTACCCGTCAATAAGAGGATTACTTTCCGACTGCTTACCCACGCACACAAATCACTCTACAACATCGGACCAGATTGCCTCAACTCTCGACTGTCCTTTTACACCCCCTCCCGACAACTTCGCTCTTCCAGCCAAGCCTTCGCCACTGTACCTCGCATCAACAAGACCACCATGGGAGGCAGATCCTTCTCATACCTGGCTGCCAAAACATGGGACTCACTCCCCGCTTACCTTCGCCTCACCCAGAATCACCTAGCGTTCAGAAAGCAGCTTAAAACGTGGATTTTTGACAAATAATCCTCCTCCCCTTCCTAAGCGCCTTGAAACCCTCTGGGTACGTAGTGCGCTATATAAATGCTATGACTTGACTTGAGTGCCAAGATGAGCTCTTATTCCCAAAGATCAGCATTTCGGTTTTGTAGGTGTTGAGCTTGAGGCAGTTTTCTTTCATCCAATTGGCCACACTGGTCATGCCTTGTTTGAAGTTTGTCTTGGTAGTAATGGTGTTATCTGAGAAAGAAGAAATTAGCTGGGAGTCGTCAGCATAGGAGATGATGTTGATTCCGTAAAATCTGATGATGTTTGCCAGAGGAGTCATATACATGTTGAAATGTGTGAGACTGAGCTATAATACCTGCAGCCATGGCACATGCAGGTAAGAGTGGTGGGGCCAGGTAGAGGGTGGGGATTTCGACAGACGAAGAGGGAAAATTAATTATTCATTTAATTTCCCCTCATGGTCGTCTGTCGAATTACCCCCCAAACCCGGCCCCACTGCTTTTACCTGCAGGGGCTGCGGCTGAATCCCTGTGGGATTCCGCAGATGAGGTCCTTGAGTTCTGATGTCGCTGGCAAGAGCCTGACTCATTATGTACTTCCAGAGAGGAAGGAAGCTATTCATTTGACTGCTGGTCCTTGTATTCCCGCTGTGTGTATCTGGAGATGAGTATGTGGTGAGAGATGGTGTCGAAAGCAGCAAATGGTCGAGGAGGATGAGGGGAGCCGTCTCTCCACAGTCGAGGATGGTGCGTATGTGGTCTGTGGCACTGATGAGGACTATTTTGGTGCGGTGATTGTTTCGGAATCCTTATTGTGAATTGTCCAGGTGTTTGTGGAATTCTAGGTGTAAGAGAGTTGTATGTTGATGGTCTTCTCAATAACTTGGTATGGGCAGGTAGTTGCAGAGTACTTCAGGGTCCGCTCGGGTATTTTTGAGGAGGGCAGTGACTTCGGCATGTTTCCAGCTATCTAAGGTGGCTGTCTTAAGGTAGATTTGAGAAAAAGGGAAATCTGGAGGAAAACGTATCTACAGTCAGGACTCTTTCCGCCTCGCAGCCTGAGGTGCTGACCCATCTATGGAAAACCAAACAAATCATCAGAGTCCAGATAGAGACCAGAGTGAAGGAGACACAGACAACCAACCCAGAAAAACGTAGTGTTGGGGGGAGGAGACAAGAGGAAACATCAAAAATAACAAAGGATAACATTACACAGGAAAGAGATAGAACAAAGGGGGTTAGAATGACAGGAAGTTGACCAGGGGGAAAGAAGGAGGAGGCAGAGACAAGGACATTGTGGAGAGGAATCAGACTCTGCGAAGTACTGTAGAGCATGGAGAAGACGTCATACAAGGAACATTGCAGACCCAGTAATATGTGAGGTGCAGACTGAGGGCAGCAGAGCTAACAAAAACTTGCACTCCCGCCATGCACTCCTTCTAACCTCACATGT
This sequence comes from Lissotriton vulgaris, assembly GCF_964263255.1. NCBI lineage: Eukaryota > Metazoa > Chordata > Amphibia > Caudata > Salamandridae > Lissotriton > Lissotriton vulgaris. Next base: position 343,815,092 of record NC_141689.1, on the reverse strand, counting down.
TACATCACTCATGACATGTTTAATTACATAATTTATGACACCACTGATAGCATCTCAAATGACATCATTGATGACATCACTGATTTGTAATCCTGATGTTAAAAAAGCAATGTAAAGGTACTCCTGATGTATTTATCACTATGTAATGCCTCATGATGTAGAAGACCTTGGCGTAACAATGGATAGTCCATGCACATAATGCATCCCATCATGCCATCTCCAAATCAACACCCTATTCAGACACTGGCAATTCTTTTTACTTGAATGGATGGGTGACATCTGTCAAAAAGGGCAGATATACCGTTCTTCAAAGATATTGTATCGATGTTAATTGCACACTGAATGCGGAGAGGGGGACATTCTCAAACATTCTCAAACATTTTAATGTGGTAGTTCTGCATCCGCTGAACTCAAAGTAAGAGTCAAAAACATCAGAATTAGAATATACAGCAGAGAAGTGCAATTATGCACTGTTGTCTGCATATTCATTCATACAATACCCAGGATATCAACTGAGCCTTTTTTTTGATCAAATATATTTTTATTGAGTTCCACAAAGCAATGGTATACATACAATATATGAAGAAACAAAAAGCGATGTCATGGCGCCCGTCCCTGACCCAGCAGCGCACCCCTCTGAGTGTCCATGAGGTGAGGCAAGTCCGGGCGCCCGGGTATGCTATCTTGGCGGAGGGACATGCCCCCCTGCGGCCATCCGAACTCTTTTCCACCAACTCCCAAACAGGCACTCCCTCCCACCCCACCCCAACTGTATCCCACCCCTTCAACTACCCCCAAGCCCCCCCAACCTCCCTCCTCCCGCCCGGTGTGTTCCTCGTAGCGCCTATGTTGGTTGTACTGTGTAGAGGCTAGACTTTGTGTTCCGCTCTGGTCTTTTCATCTCTAAACCCCTCCGCCAATTTCAGGACCCGGAGATACCTCGGGCATGTGACCTCCGTAAATTCCTGGGAAAGTAGTGAGATGAGTGGACGCCAGGTTGCTCTGAAGGTTTCGGAGGACTGAGTAAGCGAGGCCTGTATTCTTTCCATCCCCATGATGTACCATAACCGGTGTAACCACCCCGTGTGTGTGGGCTGCCTAGTGGACCCCCAGAGTGACAAGATGTGCTGCGTCGCTGCCCCCATGCCAGTCCCATCTGTTTTCCCCTCATGGATTTGAGGGGGAACGCCAGGTCGTTCGGCAGTCCGAGAACAGCGTAAGCTGGGAATCGTGGAATGTCGGTGTCAAAGTGAGTGTCTATGTCCTTGAGTACCGCTGTCCAATATTCCTGTACCTCGGTACAGTCCCACATGATGTGTAGCATGGTCCCCGTGTGCCCGCACCCTCTCCAACATTTAGGGTCTTTGCTCGGATTCCCTTGGTGTAGACGCTCAGGGGTCAGGTGCCAGTAGTAGGCGATCTTGACCGCCGCCTCCCTGCTAGCGGTATTCCTGGCCGTGTGATGAGCACGGTGGTATACTTCTCGCCATTCTTTAGCTGAAAGAGCGCGCCCCAGTTCCCTCTCCCAGCGCCTCTGCCCAGCAGATTTCTCCGAAGAGGGGGGAGGGGACAGCATCTGATATAATTCCGTGATGGACCTTGTGTCCGATGTCTTGGTCACTATCCAACGCTCATAGGGGGTGAGGGGGCGCCCAACCAAAGGCGCCACATCGGCGTGCGTCAGCCAGTGCCTAAGCTGGAAGTACTGGTAGCGGAGTGGCTTATCCAGTGAATAGTGTGCTGTCACGGCGTCCCATGTCATGAAGCCCTCCGTGTCGAAGAGGTGGCCCGCTGAGCGACACTCGGATTGTCGCCACTGTGGGAATGAGCTCGCGGAGCTGCCAGGGGGGAACGCCGGATTATCCAGCAGAGGCGTCATGGGGGAGGGAAAGGTCGTCAGGCCCCTTGGGACCGCGGTGGCATCCCACACTTGCAAGAGGGTCCTGGTGATGGGGGATCTTTTGAGGTACGGTGGTCTGTCTGGGCGCGCCAGGTAGGGGACCTTCCAGAGTGGCAGGCCCGCCATGGCCCTGTCCTGGAACAACCAGTGCTTCTCCGAAGTCGGTCGGGACCACTCCAGGAGGAATCTAAGCTGAGCCGCTTGGAAGTAGCGCTTGAGATCCGGAACCGCCAGACCCCCCTCCGCTGTCGTCCTTGTGGCCAGGTCACGCCGCAGTCTGGACCTTTTATTCGCCCATACATAGTGATGCAGGGCATCCTGTAGTTTCTTCAGCATCCCCAATGGGGGAGTGACCGGGATGGTCTGGAATACATAAAGGATCTTGGGCAACAGGGACATTTTTATGGCCGCCACCCGGCCCAGCCACGAAAGCGGCTGTTGCTTCCACCTCGCGATGTCCCCCTGGACTCGCGACAGCAGCTTGGAATAGTTAAGGTCGACTGTTTGAGCGGTTGACGGCGTCAGGTCTATCCCCAGGTATTGCACGGTGGTGCTGACCTCAAGCCCCCCTATGTGCAGCGAAGCCCTGTTAGCTGGTCGGGTGTTGCTACCGAGCGGCAGGACGACGGACTTCTGGACATTCATTTTGAAGCCCGACACTGCCCCAAACGCGGTCATTTCCGATAGGAAGGCCGGCAGAGAGACCCGAGGGTTATCCACCGCCACCAGAATGTCGTCCGCGTAGAGGCTGATGGTTTGCTCCACTCCTCCAAACTTGATCCCGGCTATGGCTCGGTTGTCCCGTACCCGCTGGGCAAATGGCTCGATATAAAGGGCGAACAGGAGCGGCGAGAGTGGGCAGCCCTGCCGCGTGCCTCTCCGGATGTCGAACGGCTAGAGCTGACCCCGTTGACTTTGATGGTCGCCTTCGGGGACGTGTAGCATCCCGCCACCCAGGAGCGGAATCGCGGACCCACTCCGAATTTGACCAGCGTCTGTTCCAGGAACCTCCAGTCCACCCTGTCGAACGCCTTCTCGGCGTCCACCGAGAGCAGTGCTGCGTCCGAGGCGTTGGCGTATGCTTTGTCTATGACATGCATAATGCGCTTCGTGTTATCCGCGCATTGCCTGGAGGGGACGAAGCCCGCCTGGTCAGGGTCGATAATGCCCGGCAGGCACGGGCCCAGCCGGGAGGCCAGGATGCCCGTGAAGAGCTTAAGGTCCACATTGAGGAGCGAAATCGGCCTATACGCTGCGCAGCGTGAGGGTTCTTTGCCCGGTTTTGGAAGGACCACGACTTCTGCCTCCAACATCTCCCTCGGGATTGAGCCCTGGCCCTCGAATGAGTTGAATAGCTTTGTAAGGACTGGCGCCAGGATGGGGCAGAAGGTTTTATAAAAGCCCGCGGAGAAGCCGTCCGGGCCCAGAGCCTTCAGGGGTTTAAGACAGGCAATGGCCGCTATGACCTCCTCCAGGCGGAAGGGAGCATCTAGCACTGCGGAGTTCACATCGTTAAGAGCAGTGACCTCCATAGACTCCAGGTAGGTCTTCCCCTCCTCCTCTCCCATGGTTTGATCGGCGGCATACAGCTGCTCATAGAAAGTCCGGAATGCCTCCGCTATGTGGTCATCCTCTCGGACCTCGCCACCATCGTCACCGCGAATCACAGAGATCTGCGAACGGACGGTTTTGGCCTTGAGTTTGCTGGCCAGCAGGCGGCCCGTCTTGTCTCCCCCCACGTAATACGTGTGACGGAGGCGGAGTGCCGCATATTCCGCCCTGTCCAGGTCTAGACTCGCCAGTTGCGCCCTGACCGCTTTCAGCTTGCGCCAAATCCGGGGGGCTCCCGTCCGGCTGTGGACCCGCTCCAGTTCTAGCACCTGCGTCTCCAGGTCCCGTCTCCAATCCTTTCGCTCCTTATTTTCCGCCGCGGCGATCGCCATGATTTCGCCCCTAATGACCGCCTTCAGCGCCCCCCACAGTGTCGCCTGGGTCACCTCTCCCGTGTCGTTCTGATCTAGATAAGTGGTGATGCTTTGGGACAGTTGCTGCACAATTCCCTTGCGTGCCAGTATATTTTCCCTGAGTCGCCACTTGCCCCTATGTGGAGGAGTACGCGGGACAGTCAGTTGGAGGGTCACCGCGTCGTGATCTGAAAGTGCCGCCGGCGTAATGTCAATGTCCCGAACCATGGGAAGTATGTCGTCCGAGCCCAGGAAGTGGTCTAGTCTGGCGTATGTGTGATGCACACGAGAGTAGAAGGTGTATCCCGGAGCAGTATGATGTTTGTCCCGCCAGATGTCAGTGAGCCCTCTGTCCCTTAACCACTGCTTCCCTGTCACTGACAGCGCTCCAGAGTCCCCAAACCTCCTCCCAGACCTATCCTTCTCATTGTCCATGACCAGGTTCAAGTCCCCTCCCACTAGTACCAGTCGCAGATCTCCCGAGAGCGCTTCAGACAGCGCACTTTTCAAGAAAACCTCTTGTTTGGTGTTGGGTGCATAAATGGAGCCCAGCGTGAAGGAGGAGGTGCCTACATGTATCGTATGTGCTAGGAGCCTGCCCCTGATTTCGGCCACCTTATTCCCAACCCGCCCTTTGAAGTGCCTGGCCACGAGTATAGCGACACCCGCTTTCTTTTCGCCAGTCGCGGAGTAGAATTGGTGGGGGAAGGCCCTAGCTTTCATGCGATGCCAATCTTTCGCCAAGAGGTGCGTTTCCTGTAACAGACATATTTCAGCCTCCGAGCGCTCAAGGAAGGAGATGACTGCCCTTCTCTTGATGGGATTATTGAGTCCCTTGACATTAAGTGAGAGGATACGTATGTTGTCAGCAGCCATGAGTACGCATGCGTCCCTTCTGCCGTGCCCTAGACCTCCAACCAGCCCAACCCCTGGTACCAAACACCACTTGATAGTGAACACACCGAGCTCCCCCCCTCCCCTCCACCCAAGCCCCAACTCCCCCCCCAACAGTCCCCTGCACCCCTCCCCCCCCAACTGGCGAACATTGTCCCAGGCCAATCATGAGACAGTCTAGGCCTGTGGTAAATGAGTCAATGAGTGGGTGTGTGGCAGTGGCGGCTCATGGCCCCCCGACCCCCCCCATCCAGGAGCCCAAACTTATCTGATGTCAACCTTCACCAAAATCCATTCAGGGGCCAGCGCCTGTGTCTTTGGATACTTCCTGGATTGCTGCAGCCTGTTCCAAGGCCACCGTGTCCGGATCGGGCTTGAGAGGCTTCTTCCGCTGTCTGTCCCGCCGCACAGTCTCCCATCCGTCCCTCGACCTCCCGGGGGAGCCCGTCCCGGCCCCAGAGGACTGCCGGTCTGCCATGTCGTCCTGTTGTGGGTCCTCATAGGGGATGCCTAGCACCTCACATGTGTCTCGCAGGGAACGCAACTGGTGGAGGGTGCCATTCCACTTAAAGACCAGGCGGAACGGGTGTCCCCAGGAATACGGGACCCCTTCTTTACGCAGGAAAGTAGTGGCAACCCTAAACGCCCTCCTCTTTTGTAGGGTGGACGCAGCCAAGTCTTGAAAAAGTTCCACATTGTGATCTTGGAAGCGGAGGGGTTGCTTGTGACGAGCCTCTCTCAGGATGCGCTCCTTCAAGGGATAGTCCGGCAGAAAGGCCAAGATGTCCGGTGGGGGGCCCTGGGTCCGGCGGGCCGGGCCCACACGGTGGGCTCTGTCGATCCGAACCGCGAAGTCCTCTCCTTCCCCCAGCACCATCCGGAAGAGCGCCTGTAGGTATCCCGCCATGTCTTCCCCCTCCGCCTTGAGCGGCACATTTCGGACTCGAATGTTATTGCGTCTGGAGCGGTTCTCCAGATCCTCCGCGTGGGTCTGGAGATCCATCTGCTGATCATGAAGACGGGTGATCTCCTGCCGAAGGAGTTCTATTTCCTCACTGCGGGCCTGGCCCGAGAGCTCGTTGGCCGCCACTCTCTCCCCCAGTTCGTCGACGTCCCGCCGGAGTTCCTTGTGTTCCCCGGTCATTTCCTGCCGGAAAGTTTGAATATCGTCTTTTAGGGAGGCGAAGAGGGATTCCATGAACGCCTTGGTCGCTGGCGCCTCGCCCTCTGGCAGATCTTTCCCCCCGGGGGGGGGCCTCGGCGCCGGTTTGTCTGGGCTTTTATCGGGCTTGGGGGGTCCCTTGACCAGCATCTCCGAGATGTTGCGGTTCCCTTTCCGGTTCGACATGGCTATCCCAGCCGTGGGCCTTAGCCTGGTCAGGACTCCGTGTGATTCGGCAGGGTGCTCTGATGCGCTCTGGCCGTAGTCTGAAAAGGCTGGTATCGTGTCCCAGGGGCCTCTTCCCTAGGCCACAGGCCTCGACCCCGCTGCTTTCCCTCGCTCGAGGTATAGGGCTGGCTCCCGCCTGGTATCCCTGGGCTGCAGGCCACCCGCTCGGTGCTCCCCTTTCCAGGGCCTTCCGCAACGTCAGGCCTTCCTAGACCCTAGGCCCTAGGCCCTAGGCGCGCTTCAGCCAGGTGTGCCTGTAGGTGGGGGCGGGGATCTCCCGCTGTGGCCGCAATTGCGTCCCGGCCGCCTCCTGGGCGCCGCTCACCTTCTTCGCAAGGGCGCCGAGCCCCTCTGCTGCCCGGGGTCGATATGCCCCACCGGCCCGCTGCACAGCCGGGCCGTGCTTCCTCGGCTGGGCCCACGCCGGGGCCCCGTGTTGTCCCGTAGGCCGACGGACCTGGCTCCTCTCAGGCCGCTAGGCCGTGGACTACTGCTGCAGGCCTGCTCCCCTCGGCCCCCGCAGACACCGCGGGGGTCCCCACCAGTTCGCGGCCTGCGCCTGTAGCGCCGTGCCAGGGCCGACCCGCCTCTTGGCAGCAGCGCCGCTTTCCCTCAGTCGCGCTGGCAGGCGTCTCCGGCCCTCGGCGCTCACCTCAACTAGGCCCACGCCGGGGCCTCGCGTAGATTCTGGGGCCGACGGGCCCGGCGCCTTGTTTCCACTCCCCTGTCTGCGTCAGTCGCCGCTTGGTGATGCCGGGTGGTACCTCCGGGGCTCCGGAGTCGCTGTCGGGATCCCCGACTCTTCCACTCGCCGGCCCCAGGTGTCGCGTGGGGCCTCTCCGGGCCGCTCGGCCCCCGCGCTCAGGTCGCTGCCGCCCGCACTAGCCCCTCGCAGTCAGGCAGCTCCTCGCATCGGCGGTCCGCGGCAGCTTCGAGCCTCGCCGCCGGTTCCTCCGATGCCGCACTGCTTCCCGGTTCTTGCCCGCTGCTGTTGGCCGGCTCGGTGAGGGCGAAGGTCCGCAAGGTTCCCTGGCGGGGGATCAGGCCTGGGGAGCCTCTGCGAGACACGTCTTACCGAGCCGCCATCTTAGCCACGCCCCCCAACTGAGCCTTTTTAAGGATATTTTGTACAACTATTCTTAGCCCATTAATAATGTGTTAATGTTAATAATGTGTTACACTTATGCCCTTGCTGCTGCTCCTTGCGTCTGGCACCTCTGTCAACTTCAGGTATATCACCACCAAGATCTGCACATGAGGTGGTGATGGACTGCTGCGCCTTTGTTTTTGTATAGGGTGAAGCTCCCCTTACGAATAATAAATGCCACCAACGTCCCTCATGGCCAAAACTGATGATCTCTAACGTACCCACCTTCAAAGGCAACGCTACTATAACAATATACAGAAACTGCAATGTCTTGATACAAGCCCATTACATCAACCTGCCCTCATTTGAATACATATTCCCTATGCTACACAACTCCATCCCCTATCCCTACAACAACCTAACCACAACCCAACCTGTTGTCAATGGCATACCACAGGGAACAACACACACAGATCTTACCTGAAGCCCTCACTCAATCTACACCTCCGACATACACCCCGCCAAATGACATACGCCCCTACGCCTACTATTCCTATCACTCACGACTCCATCCCAACTCCTCACTCCCTAATAACTGACCACTCTATCAATCATATCACATCAGCCATATCTCCCCTCCCCCCACCCAAAGCAAAATACTAACCTAGAGATTCCTGTCCACAGAAACCCCAACCTATCTTTAACCACCACCCAAACTATAACCAAGAAAACACAGGGATGCACTCTGAATGCACACCCTATAGTCCGCACTAAGAAAGAAACGTGGCAATACAACACATACTCCCAATGAACCACAAACCCACTAGCTCTGACCAACATGTATAGATTACCTTACTCCTTAACACCACCACGCTTCCCACATCAAACCTGATGTCTATGGTCGCACAAGCCAAATGTCTAATTCATATGGAAAGACAAGTACAGTAACTCTTTACATGTAAACCTATGCTCATGAATACCATAACTTAAAGTCTAACCCGCCTACAAAGGCAACTCGACATAGTAACACAGGACATCAACAAAATCCTTATCAACACCAAAACAAATTCTGAACTCGCCCAACACTTGCTACTCCCCCCTCAGAACATCATCAGTGGGACCTCCACAGCTGTACAAATCTGGAACAGCTGACACAATACCCCTCTCAACAACTTTTCTCAGAGGCCAAAAAAAACGAGCCTCAAGATGTCTATGAGAGCGATGACGGCTCTAGCAAAATCATACAACCTTATGACACACCTGAAACACCTGAGGGCTTCAAGATCACCTTCACAACCCACTAAAATACTTGTGGTACCCCTTCCAAGAAACAAACTTCCACGAGTAATGTGAACGTAATGCTTTTAAACTGTAGGTCAGCAACAAAATATGCAACAGAGCTGGCTGAAGCCATGATACACCACGACGTTTGACATCGCGTCATCACAGAAAGTTGGCTCAACAAATCATCCTCTCCTATCCTTGACCTTCTAGTCTCCCCAGGTTTCTCAAACATCAAAAAGGACAGGAAGGACCATCAGGGTAGTGACATAGCCATCATACATAAAAACAACATCACAATGACTGAAGCAAACACCTTATCCTTTACACCATTCACATACCTAAACACCACCCTAAAGCTAAAAGATAGCAAAGTGACAAAATGTCATCTCATTTACCACCCACCAGGTAGCACACCTGCCTTCAGTGAACAACTCTCTGATCTGCTAACCTACTACTTGCTCTCTAACTCCAAAAACATAAACCTATGTGACTTTAATCTCCACTGGAACAACAAGATAGACCCACTAATTGAGGTAATAAATGAACTCCTACGCAGCAATGATGTCACCCAACACCGCAAGGGACAAACCCACAACAGAGGCTGAACCTTAGATGCCATTATAGCCCAAACCGAATTAATAAGCATAAACAATATTGTCCCAATCAACTGAGCCTTCTGTTTAACATCAACCAAGCAGAAGCACTTCCCAACCGATCTCTGAAAACGCACCAATTGTGTAGAAACCTCAATCGATCCCTTTAACTGACGTGGAAAACAAATTGTCATCCCTACTCATGCCTCCCACAGACAACCTCAATAGCGATGAGCTCACAACCCTCTACAATTCGATGAATAAAAACTGCCCTGGACCAACAAGGCTACTCTGAAACTAAAAGGGTCGGAAACAACCACTCAAGATCCTGGTACAACAAAGATCTCAACTCTGACAAATAAGAGCTGCTGAAAGACTCTAGCTTAGAAGAGAATACAGAAATTACAGAAAACACATCCCAGAAGAGAAATCCACCTTCCTCCATAATGTTCTAGACAAAGCAAAAAAACGCCCCAAAGACCTTTTTAATATCATCAGATAACAAACCTCCAAAGTACCAAAGAAAACCACACTGCCTCAAAACTAAGCTTCAATGGCAAAATCACAATGATCGAGCTTTCCTTGGACTGTCACCCAAGGACTCACTCTAGTCACTATTCCCACACAACGGATGTAATTTCAACCCCAGATCACTCCTCGATCCTCAAAACAAAGGCCCCTACCCAGCAACCACCAGTATCAACCAATGCCCAAGGCCTTCCTTAGCACCCTAGAGCTGGAAGGCTTTCACCCTACTCACAGAGGAGGACATCTCCATGGTGATTGCAAAATTCACGCCCTCCTTCCACTATGCAGACCCACTCCCTCCATCCCTGGCTAAAAGCTTCAACCACACTTTAACCCCTCTATGGATCAAGATTATGAACAGCTCCTTGAACAATGGACTGATGTCTGACTGCCTCAAATAGGTCTGAATCACCCCCTTTTAAGAAAAACAGAACCAGACCCTGAACATCCCAAGAATTTCAGACGCATCACCGACCTTCTGTTCCTGGCTAAACCTCTCAAGAAATGTGTTCTCATGTAACTCAGCCAACACATGGACTCCAATAACCTACTGGACTCACACCAGTCAGGCCTCCGGACGGGATACAACACAGAAACAACTACACTAAATATATGACATTAAAAATGTCCCAAGACTCCAACGGATGGTGCCTGTTCATCCTTGACCGATCAACAGCTTTTGACACAGTTGACCATGAGTTACTTCTAGAAGCCCTACAAACAATCAGAACAGACTGCACTGTTCTGCAATGGTTCACCTCATTTCTACAAAACCAATCCCAACTAACAAAAATCAACAACTTGATGTACAATATTTCACCAATTGCCTGGTGTGTCCTACAAGGCTCAGTCCTGTCTCGGACACTCTTCAATATTTACATGGAGCCACTCACTGCATTCAGAGACAAAAAAATTGCCTATCACCTCTGTGCCGACGACATTCAGCTCTACCTAGAAATATCCTCTCTGAACGACTTACGCCGGCTTAACAACAAACTCTTAAAAATAAAAAAAACTAGCTATCACACAACCTCCTCAAAGTCAACCAAGACAAAACTGAAACTCTGGACTTCTCCAACCACGGCTACTCACCACAGATCCAAAATTGGACGAATAACCTTGACGCCCTGAACTGCAAGCTTACTCTAGCGGACTCCACCAAGTCTCTGGGGATCTCTCCGGATTCCAGATTAAACATGCGCTCACACTTAAGATCCACTGCAAAGTGTGCTTTTTATAGCTTACAAACTCCTTAGCAAAATCAAGCCCTTACTCCCGCTAAGTGACCTAAAAACCACAAAGCAAGCCCTAGTTCTGTCCAGTCTAGACTATGAAAATACCACACTCACAGGAGCAGCTAAAGCGCAACTAGCCCCATGAGAGCCACCTTAAATGCAGGAGCAAGAATGGTCACCAGATCATCACCTTCGAGCTTCAAAATCTAATGTGGCTACCAAACAAAGCACGCTGCTGCTTCAAAACTAGCTGTCCCACCTACAAAGCGCTGTACACAGGTAAACCAGATTAACTCACAGCCAAACTCACAAAATCAAGCCTGAGAAGCTCCAACACACTTCTTTTCATCTTCCCCAAAAGACATAAACAAAAAGCCCTCTCTCACTCTTTCTCAGGAAGTGCCCCCAAAATCTGGAACTCTCTACCAATACACTTCAAGACTAACCGCTTCTTTACGAGCTTCACGAGACAACTAAAGAATGTCTCCTAAACCAACACCTTTATGCCTCCAGGAAATATTCTAATCAACTGTACCCAGAAAACCCCACCAAGTTACGTATACCTCTCCTGCAAGGTCTACACCATGACTCGATGCACAACTTCACAATCTTAATACAGTATTACTGAATTAAAATGATAAGGCTCCCTAAATTATATTTTTAATGCACAGTGATTGACTTATAATTGTCTAGACAACTCGAAATTGTATTCTTATTGTACTGTGATTAACAGACAATTTTGGTAATGTTGTTGTAAAGCATGCTAATACATCTTGGGGTCTTGCCAATGCTATATAAAACTCTTAAAATAAAAAATGTAAATAAATATGGAAGTGAGCTTCATCTAACAGCACGGGTCCTCTCAGAATTTTCTGTAGTTCATGTTGCAGTGCCAGTAGACCCCTTTGCTTTGTACTTCCTTAGCGACAGTGTTTTATTTGTGCCAGTGGTTACTGGTGCTCAGTACTGGCACTTAATTTACTCCACCCCACAAATGTCAGTCTACCACATGTTGACATGGTCTGTCTAATTTTGAGATTAGCACAACAGTGTTTAATTAGTCAATATACAATAAAAATAATAACTGCCACCCTTATGAGGATTGACTTTCATTGAAGATGATGTCCCCCATCCACACCTTCTGCCATTGAAAACACTCACTGTAAGAAAGGTCAATACCTGATACCAAGGTAGACAGGAAATCTGGTACTGAAGGCACTATCCGTCATCCGCAATAGCAGGCTATCCAGGGACAAAAGTCACGGATGCTGTGGGAAATTGTTCCTTTTTGCGTGACTAAGCACATTTTCTTACTGAATTGTATTGGTGATTTGTAGACTCTGCACACTGGGACAGTGCTGTCCAGTTCATAATGTATGTTCTCTGACCCATAAAACTTGTAGAAATTAGGCAGTTCCATGATTGGCATATTTAACTCTCCCTTAAGGCCATAGTCAATACAGAAACTACAGCCATGGCATAGACAGTTAAATGCCACCTGTGGACTCTAGCGGTTGCTGGTGAGGCTACTGCTGTGTGTTTGTGTGTTGTTTTTACCTTAACTGTGTACACGCTGATTATCTAGTGTGCTTTTAAACTTTTTTATTGCACTTTCCTACTCGCTGTGCGCATATCGCCCCGTTCCACTGCAGCTCTGTGCCGTTTCTGTGGAGGGCGTTTCTTTCACTTCTCGATTGACCTTCGCTGGTGACATACTTCCAGGTGTTGGATGGGGTGGTCTAGACTCGCTGCTCTCTCCTCCATTTAACCCGATGTGCCAGCAGACGCGCACAGCTAGCGCGCCATCTGAGCTCGTCTACGCCTGGATGACGTCAGACGCTAGACATGCTGCCGGATTGTCCAGTAACAAGCGGACCTATTCCCGCTGTATTTTACTATCAATCAGGAAGAGGGCCAATTCATCCGACCATTTTCAGAATAACTTGCTTTAGGGCCTGTTTTGTTGCAAAAGCTGTGGTTTCAATTCCTGGGTGATTACATCCCCTTCAACTTTCCTATCCCCACCCAGGCACGTCACTAAACTCCTCAGCTTAAACTGCCGCTCCCTAGCAAAGCACTTTTCAGAAGTGTATGATCAGTTGCAGGACGAGTGACCTGACATTCTCTTTCTGACAAAGACCTGGCTCTCAGCTGACATGGTGGCTGAGCCCGGTTTGGCTCTGCCCCAGGGGTTCAGCATTGCGACTCTCAATAGAGAGACGGGAGGTGGCAGCATTGCAGTTATCTTTAAATCCAGCTATACTTGCACCTTGACGAAAGAGGTCTTGGTCGGCTGTGAGTGTGCATGCGTTGGGATCATCTATAAGAACACCTATACAATGTCTGGGCTACTGGTCTACAGCCGGACGGGCCCCTCTAAAGAGTGTTGGGCTGCACTAATTGATGCAGTAAGTACTTTGGCTATTAGATCTGCCAACTTTAGCATTATTGCGGACCTGAACCTGCACCTAGACAACAAATATAGCTCTTAAATTGGTAACTTTCTAGCAGACCTCGTTTAACTTCAGTTAACACAACTTGTCCCAGGCTGTACACATTCTGGCGGTCACTTGCTTGACCCAGTCTTTTCCGATCTTTCTGCCCTCACAGTCAATCCTCCTATCCCGATGAGTTGGTCCTACCACTATCTTGTACCTATGATACTCTTGGGGGTAGAGCCCTTCCAGAGGGTGGTCCGGACGTCAGTCCTAACACGCCCCTGGCACAAATTGGACATCAATCAATTTCATGCCCTCCTCCTTAAACATACCCCTAGCTTGCTAGATGACCCTGATGCGACCGACAAAGCCCTATCCGATTGAATTTGGTGCCCTCTTGATACACTCATTCCTGTGAAGTGGTCACAGAGTCATAATAGAAATCCAGCCCATGGTACAACTGTAAGCTAGCCACTGTTCGGAAAGCATGCAAAAGGTTGAAACGGGCATAGAGACGGGATTATGACCCTGTTTTGGATGGGCACTATCAGGTAACCATCAAGAGTTACCATAGGGCCATCCAGAAGGAAAGGGCGGCCTACTTTGCTGACAAAATCAGAAATAGCAGCAATCCTGCTAAAAGCATTTGCTCAATACTTAACAAACTTAAATCTGCAGGGTCATCTAAAGCGTCTATGATTTTGTCTGACCAGCAATGCGAGGATCTTGCCACCTTCTTCATTTAAAAAGGTTGAGAACATTTACAGACCTTCCCCCACACTAAGATTAGATCTGGCCCTGTTCACAGGCCCTCTGCTACCCCCACACTCTCTGTCTTCCCATGGATCTCTCAAGGTGAGATGCGTACATTATGTAGAAAAATTAAATCAGGTTCCCCTGCAGATCCTTTTAGCGTGAGCAATTTCTTAAATCTCTGCCTCTTCTCCTTCCACCTCTCTGTCAGCTGATCAATATGTCCCTGTTCTTGAAGTTGTCCCCAGGGCCTGGAAATGAGCCATGCTGGTCCCGCTGCTAAAGAAACCCTCATTGGACACTGCTAAACGGGAGAACTTTTGCCCTATCTCTCTCCTGCCGTGGGTGTCCAAGATCACTGAGGCCTATATCAATTCCTGGAATTCCTGGAAAATAACAACACACTTGATTCTTCTCAGAATGGTTTCTGCCCGGGTCACAGCATGGAGACTGCCCTCCTAGCTTTAATCGAACATGTGAAGGGGGCCTTGTCTGTCGGACGCACTTTGGCGCTGATACTATTAGACCTCAGCGCCGCATTCGACACGGTATCCCATCAGATTCTGCTGCAACGTTTGAAGGAGGCTGGCATTCAGGGTCCGGCCCTGGGTTGGTTCACCTTTTATCTTCCTGAGAGAACCTTCAGGTGTCGGCCCCCTCTTTTACCTCCCTGATACACACTATTAAACAAGGGGTTCCACAGGGTTCAGCGTTGAGACCAATACTATTCAATCTATATGTCCAACCTCTAGCAGCAGTTGCCAGGAGTATAGGAGTAATAGCGGCATCATATGCTGACTATACCCAGCTGGTAGTGGCACTCTCTGATGACTCTACACAGGATGCACTTAAGTTCAGGAGTGATCTTACAGCCATTGCAGAGGGGATGACTGCCAACTGCTTCCAGCTAAATGCTAGCAAATATGAGATTTTGCTAGTAGGGAAAGACACTCCCCCACATGCATCAAGCATTTTTTGAGTCGCAAACGGTGCGATTCCTTAAAATCGTCCGTTTGCGATTCCAAAAATGCTTTTTCAGATGCATCATTATTTTGTTAAGGAAATCGCTAATTTTGCGACTTTCCAGAATGCAATTGCATTTAAGGAATCGCAAATTTGCGATTCCTTAAATGCAATGCATCATTTTTTTAAAAATTGCGCTTTTGAAGATTGCAAGTGCAAATTACCACGAGGTTGAAACTCGTGGTAAATTGCGAAAAATGTTTAAAATGTTCAAATTTACATTTTAAACAATGTCATGTTACAGACACACATGTCCTTAGGACATGTGTGTGTGAAACATCCATTTAAACAAACATTTCAGGGGTGCAGGGGGGGGTCCTTTGGACCCCCCCCTGCACCCATGGAATGCATCAACATTATGCGAGTTCAAAATTGCGAATTCGCAATTTCCATTGATTCCTATGGGCCTTTTGGCCCATGGGAATCAATGGGAATAGCGAATTCGCAATTTTGAATTCGCATAATATTTGCGATTCGGTAAAAATTGCGATTTTTACCGATTCGGAAATATTATGCACTTTTTTTGATGCATCCCGTTTTGCGAATCCATATTTGCGAATCGGTAAAATTCGCAAATTTGGAAACGCAAAACGGGAGTTTGATGCATGTGGGGGACTGAGCTGTAGAGTGAGAGTTGGAGGGCTTTGACTTTGGGCTGCACACCGCCCCTCAACAGGTGGTTAAATACTTGGGATTATGGGTTGATTCGACCCTTAGTTTCCTGGTCCAGACTAAAAAAGTAGCTGGGACCTGCTTTGAACTTCTGCATGAGCTCAAACCACTGTTGTTTTTTTTTTTATCCCACAGTCCACCAAGTAATCAGTCAGGCCTCCATTCTATCTAGGCTGGACTACGCCAGTTCACTTTACCTGGGGGCTGAAAAGGGTCAAATCCTACATCTACAAAGGGCTCATAACGCTGCTGCTTGAACCCTACTTGGCCTTCCAAGAACCTGCTCTACGACCAACGCCATCCGCAGAATTCATTGGCTGCTGGTGGCGAAACGCATTGAGTTTAAGTCCCTCTGCATTGCCCATAAAATCATGAATCTTTCCTCCCCAGATATCCCGGCGAACCTGCTCTCACCCTATATACCTACTCGCCAACTACGATCTATGGTCCGCATTTGGGGGTTGTCCCTTGGACGAGGAAAGAGCGAGCTGGTGGTCGCTCCTTCTGCATCCTGGCTGCAAAACTCTGGAACACTCATCTGGTGTGCATCCGCAGCACCACCAACTAAACAGCATTTCACAAAGCTATCAAAACTCAACTTTTTCCTATACTATAGGCCCTGTTTCTTCCAGTATCTCCCCAACTTCTGTTAAAGTTAGTTCTGGGCTGCCCCTTTGCTGGAGCAGCTGTGCACACTATAAAACCTGTAACATAACATAACATTTTGCCATCCACTGGTTTGGCAAAGAAAAACTCTTCTTCTGGCCTACCATTGTAGCCTTACTGCTGCTATTTAAACCTGCAATCTGACTTTTCAAAATAACCATTAATATGGGAAAAGCTTCCTTAACATTATTAGTAAGTTACCTCTATTTAGATCATGTGGACCACAAGATAGGGTGCATGGTATTTAAAAATGTGACATTCAAAAAATAATGTTACCATGTCCCTACAGTGACAGGCCCCTAAAAGCTATCCTCTGAAGAAAACTGGGGTACAGAATAAATGTTCATTCTGCTGCCTCTGGTATCTACTACAAAAATGATTTAACCACAATTTTTAATAGTTATTTAAAATCCAATCTATTGGCAAAGTTTTCTTTTTACTAATTAACTAGGAAAATAATTTTTTACAAAGTTATCTTTTCCCTACCGAAAGCTCCTGGAGGCTCATTTGCATTATGCTGACTGCAGCTGCATGCCAGTACTTGATCTTAATGAAGTGTGCCAATTGCTCCCACAGCAGAGATAATAGTTTAGGCCTGGTGACAGGATGGAGTGGGTGTGGGACATGTGGTCCTTATCTGCTCAGGTAAAATAGCCGTGAAGGTTCAAGGAACTTCATTAGCATGAAAGGGAGACAGGTAAAGCCTGCTCATTTGTTTTTAGTGGAAGGGAAGACCTAAAAAAAGGAAGCCTTTGTAACTTAGGTCCACAGTAGCCAGATAGGCACTAGCCCAGAGGAAGGGTAAACTTGTCCCAGAACCAGTATGGTGTAGCATAGGAGGACAGGACTGCTCATTTGCTCAAACACACCAGCTCCCTCCAAGGGCAAAAGGCTTGTGCCATAAAGGACTTCTTCTGGAACAGTGCATTTGAGCCAGTTTGCAGTAAACATTATAGGATGTTATGCTAAAGTGCATAGGGTAGAGATATGGGCAAAAGACCAATTGAACAGATAAGAATAGCGGTTAGGAATGTTCACTGAGAATATAAATGAAAGAGAAGCGAATTGTGTGTGAAATGCTGATACCTAAATGCTAATAAAGTATGTTTTAAAAAAAAATCTATTGAGCCCTTCATCTGCACTATGTTTAATGAGGGTGTTGCAGAAACAATTGATCATGTTGAATGCTCTGTATATTCTTTAGCTATGGAAAATGTACAGTAAGACTTTTTTAGGGATTTAGAAACTATAGCCCAGCCTCTACATACTGATAACTTTCCTTTCATAGTGTGTGGCCTGAGTACATTTTTATATTGTGTTTGGCTTAAGGACAAATGTGTAGGCATAGACGTATTAGCAATAGATGGAGTAGAACACTGGATCTGGAGCTGGAGCTCGCTTGCCCTGTGGGATTTAAGGCATTTCATAAACCCAGGCCTGGTGGACGAGGAGGAGGGCTTGGAATTGTTTTTAAGGAGGCCTGGGATATTACTCCCCTGGATATAGATGAGGTCACCTGCACTGAAATACTAGGTTTTTCTGTCAAAGATAAGATGGAACATTTGCTTACAGGTATGGTCTTTTATAGACCATCGGGGGCAGTGAATGCACAACAACAGCAAGAACTGATTGAGATAATCGGCAACATGGCCCTCACTCATACCAAATTATTAGTATTGGGAGATTTTAATCTGTGGGCCAACGGGACAATGAACACAGCATATAATAATCTTATCCAGTCTTGTGTAAATTTGAATCTGATGCAATTGGTATCAGAACCAACACATACAGAAGGTCACATATTGGATATAATATTTGCCGAGGAGGGCCTGATTATAATGGATAAAGTCCTGCTGGTGGGCTGGTTGGATCATTATTTGGTCAGATTCAGGGTGGCACCCAGAAGGAAGATCAGACCCTCGGCTAGCGAAAAAAGGAGTTTTTTGGGCAAGGGCTGGAAGGGACTGCTAAGGAAGGCGAAAATGGCCCCTTTATTTCAGTTAGAGACACTGTTCAACCCTGAGAAACAGGTAACAGAGAATTATATAGCTTTCTGTGAGCATCTAACCAGGACAATTGACCAACTAGCCCCTTTAAAGGATATTAGGAAAGGGGAAGACCCTCAGCCCCATGGTATACAGAGGTCTTAAGGAATCACAAGTTAGATTGCCAGATGGCAGAAATACAGTGGAGAAAGCACTATGCTGAAAATGATAAAGTCAGCTGGATGGAAACTTTAATTAATTATAAAAAAGAAATAGCAACCGCCAAAGCTGAATATTATGCCACCTCCATTCTTAAGTCAGCCAACAGCTCTAAGAGTATCTTTAAGATAGTAAGAGATATGACCTGCCCTGATTGCATAAGTAATAAGGTTCCACCTACTCAGGAGCTATGCGATGGATTGGCAAATTTTTTTCAAGAGAAAATCAGTAAGATTGTGGAGGATTTGAAACCTGCGATCCCACCCGGACCAGGAGGGGGAAGAAACATTAAAGAGTTACCAAAACACAAATTATAAACCAAATCCATTGACCCCCAAGCTCACGTTGGATGAGTTTGAGATGCCATCGGAAGAGGAGTTTGTCCGAGTAGCTCTGGGAATTTCTTCGGGATCACTGCTGGATCCCATCCTCCATGAGATATTGAAAGAATTAGGACCAGAGATCATCCCAACCTTACGCCAGCTGTGTGGTCAGTCCCTCAGCAGCGGGGTGGTGCCACCTTGCTGGAAACAGGCAATTATAACACCGCTCCTAAAAAAGACTACCTTGGACCCATACTGCCATAAGAACTATAGACCCTCTTACCATACCCAGTTAAAATCGTGGAACATTTGGTAAGTAGGTCATTGTCTCGTTTTTTGGAGACAAATAATAAGTTGGAAGATGAGCAATTTGGGTTCAGGCCAGGCCATGGAACAGAGACAGCCTTGGTGACTGTCTTGGATAACCTTCGAATGGGGGCCTAGCAAGATTAAAATTGACGATTGACCCCTGTCCGCCACATTCGACACGGTGAACCATACCATCCTACTTGCAAGGCTAAAAACCTTGGGAGTGGCAAGTGCGGCATTGAGCTGGATGCACTCCTATCTGTCTGACAGATTCCAAGCAGTAGCGCTCCTCCCTTTTCAATCGGAATGTACTAAAAATGAACATGGGTACCTCAGGGGTCCTCAGTCAGCCCCATACTGTTCAATGCATACATGTGGCCACTCCTGGATGTTATTAAAACCCACAATATCAGCGTGGTTAATTATGCCGATGACACTCAGCTTATTGTGTCCTTGGATGGTAACCACGCTGATTCCCAGTAAACTTTTCATGCAAGCATGCGAGAAATGGTGATTTGGCTGAGGAACAACTCGCTACATATTAATAATGAGAAAACAGAGATCTTGCATGCAGGGTGGGTAGTGTTCCATCAGTATTACCAGCTGACTCTGGCCGATACCTACATCTGCTCCCCACATTCCAGTGAGCATAGTACGTATTCTAGGGGTCAGCTTTAATGAGAAGCTGAATTTGGAATCCCATGTTAATAACCTTGTTGGAGACTGTTATACTCTTATCCGGGGACTCCACAGAGTGCTACCGCTACTGCCAGCCTAAGCAGGAATCACAGTAGTTAGGAGCATTATTCTGAGTCACCTGGATTATTGCAATGCTCTGCTTTTGGAGTCTCCTGGATACTTGATTGCGAGGCTCCAGAGTATCCAGGCAGCAGCAGCGAAGCTTGCACTGACAAGGGCACATCGTACATCTACAACCCAGGCATTGGCAGAGCTGCACTGGCTTCCGGTGACTCAAAGAATTTTGTTTAAATCCCTCTGTATAGTGTTTAAAGCACTTCATGGACTGGGGCCCAAAGTGCTTCAGGGCAGATTTAAATGGTATGAGCCTGCACATAACCTTCGCTCTTCGACTGCTAATCTTGTTCCTAGGACTAGGGGCCAGATGTAGGTAGCCCAATACCGGTCGGAAACGGCCGAAAATACCGATTTTCGTCCGTTTCCGACCGGTATTGGGCTATGGAGATGTAGGGGCTCAAAATACATACAGATTCAGTAATTGTACCGAATCTGTAATTATACCGAATCGGTAAAATTACAGAATCTGTAAATTTACAGATTCTGTAAATTTTACCGATTCGGTAATTTTACTGATCGGTAAAATTACCGAAACTGTATTTTCAGATGTAGGTAGCACTTTTAACAGTGCTACAGGCCTTTCAGGATTCGGTATTTACCATGAAATACAATTGCATGGTAAATAACGAATTCTTGTGTACATGTACATCTGTGCATATACACCTGTGCCATGTGGCACATAGACATGCCCTTAGGGCATGTCTGTGTGCCACATATCACACTAGCCAGAAACAGGGGTGCAACAGGGTGTCAAAGTGACACCCTGTCCCCCTTGCCAATTCGGTATTTTTACCGATTCAGTAAATACCGAATCGGTATTTGCTATAGAATCCAATGGGCTTCAAGGCCAAATACCGGTATTTTCCGAATCGGTAAATACTGAATCTTACAGATTCGGTAATAAATACCGAATCATTACCTACATTAGATTAGATTCTAAAATACCGAATCGGTAAAATTCGGTATTTTAGAATCGGTAAATCTAATTTACCTACATTTAGCCCAAAGAGAGTAACCCTGGGGGGAAGAGCGTTTGGTGTGGTGGCTGCCTGCCTTTGGAATCTTCTTTCTCTGGAAATAAGGAAATAAGGAAAATACAGGACTTGTTGATGTTTCGCAGGAAAGTCAAAAGGTGGCTTTTCTCTAAAGTATGATTTTCTGGTTCAGCTCTGTAGCCTTTCTGCCAGCTCTTTTCTAGGGTCTTAGCACCAGGATACCCGTAGGGTTACAGTGCGCTCTATAAATGCTAAAAATAAATAAATAAATAAGAACAGAGATTACATCCAATTGCCACCATTTCACATGTATGCCAAACCATTTGAGGTATTTTAAATACTTCAACATCTCATGTATATTTCTTTACGTCCCTAGAGGACCAGCGCAGGTATGCATTTGTCCTGAAATTTATGGATAAAAAGTTTTAATGATTTAACATTGTATTTAATGTTATGATTGCAGAGGTAAAGTACAATTACTTAAGTTATTACAATTATTTGAAGTGGTGGCGCATGCACAGGGTTTGATATTTAATTTTTTTGCAACAGGCTTATTGATTTTATGTTGTACTAGCTTACCCTTGTAAGATTAACAGGAGTGTAACCCATATACCAATTCAGGACTGGGTAGGTAAGGTGCAACAAAGAAACAATGTCCTGAGAGGTTAGGATATGTAGACAATTAAACATGCATGCATACAGCATTACTTGTAAAGAAAGAAGGAGAATACCCGTTGGTATGAAAAAAGATAGTTAATCATCTTTATATTATAACATTAGTTTCATGGTCGGACGTTATACAGTTAGAAGCAGCACTGCATAAATTGAATTGATGACAACCATATAAAACTTGGTGCATAGAAGTGTACAAAGTGAAGGTGGCGACGCAAGTGAAAGTGAACAACGTGGACGGCGCACTGTGAACAAAGTGCAGATAATTTACAGTGAGTGGCTCAGAAGCACATGTGACAACGTGATATCACAGTAAACAAAGGTTCTTTCAATTAGATGTAGAGCCACAAAGGAGGAGTGCGCCTGTTATTTAGGCTGTTAGGTCGACTGCGTTTCGATCCACATTAGTTTGGATTGTCATCAGGACTTGGTTGTCTGAGTTGGGGCGTGCTTGGGTGGATTCCGGTGGCGTGAATCGTCTATTTAGCAAGCCTCCACGAATAGGAGGGGCAGCCTAATACACCTTTGGCTGGGGAAGTCAAGGATCGTCTGCGGCCTGCATTAGGGCACTGTGGAAATCTGTGCTTTTGTCGGCCGTCTTAGATCAGCCGTGTTCCAGCACGTTAGCTGAATAAATCGGCGTGCTGGTGCTCGAGTGAAGGCAAGGGTTTGATATTTAATTTTTTTGCAACAGGCTTATTGATTTTATGTTGTACTAGCTTAGGGAAACTTGTTATGATAACATTCAATTTACATTGTGTCATTTTTATTGAAACTTATTCATTTTGATATGGAAAACATTTTAAAGTGTTGTTTTAATTCTGTTTATTTATTCGAGTGCTTGTGGATACACGGTATTTTTTGTTTTTCCGTCTGGTGCGTACACAAATAAATCAGGAGTTTTCCAAGGCGTGAGCAGGCCACATACAGTTGTCCATGTGAGAAGCACGGATTCTCCAAATCTAGTCCACACACTTGCAGCGATTGTCCTTGTGCTTTGTTGATGGTCATTGTAAAAGCGAACCGCACCGTAAACTGTAAACATTCAGTATTGGAAAGATTATGAGGGCCCTGGGGGGCCGGTGGGCCGATATTTAACACATTTTTACTTTTTTTTTTTTTTGCCAGAAACCTTCGCGGGAGTGTACTCAACAACTTCCCAAAGTTTCATGGCGATTGGATGAATGGTGTAGTAATGCATAAAGGACAAACAGACATACTTTCGTTTTTATATACATAGAAGATTACCTGTAGTGTACATGTAAAGGCCTAATTACACTGATGATACTGAGGGGGGTGAGAGGGAGAACGATTGATTACAGCACCTCAAAGGAAATGTAGGGAGTCCTGATGAACTTGGAGGTACTAGCAGCAACTTTGTTACAGCTCGCAGCGACCGGGCGCTGTAGATAGTCAATACAAACGCCATGTCATGAACATGTGGTACTGGAACGATTTGAAGTGTCGCGTGAATGAGGTTCACATGTTTTTCAGTTTTTGTTGTACAACAAAACCAATAAAACAGATTTTTTTTAAAAGGCCTAATTAATAGACCTGTTTTAATTACTTGTTGTATATTTTTTGGGTGTGGCAATAAGCCTGAACCTGAATAAACAAAGTTTTTTATAATTTTGCTTATTAAATTTCTCTTTGCTTTTATGAACTGCAGTGGGATTTTGAATTCAATAACCTTGAAATCTGTAAATATGCCCCGTTATTACTTGTGTTAGACTGCTATCCATCATATTTAATAATTCACTTCTTACATCCGCCATGATAAATAGCATTAGTCACACTTACAGAGACTGTTGGCTATTCAGGATGCAGCATGGTGGATCGTAGACAACAACACCGTGGATGACAGACATCAATGTAAATTTAATGAATTTCTCATCTAGCAAATTCATGCCAGATACCACTCGTGGTGACATTGCTCATAGTGCCTTGCTCAGTTCCTGCATTTGGCCACTCGCTATACTATTGAGCGGATCTACCTTCACCTTTGTGCGGCTCACAGATTCAGGCACATGGGACATACTTTCAACCGGGGTCCTCTAAAAACAGGTAACCGGCCTTCTTTTGGTCATGGCACCACCTTGATTATGCTTTTGGCATCCAAGAAGCCCTACTTTACCTTCTTCTTCTCAGGTGCTACTTCCTGTGACTACCCATTACTCCAATACCATGCACCATTTTGTTCATGAGGTGAGCCATTATCCTACCTTGCACTGTTTCACCACTGTGTCATCTATTTATCACTCAGGCTTCAAGATTTTCCAATTTTTCAATTTTTTTCTCCAGTTTCTTAAAGATTGATTTCTAACTGTAAGTACTCCTTTATAGACTTTCAATCAATCAGTGGTTTATAAAGCGCGCTACTCACCTGTGATGATCTCAAGGCGCGAGGGGGAGGGAGATGCAGCTCCGGATCAGTCAAAGCCGAACAGCCAGGTCTTGAGGCTCTTCCTGAAGGTGTGCAGAGTAGTGGAGCATTTGATGTTGACTGGGAGCTCGTTCCAGGTCTTTGCTGTGATGTACAAGAATGCTCTTCCACCTGCTCTGGTTCTGCAGATGCGTGGGGTCTCTGCCAGGGCAAGGTCGGCGGAGCAGAGGTTCCTTATGTATTTATCTGCATATATATCGCCGCTCACTTTCTTACTTTCCTATCTTCTCTTTATTCAAGCATGATCCTCAGGCTCGGTTATGTCTAGAGTCCTGATGATAACCCCGATATTTTTTTGTTGGAACGAAACATCGTTTAATTGCGTGCCCCATTCCTATTGCTTACTATTTAACAATGAGCTGTGCTACTATTGTTTTCAGATACACACTTTGATCACTATTGTTCTGTGTATATATTACCCATGAGAGAGCATCAAGCACGTTATTTCACCCACACCCACTGCGCCGTTGCACGATTGTTTAAATAAATAGATCTTTGTTTATTGTCATATATAAATAACAATTTTGTTGGAAGCATTATGGAATGTATGTGTCTAGGGACCACTGTCTTGTATTACAACATCTACCCAAGGTCCCCGACGACTCTGAGGTTACTGTGTTACTTAGAACTAGCAAACTCCATCATTGAGCTGGCTGCCATCCCAATCCTGATGTCACAGGCAGACAACTCAAAGATGACAATGATGGAAAAATGGAGTAGAAGTAAGGCGTAAAAGTAAGTATATAACTGTAGAAGGATATTGGTGGATCAAACCCAGTAGTAACAGAAAAGCAAAGGGTTTCCAGCATCGTCGATGAATGTTTCCAGTGTGCCATAGCAGACATCTGTGTTTTACTCATACTGGAACATGAGGTATATATGTGTGTTGTTCAGTTCCGATAACTGAGGTATCAGATGAATTCTGTAATGATTTCAGATGTGCTGATCGTCATTTCATTTTCCTGTTTTTTAACTATAAGGGCTTCAATCTGGTTGGAGGGTGCGTCGAAACATTGCAGCGTTTCTATGCATCTTTCCTCACTCCGTTCTTTTGCTGATCTTGACTACCCCACCGGAAGAATTCTACTATTAGCCACTTCCAAACTGTGGAATCAGCTACCCACAGAGCTAAGATTCCTGACGTCCGAACCCCAATTCAGAAAAAAACTAAAGACCTGGTTATTCTCACAGATCTAAAGACCCCACTTTACTCCTTCTCGACCCTCCTGAGACTATGTCTTCAGCGCGGGACACCTCCGTCGGAGGTAGCTGTGAGCTCTACAAAATTCTAAATAAATACTATTAGATTCCAGATTCATGGTTTTCTTCTATCCCTTAAAGTTTCATCCCGCAAGGATGTTTTTTCTGCCTTTGGTTTTTTTTTTCCTTACAAAATGGTAGCTTGTCCACCACATATTCCAGTATGTGGTGACATTGTGGCTTCCAGAGACAGCTGCCCGTACATCAGAAGATCCAAACTGGATTACTGGTAAGTGTCCACACCTCAAAATCCTGTCATCTTCTGCATCACTTTTAAGTCATGTGAGGCTGCTGAAATTTAAGATAATAGAAATGCAAAGTACTTGCACATTGAATGATTCCCATTATTTCTGCAGGAGCTTTGCCAGCTGCAAATCATGTCATAAATCAAAAGCTAGAGGGGTGTTGTCATTTGGATCTGAAAAATTATGAATCTCCTTACATGGAACTGTTTCTTGATGTTAATCAATACTACTGCATACTCAGCAAAGCAGAAGGCGTCCTTCCTGTGTTCACACATTATTAGGGCCTGAGTGAGAACAGCAATAAATTATGGTTCTGACAATCACTTGCTTTCTTCCACAATTTTTACTAAAATTGGATCATGCAATAAAATCACTATAGGTACTCATACAGAAATCATTGTTCAAAATCCTCAGAACAAATTAATATGTGCTCCATACTTTTGTTGCAAACAACAATTGCTTGAACCTATAACAGTACTCCAATGCTTACAAATATAGAAAAAGATAACATAGGATATGGAAATGTGAAAAATATTGAAGTTAACCTAATGTATTATTTTTAAATATGTAATTAATATCATTCATACACATATTGTTAGCGTTTATGCATAAACAATTTAGAAAGAATATCAATAATATGTTCCTACAGTAATGCAAACAACGTTTCTGCCTCCCTTGAGCTCCCAGAAGTCTTCTTCAGTATAAACAAAAAAGTAGAATCCAGTTTTCCAACACATATTAACCACTATTCCTATTTTCAGGGTGATGCGCCCTGTTCTTCTAACTGTATTAAAAATAAATCAATTACTAGGAAGGTTACATAGATAAAAAGTAAGACTCTAATTGTCAGTGGACTGCAACACAGACCACAGTACTTGAAAGAAGAAGTATAATTATTTCACAGGAATCACAATATGTCATCAATGAGGATATCAAGATTACACAGAAAGTATAACCGTATTTCACATATCATCATTCTATACTTACTCCAAACTCTCCTGAAAAGGCATTAAATCAAGAGAACAAACTTAGTGCAACCAATGCACAAGAAAAAAAAAGAACATTCCTAACCTACTAACTACTAATCTTGGGTTCCGGAGTATCAGTATCGTGCTACTCGCCGAAATAGCTCTTCAATACCTTGTCAGGGGTAGTAAGCGCTATATAAATACATTCACAATCACACTCTATCAATCCAGGTAACGCACCTGTGTTAAAATGCGGCATTTCACCTGATACTGATTCATGTCGGCATCTGTTGATCACATCATCAGAATAAAGTTATCTTCTTTCCTGCACTTAGCATGACTAGCTCTTGAAGCGATCAGACTTTTGCTCTAGTTATCTTCTGTGCCTCCATCCAGCTCTCTCCAACAAAGTGTAGCCCTTTAAACACATTTCAGTGATTACTAATATGTATATTGATTTTTGCCCAGTAAACTTTTACGAAAGGAGCACCCAGGGATCCTGCCTTGTTGAAGAAACTCAATAAAACATTAAAGATGCCATGTTGGTGACTTGAAGTATTCAATACTATCAGGTTATAACAGTGTCACATAACAGATCGTCCTGCTGAAAGGAAAGGACTTACACACCCTGCAGCTGCCTTTATCTGTATCCCACAATTCTCTGCGATATCTGAGACCTAGAGAACACTTGGTTGTTACCTGTGCCATCTTTCGTTCCCAGCATTCCTCTGCTTCTTGCAAGGCTCCAGAGAAAGACATTAAATGGATGATAGGCAGTACAGGTTCAAAGAGAGAATGTCAACTTGACAGGGTACGCTGCTATCATGCACCAGATTTGGGGTAGTAAGTGATGCCTACAGAGTCAATACACAACATAGATTGTGGATACCTACTCCGTGCACAACTAGCTGTTTTTGACCTCTGCAAGTAGTGTGTTATGGATAACTCAATCTTTGCTATTTATGTCCATGAGACTCTCTGAACCTTAGAGGAAAACATCTCTGTTGATATAATAGTCCTTTCACTCTTTCTCTCTCACCCTCTCTCTTTTCTGCACACATGCACACTCACACTCTCTCTTTTTCACCCTACATCTCTATCCTTCAAATGCATTCTATCTTCCTTGCCCCGTCCAATTATTCAACTTCTACATTCTGCAATTCTCTGCTAAAGCTGGGCTGGCCCTGGCAGATGTAACTCGTGTGAAATGTATATCTGTAGGTCAATATCAGATGCCTCGTAAAAAATCAGATCTCAGGGTGGCACTGGGCAGATACACAAGGAAAAGCAAGGAGGGTGGATAGTCCTGTACAGGTAAGTCATACAGTGAATTTAAGAAGTTTAATTTTTCGCTATTCATTATTCCTTGTAGAAGAAAGTGCCAGTGGAGGTTTCTGTTCTGAATGGGTTACAGCTCCGCTTGGCGCAAAGTGCTCTCGTTTTGTCATGAGTATCGAGTGAGCTTACCTCAAAACACAAAAGTGCCTCTCACTTTTACTACAAATTTCACAGCCTGGTGAGATATGGTATTTATTACCCACACAACTCCTGGCTGAAGGATGTCTCAATTCATCTGTTTTTTCGAAACATTAGATTTACATCATTTATTTAAATGGCACACAAATTACTAGCATCAGAGAAAATGTCTAAATGTGAATCGATGAATAGCTGGCATAGTTGAAAATCCCTGGAGGTGTACTGTGTCTCTCCCAATACCACACAGGGATTAAAAATGCACTCATGTCCAGACCAACCACAAGACCAGGTGGCGGCGTTCCCAGACGAAACTCGCATCTAAACCTTCCCCAGCGCTGACAAGGTGACCTACAGGAACAAAGAAAAACTTTGCTATTCCGGCGCAGTATGAATTTCATAAAAGGGCTGTTTTGAAAACTCTATTCCACTAGAGAAAATACACACTTTGATGCACATGGATTTGCAAAGAGGGGCCGAGGCCTCTTTAAACCTTCCGAAAGAATGGGCATCCTTCCCGCGGCTCAGCGCCCCCGTTTTCTCTCTCCCAGCTTCGTAATGACATAGTATCGTTTCCTGAACCGGGACATTAAAAGTTGACATGGCCGCGGAATCACGGGGCTTATATTTTGTTTTGAGTATTTGTATGCGTTTTCTCGGGCGGTAAGCAGAGCACGCATGGCGTGAGCAGAAAAGAAGCAGGCAGTCCTGCGGCCTTCGCTTCCGAGGAGTAGGTATCACTGTTTCTCGCTGATCCCTACACCGGAGCTTCAAAGGCTTCCAGCGGGAGCGAGTTACTGGCATAGCTGGGATGCTTTGCAGCCCTGGGTAGAGGCGTACTGCTGTTATAATTGGGTTGGAAGGCGCTGCCTGCCTGTCAATCACAGTCATTGGACTGAGAAGAAAAGGGAGGAAGTGCGGAAGCAGCGGCTCCTGATACAGCGAGTCTTCTCCACTTCCTGTCCTAAGCCCTCAACCAAGAGCCTAGTTGGTAACAACCCTAAAGAGTAGAGACAGAAGAACAGTCTGTCTCTGCTAAAGGTTTTGGCCTGGTTTTGAATGAGGATAGACCGTACATACTTGAATTAATTTATGAACTTTGTAAACAGCTTTTAATGTGTTCCTCTCACTATCCACTTACCTCTTTGCTATGCAGCAGCTCTTTCCCACCACATCTTACTGAGGTTGTAGTTTTGGAAAAGTTCAAGCAGCAGGTCCCAGTTTAAAGCAGGCGGACAGACCTTACTAGACACAGTAAATCGCCACAGGCCTATTCAGTCCTGAAATCATCAATCAGAGAGCGTAAAGAGCAGTAATAAGGAAATATCAGGAGGTAAGTGGACACAGCAAATTGAACTGGGGAGCGTCTGGACACATCGAAACGCCGCCGTGAGGGGAACGGCTAAACCTGGTCCTTTTCCACTTGCCGTGAGTGGAACGGCTCGCCGCTCGCCGCTCTTCGCGCCCCACCAGCACCATCACCGCCACAGGGGACTCCATCTCCCAGGTGCCCCGGCGGTTGTGGCGCGAGAGTGGCGCCAGCAGAGCGCCTGGAGGCGTGTTGAAAGACGGGAGCGCCGAAGCGCTCAGTGGGAGCGTCTGAACACATCGAAACGCCGCCGTGAGGGGAACGGCTAAACCTGGTCCTTTTCCACTTGCCGTGAGGGGAACAGCTCGCCGCTCGCCGCTCTTCGCGCCCCACCAGCACCATCACTGCCGCAGGAGACTCCATCTCCCAGGTGCCCCGGCGGTTGTGGCGCGAGAGTGACGCCAGCAGAGCGCCCGGAGGTGCGTTAAAAGAAAGGAACACCTATCGCCCGCGAGTCGCGCGCGGGACAAGGGCGGGGCAGTCTGGGCAGTCCAGGCAGAACGAGGCAGGGCTGGGCCATCCCCGTAAGAAGTAAGATCAGCAAACTTTTATACATAATATTATACTATATTGTATATGTCATTTCGGTTCTAAAATACGGAAGTACATAGAAGTCATAAACTTTTGTTACTGCTTTTCTGCCCAATACCAGCGAGGGTCCAAAGGATACTGTTATTGATAGGGACAGTACCCCGTTACTTGCAATGGCTAAAAATAAAATAACCATGGACCATTATCTAGTGAAAATTGTTAGCAAAATTAACAATGATAGAAGGAAGTCGCTGGGGCGGGACAATCTACCTGAGACAACAACGGCTGTATCAGATGCCAGTGGCGGATCGGACTTAGTCCCCCCTTCCACTGCTGACGTCATTTCCAGCACTCTTATAGTGGAACCCCAGGAGGCAAATATGATAGATCAGGACACTTTGGATGATGACGTACCTGATGATCCTATGGACCCTATAGATGTTTCCACTCACTGCTCACCGGCTAAGAGAGCAGTAAGAAAATGTAGGAAAACAGCTTCCAAACGGGGAGGAACACACCTTAAGAGAAAGCCGGACGCAGATAGGAGGTGTACTCCCAGCCATAAGGGAACTATGACCACTGACATTGGCATTAACATAAATTCTGATCTTTTAGAACATATCTCTAAGCTGCTGGAAGTCAAACTAGAAGTAATTGTTAAGCCTCTAGTGGCAAAAATTGATGCCTTACTACTGAAGTGTCTAGACTGGGGGAGCTTTTAAACCAGACAACCAATGGTGAGAACCCTATAACGCGGGACAGGAATGTTTCATCTAACAATGCTGTACCGCAATTAACGGTGGGGGAGTCAAACATGGCTACAGCTAAGGCGACAAGTGTATTGGATGGTCAATCTACCCAGCCCAAAGTCCAGTCCAAAGTGACCTCAACAAGCATGGAGGGGCCCTCTACCCCCAAATCATCTACAGTAAGGAGAATATGACCTGTCAACCTCCCACCAGCTTGTGAACCATACGTAGTTGTACTTTCAAATGTTCCACTTGTACACCCAGCCGAGTCTAATTTCCGCCAGGAGTCACACGACTAACTAAAGCATAAAACTGTTTCCTGGCTGAACAAAAACTGTGGGTTCCCGATACATTTCTCTGACCAGATACTATCAACTAGACGAGCACCGTGGATTGGAAATGCTAAGAAAACTTGCAGGGGTGATTGTGTTATCGTTAATTTCAGACACCCCCAGCATGTCGCGACTGTATTGCTCAGAGCTGCCTCCTTAAAGCAGGGTGAGAACAGTGTGGGTGTACACCCCTTAGGTTATTTCTATAGCCATTTAGACAAGGCCCCACAGCGTAATAATCCACCAAGGCCCCTTAATTCTTATGGGAGTCCAATCTTTGAGATCACAACGCACAACAGACACCAGGCACTGAGTGCGATGGATCAGAATGATTGACTCACATCAATTGACAAAGTTTGTCTGGGGACAACTCTAAGCAATGAAGTAGACAAACCAAATATGATTAGTCCAGAAGCTGAATATTCAAAGGAGCGGATAGTGGTGCACTTACTGAACCACAATAGGTTAACACATGGGCCCGTACAAATGGCATAGGAAATGGATAAGATTACTAATTGTGTTGATGATATTTGTGATACCCCAGACGAGGGGACTACATGCCAATTAGACATACGTGTGCTTCAGGGTCCTATTATAGTTAATAATACTGTGTATGAAATATGTAGCCAAGCAGACCCTCGGGCCGCTAAAATCACACAATATTCATTGCTGAACGTACCCTCACTTAGACCCAGTGACAAACTATCTTTAAAACTAGCATCATGGAATATAGCAGGGTTAGCAAAGAACCTTCGGGACCTCGACTGGTGTACCCACATTGAGGACCATGATATCATCCTCCTTCAGGAGTCGTGGTCCTTAACGGCTCCACACAGGCTTGGGTTTAAAACCTTTAACTGCGACGCAATTCCCTCAATAAGAGGAAGACCATCAGGGGGCCTGGTGATCAGGGTTAAAGTTAATCTAGAAATAGAAGTTACCCCATTAAATATCTCTTCCCCCGATTTGTTAGGACTAAAGATGGTGACAAGAGGGAATGATACCATATATCTAATAAACATATATATTAGGCCACAGGCATCAAATAAAGAATCTAAGGTAATAGAATTATTAGACTCTTTCTTAGATACCTTAGGACCAAATGCCCAAGTAATAGTAGGAGGGGATTTTAATTGTAAATATGAACCGGTACTGGGCCTAGACAACTTACTTGAAGAGCAGGACATTGCAAGTGATATTCCATACTTGGATGTTAACGGGCTAGTTAAATGCACTGTAGCAGTAACCCAAATCTTTCAGTTAGCTGTAGGTCATGAATTAAGAGCTTGTAATGGCCGTCTGCAGTCTGATAGACCGGCAGCCCCAACCTTCTGCAAAGCCAATTGCAAGACACATATTGACTTTATATTGGTGTCCTTGAGTTTATGGTACTTACTCATTGATCTAAAAATAGATGCCAGAACCGAGAGTGACCACCTCCCACTTTAATTATGGTTAAATTCACAACCCTTTATATCTAATCGAGATGAGGAGGTTGCACGAAATAGTTCCTCAGGGGAGCCACAGATATCTAATAATAGACGTGCATTAAGATGGCCCAATATCCTGGCTAAAGAAGATGTAATGATAAATATCTATAATACCTTTTCTGATGCTGTCACATCTTGCAAGGAACCCTTATTGGGTAGCCAGGATGTCTTAGATCTACACTATAAACTGGTTGATGCTCTAGGCCCCCTCTTGAGTAAAGCTTGCAAAAGAGAAAAGACCCCAAATCATCTAGAGTTGATCAACCCCTGGTATGCCTGGCTTTCACCTTGGGGATACCCAGTACGGGATATCTCACAGGGAAAAGCCAGGACGGGTTCCCAATGCAAGCGCCGAGATGCACTAGGGGAAGTCGAGCGCTATATAAGAACACACATACATACACACATACATACAACAAAGAATGTCGCAAAGCAAAGTCCAATCTCATTCAGGATGTTAAAACCAAAAACTCCCATTCTATAAGAGAATGTAGACATGCTTATAACAAAATTCTGACCCAAACGAAAAAAAAATTGGGATGATGCATTGTGGGAAGACTTACTAACAGCAGCCAAATGAAGAGATCAAGGCACCTTTTGGAGCTTAATATCCAAAGCGAACAGAAAGTGTAGATCTCCTAAGGATGTTTATTTAGATGAAAAAACTTGGTGCAACCATTTTGCTAAACTTTACTCAGAAGATGAAGAGAAATCCAGAGTACAATTTAGAGCTGAGCATAGTGCCATTAAGTTTTAGTTTAGAGGAGACTATGCAGGCACTAGGGGCTATTAAAGCGGGCAAAGCTCCAGGACCGGACAGGATTCCTGGAGACCTATTAAAACACGATGTGGAAGTATGGGGGCCATACATTAACTTTTTATGTAACTCTATAGTGGCTGGAACGCAAATCCCTGAAAGTTGGAAAGGGGCAGAAATTGTAACAATATTTAAAAAAGGAGATCGTTATGATCCGGGCAATTACCGCCCAATTCGTTTAATTGACCTTTTACAGAAGGTTTTTGTCAGGCTTATTTTTAACCGACTCATAGAATGGATAGACGAGACTCAAATATTATCCGAATACCAGGCAGGGTTTAGACCAAAAGTTAGCACAGTAGATCAAGTGTTCAGGTTCACGTGCATCTGCTGGAAGTACATTAACATAAGGAAGGGTAGTTTATATGTGGCATTCATAGACTTGCGGGCCGCCTTCGACCTCGTCCCACGGAATCTTCTGTGGATTACATTACGAGACATGGGGGTGCCAGGCGAGCTACTTAATGAACTCATTCAATTACACACAGAGAACTACGCAAAAGTTAGATGGGGAAAGGATGGTGAATTATCAAAGCCCATACCAGTAAGTCGTGGTGTGCGCCAAGGATGTGTATTGGCACCTACGCTATTTTCATTGTACGTTAATGATATACCCGCGTATCTAAGGGATTGTGACCACGATTCTCCTAGGCTAGGAGATGAGGCAATCACGGCATTACTTTTTGCCGATGATACAATCCTCATCTCACAGACCCCGAAGGGCCTTCAAAATCTGGTGAATTCCTTTAATGGTTACTGCGAAAAGAAGGGGTTGGAAATAAACTAATCTAAAACAAAATACATGTCAATAAATCCACAAAAGTCTTTCAGGAAGAACTTGGCCTTAAACAATCAAAAATTGGAATATGTGGGGAGCTTTAACTACCTAGGTATTACACTGGACAGCAACAGTTCATGGAAGGGACACCTGATAAAGAGTAGGTTGGCTTTCAAGCAAAACTCTATGCCCATCCTTAAAGTGCACGGAGCTAGTGACTCTAAAGCCATCACACCGGCACTGGAAGTCTTTAAAGCAAAGGCTCAATCGGCTGCACTTTACGGTGTGGAGGTCTGGGGGCATTGCTGTAAACATAATTTTGAACGAGATGAAAACCACTTTGTGCGCAGGTTATTAAAAATACCAATTAAAACCCCCCTAGTTCCAGTATTTCTAGATTTGGATCTTAAACGGACAGATCATCAAGCAGCTCTTAGGCCATTGTTGTATTGGGTAAGGTTATGGACAACCCCGGAGTTGTGTAACTATAAAAATGGATTGATAGAAATTACCCAGATTGATGAGTACAAGAAAATTGCATGGTTAAAACACATTGAACTTTGGTGCATCAGGCTAGGGCTATCCCATTTTTGGGACGAACCCCAGAATATGACTTCTGTGTGTAAAATGATTTTAAAAACCACCTATTGGTCTTATGTTAATGACGAGCCATCTCACTTTCCATCTACTGGTATACTGACTCAGAAATTTTTGTCCATAAAAGACAATGCTGCATTCGAATCGTTCATGGATGAGATAAACCCACCACTAGCAAAAACTTTATATTTGCAATTCAGATATGGGGTACTACAGACCAATGCACATACATGTAAATGGGGAGATAGCAATGAGGATGGTATCTGTACCCTTTGCCCACTAAAGACCATGGAAGATGATGCCCATCTATTGTTTTTCTGTCCCGTTTATGCGTCACCTAGACAGCGCTGGATAAAACCCTTGTGTAAAAATGTGGGTGTCAGGACTCATAAAGAGGCTGAGCGTATTATAAGGCCTAATACCTCACAACTGGTGTTTTTTTTTGCATAGGCAGGTTCCTATTCAATGTGTTCCTTACTAGGAAACGTCTTGGAAATAAATTATAATGTAATATTGAAATCTGCAGTTTTCTCCCACAATGTTTAATAACGCAGAATGCACCGAGTTCACTTTTTGTTCAAATTATGTGGTTTTAAAGATTTTAACCTAGGTTTTTACTCTGGCTTTTTATAAGGAATTAACCTTTTTTATGGTTTTAATTAGATTTTATGGAATATGCAAAAATAATTGATTGCACAGAATTAATTGTTACTCTGTCCCAGTATATCAATTGTAATGTCTTATGTGATCAATTGTTGTCAAAGGCATTTTTTTTTAAATTGTTTGATTGGAAATGTTTTTTTTTTTTCTTGTCTGTACTTCCTGCTTTTATGGCTATATTAGCCGAAATAAAGTTGCACTGAACTGAACTGAACTGAAATATCAGGAGGTAAGTGGACACACCAAATTGAACAATTATACACAGCAAAGTCAACTGTCTTTGAGGCAAAGCTCCAAGAACAACATTATAATGTCCGTGTTTGCACTGATGGAGAGCAATGGAAAAAAGCTTAAACATATAATACAATAAACTTCCATTTTCATAAAACAAGAACCACAAATAATAAAATAGGAATGTTGCAAGCGCAACTAACGAAACACATTACAATCAAGCAACTATACTACTATGACGTCTACTGTCACAATAATCTCTTGCAAGAGTACAATATGGTCAACGCTTTTTCCAAACCTGACTGTAATCTCGCGATATGTGATGGTGTGTCTACGTCATGACGTAGAACACACGCACTAGCCAAGTTAATAAAAGGGCATGAGCACGTCCACGTCAGCCTCTTGGTGACGGAGACAGCTACGTGCAGTTACACCTCATACAAGGCTCCTGTATTTATTAATGTGCTAGGCCCAAAGCCCCTGACCGTCACGCCCCTTCATCGTGTCTACACTCCCCCAGTGTGGACACAACCTTGGAGACGAGGGTGGGCGTACCTTCGTGTGGCGGCCACAAGTGTGTTGTGCAAGCTTATGGTGCTCGTGCCCTGTGGCTGGTGCCTGGTACGGCTCTGGTGTGTCGCTTCCCGCCTCTGGAGTGCGACACTCCTGCACATCGGCCCGGTGTGGCCCCGAGGTGAGGCTGCTGCGAGCGGGAGCCGCTGGTCGCAAGTGAGGCCCCGCGACTGCCCCTGATGACGCTCCTGCGCCCTTAATGGTGCACGGCTGGTCAGCGCGTCCCTTCCTCCCCTCTCCCGACTCGCTGTCGGCTACGCGCGGGTGGGACAGCGCATGAATTGGCAGTGGAGACGGCGCCTGCCGCCGCACACACGGTGGCAGCAGAGTGGAGGCCTGGATCGGGCCACACATCGGCTCCCTCCATCTCCGGCCAGCGACCCCTCACACATCGGGAGGAGAACATGGGAGCTACGTGGGGAAGGAACCGAAGCATGACGTGCCCTGCTCAGGAGGGAAGGCAACACGGAGAGAGCACACCCCCGCACCTGCTCACAGTGAGGCACAGTACAGGCTCGGATCTTTGTCTGCCCCAGCGCGCCGAGCACGTGGTCTGTCACGGCGCAAAAGGCGAGTCAGTGGGCAGCACGTCGGATCGGAGGAGTAGGGTGTGTACCCGCAAGACATGTCCCAAATGTCGCAAATTCCCCCTATTGAGCCCTTCGTAGTTGAGGGATCCCTGTCATCCCTGGCGCATAAATGGAAGGACTGGGTGGACCGCCTCAAGATATTCTTTGAAGCCACTAAGGTACACAAAGAGCAGAAAAGAGCAATACTACTCTATTTAGGAGGAAAATACATTCACAACATTGCCAAAACACTTGTGGAAGTGACGCCAAAGAATCACCACACCTTAATAAACGCCCAAAATGCTCACTTTGAGCCCATGGCCAACCAGGACTACAAGAAATTCGTCTTTCGCCAGGCCCGGCAACTTCTGGAAGAATCCCTGGACACCTACCACGCCCGACTGAAGAGCCTAGCCTCAACGTGTGGGTTCCAGGATGAAACGGAGGAGATAAGAGTGCAAATCATTCAAGGATGTGCCTCCGCCAAGCTCAGGGAAAGAATCCTTGAAGAATCGGGGAAGTCCTTAGCCGAGATCCTGACCCTTGGAAGCACCAAAGAGCTACCCAATGCCTGGGCAGCCCACATGGAGGCAGCCCTTCAGGTACCAGTGAAGACTGAACCGGTCAATGCAGTCACCACCAAACCTGCGTCGAGAGGGAACAGGAGAGGCCCACGTGGTGCCGCGGCGGCACCATCCACCACCTGTGGATACTGTGGTGGAACACCCCATCCATCTGCGGACTGTCCCGCAAAAGGAAAGAGATGCTCAGGGTGTGGGCGGTTCAATCATTTTGAAAAAGTGTGCAGAGCCAAGAAATTTCGCAAGCCAAGACCAAGAGTCAACGCCGTAAGAGAGGATGACAAATTGCCAAGCGATATGGACGATGATGAGGAGGAAGAGATGGTAGTGCACAAGGTCCATATGGTCGAGACTGCGGCCCGCAAAGCACAATGTCTACCTCAATGCCATCTCCAGGTAGGGGACCAAGAGATCATGGCAGTGGTTGACACAGGGGCCACCATTAACATCATGGCAGCTGCCCTCCACCGCACCTTACGACCCACACCTCCGCTCCAGCCCTCTGCAATTGTGGTGTTTGCATATGGACAGGACACTCCGCTGAAAATCCTAGGGCTTATGCAGAACAGCAGTGACGCATGGAAGCCAGAAAGTTTACACCCACATCTACGTCACGGAGGACGGTCAAGGCATGCTCCTCGGATGCCGTGCCGCTGAGGACTTGGGGATCGTGTCCTTCTCATTTGGCGTGCATCAAGAGTCCATACAACATCTCCTGAAGGAGTTTGCAGAAGTATTCGAAGGGATTGGCCGATTCAAAGGGAAGGAAATACACCTGCATGTAGATCCCACGGTCCAACCGGTGGCCCTACGGCATCGAAGAATTGCCTTCCATTTGAGACCCCAAGTGGAACAGGAACTGAGGAAATTGGAGGCTGCCGGTATCATCGAAAAGGTGACAGGACCCACTCCATGGGTTTCACCCATTGTAGTCACTCGAAAGCCCAAGCAGCCAGGAGCGGTGCGCATCTGCGTTGACATGCGCCTTCCGATTGCCGCCATAAAGCGTGAGCATCACATTACCCCCACCATTGATGACCTCATTGGTGAGATGGCAGGAGCCTGCTGGTTCTCCAAGCTTGACTTACGACCAGGGTATCATCAGCTGGTCTTTGACGAAGAATCACGCAACATAACCACCTTCTCGACCCACGTGGGACTGAGGCGTTACACCCGACTAAGCTTCGGAATTTCCAGAGCTGCTGAAGTATTCCAACATGTCATACAAGAGCTGATTGCTGACATTCCTGGAGTCATCAACGTCAGTGATGACATCATGGTCCACGCCAAATCTCTCCCCGAACACAACGCCCGGCTCACCCAAGTGCTCAGAAAGCTGCGTGAAGCTGGTCTAATGCTCCATCGGGAGAAGTGTGAGTTCTTGAGAACCAAGCTACAATTTTTGGGATACACGTTTTCCACGGAAGGCGTCAACCCAGATCCCGAAAAAGTGCGTGACATCAAGTGCGCTGTTGCCCCGGCCAGTGTGACCGAGGTCCGAAGTTTTCTGGGGATGGTCAACTACTGCGGTAGATTTATCAAGGACTTGACATCACTCACGGCGCCACTCCGAGAGCTGACGAAGGACTCTGTCCCGTGGGAATGGGACCCACTCCAGGAACAAGCCTTCAAAAGCATCAAGAACGCCCTCTCGGAAGCAACCACACTAGTTTTTTTTTGATCCGGAGAAGATGACTCAAATTGCAGTGGATGCTGGCCCGGTGGGTCTGGGAGTGGTCCTGCTACAGAAGCGTCGACAAGAGGGAGATTGGACACCAGTGGCTTTTGCAAGCCGGTCCCTAACCGCAACCGAGCAAAGATACTCCCAGATAGAGAAAGAGGCCATAGCCATCCACTGGGGGTGTCGCCACTTTCACCTCTATGTGTATGGCAAGCCGTTCACTGTTACGACAGATCATAAGCCATTGGTGGCCCTCTTCGCTGGAACGTCCACTCAACCTCCCCCAAGAATTGAAAGATTGATGCTCCAACTGCAGGACTACAACTGCCGGGTGGAGTATCAGCCAGGGTCCCGCAACCCGGCAGACTATCTGTCCAGACACCCTCGAGAAGCCACTGACAAGGAGAAAGAGGACGCCGCGGACACGGAAGAATATGTCAGATACATCACAGCGAGATCCTGTCCCATCCCCTTGTCGATGCAAAGCCTAATAGAAGCCACTGCACAGTTTGAGTGTCTCCAGCGGGCCAAGAAAATTCTACGGCAAGGAAATTTGCACAAAGCCAAGGAGGACTGGAGGATACTGACCACTCTTGCACAGAGGATCATGGAAAGCCTATATCATGTGAAGGATGAGCTCACTGAGGACACCACAGGTTGTTTATTACGAGGACACCGTCTTGTGATACCCACTGCGCTCACCACAAGATGTGTACAGCTTGCCCATGTTGGCCACCAGGGTATAGTCAAGACCAAATCCCGGCTTCGCTCTAAAGTGTGGTTCCCACTCATGGATGAACTAGTGGAGAGTATGGTCCGATCTTGCCCAGCCTGCCAAGTCACTGGAGACCTCCCTCACCCAGCCCCGATCATAACGGAACCGCACCCGCAGTTGCCCTGGTCCTGTGTGAGCATGGATTTCGGCAGTCTCCTTGATGGCCGGCATACCTTAGTGGCTGTAGATGACTATTCTAAATACCCGGAAGTAGAGATTCTTGGGACTCTCCGTGCCAGTGAAGTGATACCCAAAATGGAGAAAATAATGGCCACTCATGGTCTGATGAAGGAACTACGGACTGACAATGGACCACCGTTTTAAGGGCAAGAACTGTCTGAATACCTCACCAGTCTGGGAATACAACATCGTAGAATCACGCCCCGTTGGCCTCAAGCAAATGGGGGGGCCGAACGGTTCATGAGAACTCTAAATAAAATCATCCGAATTGCTCACGACAAAGGACAGTCCATTGAGTTTGCAATATTCAACTTCCTGTGCAGCTACCGACAGACACCCCACACCACTACCGGGGTGGCACCTGCCCACCTGCTGATGGGCCGGGTCGTCACCGACACCATCCCTCACCATCCTCAGTGGCAACCAGAAAAGCCTGATGACTGCTGGATTGACACAAAGCGGAAAAGAGTCAATACCCAAGTAAGCCATCATCGTAATGCTCAAGAGAGCCTGATCAAGGTTGGTGACTTGGTCTTACTGAAAAACCGATGCCAAGGAGGTAAATTCCAACTCCCATACGAGAAGTTGCCCTGGACTGTGAAGAGCATCAAGGGCACCCGAATTGTGGCAGCGCGGGGCAGAGAGACTGTGACTAGAAACATCTCCCACTTGAAACGGTATCTTGCCACGGCTATGGATCTTGTTGTGATGCCTGTGGATTGTGGGGCAACATCCCTTGCTCTAGCCGTCCCGAGCACCCCCGGTGGTGATTTGGACTTGAGCGATGCCGGAGGCGGGGAAGCTGAAGCAGAGGTGAGCCCTTATACCCCCGCTGTGCCTGCCTCTCCTCAACCTGAAGAGACTCCAGAGGAGGCTGATCCCTCTCTGTCTGGTCGAGGTCTATCCCAATACAGCCTGAGGAGAAACCCTGCACCCTCATCATGACTACGAGGCTATGTAAAGTAAGACTGTTCTTTATTAATTATTTTGTTACCTGAATGGCCTGCTGCAGATGCGGGGAACGACCGTCCCCTAGGACGATCGAAGTTTTGCACCTGGTGGACTAGAATGTGTAATGTCATGTTGTTTAAAACATTGTTGGGGAGGAATGTAATGTTGCGATATGTGATCGTGTGTCTACGTCACGACGTAGAACACACGCACTAGCCAAGTTAATTAAAGGGCATGAACACGTCCGCGTCGGCCTCTTGGCGACGGAGACAGCTACGTGCAGTTACACCTCATACAAGGCTCCTGTATTTATTAATGTGCTAGGCCCAAAGCCCCTGACCGTCACGCCCCTTCATCGTGTCTACACTCCCCCAGTGTAGACACAACACTGACCACCATATAAACATTTCACCACTTACCTTTCAATAGAACATCAAAGCCTTTCACAAGACCTTGAAGTTGATATATTGACATGCCTCTTGATACATGCAAGGAATGGTTCACTCACATCAAATCCCCAGTTACAAATTCTCTCATCAACATGCACATCCTAGAATCATACCCATCTTTTATTTTAACTAGCAAACTGACATTAACCTGGTCATGTATTGGCAATGGATTCACTTTCCTACTAACTGAACTCTTCACCCATCTTGGACACAACTCAGCATGCAACTGAACTGTCTGCCTTGCAAGTTCTCAAAAGGTAACAATTCTGCCAGATAACATGTGATGCTATATGTCCATAGCAAAGAATAAGCTGACTCAAGCACTGGTTTCTTGCAACTTGTTACACACTGTACACACGCAAGTTATTTATTTATGCATTCATGTAGCCAGTTAGCCTGTGGGTGGTGCTACATTCCCATGACAGACAACACACGCAACCACAACTGTTTCATCTTGTTAAAAAAATAAACAGCACCCCCAATGACATAACTAGTTCAAAATGTGCATGGCAAACACATTTTCTAAGAAATTGGTAACACTTTGTGTATCAGTTCTGACCCCAAACTTCACATCACCCACCGTAAAAAACGGCATACGTGTTAGTACCCAAAGGAAGAACTTGAAAATGGCCAAAAAAGTCATTCCACTTTACACAAAAGCTTTTCAGAGACGTCAAAAGGACATAATAAAGGCGAGCTAACCCCTTACACATGTTTTTACCCTCACATATATTTAAGCATCCATTTCAATCTGCCAATAAACATGACACAACACTGTTTTCATTGGAGAGGAACCTAACTAATCCACATGGGCAATCGTCGTCAACTTCCCTCTCAAACTGCCTTTAATTCCCTCTAAGTACAACCCATTTTTATATTGGTACATTCTGATAGATTTTACAATAAGGTTGCAAGCCCTGTGCAACAAAACAAAACTGATGTCACTGCTAGACCTTTGTTTTGTTGAACACCATTTAAAATGACTTAACATTAGGGAAGATATGGGAAGCAATTTTCTGAATTAATGTCACTTCTTCCCGTATCTTTACAAATGTTAAGTTATTTTCAGTGGTCTTTATTCATCCAATCCCCATCCTTAAAGCAACAAAGATGATGTGAACCAACATATTTGCTGGTGATCAAACACCCTTCTTCCTCCTAACCATCAACAATGACGTTCTCTTCTTCTGCTGATAGACTTGTCATACACATTGCATATGTATCATTAGTAGTCCAGCATAAATCAACACGAAAATTATTTTCTATCAAGTTGGTACTCAATTCATAAAATTGTGGATTTAAAGAAAAACCTAATGGATAATAAGTGTTTCATAAAGTAAGTCACCCCAAATTGTTTAAAGTGGTCGACAATCTAGCCAATCCACCTTGTACTGCTCCGGCTATCCCGGTCTCCCAGAAATTGTGTGACGCTGTGGCCTCTGCGTTTGAGGAGAAGATTAAGAAAATTCTGAGCGGACTTCAGATCTCCGGCCAGCCTACATCTTCTTTGCCCCCCCTTGCAGAACCTCCTCCCGCGGAGACCCAGTTTTCCTGCTTTCCTAGTCCTTCTCTGGAGGAATTCTGCCTTCTGGCGAATGGTGTGTCTTCGGGATCACCACTTGATCCTATGCCCCATAAGATCTGGAAGGCATTTCAAACTGAGCTGTTTCCACCGCTCCACGCCATTTGCTGCCAGTCACTGAGCACAGCAGTAGTTCCAGATAGCTGGAAGAGGGCAATTGTTACACCATTGCTGAAGAAGGCCTCCTTGGACCCTTCAAGCCCGGCCAATTACAGGCCTATTTAGCTTCTACCTTTTATAATAAAGGTTGTGGAGAAGTGGGTCACGAAAACAGCTTTCTGGAAAAGAACTCCTGCCTGGATACATCACAGTTCGGCTTCAGGCCGGCTCACGGCACGGAGGCTGCTTTGGTCACCGTGTTGGACGATCTACGAGCGCGTGTCGACATGGGCAAGTCAGCATTCTTAGTGCTGCTCGACATGTTGGCCGCGTTCGACACGGTGGACCATGCAGTACTACTGGACCGTCTCCGGAGTACAGGAGTAACTGGCCTGGCCTTGAGATGGATAACATCTTATCTCAGTGACAGACAGCAGGCAGTGGCACTACCACCTTTTCGCTCTGCCATGCAGCAAGTGGATCATGGTGTCCCCCAGGGGTCGGCGATCAGCCCGATCCTGTTTAATCTGTACTTGCGACCTCTGGTCGCCCTGATAAAGTCATTCGGCATATCTGTCATCAATTATGCCGATGACACTCAATTGATTTTTTCATTTGAGGGTACCAGGGCAATATCGAGAGACACCTTCCACTGCTGCATGGCGGCTACAGCAGAGTGGCTGCGAGCCAACTCGCTTCAATTTAATGGATCCAAAACGGAGGTTCTCCATTGCTCCCTAGACCGTATCCCTCGTCCGCTTCCGGACGATTTTTGGCCTACTTCATTTCATTCCAGGTACGGTAGAGGCTGCTGAGTCGCCCCGTAATTTGGGAGTTCTGTTTGAATCCAATCTGCAGCTTGATGCCTCTGTGAATAGAACTATAGCGGGCTGTATGGGCTTACATCGTGCCCTACGTAAGATCTTAACGCTTCTTCCCAAGGAGGCAAGGGCAGAGGTAGTGCGCAGTTCTATTCTTAGTCGATTAGACTACTGCAATGCACTACTTCTGGGAGCACCAAAAACTTTGATTCTAAAGCTTCAGAGGATCCAAAATATGGCGGCTAAATTGGCTCTGTCCCGTCCTCGATCTGCCTCTTCCTCTGGCGCATTAGCAGACCTCCATTGGTCACCCATCCAAGAGAGAATTTCCTTCAAGGCGCTCTGTCTCGTCTTTAAGGCGTTGCACGGACAGGGGCCGATACCGCTCCAAAACCTTTTTTCCTGGTACCGCGCTACCAGACCCTTAAGATCCTCCTCCGCATTTCTGGTGACGGTCCCCAGGATCAATAGAGTGAGGATGGGTGGCCGTGCTTTTAGTTTCACGGCTGCCACTCTCTGGAACACCATCCCGCTGGCGCTGAGGTGTAGACAAGATTTCATCCCTTTTAAAAAGGACCTCAAGACCTTTTTGTTCCCCAGAGCAATGTAATGGTAGCATGCTTGCAGGATAGACGCAGTCTCAGCGCCAGGATACCCTTTGGGTGGCAGCCGCGCTTAACAAGTAAATAAATAAATAAATAAATAAATAAAATAAATACTTAGAATTTCTCCAAAATAATAATGCATTCTAACAGGAAACATTCTATTGCCTCTCTTGCCACTTACTCTCCCATTCATTCGAC
The DNA here is from genome assembly GCF_964263255.1 of Lissotriton vulgaris. NCBI lineage: Eukaryota > Metazoa > Chordata > Amphibia > Caudata > Salamandridae > Lissotriton > Lissotriton vulgaris. The sequence continues at coordinate 343,770,339 of NC_141689.1, read as the reverse complement.
ACTATTATCTCTGCAACCTCATTATCCTGTCATGCATTACATCTACTAAAATTACCTCAACAATTTTATTTCACCTTCTAGTACCTCGTCAGACTTTATTTATCCACAATATTACCATTCCTTCAACCTATTCTCCTCGTTATGACCTTTGGCGGGTCACTAACCCCATTACTAAATCTATTTCCTTCTAATAACTTTATTTTATTCTATTAACTTAGTAATAATTACTTTATTTTTAATTCATGTAAGAAAAATAAATATAATAAAATATACTAAATATGTGCACTTTGCCTAACCTCCAACTCCAACTATAATATTTTTTAAGTATTTTAATATAGTAATGTATTGCCATTATTAAATGCGATGCAGTGTGAACGTTTGTGTATGTGTTGGTCTTTGTTAAGTACTTACCTAGCCGGAGGGCAATGGAGCACTCAGAAGGTGTCAGTTCCCTGAAGAAGATAGAGGGGCATATTATCAAGCACAGCGTTAACATTAGCGGCAGAAAAGTGCCTTAAAGCGTCGATAATGGGTTTGATAATATGCCATAGAGAATTCCCAGAGAAGCCCATGTTCGCACCAGAACATGAGCTTCCATGGGAATTCACAAGGGCGTGTTATCAAGCTCATTATCGCCGCTTTAGCGACAGTTTTCTGCTACTAAAGCGGCGATAATGTTAACGCCGTTTCTTGATAATATGCCCCTTAGTTTTTGAGATATCCAGGTTTCTGGCCTTGATTGTCCCCCATTAGTGGCTCGTTTGTTTGCCAGATAAGTTGGGGGTTTTCTTGTTGTCATTTTGAGAATGATCTGTTATGGAAGGGGATGGGGGCACTGTAGGTCTTTTAATATAAGGGTGATGCAGTTGAATAGCTTCAAGCCCTTGATGAGTCATGGTGCTCCGTGTAGGGTACCTTTCAGGGATGTTAGGGTGGAATCAGAAAGACTACTGAAAAGGGTGTTGCCGCCTTCCAGATGGAAGAGGACTATAGGTCTGATTTAGAGTTTGGCAAATGGTTACTCCATCGCAAATGTGAAGGATATCCTATCTGAATTATTACAAGTGTCATAGTGCATAATGCACTTGAAATATGATGGAAGGGATATCTGTCATGTAGGTGATATAGTATTGTATCAGCCAAACTTTAAATCATGCCTTAAGACTTGTACAATTGTTCTGAAGTCATCTTCTAGGAGAAACCGCTTCACTTTCGTCAAGAGGAAGAGTTAAAACCAAGCTGTCTTGGTCTTCCTGGAAATGTGTTGCTTGAATGAGAGGCTGACATGAGGGTGACTATGCATGGTCTGTCAACAAGGGTGGCGCCTTGTATGATTAAGATGGAGAGCCAGCCTTGGCCTGGGGTTCTTTGATGGTGTTTTAGTATTTATAGAGTAAGTAGTTTCCACAAGAACAACACAGGACTCAAAACCAGGAATCCAGTCTCTGTGGGGTTTAGCTTTCAAAAGTTAGTTGACACCCAAGATTGAATGATTTTGAGGCAGGATTAACTACATGTTATTTGGTAAAAACATTTTGAGGAGTATTGAGTATCATTCTTGTACTGATGGTTTTTGATGTTGCTGCATAAATCCGATAGGTTACATGTAGACATCTGTGAACGTGTGGATCCTATGTGCATGATTTTGGCAGCGGTTGGTGGATAGGATGAGAATTAATTCAAAATATTACCCCAAAATCACATGTGTGTTTTCAGGGGGTTGATTAGACCTAGATGGCAAAGGCTGCAGAAAGGTCAAGCAGAGCCAGACAGCAGTAGCCATTTCTGTCGTAGAGGAAGAGGGTATCATTGACTACTTGAAGTGTAGCTGTCTCAGTGCTGCCGCATCGTTTAGTGCCCGATTGGTGATCCTGTAGAAGTCTTGCATATGTGATCTTCTACCTGGGTGGTGTCTGCTTGCTCAATGATTTTCTCAATAAATGTAAGTGGTAATGATGTTGGATCAGATTTTGACACTTTTTTCGGGGAAGAAGCGGTTGGTGGTATTGCGTTTGTCAAATAAAGCAGAGGCTTTGGGTTCTTGGAGGGGTTTCTCATAAATCCCTAGGGCTTCTAGTCCTGCAACACAAAATGTAACTTTCGTAGATTTATGCAAAGGGGTAATAGAGCCTATATGCAAATGCATGGTTTTGCTTTTACTTTCTCCATGGAAAAATATTTCCCCTGTGGAGACAATTCTTCCCCTGCCCATCCACCAAACATGAATTGAGTGAATCTTTTGACCATTTCCAGGGCAGAAAAGGGTTGGATCAGGATTTGGGAATTCTCATAAATATTCTGGTTTAGGCAGTGTTCAAACTTCCAAGACAAGTCATACCTATTTACCGCCTGGCTTGGTATATGGTGCATACTAATTTAAATGAAGCACCTTGCACTAATCCAGGCAACCTTTATAGTGATTTTAGTGGTCTTTCATAACCTTTTGAAAGATCTGAAAGGGATCAGGCTTATCTTAAAAGAGTGTTAAGCAGCTTGTTTTACCAGTTTAATCATGTATTGTAGATTAAATGGAAAAGAACCATAGAGTGTACATATAAAAATATGTCAATTTATTACACAACACTCACTAACACATTGGTATATCTCCTACCCAGAGATATAAACACAAATACACAAGAATGCTTCAATTGCAATAAGGTAAGTAGCGCAAAATACAGTGGTCTCCAGGGGGAGACCAAACCATATACTAAAAAAATGGAATGCAAACTGCGGCAGAAATCGGCACTTGGACAAGGAGAGTCAGAGGAGCTGGAAACACAAGTAACCAGCCAAGGTAGGCACCCAGGAACCCCACAGAGGATATGTGCAGAGTGGAAACACAGCCGTGTGGCCAATAGAAGTCAACGGGGAAGTCGCGGTTGCAATTTTGAAGAAGGAGGACCCTTCCACGTAGACCCTGAAGAAACCCAGTGGAAGACAGTAAGTTGGTGAATCGCCCCACCCGTTGATACCCCAGGAACCAGGATACCTATACCCAGGAAGCGGCGTGCATAGGTTCGAAGTGATGTTGGAAATCACCTAAACCAAAATGTAGGACTTCAGGAAAGAAGCCGCTGGAGAATACTGTGCCAGAGTGGAATCCAAGGGTAGATTCTTGAAGTGAAGAACCGGTAAGCAGAGGGGAGAGTGTCTATGCCACTCGAAGGTGACCAGGAGGCATGGAAGAGCAATGTCTACCGATGACAGATGGTTCAGAAGAGTTGATGATTACCTTGTCACTGCACCTCTGAGGACCAGGTCACACTGTGGAAGAACAGGAGCTGTGCATGAGCCGTCCCAGCTTGGAAGTCGAGAACCAGGGGAGTCAGTGCCAAGCGAGAGCACGAACAAGCCTTGGCAGCTACAACTGGTGTACAAAGCAAAGAAGGAGCAGTGTTGGGACCAGCAAAGTCCAAGGGACTCAGAACAAGCAGGGGAGTCGGAGCAAGCCTCAAGCAAGCAAGTGAGCCCACTGTAGCAGAGAAAGACCCTCAAGTGGACACACAGGCCAAAGGCACAGGAGTCGCAAGAGGACCTCAAGCAGCTCCCCAAGAAAAAAGGCCCACAGTGCAGAGGATGTGGTGAGGATACTGTACTTGGTAGAGAGAACTGCTGGAACTTCTTGTAGCCTGAAGATCTCTGGAGTGCAGAGCCAACAAGCCTTTGCAACGGCAAGTCAATGGGGTGCACAGGGGTTTGGTCTCAGCGGTTCCAACAAGGGATACTAGCCTCAAATTTGCAGAGATGACAGGTCATGGCTCGAGGGAGTTGTAGAACCACCACCTGTGTTGCTGAGCCTTTCGAAGTCTGTGGGAAATTAGGAGCAGCAGACCGGTCAGCTTTGTTGTGGTGCCTGCAAATGCAGGGGAGTGACTCTTTCACTCCAAGGTAGATTAATTAGGGTGTCCTTGATACCCACAGGTCTAGTGAAAATTCTTTAACAGACGATGCAGAAAACTTGCAGTACAGCGACACCAGGAGCAGCAGGATTCATCCTTGATGCAGTGTCCAGACGGTTGATGAATGAAGTGGTTTCAGGCTGGAGTCTTAACCCACGACGAATCTGAAGAGCCACCCACAGGTAAGCCCTTAGGTACCCTAGGTAAAGGGTTGGAACAACTATGGGGTTCCTCACAGAGGAAGGGCTAGACAGAGTGGAGGATACTTCCATATCCTTTGTCCAGTTTCGCACCAGAGCAGGAGCCAAGGGCTTCCTGAACTGGTTCAAACTGGAGTATGCAAGGAGGGCACCAAATGTTCTCTTCAAAGCAGTCTGGTGGTGCTGGCAAGTGCCCTCACCCCAGCTACATGCATTAAGACCGGTCTGAGAGGTGGTCACACTTCCCTGTGACAGGAAAATTGTTCCACATTCCTCTGCGTAACCCCTTAAGTGCTGCGTCGGGGCGTTGGCCGACGGCAGCACTACCTCCCCAGTGCTGCGCACGACCATTGGACGTCCATTCAGCACTAGTTCCAATGGACAGCGCAGCACTGGGGAGGGATGTTTACGAGCATCTATGAGGTTAAGCTTGGCTCAGCAGCAAAAGCGCAGAATTGTGTCTGTGGCCCGCGGCAGCACTAGCTTGCTGTCAGACCTGAAAGGCTGTAACCGGAAGTACAGGGAGGGTACTCCAAGGGCTCACACTTCCAACACTGGAATCATGTTGGGGTATGATTCTAACATATTTGATACCAAACATGACCAGGTTTGGTGCAGCCACTATATAATTAGACATCTTGTAATGACTCATATTTACTATATTTATTAAAATGGCTGACTGCACTTACAAATCCTGGAGAACTGACTTCGGGGTTTGTAGCGGTGTCCTGCTCATGCAGGTACACCCTCACACGTATAACCAAGCACCATGCCTTCAGGCCTGCCAGAGGGGTAACTTATAGGTTTTAAATGTAGCAACCTCAGATATAAGAAATCTTATATCTGTTGTAAGTGGTGCTAGCACCAGCTTTCACAGGCTGCAATGGCATGCCTGTAGTGACAGTTTGAGTGGTCTCTCGTGGATGGCACAATACACTTTAGCCCATGAGAGACCCCTGGGGACCTATGCCCTGGTACCTTAGTACCATATATTAGGGCCTTACAAGGGTACGCCAGTAGCCAATTGTGGATGTACACCAGTACTTACCATGGGAAGAAGCACAGCGAATGGGCTCCTGATTAGCAGGGTCCCAGTCAGACTAGTCAAAAATACACTGACACCAACAAAAAATGGGGGCCACCATTAAAGCAGATCCTACTTTCCTACACCACCTTGCTCTAAGGTCTGATACATCTGCGGTATTAAATGCATTTGAGTCCTCCAAGGACCTCTTAGTGAACTACCCGCAAGTGTAAATGATGTATTTTCGGTCATAAATGTATGTTTACAGACGAAAATACCTTTGTGAATAGGCCCTAGTGTGTTTTCTGCTCTTGTGGCATTGGAGTAATGGTGTGAAAGTCCAGACGAAAACAAAATACCTTGATGAATTCATTGGACCAGATTCACAAAGCTGTTTACATCTATGTTTAGCTTACATGTGCGATTGCTTTTTTTAACAAGTGTAAATCTACCTTTACAACTAACAAGACATGGCTTTAAACGTGTTAATAGAATTATACACATAAAGATGTTTGTGAAAGTAAATCCTCTCTTAGGATAATGAGCATTTTAGGGCAGGTTGACACTGAAAGTTTGCGCACAACCACAAATGTATTTGTTTATGAGCATTCACAAGAATAGTCCAGGTTTTTAGGAGTACTGTTGCAAATGTTCGTAAATTTCGAATTAGTGATATCATAGTCTTGAGGGTGCATATTTCATAAATCAGGCCCACATTTTTTATTAAACTTCTAAATCCACGCCCTGTCATTTTACCTTTACTCACTAAGTAAGATCTAGATTGACCCCCAACCCCCTTACTACAAGGCATGTTTTAAGGTGATGTAGGTAGGCGGGTGAAGCGAGCTTTTATTTCATTACAGTGATCTTACCCTTTCTGCTTAGATTTAACTAATTAAGGCATCAACGTGCATGTTTTCTAGATTGATTCTTGACTTACCTATCCTTCTGTGCCAACCTCCTAGTAAGATTGCCCTCACCCTGTGCTTTTGTTGCATTCCAGGGCAATCTGTTTTGACAGATTTAATCATCTTCAGGGGATGAGGTGAGCCAGCATTCATGTTATCCTGCTTAATGTACATTGGGCATATTTGTTCAACACATGGACCAAAGAATGGACAGTTGGAATAAAGAGATAGTATGGACACCCGTAGACTTTCTAAAACAAAAAGTTGATAGCTAAGTTAGTGCAATATGTAGCTGTGTTTAATAGGTAATAAAGATATTGTAAGTAGACCCGCAGACTTTCTAAAGCAAAACGTTCACATCTAGGTTAGGGCAATGTTTAATTACGTTTTATTGGCAAAGAATGGAACGTGTGTTTGACCATGTACGATTATTAGCACATAACCAATACTTTATTCTAAAACTATCTTAAAGTCAGAAATGTGCGACAATCAGATTTCTGCACATTTTTTACAAAAACGCCGAGAACTAATGGAGGTTCATATCCGGGTTTAAACAGATTTGCTTCATGTATGAATGGATGAAAGATCACCAATGAATCACAGGATGCCAATGATTGTGCGAGATCCTGCCATTTTTTTGCGTAGGGTATGATTGTGTATTTTATTTCTGTGTATCGAGTTTGAGTCTAATATTTCAGTTTTATTTTAGCTGATTATTTACAAGCTGGTCATGCTTAGTCATCTTCGTTGCCAATCTGACAGTTTAGCATCGCTGTGTTTTCGGTTTTTTTCTAGATGTTTTCAACTCAGTGGCAGCATTCAAGGGGCAGAGGATATGTGCAGAAGAAGCTGTTCAGAACACTCTTATGCAATCACAGGTAAGGCCACACTTTGACTTTTCTGAGTATTAAATTAACAAAATCGACCAATAAGATCAACAAAACACCCTTTTACCAGATCATATAGCATTGTATGAATTATACTGTGTTTTTGTACTCGGCCCCCTCTGTATACTTTTACAAACTAAAAGGGCTCGAAGTATCTCTAAAAATCACTTATTTAAGAGAATCAAAGGTGCATTCCTATTACTCAATAAACCAGCTTCGAAATGATCGAAGGATGAGCTCGCCTGTCCTGCTGGGAATCAACCCTTGACATTCATATGTTCACAGCAGATGGTGGAACAAACATTGACTCGCTGTGCCATATTGTTGGTTTACTTTCTAACACTTTGATCTTACTCCTGCTGCTTGAAGTTTACTCCCGGAAATCACCTGGGGGTTCCATCTTGGAACAACCTACAAGGTCACCTTCAAAGCACATGCTAAAGGTTGAACTCCCAGGTGAGGGGGGACCTAAATAAACACATTACTTTATGGTAATGTATTCTCCTAAACACTGTCAGATTTTTTGAATTTTACACGTGACTATAGCAGGCAGGTGACCTTCCAAGTTCAGCAGGGGACACTTTAAAGGAGTTCGCACAATGTTATCGTGTGCAGTGAAATAGATGTTCTTAAATCATGATACGATTACTGTAACAACAAACACCACCTGCGCCCATCTACCATACCTTTAAACAATACGAAATGCCAGCACATTTGACAGGTGGGATAAGTTCGGAGTTAACTGAACAAAGAAATACAATTGAGAAATTTTCAGAGAGAAAAAGAAAATCCCTCTAATTTCAATATTTAATAAAACAAAATATGAACATATCACAAATATACATTATGAAACATGCCTCTCACCCAACAAAAAATTGTAATCACAAACATTTCAAAACATCACATACATTATAACAAACAAATGGAACAGTCTGAATTTAGCTGCCCATGAGGAAACACTATTTATCACCATCTATCACATTAATGTAAATTCCTCCCTACTGGGCCTTTTCAACCCAACGGTGCCGAGCTAATTGTGAGAAAAGGTAAGACTGTTTTGTCATTCAGTAACATCTGCCATAGGTGCCAACACTCAATATTATTGCACACCCATTGGCTGGAAATACGTCAACGAGTTTCAAACCCTTTTTGTTTCAAAGTTCTCATCAGGACTCAGAACGGACGATCACTACAAAGAAACATCAAAAAAGTAATATATACATCTCTCCAAAAAGTACTTACATCGTAGAAAAGTTATACTTAAACTACAGCCATCCTCTAGTTACCTCTCTTCCATTTCTTCAAATTTCAAGAGAGGCTTCTAGGCTGTTTAGACCACTTCCTGCTGAAATAACCAAAAACAGGCTTATTACACTGGCTGAGGCAGTGTAGGAAAGTGCCCTTTTGTGCATAGTTACCCACCACTTTTTGCAAGACATCTGATGTAATCTGACTTGATATGTCCTGGGTCCCTGCCAATCAGGTTCCCAGGGCCTGTGTTCTTTCCCAAGACTGTACCTTTGTACCCCCAATTGGCACATCTCTGGCCACGGGTAAGCCCTTTGTAAAAGATACAATGGGTAGCAAGGGCACTGTGACCAGAGAAGGCCTCTAAGGACTGCAGCACCTGTTGTGTCACCTTTAAGGGCCCTGTACCTTAACACCCACAAACTGCCACAGCAGGTCGCATGTTCCGGTGCAGAGAAAAGTGAAGAGTCAACATGGCACACATCCCTGAGTGCCATGCCTGCACCCCATTGGCTGAGGCCTAGGTAAATATTCCCACTGGCCCTCAGGTTAGGATAAAGTGGCATGAGCCCTGTACCCCTACAATGTCTAAGCCCATTCTTAGACATTGTAAGTGTAGTAAAGCCATGAAGAGTATATAGTCTGGGAGTTGGTCATTATGAACTCCACAGGTCCATAATGGCTTTACTAAAGACTGGGAATTTCGACAGCAAACTTCTCAACAAATTAAACCCACACTGATGCCAGTGTGGGATTTAATATATAATGCACTTAGAGGGCATCTTAGAGATGCCCCCTGACAATTGACCAACCCTGTTGTGGTTCTTGAAAGGCTTCCTGTCATCTGCCACCAGCAGACAGGTTTCTGGACCCCTGAGTAGAGAACCTCCGCTCTCTGTGTCCAGAAACAAAGCCCATCCTAGGCAGAGGTGTTATGCATCCTCCCCCAGAATGGGCTGGTTCCACGAAGGGGAAGCTTCAAAAGCCTGCCGCCTTAGGAATCTGAGCCTGCCTTTTGCTGCCCACAGCAACTGGCTCCCACTGGTTCTGCCCCTCACTTTGGGCCGGAGAATCGGCAGGAAAACCAAGCTTGCCAACCCCACCCCTTGGGTGGGGAGGTAAGGAGAAGCACACATCTCAGTCCCCTCTAACTTGAACATGAGGAGACTCTGCCAGTTAGGGAGAGGCTCATACCCCCTGCCACCGGAGGGTAATGGCCCAACACCACAAGGAGGTTTTCCCAGAGATCCTGACCTACGATCTGGTGATTCTTGACCTCCCTCCAGCTTCAAGACGACGACCGCGACTGGAGCTGGTAAGAAAAACAAGACATTGTTGCACCCGATGCCCCAAGGCCTTGGGTGGGACAACTGACGGTGTCCAGGCATCCCCCAAGAACGCAACTTACCTCTCCAGCCAGTGGTCACCTTCAGGAAGTCTCCTTGCTTGAGCCTGCTGAAACTTTGCTGAACCAAAGGTCTCCATTGAGAAACACAGGGTCCCGAACGCCTCCTTGGCACACTGCACCGGGCCACCCCTGTGCCGCTGGTGGTGCTGCTCCTGTGCTGATTTTTGGCCCCTACAGTCCTGACCTTAACCCCAGGAGCTTTGCTACAAAACCCGAGTGGCCTGCTTGTGAGCAGTCCCGAACCGAAGGCCTGTTATTCCCCTTTGGCTAACATTGGGCCCCTGCACTCTGCCCCCAGCAGCCACAGTGCCGCTGCTGGTGCGATTCGAGTGCTTATCTAGACCTTGGGGAACTTTGGTCCTAACCCCAAAAACTCCCACTTGTAAGATGTTTACTTACCTGGGAAACCAATAACCATTTTTTTCCCATAGGAACCGACGTTATGCACATTTGTGCCTAAAATGTTCTTTGTTGAACTGTTGTTTTGTATGGGGAAACAGTAACTAAAACTCAAGCCAAGAAAAGTCTTACTTACATTGTATTGTGAGATCCTTAGGTGAGGTATCTAGCCATACCACCCCCAGTACTACATGTAATCTAAAAGTAATCAAAAGATATTCTAAAAGTAAGTAAGTATTGTGTAATATAACCTGCTTTTTAAAACCATACTAAACTGCAACAATTAGAACAATTACAAATCCATACGAACCTTTGCTTCATTCTCAATTGCATTTCTGTGTAAAGGTTTACAATTGAAAGTTAATTTTACCTACCTGTTCCAAGTCTGGCATGGGTCTAGAAATAAAATATAAGTATACCTTTTCTATATATAGTATATAAAATACAAGTATACCTTTTCTATACTTACCCAATTGGCACAGATTCTGTCTCTGAGTGTATGTAATCAGTCCTTGAGTGAGTGAATACAATAAATGCTTAACACACCCTCTGGATAAGCCTAACTGCTCACCCCCACTACAACAAAGAGTGATGTTAGTACTTACCTAATTTAGCATTTGCTATACCGCTGGGGACTCCTAAGACTCTGTGCACACTATACCTTACTTTGGTATAGTATACACAGAGCCAGCGTCCTATAGCCAGGCACTAAAACTTTGACAGACTTCTGCAATCTTCAAACTCGTATTCATGGTCCTCAACTTTTAACATCCATGACCACACTGAATCTCGCTGGTGGTGTTATTATACTTCCTCAGTTCAACTGCAGCATTCGGAAAAAGCAATACACAGAAGGCATTAATGAAACTCTCCACTCACTAAAACTAGCATGAAGCTCCACATTACACTATCATGAAAGCATGGTACTATAGCAGAAAATCACTCTTTTCACTAAGTACATGGAAAATTCTCTTTGCAAAAAATTACCATGAGTCGGGCTCAAACTGTAGAAGGGCTCGCGTCTCCGTGGCCACATTATTATAACCACAGGTATTCACTAGACTCCATATGGAAAGAGTCTATGTGCCAGACTTCTACTTAAGATATTTTGGATTACATTGAAGCACATAAATTGTGCAAAATATATGTTAAAGTAAGCAATTCTGTATTTAGAAGGTTGGCATTTTTCTGCCTTAGCAATTTGGTGCATGTCACTGGGTCACATTACTGGGTGTAGTTGACAATTGGGCTTTGAGTAGTCCTCCTACACAGCCCCTCACAATAGAGAGCTTAGGTGTGGCTAGATGGTCCATCACTGGCAGGATAGATGGGTGGAGCTGGGCAAAGCCCTACTTACACTTAAATAGGATGGCTCTTGCCTCTGCACAAAGGGCTACATACCCTTTGTAGTTAGTCTGGAGCCAGGACAGTGAAGGCAGGATGCCTGGGGACTTAAGAGGAAAAGCTCTAGAGTCTTCTACCACTTGAAAGGCAGACATGGGTATAAATATTGGACCTCATACACCAACTCTTCAGTACACTTCTGGACCTGAGGATACTCTGCTAGGAAGAAAGACTGCTGTGCTGCTGAAAGGACTGTCACTCTGCTGTACTGCTACCCTGCTGGACTGCTGCCTTGCTGTGCTCACCTGATGCCCACTCCCCTGGGTGAGAAAGACTGGACCTGCATCTGTTGAATCCAAAACCAGAGAGTGCTCCCAAGGGCAAGTTAGCTGGCCTCCAGACTAGAGCCTCAGGGACAAAAGTCTCAAATTACCTTGAACTGAGTACCTGGAGTTTGTCCTTTATGAGTCCTACCCTTCCAAGTGGTGCCACCCCAGTCTTGGACCCTTTTAAGTGGGCTTGAAAGTGCTCAGCCGCCCATTTGTGGATCCAGCCAACGCACCTTCCTTGCTCCCTAGTGCAAACCTGAGCAGAACCGACACATAACCTGTACTGCAAAGGTTTTCCAGACGCAAAGGACTCCACATCGACGCTGCATCTGAACCATCACAGGGAAAGTTTCCCTGACACAGGTCCACACATCGCTCCTCAACGGCAGCCTTGTTGACGACACAGTTTCTAGCATCGCGGCTCCTCTGAACCAAGGCATTGTCTCGGCTGCGTGATGTATCCTCAATGCTGAACTTCGCTTCCCAAGCCCTTCGTTGACGATCTCTTCGACGACGACACAGGACCTTGCATCGCAGCTTCAGCACTCCCCGGACCCAACGCATCACCTCAGCTGTGCGGCACATCTCCCTTGCAGACTAGGATTTAAGGTACTCTTCTACAGCGGGCCTCACTGGGTCCCTGTACACAACTCTTTGTGCTTTTTGGCACTATTTTTACTGAAATCTTCAAAATTGAATATCTCCAGTTCTACTGATTGGAATTTTGTTGTTTTTGTCTTGCTTTATTTATTAAAAATTACTCTATTTTTCTAAACTGACATGGGATTCGTTTGCCGTGTGTTCTCACTGTGTTACTGTTTGAAGTTCTGGAATGAGCTTCCCATCGACATCAGATGAGCCCCCACCCTGCACATCTTCAGGAAGATCCTCAAGACCTGGATCTTCGACTGACCGGAGCGGCCCCTCCTACCCCCAGCACATTCAGACCCTCAGGATTGAATAGAGCGCTTCAAACTCTCTGATTGGTTGATTGACTTTCTCAGGATCTGGGTGTATGCCTGTGTTTGAGAAGATGTGGCTGAAGTCTTTGAGTTGGTGATTCTAGAGTTCATTTTGCCTGCATTTAAATGTCAAGATGGCACAACAATGCTCCGCAATCTATATGTAGTGCTCTGTCTTATTCTTCTCAGGACATCCAGAACACTAGGATGTTGTCGATGTCATTCAGACTATTAGTGATGTGTCCGATTACCCTTCATATTGCATCCTGGCAGGTTTCGGCTGCTGAAGATATTCTTAAATTTAATCTTATACCGGAATAGTCCGAGATGGGTAGTGAATGTAGTGATGTACATTGAGCCCTTGGGGATATCCTTTGTTTAGATACGTTTTGAGAATATTGCTGCTCCATTTAGTAGGGAGATAATGTTGCTCATGTGCAGGCCTGGGTATACCTTCCTCTCTATGGCTGTGTTTGGAATTCACATGTCGATGCATAGGTGGACTTTTTCTTCGGTGTTTCTCATCTGGACTATTACCAGTGGTAAGACCCAGGGTGTGTGGCCACAGAATCGTTCAATAATGATGGTGGTTAGTAGTTCTTAGAATTCCTTTTCAACTGCCTTTTGTAGGTGAAATGGTGTTTTCACGTAATGTTGAGCAATGAGCTTTACGGTTTTGTTTATATGCTATTCAACTTCTATATCAGAGAATAGTCCCTGGTATTATTTCACAATGGGTGTCATTTTGTGTGAGATGGCGACAAAATTGAATTTCTCAGTGGTGGAGAGGCTCATCAGATAGTCAGCCGGTATTCACCCATCCAAAACATGTATGAGGGTTTCTACTGATTGTCCTTGTAATATTAGCATTGTTTCAAAAAATCTCAAAGCACTTTCAGTGTTTGTCAGCCGTATATCCTGGTGTATGTTTTTTGCAGTGTGGGTCTTGGTTTCATTCGCTTGTCCTCAGTGGCTCCAATGTAATTTATTGGTGTTCTGCTGCCTATGATGAATGGGGTTACATGATTGCCTATAACAAGCGTTATCCATGGGTATTTCTTGTTCGGGGATTGTGCAACAGCTACAGTGGGTAAGTATTTGTTGCTTTCACGAGAGCATGACAAGACTGTGCTGTCACAAGAGTCTTGTAATATCATCCAGAGCAATATTATTTATAGGGGAAAGATACATACTAATTTCTTCAATATCCAAAATAAATATTATTTTGGCTAAAGGGTCACACCTAGTAACACAAACACAATTATTATAAGATGGAACAAGGAGTAGCACACATTTTAAATTTGTTGTATTTAAACATATATGCCTGTACCAACTCCAATCATTGACGCTTTTTTCTGGTAAGTCACGGAAAGGCTTTGACAATTGAACAGCTTTCATGCTTGAGTATGTTTTTCTCATGATCTCAGAGAATAAAAGGAAGAAGGACGACAAGATGCATGAAAATAGTCCACCAGTATCTGAGATTAATTAAAGAGGGTGACCACAAAGTACTGAATGGGCTCAGCTGGGACACAATGGGGACTTTGAACAGTGGCAAGAATGTCCGACTGGGGAGTCTGACTGGAGGGTGGTGCAGAAGAGCTGAAAGGCTTTACATCTGTCCTATGTTGAGGACTGAGTGACAGAGCAGACAAGCGATTGGATACATTATGGAGGAGAGTGCCATGGAAGAGTGTTCCTGAAGCCAGGGTGGAGGACGCAGATCAACACCAATGGGTACTGGTCCTACTGGCCACTGGGAAAGGGCTGACCCCAGAGAGGCAAACTGGCACATACTGGTGCCAGGAGGAGGTATATTTGAATGTTGCTTATAATATATATGGGGGAAAGAGGTGGAAGAGTTCTGTCATGGTACAATAACTTTCGGCTCTACCCCCCTCCTGCTCCATCTTCAGCTCCTGAATCGCCCTGTGGCGAAAACAAATGCAAGCAGGATAGAAAGGTTGAAAAGTGATCTCCTGTCAGTAGAAGAGAGCTGCTTAGAGCACTTACTGAAACGTCTAATTATTTTGCCAATGCAATAACCAAAACCAAAGAATACGGAGTCAAAACACAGGACTGCCAAGTATTTTAGACCGATCACATCGCCCACACCTGTCACTGCCAAAATTAGAAGCAGTTCCGAAGAAGCCTAAATCAACCAGGAAACATAGATAAAGTGTGCCACAGATGCTGGCACAGCCTAGAGAATCTAAACAACAGGTGCAGGAGGCAGCGGTGATTACACAATTACTTCAAAAGACACGCTAGATAAAATACTGGACACTATAGCAGCTTACAGAGAAGCACAAGAAAGCAAAATAAACTTAGTAATGACGGATGTTGGAGTGCCACATGATGATCAGAGAAATACATTTTCCAACAGAGTGACAGAATGAAACTCTATTGAGCATGTTACATCCATCCACAGACGTACTTCAGAAGTAGGTAGGTAGACCTTACTGAGTATGCATACTTCCTTGAGTACAGAGCAGAAGATTCAGAAGATAGATCCATTTGCAAACACATTTGATTGGTGGGCTGGAAATATAAATAATGTTAACATGGTAAGCTTCATGAAGAATGGGTTATGTGTTGTAATGCTTGACATGTTTTGCATTCTGGCTCATGCTGTGTGTTCCAGGTCTCCATGGTGATGACTCTGCTGAGACAGTTGGAGACTAGGGGATCGATGAGCTGGCTGTGTTTGTTGGTGGTGTGACTGAACAACAAAAAATGCCTTCATATCTAAACAGTGTTTGTCAGTTAGACACCGGTGACAAGGAGGGCTTGTGGGGGACAAGCGGTCACCACCAACTCCGATGTGAACCCACATGGACTACGGCTAATTTCTACTTACTTTTTTGTGCAGCTACACGACTTTGCAGCACCTGTCACGGCGCCTGCCCATCTGGCGGATCGTTTGGACGTCGTCGTGGGATTCTCTTCAATTTCCGTCCAAACTGGTGAATTTTGCTCTATTGTGGGCTCAGGAGCTGACTGAGTGGCTTTCTGCTCAATCTTGCGCAGCCGCTCGTGCCTTCTCCCGCGCTGTGGACACGCATGTCATCACGCTAGGGATGCTGCATTGCCACCATATTTGTTTCCTTCACGTTGTGTTACTATGGTAACAGCTGCATACTAAACCAAACAAAAGCTCAGTTTTTCATCCCGTTTTCATGTTATTGTGTTTAATGCATTTTCCTTCAACCTTGTGGAAATAACTTTGACAACTGAACAATTGCAAGTATTTACAAGTGAGCAATTGTAAGTATTTATTGTTTATTTATTTTTAACTATTTGTTATTCTGCCAGCATGTCTGCAACCTCTATGAGTCAACCCCAGTGTTCCTTGGTGAGAAAGGTGAACCTTTACTTCCATGGAAAAGATGGAAGAAGTTATTTGATTCATACCTAGTGGCAATAGGTGGCAAAACATTCTCTGCACATAGAAGACAAGTCATATTACTTCGCAATTTAGGAATTGAAGGGCGAAATATCTATGAGAGCATTGATGAAGTACTCATTGGTGAGGGAGATGGTGAACCTGCCGATGTCTTTGAAATGTCCATAAAAATGTTGGAAGCTTACTTTGGCCCACGAATAAATGTTGTGCTTGAACGTCACAAGTTATTTATGAGAGTCCAAGAGCCAAATGAAAAGGTTTGCAATTATATCGTGTTGTTGAAAACATTTGCCCGGACGTGTGAATTCGGAGTCTTGACAGACTCTTTAATACGTGACCAGTTGGACAGATGTACCAACAGCTCCAGAGGGCAGGAAAAGCTTCTGTTGAGAAATCCCATTGTGGAGGGTGTAGAGAATACTTCTGGTTGGGTCAACAAAATGAAAATGCATAAACATATACCTGACGATGTTCCCACTCCCAGTAGCATTCACAAATTGATGCATAAAGAAGTCCTGCAAGACTCTTGCAATGACAATGTCTTTAAAGTGGTCCAAACTCATAGAGCAAAGGTTTCTGCTGAGTCATCCAAAGTCAAATGTTATTGTTGTGGGAGTCTCAACCATACTTCCAATAACTCAAATTGCTATGCTAAAAATTCCACCTGTCACAAGTGTGGGATTAAGGGTCACTACACTAGGGTGTGTAGATCTGCTGGAAAGGTGCGCAATCTGGAGAATGTAGAAACTGTAAAGGGCAACCCTAGAACTGTGATGTTGAATGTAAGAAGTGATGGTGTAGTGGATGCTGATTCCATTTGTATGCCTGAATGTTAAATTTAATTTGGTGGTAAGTTGATGGTTGTTTTAGCTGATTCAGGTTCTTCCTTTATGATGATAAGTAATGAGTTGTGGAACAAGACGTTTCCTGACATTCAAATTCTCTCTCCTGATATTAAACTTGTGAGTTAAGGGGGAGTGCATATTGATGTTACTGGTTAGACAGTTATGAGGATACATTTCAAGGGTAGGGAAACCACTGGAAAAATGTACGTGGCAAAACAGGATGATAATCTTTTGGGCTGGAGACACCAAAGAGATTTGAGTATAATTCTCAATCCAAATGCACTTAATGCCTCTGACCAGGTCATGCTAATCAATGACTGTTCTAGCTCCAATAAGTTCTTTGATGAATTTCCTCAAGTATTTTGTGACAAGCTTGGTCTGTTGAAAGACTTTGAGCACTGTTTGTTCTTAAAAAAAATGCTGAGGAAGATTCCAAATATGATGTTGGCACCCCTGAAAGCTGAACTTGACAGGCTTATGACTCTGGATGTCATTGAAGAGATTGAATCCTCGGAATGGTTGGCCCCCGTGGTTTTGGCCCCTAAGGATGGTGGAAGAAACCTCAGAATTTGTGTAGACTTAAGAAGTCTAAACAAATGGATCTTAGTGGATCGTCAGCCTCTTCCTAATATTGCTGAATCAAACACAATGTTGAGTGGGGCAAACGTTTTTACTGTATAAGATTTGTTTTCAGCATATCACCAAGTAACCCTTCACCAGGATTCCAAATATCTTACATCCTTTGTGACGCCTTTGGGTGCTTTTTGTTTTCTCAGGATGCTGTTTGGGTTAGCCTCAGCGGCTGCTTGTTTCCAGCGTATCATGAAGAAGGTTCTTGATGATATGTGTAACATCTTGTTCTTTCACGATGATATCTTAATTTATTTTTAAAGATGACAACAAACATTCAAGTATATTACTCACCACTACAGCTCTATAGGTATGGGCTAAGGGATTCGGCAAGGTGTGTGCGATGTGGAGCAGATGACGCTGATTTCTATCATGTTGTCTGGTCCTCTGGGACCATCTTTGCGTTTTGGATGGAGGTTGCACGAATCTTGTTGAATGTGGTGCTTGAGATGGTGCCCTGTACGCCTGTGGTGTGCCATTTAGGTTATACGAAGAAGTTGAAACCTGCTAATAGACTCCTAGTGGCGGTTTCTACCCTGATGGCCAAGAGAATCGTGGCAAGGAGAGGATGGGCATTCAGCTCACTGCGAGGGATTTACTTGCATCCTTTCTGGCCAATAGAACCCAGGCGGTTACACTGGGCCCCTACCAGTCGGCTGCTCTGTCGCTACCGTGTGGGGTCCCCCAAGGCTCATCCCTTAGTCCGACACTGTTTAACATTTACGTGTCGGACCTTGCTAGTGTCATCAAAGAGCATGGGATGAGCCTGACCTCATATGCTGACGACACTCAGCTGGTGCTGGCAATTAAGGGCGATGGACAGAAGGTGGCAGAGGGATTCCAGAAGGGGATGATCACCATCGGTGAGTGGATGGCAAGGAATTGCCTAAAGCTCAATTCCGATAAAACGGAGGTGGTCATCTTCGGTAATCTCTCACCAGCATGGTCAGATGCATGGTGGCCATCAGCCTTGGGCACACCTCCATCCCCCACGGTCAAAGTTAGAAACCTAGGCGTTACTTTTGATGACCAACTCAACTTCATGGCCCATGCAAACAAGGTGGCAGCCAACGCACACTACAAGTTGAGAACGGTAAGGAAAATTATACCGTTTCTTCCAGACTCAGCAGCCAAAACATTAGTCACTACTTTAGTTCTGTCATCATTGGATTACTGCAACGGTCTGCTGCTCAATGCTCAGAGTAGAGTCATCAAAAAACTACAGACCGTGCAAAATGCTGCTGCTCGCGTACTATCAAAAAAAAACAAATTTGCACCTATCTCAGATACTTTGAAAAATTACCACTGGTTATCCATCCACAACAGGGTAAAATTCAAAGTTTTATGCATAGTGTATAAAACACTACAGGATCAAGGACCTTCTTTTCTTAAACACCAACTGATTCCCTACAATCCATCGAGAACCCTCCGATCCACCTCGCTCAACCAACTAGTGGTTCAACGTAGTCGAACAGTTTCATGGGGTGACCGCCGCTTCTCAATCGCGGCTCCTAGACTCTGGAACATCCTCCCGAATCACCTGAAAGTCTGTCCCTCTCTTCTTCAGTTCAGAAAAAAACTGAAAACGTGGTTATTTAATCAGTAATCCACATCCCTGTACTGCCGAGATTACAATGCATCTTAGCGCCGAGACGCCCAAGGGTAATTGTACGCGCTTTATAAATATCACAAACATAAACATAAACAGATGGGGCTCTAGGGCTGCCCCCACTATCAAACTGTGGCTCACGGATTTGGCGTACTGCAGAGAGACGCTACATACATACGAGGAGGAGTTACCCGAAGCCTACGGCCCCAAAGACTTTTGGAGCCCTATTACGGTATACATGTTGGCACATCCTGATATGCTCTGAGAGGTGTGACTCCCAGCATGAATCCACTAAGGGCACTGTTGTGATGCTGACCTTGTATTGAAGGCTTTTCGCTCTTTCACTTAGACGCATGGTTAGATTAGTGTCCTGATGTCGAAACTGGTGGTATAGATGGTGAAACACAGCATCTGCTCCAAGAGACCTTATTCTGTTGACTGTACAGTTGCTTACTCATTTCTATTTTGCACCTGGCGGCTGAGTTTTCTGGGGGGGAGGTGGGAGGGTGGAGGGAAGTTGGGAATGGCTATGTGTTTGTAGGTTTTATTGATCAGTCATCTGAGAATCTTGACACTGTCATGATATTGTCCGGAGGTATACACACTGCTATTATCTATGATATTTGTATTGTTGATTGCAATATGTACTGAATACTGCTTGGATGTAACTTGTAAACTGACAAATGGAATAAAAAAAATAAAAAATAAAAAAAGATTCCAAACACACAAACAGTCTTCTTAAAGTGACATTACATGTTCATCATTTTTCATTTTGAAAACAACGAGAGCATTCATACTCTTGCTCCATGGCGGTCTAGTTCATGCTTCTATTTTACATACTCTACCAATAAGCAATGGTGTTATTAACCTAGTCATTAGGCAAATAATTGTAAAGTTAATTTCAGTCTATTTACTATGTCATTATATACAGGCTTATTGATCTTAATAAAAATAAACAATATAATCACAGCCTGAAAAAAAAATTACACCAAACATGATAATGTCCTAAGAAATGTTCTGACAACAAATTGAAATGGAAATTTGGTGTATCATCTGTCACTTATTTAGGACATGTCAACTCGGGGGAGGGCATACTACCAAAACTAGAGTTAGCTAAGAGCATTATCAACGCTCCTGCTCCCACTGACAAAGAGCAAGTGAGGTCTTTTCTTGGGCTTGCTGAGTTTTACTCAAAATTCATCATGGGCTTTGCAAATGTTGTTGCCCCCATTAGAGTTCTACTCAAAAAGGGTACCCTATTTGCCTGGATGGATGATTGCAATGCAGCTTTCATTTCTGTTAAGCATGCTATTGGAGTAATGCCACCCTTGGTCATTTTGATGCAAAGAAGAAGACCATCCTCACTACTTATGCCAGTCTTTGTGGACTTTTTAACAGAGACAGTGGTCCCTAAACAAACAAAATTGATTCAATGAATATAGACTAGATAGTTCTATATTAACGTCCAGCCGGACCGTTTTATTTAATTAGATAATTGATTATATCAAAATCTTAAAAATGTAAGTGGGACACCAGCCGGTGCCCGACTAAACACACTCCACAAGAAGAAACATACAACATAAATTGTAGGCAAAACAAGAGGTAGTCTGATTGGCATAAATTATACACAGACTAATCATAAACTACACATATGCACATATAAAATCTCAATGCATTAGTGACATTTGTGTATGCTGTCGACGACGTTTCGAACTACAATTAATTTAGAGTTCATCTTCAGGACTATTGATCCGTTGCCTAATCTTAATGGCTGAGCTAAATTCGCATACCAATATTACATTATTCAATTTGCCAACAAATAGAAACAAGGATAAGAAAGAAGGGGAATAAAAACAGTACATTAGAAGTTTGCATATCAGATTATCCACAGTGTTTATCACATTTTTTTATAGAAAAACAACTGTATTCTCTCCAGCAATTGTAGTGACAAAAACCAATAATAATAGGGACCTTACAGCCCATGTGACTTAATACAAATCAAAGTAAAAGATTCCATATAACCTTATTATGGGTAATACTGGTGACCCCAGTGTGTGATGCAAAGCTGCAATTAAAATAGCCGTGCACGCCGAGGTGGGAATTTCCTGACACTTTATTGTGAGTAATGATGATGAACAGTACACGATTGCAATTAAAATAACCGTGCCGAGAGCGCTGTGTTTGTAAAGGAAACAAGAACCAGTGTAGTTCGGGAAAACTGGCTGGTTCGCATGCACAGACCCCAGCTCTGTCACACATGCTGTATTGCGACGAAATAACGAGTATTTAACTAGCTGGCGCTTACCGAGCTCGTCAGAATGGTGAGGGGAAACGGCTCGACTATAAGAATAGTGCCGAGTTGAATTCCACCGTTACAATGCCTGGGGGTGTAGAATAGAT
Organism: Lissotriton vulgaris; assembly: GCF_964263255.1. Taxonomy (NCBI): domain Eukaryota; kingdom Metazoa; phylum Chordata; class Amphibia; order Caudata; family Salamandridae; genus Lissotriton; species Lissotriton vulgaris. The sequence continues at coordinate 343,748,841 of NC_141689.1, read as the reverse complement.
ATGGGGTTATATTTACCCACTGTGTGGTTAAGGCTACTCCGCGTTGGGTTAATTACATGGGCTTACCAGGGATTGAATTGCAAAAAGTCCAAAGCGGTCGGCATACCAACATAAATTAAGGATGCCACGGTCCTGAGTGAAGGTCCGGATTCCTAATGACGGACAACAAAAACCCGCAGGGGTAGTGAGTGACCTGTGTCATATATCGTAAACCAGTGAGTTTAGGCACTATGGTTATTGCGCTTACCAGGTAACCGTTGCGGGAGGGATCCACAATGGGAGTCCAATTTCCCCCATTGAGGACCTGCTACTCTGAAAAGTTTTGGTGAGTGTTTACCTGACGTACCCGTCTTTTCGGGACTTTATCAAGTCGGAATTAGTTCGATTTATATCTAACTCCCTTGATTTCAGGGCATCGGAAATTGGACTGCCAGTTTTCCCGAACTACACTCGTTCTTGTTTCCTTTACAAACACAGCGCTCTCGGCACGGTTATTTTAATTGCAATCGTGTACTGTTCATCATCATTACTCACAATAAGGTGTCAGGAAATTCCCACCTCGGCGTGCACGGCTATTTTAATTGCAGCTTTGCATCACACACTTGGGTCACCAGTATTACCCATAATAAGGTTATATGGAATCTTTTACTTTGATTTGTATTAAGTCACATGGGCTGTAAGGTCCCTATTATTATTGGTTTTTGTCACTACAATTGCTGGAGAGAATACAGTTGTTTTTCTATAAAAAAATGTGATAAACACTGTGGATAATCTGATATGCCAACTTCTAATGTACTGTTTTTATTCCCCTTCTTTCTTATCCTTGTTTCTATTTGTTGGCAAATTGAATAATGTATTATTGGTATGCGAATTTAGCTCAGCCATTCAGATTAGGCAAAGGATCAATAGTCCTGAAGATGAACTCTAAATTAATTGTAGTTCGAAACGTCGTCGACAGCATACACAAATGTCACTAATGCATTGAGATTTTATATGTGCATATGTGTAGTTTATGATTAGTCTGTGTATAATTTATGCCAATCAGACTACCTCTTGTTTTGCCTACAATTTATGTTGTATGTTTCTTCTTGTGGAGTGTGTTTAGTCGGGCACCGGCTGGTGTCCCACTTACATTTTTAAGATTTTGATATCATTAATTATCTATTTAAATAAAACGGTCCGGCTGGACGTTAATATAGAACTATCTAGTCTATATTCATTGAATCAATTTTGTTTGTTTAGGGACCACTGTCTCTGTTAAAAAGTACTACTCATAGGTCCCTAGCAATTGCACCTTGGGTTCCCTTGTTTTGTAAAATATAGTCTTTGTGGACTTGGCACCGTTCTTTCACAGTGGGATGATGGTGGTGAGAAAGTTGTTGCATTTGCATCAAGAGCGCTCAAGAAAGCTGAGGAACACTATTCTTGTATTGAGAGGGGGGCACTTGCTATTGCCTGGGCAATTAGGCATTTTATGTTTTACTTATGGGGTATACCTTTTGTGGTAAGGTATGACCATCGTCCCTTACAGGTGTTTTCCTGAATGAAGAGTGAGAGGTTAACTCCTAGGTTGAAACGTTGGAGTGAAGGTCTAGTAGAATTTAATTTCCAAGTGCAATATCTTCCTGGTCCTGCGAAAAGGGCTGCGGACTGTTTATCCAGGTTGTCAATTGAGGACAGTTGTGAAGTGTGTGATGTTGAAAATATGGGAGTTTTTTGGGTCAAGGAGCCTGCCATCACAGAGGATGAATGGCTGGAAGCAAAGTCTCAAGATGTGTTACTGCCAGTTATTTCTGACTTTGTAGTCAAGGGCTGGCCTGTGTGTAAAAAGATTGACTCTGACCTTTTGCCTTTCTGGTCTGTCAGGGATGAACTCACTTTGCTTCAGAATGAATTGATGCGTGGAGATAGGGTTTTATCTCCCTGTAATTTGAGGTCCAAACTCATCAATCTTGCTCATGAGGGACACTTGGGGAGAAGCCTTACCAAGGCTCGGATTCAAGAGAGGTATTGGTGGCCTGGGATGGACCGCCAGGTGGAGGTGGTGGTCAAAGAGTGCTATCAATGTCAACGAATGATAAGTCTTGTGTCACTAACTCTGCTCCCCTGTCTCCAGTGGAGGTTCCACGTGAGCCCTGGACCAAATTGGGTCTAGATCTTATGGGCCCGTTTGAGTTGTTGGGACCTTCATGGAGGTTTGTTATTCTCCCGGTGGATTACTCGTCAAAGTGGGTTTCTACTAGGTGTGTGAGCACTGTCAGTACTAAGGTAGTGTTGGACTTCCTCAAAGATGATTTTGCAAGTGAGGGTATTCCAAAATTCCTGGTTACTGATAATGAAGTGCAATTTACTTCTCAAGAGATACAAGACTGTCTGAGAGATTTTGGCATAATTCATCAGAAAACAGCCCGTTATGCGTCGCAGGCCAATGGTCTTACAGAGCGCATAAACAGGGTGGTTAAAGCTTGTGTTCAGAGAGCCTTGGAAGCAAGGCTTTCTCTTAAAGAAGTTTTGAGGGACACCTGGTGGGCACATTGTATCACACTAAACTGTGTTTTGTAAAGTTCACCATTTCAACTGCTGAGGGGTAGGTCAGCACTGTCTAAGTTGAATCCTGGATGGTTGCCCTTGAAAGAGGGTATTTCTGTGGATAAAGAGGAGGTTGATGCCAGGGTTAAATCCTATCAACAGAATATAAAGAAAGGTATGATTCCAAGAGGTCTGTGAAGTATCGGTCAAGGCGTGTTGGTGAGTGGGTGCTTATAAATAAACCCAGGTGGCAGACTTACTACTGTACTGACTTTATGGGTATTTGTGTTATAACTTCCATCAAAAGGAATTTGGTGACTGTGCACAAGAGTGGCATTTGGAGTATGTCTCGTCTTGTGAAGTTCAAGGGAGATAAATTGTTGGATCCTTCATGTTCTGGTGCTGGTCTGCCTGAATCCAACTTATCAAAAGCTAATTCCTCTTCTGGTTCTCAAGAAAGGGGTTTTTCTTCCAGGTTTCGCCGGCTACCAGGTTATTTCAAGGATTATGAAATGTATTGATGTTAAGATGTTTTGCTCCGTTTTGCAATTCTCTCCTGTGTTTTCCTTGTGTACTTTTGTTTTTAATTTTCCATTTGTCTTTCTTCTCACTATCTTCTTATTTCCTCCTACACTTCTTGTTCAATTTCTTTTTCAAGTTTTTGTATTTTAAGAATGAGGGATGTGTTGTAATGCTTGACATGGTTTGCATTCAGGCTTGTACTGTGTGTTCCAGGTCTCCATGGTGATGTCTCTGCTAAGACAACTGGAGACTGGGCGACCGACGAGCAGGCTGCGTTTGTTGCTGGTGTGACTGAACGACAATAAATGCCTTCAAATCTACACAGAGTTTGTCATTTTAACATTATCCAATACTGCAAGGCTTGTCAAACTACTGCAACTGAGAAAGAGAGCCCCAGTTGGTCCATTAAGACAGTGGTAGACTAGATAATAAATTTTAGAGAAAGATGGGTCATATAGCAAAGAGCAAAAAAAGAAGAAAATTATGTTAAAGAGAACAATGATGTTATGATGTTTCCTGACCATAAAACAGCTGTTCATCAACAACAGTCGTATTTCCTGGCAAAGAAGTTAAAAAGACCTGCTGGTGTTCCCGGGACTGGCAAAAGATACCACCAACTCAAAGATTAATCTAAAGACATGAACACACTGCTTTCTATAAGGGAAAAGCAGCAAAATGGGCACCACCAAGTAAAAAGAATTTCGCAAGAAACTAAAAATGTAAGAGAAGCAGCAATAGCAGCGGTTAATCCAACTGTTGCTAGGTGAGCCATTGGAAACACCTTGGTCACTGAAACATTCTACAGATGGTACCTCTACATCGGAATGATTATCTGGGAAATGACAGTGAATCACCCAGGATTATGTCCAGATTGGCTGATGACATACTATAAGTATAATAGACCTGGGATACCAGAGTAACAATTGATATCAAACTGCAGTCCAAAACAAATGCTCCCTCTTTGTTTTATCTTCAGCAGTGTCCTATGACATGTGCAATTTATGTTACATCATCCTTATTCACAGCTAGCAGACAGCTCGCTGGAGATACCTGACTTACTCGCCCTAAAACACTCACAACCTTGATTCAAGATGGCTAGGTTTCGAAAAGTACATCATGATTTGGTATTGGTAAGGACACCACCATCTAGCTTCCACTAACCGGCTTTTGATTAACCCACTCAAGGATAACTGGTTAGTTGGCATAGTTCAAATGTAGGTTAGAGGACTTTTCAATGGATCAGTATGTCCCTTCTGGGATACCCTTGTGAGAACACAAAGTGGGATGTTGAGGGTGTAAAATGGTCATGATGAATACATGTGCAACCTGTCAGGCACTGTTTTCAAACACATAGGATCACAGCACTCTAGCAATACAGGTTTCAAACCTAAAATATTCACAGCATGAACAATGCCACTAAATGGTAGAAAATCCACACATTCAAATACATTTCCTGCAGTAGACTCACCTAATACAGGAGGAGGGATTCTAATGACAGAAAAGAGGGGTCAGGTGTTTACTATGGTCTAATCAACATATGCAATTAGTGCCCTTATTTGGGTGGGGCCAAGAATAAGCTTTGTTGCTCATTAAACATACATAGCACATGAAAGGCACTATATTTTTGTCTTCTGTATGTTAAAATGCGAAGATATACTTTTAGAGAACATAGGTGCACAAAACTAATAACAGGTACAGGCTACACTACATTCAAACATGTAATAGCCAAGTTCCCCAGGTGCAGCCAATTTTTTGGGGGGAGTGGGGTGGGGAAGGACAATAGTGTTCGAAAAGTAGACATAAAAAAGTATTACCTCCTCGTTAGTCTTCCTCGCCACATGACTTACATAGTGAGCTTCAGCTCCACGACAGAACCCTCCAAAGTAAAAAAAGCCTCCCATCCCCTCCCAACATGGCCGACCAGTCACCCCTGACCTCTATAAGAGGCGGGCCGGCCCAACCAACAGCCTGTTTTTTTTGTTCTGCGCAATTCTCTCCAGAGGCGCTGTGCAGGTAGGTTGGACCTGCTCTAGCTGGTCCATGGGTTTTGGGTTGGAGGTCCTGCCTTAGCGGTCCCTGGTTCCTGGAACTTCAATTCCCCCCCCTCTTCCTTCCCCCGGTCCTGTGGGGCCGGTTAGGTGCTGCTATAGCGTGCCATGGGTTTACAGGGAGGGGGGGCGGCCGGGGATGTGGGGTTTTTATTTTCATTCCCTGGTCTGCCCCCGGTCGTTAATTGGTAGGGCCCTCGCCCTTTTCGGGCTCTGGAGTCCGGCGCTGGGGGTGCTCCTGTTTTCTTGCTAGGGCTCCGGTTGCTTGCAGGCCCCTTGCGTGGGGCGGCCGCCGTTTCCTTTTTTGGAATAGCGGGCCCGGCCTCCTTAGTACTCGCGCTGTATGCCGTGTGACTGCTAAGGGCCGCAAGTTGCGTCTTGCGGCGCGTCCCTGACTGGCGCGTTTGTGCGGCTTGGGCGGGCGCGTTTCCTTTTTTGTGTACGGGCTCGGCCTCCTTTGCTCTCGCACTGTATGCCGTATGCCGGCTCAGGGCCGCAAGTGCGTCTTGCGGCACGTCCCTGTCTGCCGCGTTTGTACGGCTTGGGCGGGCGCGGTCTTACCTCGGCTTTCTGGGGCTGCCCTCTGGGGCTCTGCAGTGAGTGTTCCTGCACTTCCCTTCTGCCGGTTTGGTGCTCGTTTCGCGGCGCTGGTCGCTGCCGCCTATGACGGGGTTTTTCTTGCCTTCGGCCCGCGGCTGGATGCCGCGCTGGGATTGGCTCAGGGCGCATCCCGCCCCTTGTGGGCGGGGTTTCGCGCCAGGTGCTGCTTGTTGTTTTGTATGCCTTCGGCTGGGTTCCCCTGCTGGCTAGTGAATTTTCCGGGCTCCTAGGGGCCCCTTAGTTTCTCCATTTCTTCTACGTGGTGGTGTGTTACTCTTGGTTGATGGTTCGGGATTCTGCCGCGGCGGGGTCGGTGTCTGACTCCTTGTCTGCAATGCCTTTTTCTGCGCAGTCCCTGCATGTTGCCCTTGCGCAGCGTGATGACCAGGGCCCTTCCTCACCAGAGCGTCCTCGCAGGGACCCCACTTCTGTGTCTGATGCGGAGGGGGAGGAGGAGGTTCTCCGTGGCCGTTACATCCAGGGTCAGGAGCTTCGTGTGTTCTTTCCCACAGCAAGGTTGACTTGGCTTTCCCTCCTCCTGCGGCGGAGGATGTTTCCGTGGATTTCTTTGTGCAGTATCAACGCAAGGCTCCGGACTCCCTTCCTCTGCATGCGTCCGTCGAGAAGGTCATTGAGGGGGAATGGTTGGATGTGGATTAACAGTCCTTCCCACGATATCTGTCTAAGCGTTACGCTGTTGATGAGTTCACTAGAGATTTCCCTCAGGCGGTGAAGGTGGACTCTCTAGTGGTGGGTCTGTCTTCCCAGGGTTCGATCTTTTCGGTGGACGCCTCCCCCTCTGGCCCTGTGGACAAGCGCGTGGAGGCTACTGCTATGCGTTCTTATGCTGCGGCTAATTTCACCATCAGGGCCTCGACCTATTTGTCTTGCACAGTGCAGTCTTTGTTGAAGGACTTCCGGTCCCTGGGTGAGCTCCTGGATCAGGGGGCTGATGTTGTCCCGACCCTTGCCTTGATGGAACGGCAGACGCGCCTTCTGTCGGACATCTCCTTTGACACTCTGGGTGCGGCGGCGGCCGCTGGGGGTGCTGCGATACTGGATCGGCGTCAGATCTTGCTGCGGCTTGGAAGTCCGAGGCGGCCCAGAGGGCTTTGCTCATGTAGATACCGTTTTCTGGGGCTACGTTGTTTGGCCCTCCTCTGGAGGTTTTGAATAAGAAATCTGCTGAGGACCGCAAGTTGCTGGCTCCCATCAAGTCGTCTGGGGCCCGCTTCCCTGGTCGCGGCCGGATTTTCTCTTCGTCATCCAGGGGTAAGGGCAGCGCGCCCTTTAGAGGGTAGGGTCGCGGCCGGGGAGCCCCATTCTTCATCAAATCCCGGTCTCGACCTGCTGCTGCCGCTCCCTCTTCCGCCCCTAAATCCTGACTTTCGGCCGTCTCCCTCCGCGGTGTTCCCTGTGGGGGGGCCGTCTCCGCCGTTTCGTCCCGGCCTGGGACGAGTCTGTCACAGTTCTTTGGGCTCTTCGGATTGTGAAGGTGGGATTTTCCATCACCTTTTCATCCCCTCCTCCGGATTTTTTCCTCGCTACGTTCCTCCCTGGTCAAGTGACGGGCCTTGCTGGCCGGAGTTCAGGTCTTGCTTGTCAAGCAGGCCATCTGCCCGGTCCCGCCTTCTCAGGGGGTCGGGCGTCTACTCCATCCTTTTTCTGGTAAGGAAGGTTTCTGGGGATTTTCGGCCAGTTTTGGATTTGAAGTGGTTGAATTCTTACATTCCACATACTAAATTCGAGATGATCTCTCTGCAGGAAATTCTGCCTCTTCTGGTCGCCTACCTCCATGTCCCGGTCCATCCTCTTTCTCAGTCCTTCCTCCGGTTCTGCGTTGGGAGTTCCCACTATCAGTTCCAGGTACTTCCGTTTGGCTTGTCATCTGCCCCGAGGGTGTTTGCTAAACTCCTTGCACACCTGGTGGGTATTCTTCACCGGGAGGGGATCAGGGTTTTTCCTTGCCTGGACGATTGGTTAATCTCTCCCTCTTCTTTTTCCAAGGGGATGCTGCACGTCGGACGGGTCTGCGAGGTTCTCTCCTCCCACAGCTTCCTGCTCAACGAGCGGTAGTCCCATCTGTTCCCCTCTCGGACTTGGCCTCCTTCGGGGGTCGGGTTCCTGGACCCGGTCTCCCCTCAGCTTCGTTCGGAGTTGGGTTGGTGGTTGGTGGAGTCTCTCCTCTCCGAGGGTCTTCCCTTCTTGGTTTATCCTTCCCGGGTGGTCACGACCGGTGCCAGTCTCCTCGGCTGGGGGGCGACCTTGGGCTCAAGGTCGGTTGAGGGTCGTTGGGATCTCCTTCAGTCGCGCTGTTGGGATCTCCTTCAGTTGCCATGCTCCTCGTACTATCAGGAGTTGAAGGCGGTCCTCCTGGCCTGCCTTCATTTTGCTCCTTCTCTCCGGGGTCACCTTGTCTTAGTCAGGACGGACAACCAGGTTGTGAGGAGCTATATCTATCTCCAGGGGGGGTGCCGGGTTCGCTCCCTTTGGTTGTTGACTCAGGTGTTGTTGTCTTGGGCGGAGTCATCGGTCCTGTCTCTTCAGGCTGTCTATCTCCCGGGGTCCGACAATGTGGAGGCGGATCGTCTGAGTCGGATCTTTCCGTCTTTGTCCTGTCTCTCCCTGACTCCGGTGGTGTTTCGCCGCCTGGTGTCTCGCTTCGGTCTACCTCTGGTGGATCTGTTCGCGGATGTGGAGTCGGCCCTCCTGCCCAGGTTCTGCTCTCTCCTCCCGGTGGGTGTGGCGTGTGGATGCCCTGTCATTCCCTTGGCCCTCCGGTCTCCTGTACGCGTTTCCCCCCATCCCCCTGATCCCTCGGGTCCTCTGCAGGATTCGCATGGACAGGGCCGGGGTGCTTCTGGTGGTTCCCGGCTGGGTTCGCCGCCCCTGGTACCCTCTCCTTTGAGAGCTGGCGGATCAGGCCTGCTGGCAGATCCCGGATCTTCCTTTTCCTTTGAGGGGCCCCCCGCTCCCGGGGTCGGTGTTGCGCCTGCTCCATCTGCAGGCCTGGCTCTTGAGCGGGTGTCGTTGCTTTCCCGTGGTTGCTCTTTGGGGGTGGTGGATTTGCTGCAGGGCTCTCGCAGGTCTTCCACCTTGTCCTCCTATGCCCGGCACTGGTCTTCCTTCTCACGTTGGTGCGGTCTGCAGGGTACTGAGCCCGCCTCCGTGGATCCCTTGCGGGTCTTGGATTTTCTTGCTGAGGGTTTTTTTCCTTGGGTTTGGCCCCTTCTTCCTTGAGGGCCCAGTGGACGGCCTTGCGGGCCTTCCGCAGTCCTGATTTCGACGGGCTGGATTCCCTGGTGGCTTGTTTGCTCCGGAGTTGTTTTCTCCGTCGCCCTCGGACACTCTGCCTGTCTCCCCCTTGGGATCTCCACTGCGTTCTGCGGGCCCTTCGGGGTCCACCCTTTGAACCCCTGGCCTCGGTGGCTATGGATTTCTCACTTTTAAAGTGTTTTCCTGGTGGCCATTGTGTCTGCCGGTCGGATGGGCGAGTTGGGTTCGTTTCTCCGCTCTCCTCCCTTCTTGCGGGTTTTGCCTGACCGGCTGGTTCTCTGTCATGACCCCCGTTTTCTTCACAAGGTTCCTTCCTTGGTGAACCGGTCTTGGGAGGTGTTGTTGCCTTCCTTCCCTCCCGACACGGATCCTTCCCTGTCCTTGCTGGATGTCCGGCGTGCTGTTTTGGTTTCCCTTGAGCGCACGTCTTCCCTTTCCCGGTGTGATAGCCTGTTCGTGACATTTGGTCCCGTTCGTTCTGGCCACAAGCCCTCTCTTTCCTCCTTGAGTCGCTGGCTTAAGCAGGCTATCCCCCTTTCCTATGCTTCACTGGGTTCGGTTGTTCCGGTGGGGGTCCAGGGTCGTTCCACTAGGAGTGTGTCTGTGTCCTGGGCCTCCTTCAGGGGTGTCTCCGCTGAGGAGATTTGTCGGGCGACGACGTGGTCATCCCCCCACATGTTCATGGTACATTATCGTGTTGTCCTCGGTGGTTCGGTTCCTGGGGACTTCTCTGGGGCCGTTCTGAGTGCTGGAGCGGTGGCTCCTTGCTGGCCCTTTTGTTTATTGATTCAGGATTGCTGATTTTCCTGTTTTCTTTCTTTTGTACTGCATAAACCTTGTGTTGGTTTTCTACTTCACCCTGTGGTGTTGTTCTTCTTGTGGTCAATGAAGCCTTTTTGGCTTGGGTATTTGCTCACTATGTAAGTCATGTGGCGAGGAAGACTAACGAGGAGGTAATGCCCCGGTTACTTACCGGTAATCTTCATTACTCCGAGTATAGTCTTCCTCGCCACATGAGTTCCCTCCCCCCCTCCCTGTCTGGCTATCGGCTTCATTGTTTGCTTGGTGGTTCAGGCTGTTGGTTGGGCCGGCCCGCCACTTATAGAGGTCAGGGGTGACTGGTCGTCCATGTTGGGAGGGGATGGGAGGCTTTTTTTACTTTGGAGGGTTCTGTCATGGAGCTGAAGCTCACTATGTAAGTTATGTGGCGAGGAAGACTATACTCGGAGTAATGAAGATTACCGGTAAGTAACCGGGGCATTATCGCCTTTTCCCTCTTCTCCTGTTACATAGATGCCCATGGCTTTAAAAGGTTGGAAGGGTCTTGGTAAACTAGCAGATCTCTGGCAGTCGTATAACCAGCAAGCCCTGCGGCTCCGTTCTGAATCCCCATGCCGTTTGGTTTCACAAATTTACAAAAAGACACAAGAGCTATGCAGTAACCAATATGTCAAAGCTGGAGTGGCAGCGCGATATAGAACTCACGATAGACGATAGTATGTAGACATACTGCTGTGGAGCCACCAATCCTATTTCCCTTAACGGCAGACAGCGGCTCATACAATTCAAATTCCTTAATCAAATATATCACACACCAGTGCGGCTCCATAAATTTGGGCTGCGAGATTCGGACAATTGTGAGAGATGCTGGGAGAGAGAGGTGGGCTTCTTGCACTTGGCATGGCTTTGCCCCCCTATCGCTACTTTCTGGATTCAAGTCAAGTCAAGTCAAAATACACTTTATTCGATTTGATTAAAATCATAAAAGTCAATAAAAACACAATAATATATACAAATTAAAAAGAATACATACAGATCTTCAGTTTTAGCGACACATTAAACAATCCTAAATAGCAGGACATATGTATCAACAATCATGTTACGGCATTACCCTTGTTGAGCCTTGACTTGGTTCTAAATGCTACAACTAAGAAGCTAGCCACAGAATATGTAATAAAAATATTACCTAAAGACTGTAAGTATAACAGGGCAGGCCTGACTTGTATCAAACCGGCTTCTTTTAAAACAGGTACTAAATATTTAATTCTTGGCTCCCTAAATGTACTACAAAACATCATAAAGTGCAACGTGTCCTGAGTGGAAAAATCGTCACATTTACATGGTGCTCCTGATTCCGGGGTGCTCCATTGCTGGAAGCAGCCCAACACATAAGGAATTTGATTAAATCTAAATTTAATTAGGAGGTGTCTATGAAAGGGTTTAGTAACAAAGGTAATATAGGGCTCTAAGGATGGGGAGGATAACAACATGTAGTGTGCTCTTACTGATGTTTTTGTCAGCTCGAGTTCCACCCGAGCCAGCCTTGCATTCTCCATGAAATGTTTTTTGACCCATTTGATATCCTCAACCCTGATAGAAGATGGCAAATTAAATAATCCTGGGCGACCTAGTTTTTCAAATGCTAGTCGAACATATTCTAGCCAGGGGATATTCTTCCTGTGATCAAGAGACATGACGTCCTCCAGGATAACATGATTAAGAGATAGTTCCTTGTCGAGCCGTAGCTTCAACCAACACGTTAGGGGAGCCAGTCTCAACTTGTCTGAAATGTAATCTAGACCCAGCTCTGCGTGCACCGAAAAAGTAGGGGTAGATTGGGGGACAGAGAGAAGTTGTCGAAGAAATTTGTTTTCTGCCCTTTGTAGAAAATCGTGGGACAGGTACCCCCATAAAGGTGCGCCATATGTAGCTATTGCAATGCATTTTGCGTTGTATATTTTTAAAAGAGCCTCCATGGGTCTTGCTCCCAGCCTGTTCACAAACCCCACAAGAGCTGAAGCGGCTCTAGTCATGGCCAGCTTTTTTAGCTTGATCTGTGGGCCCCAGGTGCCCATCTCATCGAAAGTAACGCCCAAGTAGGGGAACGATGTTACTCGGGACATAACCTCTCCTTTACAGTGCAATGGAATAGTTTTATACTCCTTTCGGGCCACCACCATGGTGTGTGACTTCTTGGTGTTGATTTTAAAATTTAACTGGTCCATAAAGTTACCAAATGAGTCTAACAGGCATTGGAGGCCCACCTCAGTGCGAGCTATCAGGACAGCATCGTCTGCGTATAGGAGAGCTGGTATTTTTCTCTCTCCTACACGTGGAACATCCCCCTCCACGGCCACCAGATGTTTTTCAAGCCCGTTTATATAGATCGTAAAGAGGAGGGGGGCAAGGATGCAGCCCTGCTGCACCCCTCTCTCCGATCTGAAACAACTGGTGCACCTGCCCTCTTTTGTCACTCTCACTTTGGCAAACAAATCCTGATGTAGAGAGGCTATAAAATTCACCAGAGAGCCATCCACCCCCATCTCCAGCATGACTGGCCACAATTTAGCCCTATTAACCTTGTCAAAAGCCGAGGAGAGGTCCATGAATGCAAGGAACAAGGACCCCTCCTTGGCGACTGTATACTTGGAGATTAGTAGTTACTTTCTGGATTCAATTTTTTTTCCAAACTAAGCAACATCACTGGCGAACAGATTGGCCCGGACCCACTATTAGCTATACTGAGCTACTTGAAGCGTCTTAAAAAAAGTATTAGGCGTCTAGTAGTCATGGGCTTATTGATAGCTAAACATGTCGTGGCAATGCACTGGGCCTGGGGCCCTCCCCCCTCAACGGCCCATTAGTCCAGAGACATGTTGTTCTGCAACACACAAACAGAACTATATAGCAAACTACTTCCTCCTAGAAGTCGTCCAAAAAACTTGTGGAGTTTATATAATACCTACCTGGCATGGCTGGATAGAGTAAGATACTGCCAAGGCAACATACAACAACTATAATGGGGGACTATTAATCCCATCTGCCTTAAAAATATATATTTTTTTAAAACAGCAAGCCCTGCATTCTACTTATAGCCACTTGTATATGACATGACAGGTAGATGTTATATCCTTCACAGCATGCACACATTAATCTGTAGTGAACACCGAATACCTCAGCTGAACCATCTCTGTCCATAAAGCTCTACCCATTATCCCCTATGGATGTGTGTAACTTGGGCAGATCTAAGACAAGTATTCTCAAGTGGCGATTAATTTACAAAGGGCAAGAGGGGATTTTGCGCATAATAGTCTATATAGTATCGGGAAATTAGTAAGGTACTCTAGTATTTGCTCTAAAGTTGAGATGCAACCCTTGCCTACAGCTGTAACTATAGACAAACTAAGTTTGTCTATTTAAACAATTACAAAAAGATTCTCCTCCTGAGCAATACTAGGAAATTATATCAGAATCAATCCACAAAACAATACTCTTAGATACAATAACAGTAAAAAATAGTGCAAATATTTTCCAATAAGTCTTCTTTATTTCTTCTTTTTCTTTCAGTCACTCAGTACTATTCTTCCATATTTTCATAATATTTTGTTCATTGTCTTTGCCTAGAGTATTGTTATGTGGATTGATTCTGATATAATTTTCTAGTATTGCTCAGGAGGAGAATCTTTTTGTAATTATTCTTAAGTGGCGCCTGCAGGTTGCAGTAGTAGAAGTACCAATAGAAGTACCAATATTTAGGAGCAGTATAAGAGATGAGATATGTCACTACTTTACATAAAACGGGGACTACTTCAAACAAGAGATTAAGCTAGAATTTCTAGAATACTACACTGATTTATACAGAGAGCAAACACTAGCGTCAGATCCAGAATTAGAAGATTACACAGACAGACCAAGACTGGCTCCCATCCTTCCGGAACAAGCAGAGGCCATGTGGCCCCATTAACTGTCGGGAGGTCAGACATGTAGTGTAAGGCACCTTGGGCTTATGGTGCCTCGGTATAATTTTAGACATATATATGGACCCACTGGCCCTCACATTGGTTGATTCATACTCAGTTGCAAAAGAAAGGAAAATTATAGCTAGTTCATCCAAAAAAGCAGTGATGTTCTCACTTTCTGAACCTGGGATGGCGTTTTTCATTACCTACACTGTGGTGCCCTAAGCGAACTCCCTCCTTACTCCTGGTCCCTGTGCCTGCACTGACTCGAGAGTCCCCCTGCTGCCGCTTCCTGCCATCTGCGGGCGCCGAGTGGGGACTCCATTGCCCAGGATCCTTTGCTGGGGCGCCGCCTGATGACCACATCCCCACGCCCGGAGATTTAAAATCCCTGCAGCCCCCGCGTCGCGGGATCGCGCGCGGGTTTGCGCCGGGTAAAGTCCGGGCAAAGGGCGGGCCCTCTGTGGCCCTCGGAGGCCAGAGGAGGCTGGGCTGGGCCACACCCCTAAAATCTTGGACTCTGCAAACATCATTGACCAGGTGATATTGATCCACTTCTGTAACCAACTACATAGTCTTGCATTAACTACCGGACATTGCTGGAAGTTGTTATTATTGTTTTAGCTACCTTATAATATTTGCCAATAATAGATCATGGCCCTCACCAATGACAATGGGGAACTCTTTTGTCAAAACACAGTGGGGTAAGCTTCTCTGGCACACTAGATGGTTACTTTACCAGGGCAGTAGCCGTCCTGGAACGAGAAATTGCCCTCACAGAGGAAAGATTATCTTCAGAATTTCTCAGTGCTAAAAGATCATCCCTGGGCAGTATCCTGAACAGCATAACCCCCGAGAGGTGAATTAGTGAACGCCTTACCGATCTAGGTTTGCCAGAAACCAGTATAGTCTCAGAAGAGCATAGTATCATCACATTGGGGAATAGCACACAGGACAGCATAACCAGCAAAGCTGATAAAAAACAGGGTAACACCCCCCCATAGAGATCAAAGTATGCCCCGGAGTGGATACCTTGTCAACCCACAGCAAGCAACTAGGGAAAAGAAAACGGAGTGGGGGTGTGTAAAGATGCAGACGGGCCAAAATCCCCAAACTTGTGATCAAGAACACTAACTCCCTGGGAACTAATAGTAAAAATCAAGCTCCTACTCAGCATCCTACCGTCCCAGCTCTGCTTAACAACAGGGACCACCCCCGTCAAAAAGTCCATCACTGCTCACTCAGGGAGGGGACAGCTTGATCACACAGATAGAACACCTGGTAAGGACATTTACACTCCCACTCCTAGAGAGACTCAGAGTGGTCAGTGCAGGATTAGATAAGCTACAGCAAACCACCACAGATAGCAACCATTTGCTGCAGGAGTTGGTGGGTAGCAAAAGGTCGCTAGGAGAAGCACATCACCTAAGTTTGGAGAATGGAACCAACAAATTAACTAGACCACCTACCAGCCAATTGCGATCAGCACCTCCACCCAGAAAAATGGACTCGAGGGACACTAGTCTAGCAGAAAGCAGGGGTAGCCCTGAAACCCGCAGAGGTTGTGGTAAAGCACCGGAGGGTTCTAGAGCAGCCCAAGTAGTGGTCCCACACCTAGCTACACAGCCCCAAGGACCCACACAGCCCACTCGCCTGAGCTAAGGTGTGGGTAATAGATCTGTCCTTGACTTACCTCCACAGAGTGCTCCATTAGTAATAGTTCTGGGGAACTTTCCACCGTTGCCACAGGGGGGGAGGGAGGATTTCCCACAGCTCAAAAACAAAGTTACCCATTGGCTAGCAAACAACACCTATAGCAGCCAAAACATAGGGCACAATATAATTATGGCACTCCGAGTCTCGTGGCTGGGCCGTACTAGGAAATGCAGAGATGGTGATTGCATAGTAGTAAACTTTAACAGCACACTACCTGTAGGAAAGATTTTGAACGAGGTTGAAACATGGACCTCAACGCGGGGATATGCCATAGAAATCCTACCCCTGGGGTTCTTTTATAGACCAGGGGAAATACAAGCCAATAACAACAAAACTAGAAGGTATCCCACTACGAGTAGTAACGGGCCAGATGGCTGGAACACAATCCCGGTCAGGTCATTTAGGGGGAAACGTGGGGCGGACCGGAAACCCTATCACATCTGGAGGTCACAAACAGATTCAACATCCTTTCAGGACTAAATGACTGTGACTGACTGAGTGAGTCCACCGCTCTCCACCCCCCGATGGCCTTGACCCCCAGTTCGCCTGTCGCACAACACCCAGTGGCAGGTGGGGCGTAAGCGCCAGCATTGCCCTGGACGGTGTGGGCCTACCTGGTATTCCAGAAATAGACAGGGATTGTGAGGAAAACTCCATTAGAACAGTATGGCCTGGTATATCTGTTGAAAACACTGGGGTAAACACAGAGGGTAATTTAAAATATAACATCCTCTCTTGGAATATAGCGGGGCTAGCAAGTAAGATCTCAGACCCTTTATGGATCCAGTTTGTAAAACACTTCTCCATTATCTGTCTTCAGGAGACCTGGGTAACTGACTGTAATCTTGCCATCGAGGGTTATAAATCATTCTTTGTACCGGCAACAAGCTCTAGTAGCGGACGGGCCTCCGGGGGCCTAGTCATCTTTTTTCCCTGGCATTAAGATGTAGTGTTAAGGTCCTTCCCTCAGGCAATAAAAACTTCCAGGCAATCTTGCTGGGGAAAGAAGAGAATAGCATGTGTGTGATAAACTTTTATAATGCTACCTGTCAGAGTGAGGGCTGTAGGACTACCGAACTGCACAATTTTATCATCCAATGCCGGGGACCTGCTAGAAGGAACATGATGCTAGCCGGGGACTTTAATGTTCACCTATGTGGCGACCCCGTGCTATATACTTTATCAGACATGGGATGTCCCCTGTTACCGGGACTCCTCTTTGAACATACCCCAGAGGGTAACACCATGAACCACTTACTGGACGAGCAGGATCTGCTGTTCTCCATGAACATCACACCACCAACGGTCACCCAAAAAGACCCTACATTCAAAGGAGGGAGCCATGGCACCTTCATCGATTTCATCCTAGTAGATAGAAATCTACTGACACTTTTACCTGGTTTTCGAATAGTCCCTAGTGTCTTTAGTGACCATAATCCAGTCTGTGTCCTGTTAGGTGGAAACCTTATGAAAAAAACAAAAAACAACAGCATACTGCGAGATAACACGCTGCAACCTATTAACGGTGGGAGACGTATCAAATGGAATAAGGTGGTACTGTCTGAATTCCTCGAAAAATTAAAGGAGGCCTGTGAGAAGGACTTCTATACATGTCTTAACTCCAAATCCGAGAGCAATGGAGTTCTTATAGCCTTTGAGAATATTTCCCAAAATGTAGGAAAGATGTTGGAGACACGGGGGGGGAAACCACCTTGGATAAACCCAAGTGGTTCTGCAAAAACTGCTCCAAAGCAGCAAGAGACTTGAAATTAGCCCTCAAAACACTTCCCCGAGACAAAGCACTGATCAGCTCCCTCCGGCTAACTTATAAAAAGGTCCTAATAAAAAGAAAGTCTGAGCTGAAAATGCAGTATGGGAGAAACTGCTAAACCCCCTGACCCTTTCTAACAGGTCCAGGTTCAGTCACCTCTAGAACCGGCTGGGGCTAGTGTAGTGGGGTCAAATATTATGGAGGATGAATGGGTGGATCACTTTGTTGCTATCTTTCAGGATAATAATGTACAACCAGCCCCCTCACATGAGAGGCAAGGGCAGGAGGCATTGGCATTTTCAGTAGATGAATTACCGGAGGGAATAAGCAACCTTTCCAACAAAAAGGCGCAGGCCCAGATGGTATCCCCGGGGTGAAAATTGCAAAAAACACAGTTGATGGACAGAATGTAGAACAATGTCATACATTCACTCCATTACCAGGATCTGGGCCTAAATCCATCGTTTTTTTGCACTCCACACCACCCTGGGTTAGACACTGGCTACATGCAAATCAGCTCTGACCCTGTGCCTCATGGGAACAGTCCAGTCCGAACTACCAAGCCATGTCTTTCCCAGACCGGAATCAAGCATCCAAGGACCGGTTTCTGGCTTTCAGCCTTCATCAGCCTGGATAGCTTGACTCCAGTGGTGTGGAGAGCCTGGGACTCACGTCTGAGTATACCCAGCACACTCGGGGTGAAAATTGCAAAAAACACAGTTGATGGACAGCATGTAGAACAATGTCATACATTCACCCCAGTACAAGGATCTGGGCCTAAATCCATCGTTTTTTTGCACTCCACACCACCCTGGGTTAGACACTGGCTATATGCAAATCAGCTCTGACCCTGTGCCTCATGGGAACAGTCCAGTCCGAACTACCAAGCCATGACTTTCCCAGACCGGAATCAAGCATCCAAGGACCGGTTTCTGGCTATCAGCCTTCATCAGCCTGGATAGCTTGACTCCAGTGGTGTGGAGAGCCTGGGACTCACGTCTGAGTATACCCAGCACACTCGGGGTGAAAATTGCAAAACAGTTGATGGACAGAATGTAGAACAATGTCATACATTCACCCCAGTACAAGGATCTGGGCCTAAATCCATCGGTTTTTTTGCACTCCACACCACCCTGGGTTAGACACTGGCTATATGCAAATCAGCTCTGACCCTGTGCCTCATGGGAACAGTCCAGTCCGAACTACCAAGCCATGTCTTTCCCAGACCGGAATCAAGCATCCAAGGACCGGTTTCTGGCTATCAGCCTTCATCAGCCTGGATAGCTTGACTCCAGTGGTGTGGAGAGCCTGGGACTCACGTCTGAGTATACCCAGCACACTCGGGGTAAAAATGGCAAAAAACACAGTTGATGGACAGAATGTAGAACAATGTCATACATTCACCCCAGTACAAGGATCTGGGCCTAAATCCATCGTTTTTTTGCACTCCACACCACCCTGGGTTAGACACTGGCTATATGCAAATCAGCTCTGACCCTGTGCCTCATGGGAACAGTCCAGTCCGAACTCGATGGTATCCCTCCAGACCTTTACAAATCAGACCCTACATTCTGGGCCCCAATTCTTACAGCTGTGGGAAACACTGCTGCAGAAAAGGCTTGTCCAGCCTCATGGGGTCTCTTTACAATAGTCCCTGTATTTAAAAAGGGAAACTAAAAATGCACACTAAACTACAGGCCTATCTCCCTGATAGACTCCATTGTAAAAGTCCTAGGGGGCATTATCCTGAAGAGGCTGTCCATTTGGGCTCAAGAGAATAAGATCATCTCTGACATGCAATATGGGTTCCGTAGAGGGCACTCCACCTTGGCTCAGTGCCTTAACCTCTACCACTCCTGAGAAATATACCATCGCACAACCAGGAACAGTATCCATGGCCTTCATGGACCTTTCCTCGGCTTTTGACTGTGTCAACCGGGGAAAGTTGACATTGGAGGCCATGGGGGTAGAGCCACACCTCGAGAACTTTTTAATGGACCTACACAGTGACACAAAGGCTAATGTCAGATACATAAGGGATCTCAAGGTCACACAAAGTTTTAGCACTTGCCGGGGGGTAAGGCAAGGGTGCATCTTCGCCCCCTTTCTTTTTAATTTATATATTAATGACCTAGAAGATCACCTGGTCAAGACGGGGGCGGATTATCCATATGTGGGTCGTCGGGCCTACCAGTTCTATTATACGCCGACGACGCCGTCCTGTTAGCCCGTACCCCCAATGGGCTTCAAACACTACTGGATGCCTTTTATGGATTTATGTTAAACGAGATCTGCACGTAAACAACACCAAATCCTTTGTACTGCAGGTAGGGAAGGCAGCTAGAAAACAGCGCTCATACAAGGTTAACGGTACTAGGGTGCCCATATGCACCTCCTTTTCTTATCTAGGGGTTACTTCTAGGTCAACAATTAAACTGGGTCGCCTGTATGAACAGGAAAAGGGGACAAGTCACCAGGGCTAACGCTGCGCTCTTTGATTTCGCAGCTAGAAAGGGTAATAGACCGGTGGCAGCCATGCCAAAAGTTTATCGCTCTAAGAGTATACCTATAGCTACCTATGGGAGTGAACTCTGGGGTTATAGTAATCATGCGTGCCTACAGACTGCAGAAAATAAATTTAAAAAAAACCTCTTATGTGTCCCACAGTGAACCCCTAACTTATCAGTACACGAAGAAACGGCAGGCCTTTTTTATGTGACACTTTGTCACTGCGCCCTCTTCTGTTCTGGTTGCAATGTTGGCTCAACAAACATCTAGTGCTAACACATAGTTTGCTAAAAGAAACCCTGTCACCCTGTCCAAACATGTCCAAAATTCCCTGGCTGAGCTATTTTAAAGACATCTTCCGTAAAGAAGGGCGACTAGATCTTTTTTTAAACCCGGCTGGTATAACTAATAAAGATCCTATACTCAATAAATAGTCTTTTATTACCCGCAAAAAGCTGGATAGAGAGGGCAGGGAATTATCGAAGCCTATTGTGCGCCTCCACCTTTTGTTAAAAACCTCGCTTGTGGAGGAGCAATATTTACTCTGGCCTATACCAGCATATGACCGTTTTCTTTTAATCAGGTTCAGGTTGAACATGTTCCATCTTTTATTGGCAGTCCCCAGGGGCTGTCACAAGGGGACGGTGTTAGCACTTTACGTTTTTTTGTAAAGATTATGAATTCCCAAGGATCTTTTACCTTAAACTCATTTTAAAAAGGATGAACTTTGTACAAACCCGGCCAGCACTATTTTATCTTCAAATGCTGAACCCAGAAATTATACCCCACGTGGCGGGTTTTTTAAAATGTACTATGAAGTATAGAAAATGCCTGGACATGTAAGAATCATTAAGAGTTAAACTCCTTACACTCTGCTTCTCTACCAAAGTGCAATAGCAGATCTATTACTGTCATGAATTGTGGGTTCCCCACATGCTGTATTTAGTTTTGTAAACATTTTATTCGTATCTTGGAATGCTATTTTTATTGTAATATGTACTTTTATGGTTTTGTATATAATAAAAAACAGAATAAAGTACTTTTGAATTTGAAATTGACAATAAAAGTATTTGTAAGTTCATAACAAATAGATTGTTGGCGCCCTCACCAACAATCATTCACACAGAGCAGAGTGAGTTTGTACCTGGACAAAATATGTTGCTTAACATTGGACAATTAGACAATTGTTTCATGTTTTTAAGATTGGCCAAAAATCATTACCCCAGTCAGCAGTGAAAACAATTGATCTAAAAAAGGTTTTCAATACTCTTAGCTGCAAATATACATTTGCAGTCCTTAAATGATTGGTCTCGGTGACAGTATGTAAAAATGGATTTAATTACCATACACTCAATGCCATTGAGAAGGGCACAAGATGAGGGTATCCCTTATTCCAACTTGAATTTACTGTTCCGATAGAACTCTTTGCCAACGTAATACAAAAGAAAGGAGAGGAGTAGTGATATACTAATAAACGATATAACCTGTGTTGTATCATTTTATGTGACTGTACTGCATAATATCAAAGTTAAAAATATTGACACATACAAATATCAAACCCATAATACAGCCACCCATAATATCAACAACCCCACTTTTTAACAAACTTGTCTTTATTAGATTTTACAGGTTTAGCAGTTATACAAAACATTTGTATGCAAGTGTACAAATCAAATCTATTAAGCTTAGTTTTGTGAAGTCTAGTTGTTCACTAATATAGCTCAGTAAATTAAACTCACTACTTACAACCTTAAGCATATAATTAAAATAACAAAAATATTGAATCCAAAAGATCATATCTATGCTGTCATTTCAGATGTCATCAGTGATGTTATTAATGATGGCGTTGAGCATGTCATGAGTGATGTAATATGTGAGGTCATAAACAGTGCATGTCAAGGGCAAACATCAAAATTACTTGAGGTATATATAACTGGTGAATTACAGGTTTCTTTAGTTTCAAATGTTACATTGTAAATGACATTTTCACCTAATGATGATATCACTTTAACCTTTTTTTTCTTTCCAGTGAATTTATACCGTATTTTTTTATGTAAAGTGAGATTTTATTATCATACTTAACTTTGCTATCCCCCCGCTCTAAGGTGGCCTGCAGTAGGCCTTGGACCCATCTACCCTATGGGCAGTAACCCCCCACCCCACCGCGAATGACCTTGGGCCCTGTGGAGTCGACTGCAGGGCCTGACCTGGCCCAAGGGACTACCCTCACTTATTGTTTTAATAATTTTTCGATCCTGCGGGACTCTCGCAGAAGTAAGGGACCCAAGAAACCCACAAGATTTGGGCAAACCCCAAAAATATATTTTTTTTACATTTGGACCCAGAGGAGGTTGCGCTGGGAATCTCCCGCCCCCACCTACAGGAGCTAGGGATAAGGGTACCTTTTCCCTGCCACCTTATACTTTATTTGTTTTTCATTTTTGACGACACAGGATTGAGTCCCCATGTCTGTATTGGGACAGCAACATTTCTCTTCATGTTGCAACCAGCCAATCAGTGCACAAGTTCCAGTGCGAGCGAGGCATTGGATAGGAGAAAGGCCCTCTTGGCCTATCAGCACACTCTTTTATTTGAAATTGCGTAGCTGCAGGACTCCCGCAGGAGTCCTGTGTTCACAAGCATCCAGATATCTAAAAATGTTGAACATTAATTTCTCAAAGATTATTGAACAGATTTAGAACAAATCACAAAAAGCAGGCTTTCTAGGTAACGATCGAGCTTTCTGCCTGATTTGGTGTAATTCCATTCAGCCATTTGTCTGTAGCACCGACTAAAATTCCCTAAAGAAATTGCATTCAGGGACTCTTCTTTTTTCGTAGCCACCACTTGATTTGGACCACCCCAAAACTTTCAAGGAAGTAGCTGAGGTAGGTGAAAGTTTTTATGAAAGTTGATTCGCCAAACAGCACCAAAGTTATTAGCAAACCAAAAAAACTATTTTCTATGGTAATTAAGTGCCAACTATAACTACATAGTGCCAATTGCTGTGAGATATATATATATATATATATATATATATATATATATATATATATATAATGCATAATGGGTACTTGGCAACTAGACTACACAGAAAAAGCACTGCTGGCAACAGTATCCTCCACGCCAGCAGTGCACATCCACGACATGTAGTAGACAATATTCCCGTAGGCGAACTACTCAGGATTAAAAGAATATGCAGCACTGAAAAAGATCTTGAAGACTGCTCCATGGAAGCCCTGGATAGATTCAGACAGAGGGGTTATCGTGAATCTGTCCTAAAATTGGCAGTGCAAAAAGCCAAAAGCAGAACTCGCGATTCCTTACTTGACTAAACCCATAACAACGAGTCAGTGAATACTTTTGATGATAATACCGAGGCCCCGAGACTTCTAACCGCCTATAGTAGACAAGCTAGACAAATCAGATCCATTGTAACACAAAGATGGTCGGTTTTACAAACAGATTTGGTGTTAAAACCAAGATTGCCTAACGCTCCTACTGTGACCTTTCGGAAGGGCCCTTCCCTTAGGACACATATTTGTCATGATTTCCCTGAACTTAGGAAAAAAGAGGAGTGGATGAAATCCCGGTTTGGGTTTAAACGTTGCACCTCCTGTAGGGCGTGCAAATTTGGTAAAACAACCACCCAATACTACACACCTTTTAGCCCTGACCCAGTTAACATCAAGGGTCAGTTCACTTGCAAGACTGAATTCGCTATCTATGTCCTGACATGCACATGTGGGCTTAGATATGTCGGAAGTATACGACAGCCAGTGCATGCCAGAATTCTACAGCACCTTCGAGCCATCGTGAATAACGATTCTTCATATCCGGTGGCCAGGCATTTTAAAACCAATCACAAAAATTATCTACAATGCCTGAACTACTGCGTTATCGCCTCAGTGGACAAGCCTATGAGGGGTGGCGATAGAGAGAGGATGCTAAGTAGATTGGAGACTCAATTTATCTTGGAACTAGATAGCAGATTCCCGAATGGGCTTAACAACACGGATGATTTGCATGTTTTCTTGTAGATATTTTTCTTCACTATTTCAGGTTAGATGGAGTGTTAGCCTCCTA
The DNA here is from genome assembly GCF_964263255.1 of Lissotriton vulgaris. Classification (NCBI taxonomy): domain Eukaryota; kingdom Metazoa; phylum Chordata; class Amphibia; order Caudata; family Salamandridae; genus Lissotriton; species Lissotriton vulgaris. The sequence continues at coordinate 343,725,046 of NC_141689.1, read as the reverse complement.
GCACCTCCATGTTGATTTTTCAAAGAATTTCGTTTACTTACCACTTTCCTTTTTCCCTATCACCTATGGCTTCATGGTTGTTACCATACTAGCTTCCCCTTATTTAATTATTTTTTGGGTAGCACTCTATTTTATTTAAATCTTTGGGCATAGACATTGGGTACTTTATGCAAATCTCTGTTTCCTTACCCACAACTGCTCTGAGAAAATTTAACAGTGGTCTCTCTACACATGTAGTCCGTTATTCCAATTTGGTTTTTGACTATTGTCCTCGCTTGCATTTTAGGCATATATAATGTTGCTGCTATATTACGTTTGATTATCAATGAACCTTTCCTTTTTGTTTTGCTGCAGTGCATTCAATTGTTTACAATATTGCGTAATTTGCACCAAAATGCATTTGTCACCTTATTTGACTATATATAAAGTCGTGTAATTTGCACTTTTGCATTAGCAGTTTATAAGGATATTTAAACTCAAAACCTAATCTTGCTTATTTTAATTCTATTACTTGGGTACATTTTTAAGATATTGCCCATATTATGGCAAGAATTTGCACATACTACATCAGCATTTTACTGTTAAAATTTATTTATATTTATACATGATTCTTGTTATTTGTTTAAACTTGGTAACCCATATATATTTTATAGATTAGCGCATAAAGCACTTTATTGCTTATTTGCACATGGATAAGGTCTTATCCATAATACTGTATTGGATTTAAGTGAACTTTAATATAGCACAACGGAAATTGACTATTTTAGCATTATATGCAGTCACTTTGCCTGATTTGGAATGTTTAGTGTCCAATTTATTTTATTTTGGTCACATAATGCACTTTACAAGGATTAATGTATGGACTTTTAAAATGTGGATTTTAACCATTTTATACAGTTTGAAAAAGACCACGGTAAAAGTAGTGTTTGGAAAACAGACTACAAAGTACTATAATTGTAGTATGTCCTCTATCTATATGATCACATGGTGTAATGCAAGAGAAAGAAAAGAATGTAACTTGAAAAAAACTGTGGAGCACCAGGTATTTAACTGTGGTTGTCTTACTTACTGACTGTCTGTGAGCAAGGGCGGATGCCCGAAAGGCGTCTGATTTTGTTAGGCTCAGCTTTTAAATAAACCTTTGTGCCTTCAATTACGCTGGATTCGTGTGGCTTTCCTTGGTTGTGCAATACGGAGCTCTGGGAGGCTGCAGCTGTTGTATGTATATATACATATATACATATATATATATATATATATATTACCTACTGGCGGTAGCCAGTAGGTATATATAGTTAGGACCTAGTTTCCATAGGAAATCCCCAACATTCTATTGGGAATAACTTTGGCGCTGGTTGATGAATCTTTGCAAATTTCTCAAAGAAGATGGCTCGCTCCGCTCCGCTCCTTCCCTGAAAGTTTGGGGGGGATTCGTCAAGTGGGGGCTGAGAAAAAAGGGGGGTCCCAAAACGTGTTTTCCCCCTGTTAATTTCCATAGGACCTTTAGACACGGCTACAGCTTGAACCGCTGAAGGGAATTACACCAAACTTGTCAAAATAGTAGTGTCTGGTACGCAGATCACGCTTTTGGTAAAATAGTGTAAATCCCTCCAGTGGTTCCTGAGAAAAGTAAAAGAGAAACAAATTATATATCTATAAGCGCGCAACTGTGTGCGCACCCCCGCTAATTTTGGGAATTTGTTTTTTGGGGGGGGGCTTGTGGGGCTTCTCTCTTTTATTTTAATGTGTTTTATTTTAATTTCGAGGGTGCCCACCCCTCGTTTTACTCCCGAGATCACCGCTGCGGCCCGAGGCGCCTCAAGATGGCCGCCGCCTGGTTGTGGGCGGGGCCGGGAGGACGCGATTTCCGCTTCCCCCTGCCTGGGGGAAGCCTTTGATGTGCCCGCTGGTCTCCTGTGCCAAGGGGAAGACCGGTTAATGATGCCGGCTGGTGCGGGGCTCCCGTGTGCTGAGGAGCCCCGGGAAGAAGAGCTGATAAAACATGTTTTAAAATTCGGCAAATTAGTGGCAGCGGCGCCGGCGCGGCTTTCATCACACAGTGTACTGAACTCTCACACAGGGGGAGGGGCTGCCCTCTCTCAGCAGTCGTTAACTGCTGTCAATCACTGTGGCATCAGACACCATGAGGGCCGGGATCTAGATGTGCTGCGTCACGTCCGGAGGGAGTAGGCAGACTGCGAGGACTCGTGTCAGAGAATATGCAGCACAAGACGAGTCTCTGATGTTTCCCTGCCAGGCAAGAGGCATGGAATGTCGATTGCGGCCGCGGGCCCAGCAACTATAGAAGAGATAAAAGTAAGTACTGTGTGGCAACTAAGTGTGGAAAAGACACTTTGAGTCAGATGCAGGTGACGTTTAAGGTTACTATCAAAATCGATATTTAGCATTACGCAATTATGAGCAAGGCTGTGTCAAGATGGTACAAAAACCTCTGCCTCACTCTATAGAAACAGCACGTTCTACAACCTTTAAAACCCGATTGAAGCAAGTGATTAAAGACTAGAAAGATGTCTAAGCAACATCCCTTTCCATTCTCGCCCGTCCTTCTTCCATCGTGCCCATCCTTCCCCTTGCTTTGTTCTACTGTCAATATGGTACTTCGGCACAAGTGATCAAAACCAGACTAGAGATGTAGAGGGATGTATTAGCTGGGGTACTAGGGCACATGACTCACCTGTGATGTTTACATGTTGTTTGCCCTCCTTTTTCTTTTCACATACGCATCCTTCAATTTATTCTCCCTTTATACTGCCCCCACCCCCTTTTTAAACAAATTTAGGCTTTTTCCCTTCCGTGTTTTTACCTCTTCTCTCACACCTCTCCTTTTTGTCTCATACTCTTGTTCTGTTGCTCTCATTGCCTACTTTAAGGGTAAATGAGGTCATGAGTCCGAAAGCCTTGGTAGAAGTGATGCCGGTTACAACAGTGACAGGGAAAGGTTTCCTTGGGAACTGTGTTCTGATGGGCTTGGGTTTGCAGTGATAGGCACGCAGCTCTGATGTCAGATGTTGACTATTCGATGTTTAGGTGTGGTTGTGAAAGACTTTGAATAATTGGTTGACCTAAAGCCTGCGCTAGCGTTCAACTCGCCAGGGCTTTTCTTGTGGGATAATCATGGAGTTTTCTTGAAGGGGAATTAGGGTTGAAGAAGCGTCTCTCTTTATCTGCCAATTGTGTTCTTCTTTTCTTTTTCAAGTGACTGAAAGTACTTATGCATTAATCTGTAAAACCTGATTTCGTTCTGTTGCAGTAATGGCAGTAAGCAGACAGTAATCACTTGAAAACGTGCATCCCGTGAGGAGTTTTTGTGGCAAGTTTGTAACATTCGACAACCTCTTACCACTGCCAGTACGTAATAGGTGATAAATCAGATTATGAATTCCGAGGCGCTGGTGTCCGAGATAGCCGGTGTCAAAGGAAGCATAAGTGCATACCGCGTAGTGCAAGGAGAGTTGCCGAACCAGGCCCAGAATCGTGGGCAAGCCAAAGCTTGCCACTGGAGCAGTTGCCGCGGCCGCACCGAGGCTGTAAAACTAAGTAAGTTAGTGACTGCGATTCATTAACATTTACCAAACCATAGCGCCAGTGCGCAGCTTTCCTAACCCGGTATTAACTCACTGCATGGCCCGTTGCGGAGACAGCCAAGAGCCCGGTGTTCAGCTTAGAGCGACCTTGTGAGTGTGACCTGCAGCCCGCCAGCGCCATTCGTCACCGCGGGGGTGGGCAGCAGGCAGAGATGCACTCCCCATCTAGGCCAACACATCCTGCCAGGCAAAAAAAGTCTTGTCACAATCTCCCGAGACACTGTGGGCAGCACATAGATTCCTAATCAATTGGCCAGAGATATCTCCTCCCAGGACCAAGATAGCACCGGAGGCCCAGGCACTGGGCAGCCCTAATCAGTGCAGTCAGCGCCAGCCTGCAGTGACCACACAGGTGCCTGTCAACTTTCAGAACGACCGGCGTCACCTAGTTTAATCAAGAGCCTGGTGTATATTAGTAGCTCTGAGACTGCCGCACTCACAGCTTTCTAGTATAAGTAGATCTGGTGCTGTGGTGCTGGGCGGCAGGCAGTGTGCTCCAACTGGGGCGGACACCACTAGCAGTGCTGGTAATCACTTTTATTAGGGTTGAACAATCAGTAGTATAGTCAAGGCTAATGCAGTGTCCTGTTGGCTGTAATGTGTGCCTCACACCTTATTTCTGGTGCTTTCCAGCAGTTTTAAGACCCTAGAGGTTCTCCTTGCTCAAATGGGTGTATTTTCTGATATTTATGTTTAGTCTCATCACTTGATTTTGCTCGCGACAAAGTGTCACTCATAGACTTTGAAATGTCACTCATAATTACAGTAAAATTATGAAAATGTCACACATAGCAATCTGAAACCTTGGCAGCTATGGATAATTAGCGTCTCCGGGAATTCCCAGCCACAGGAGAACCACACACAACTGTGCAAGACCCCCGTCTTCAGCAGCCCAACTGCGAGAATATAATCAAGGCCGATGCAGCATTCAGCTAACATTTCCGAACCGGCCGAGGAAGTTAGTGCAGTGGATGGGTCACGGAGAGCCATGACTGACCACCGCCACTGCCTGAGGACAGCAGCAGCCTGAAACCGAAGTCTAAAGCAGATTTCCGCGGGGGTGGCTCACGCCTGACATGATTTGCACCTACGCCCTTGTTGCAGTGCGAGTCCCCGACCGGGGTGCTTCTGAAGCGCCTGCCTAGCAGCTCCTCCCTGACCCGGAGTCACGCACATTTTGCCGCCCTCCTTTCATCCCCTTTGAAAATGAAGGTCAGGTTCCAGGTCTACTAATTGATTTACAGCAGTGCTGCTGCGCTCAAAGAGTCTTCTGGGCTTTCTACAGCATGCCAAACGTCGTTAAACCACCTACACGGGGTCACAGCCTGGTGTTGACACTTGTAAGTGTGTATATCAGTACTTCCTCAATTGGTGTTCATTTATGTGGCAAAATATACACGTAATGATAGCTATTTTCATGTACGGGATGAATTGGGCTCCATGTCAGTATATCATAGTAGCAGTGGGCTGCATCAATATCTGGTGTGTTTTAATTTGAGGCCGAGACTACGGTTTGCACATTTCAGGCGGGAGATTAATTTTTGGCTTTAATAATCAGGAGTTTCCCACCAGAATCGGGTCTGTATGAATCATCTTAATTTAGTTTTATCATGGCTTTTCTGTGTTTCTTTACTTTGTCAGTTAATGATCATTAATGCACCTCAAACATATTTTTTAAAGCTTTCTTCTTATACTTTCAGTTAAAGAGTGTGCAAATAAGAGAGATACATTATTATACTGGTGTATAGAGATAACTTTACTTTTTGATGGCTGGTTAATTAGATGGCATGAATTATGCATACCATTACTGGAGAGTACTATGCTCAATGACTCATAAAACTGTTCTTACAGTTATGTATCTATAGCATATAAGCATATTTATGATGTTGCTTACTACCCATTCACCATTATGTTTACTTACATGTTCTGTCGTATGAGCCCTTCTTCCTATGTAAAGAAATTCTGCCCACTCACATTAATTTCCTGATTGAGATTTTTTTACTGTGCCATTGTCATTGTCCTTGTGATATCCCGTCCACCTCATCACTTTTCCCCACACAAGATGGACATGGCCTTATATTTGGTATGATGCACGTCCGTTTGGCTTAACTACATACATGTGTTTGAACACATGATTCTAAAGACCATCTCATTGCTCAATGGGTGTAATTTCTGATATTTAAATGTTTCCCCGTGTCTTCATTGCTTGATTTTGCTCGAAAGAAAGTGTCACTCATAGTCATTGAAATGTCACTCATAATTACACTGAAATTATGAAAATGTCACACTTTGCAATCTGAAACCTTGGCAGCTATGAATATATTCACAAATCCACGTACCCGCCACAAGAACAGGCTTTTCTTTAGTTCTCCATTTGATGTCACTTTTAACACCTTGGGCGACAAAAAAAACCCCACATATGTATATGTATATGTATATATATATATATATTCACTGAAAAAACCATAGGTTTTAGGCCTTATATATATATATATATATATATATATATATATATATATATATATATATATATATTCAGTGAATATATATATATATATATATATATATATATATATATATATATTCACTGAAAAAACCATGGGTTTCAGGGGTGTTATAGTTAGTTGGACATTTCACTCGTACAGAACCATTGAAATTCCCCCGTTACAGTTAGTTGTATTAACTATAACTCGCACGTCCGCAATCCACTGCTGATGATGTTACATATTACATAATTCATGACATGGTCAGTGACATCACTGATGACATTACTGATGACATCTCAAATGACCTCCCTGATGACATCATCCATTGAAAGTGGTTTGGTTCGTTATTTAAATATGTATTATATATATATATAGCAATCTGCCTTGAAGACTGAGTGGAAGTATAAGTGTGTGAATGGAGGATTTAGTAGCAATGTGATTGACTGTCTAAGTGAGGAATATATGGGATAGTGATTAAACTGTATGAATACCTGTATCACTCTATCTCTTGTTGTGTCAACTAAAACATAAGTTGGTTACTAGCTATGTGAACGTCTACATTAGTTATTAATTAGTTAAGTAAGTATTTGTATGGGATAATGAATGAATATGTGTGTGTCGTTGTATGTGACAGGTGTTGTATATAAATAAGTATACATAAGACTCAGTGATTGTATGATTGATGTATGGATAACTGTATACTTGTAATAGTGATTTTATAACACACTAAGTATGAGTTACTATCTAAATGAATAAATAAAGTAGTGTTTGTGTAAGTGTGTAGCTTAGTAAATATAAGTATGATCAATTGTTTGCATAAGTGAGTAGGATGTCTGCATAAGTGAATAGGATGTGTGCTGGTGTGTAATGTTGATGTAGGTGTATAAGTATATTTAATCGTGTTCTTTTGATCTTTGTTAGCATGTATGAGTGAATCTATAAGTAAGTGTTTAGATGTGTGTAAATGTAGGAATCACTGAGTGGGTTTTTAGAAACATGTACTGGTGTGTCAATGGTTTCAAATATGGTACTTCATATCTTATAATGAGTGTTGAAAGGTTATGCTACTATATGATGAGGTGTATCAGTTTGTCACATGGATGATGTTAGCAGTGATTTCATCAGTGATGTCATTTGAGATGTCATCAGTGATGTCATCAGTGATGTCACTGACCATGTCATGAATGATGTAATATGTGACATCATCAGCAGTGGATTGCGGGCGCGCGAGTTATAGTTAATACAACTAACTATAACGGGGGAATTTCAATGTTTTTTTACGAGTGAAATGTCCAGCTAACTATAACACCCCTGAAACCTATGATTTTTTTCAGTGAATTTCTAAGGTTTTTTAAATGCTAATTCCTAACTATAACTTGTCTGAAACCTATTGTTTTTTCAGTGAATTTCAAAGGATTTTTAAATGCTAATTCCTAACTATCAGGTATGTGAAACCTATGGTTTTTTCAGTGAATTTCAAAGGTTTTGTAAATGCTCATTCATAACTATAACATATGGAAAACCTATGTTTTTTTAGTGAATTTCAAAGATGTTTTAAATCATAATTTTTAAATATATTTATTGTTTTTTCATATATTCTAACTATATATTTTAATCACTTTATTTTTAGATGTTATTTTTTAAATTGCATTACACATTTATGGTAATTACATTTATTTACACATAAATATATTTTTTTAATATTATATATTATCCATTATATACTTAAATTATTTTATTTATCTTTTTCTTTTTTTGGGGAGTTGCGCACTGTACGAACACCCTGCTCATTTACTGGACAAAACGTGTCCGTCATTTTATGGTCGTTGTGTAGGATCCGAGTAGGGTGAGCGACGGGTACGACTTCTCCAACGCGGTTGCTATGTGACCTGTGCGCGACGCCTGGTGCATACGCGAGATGTATGTATAACGTGACGGACACGCAGTAGTGCGTGACGTCATATGCATATCGGACGCGTGGGTGTGCTGCTTCCACGATTTCTTTAATGTTGGAAAACTTATTTCTATATATTTACTATAAATATTAAGAGAAGAGATTTTCTGAGGTTATTATGAAAATAATATTCTTTAACTTTCTTAAAAAGTACATAACTTTTTAATGCAATTTCACGAAGTCATGATGAACGCCAGCACGATGCAAGCAGGGTGCGTATTGAGTGTCCACATCCTACGCGCATCCTACGCGTAACCCATGTGACTTTAAAACTAAGATTTCATTGGTTCATTACACTTCCTATTGAAACTATTATGTTGTAATCTCCTTGTAAAGTCATAACTGAAATGGTATGTTCCTTACACCCCCTTCCCCCTTTACATTGTTATCAAGCCCATGCGCTTGAGTTAGAATGTTGTCTGAAAGGCTGGCGGTGCAGAGACCAAGACGTGAATAAACCAGCTCTTCTTCTACATCTGTGTTGCTGTGTTTACTTCTAACAATTTGGCGACGGGGCTGCGCGGGGGGCAGGTCCTGGTCTTCCCCCGTTTATACAGCACTGCCGTGAGCCAAGACACCGTTCTGTGAAGGAAACCGTGAGTCATAATGAAATTGGAAGCGTAATGATTTCCTCGACCGGCATAGAGTGAGAGACTGCTGGTGAGACAGTGTGCGCTTATTATCATACCGCATTGTGAGCGACGCCTTGTTTCCTGTGGTGTCTGGCTTAATAGACAATGACGGAAGGCGTGTTTAAAAGTGGTGTCTGCATTCAATTGGTGTGACCGGACAGAGCCCGCTCCGTGAACTGTCAGCCTGTGACACATGTACGAGTAGCATACGCGAAGGCGATAAACGTTACACGTTCCATTCTGAGAGATGAAACACAAAAGTTGAAATGCTACCGTTGTGGCAATCCCAATCACCTAGCTAGTAGTGTAAAGTGTTCAGCAAGGGGAGCTACGTGTAGGAAGTGCAACAAAAGGGGACATTTTACCAGGTTTGTCATGACATGAAAAAAGAGGTGACCCATGTTATTTTGGATGAGGAGGAACCTAGAGGGCACATTGTATTCCAGGTTAACGAACTTCTTGAAAGTTCTGATTGTAATTACCCTGAGTGTGAGATTATGCTTGACAATGTGCCCTATAATGTATATGCAGATTCTTGTTCACCCTACACACTTATAAATGAAACGACATTTAAATCAAGGTCTGTTGATAAAGAATATGAACTGTTACCCCCAGACATCAACCCAGGAGGATACAATCGTGACACCATACCCTTGGTAGGATTGGTCATTATGCACATCAGATTCAAGGATAGAGTCACGGTGGGAAAAGTGTATTTAAAAGAAAGGTTCATGCTTACTAGGGTGGAAACATCAAAAAGATCTAGGCATCAAATTAGATCCCAATGCCCTTGAGCCAGTATACTTGATAGAACAACCGAGCATAGGTACTGAGGTGTGTGAGGATTACCCCAAGGTATTTTCAAATGAGTTAGGATTATTGAAGGGTTTCCTCCATAAGATAAAACTGAAGAAGCATTACAAGCCTACGGTACATAAAGCTAGATCGGTGCCGTTGGTGTTGAGAGACTCATTAAAAAATGAATTGGAAAAATTGGAATCCATGGGGGTAATTGAAAAAATTGAGAGCTCGGAGTGGCTCGCCCCTATTGTGGTAGCTTCAAAGGGAGGTGGCAAAGGGATTCGTCTGTGTGTGGATCTCAGGGACCTCAATGCCAACATCTGGGTAGAGAGGCATCCTCTCCCTAGAATAAATGAAATGCTTAGTGTGTTGAAAGGTGCGAAATTCTTCAGTGTTTTGGACCTCTCGTGGTTTACCTCCAGGTTGCCCTACATCCAGAGTCTAAAAGCCTTACTTCCTTCATTACGCCGTTTGGGGCATACCAGTATTACTGTATGCCATTCGGGATGGCATCCGTGGCGATGGTTTTCCAACGCATTATGCAGCACATACTTGAAGGTCTTGGTAAAGTCCTGTGCTTCCAGGACGATATACTAATTTATGGAGACTCAGAGGGAGAGCACAACTTGAACTTGAGAGAAGTTTTGTGCAAATTGAGTAAAGCAGGTTTTACTACCCAAAAGGACAAGTGCAAGATAGGGGTGAAGTCTGTAACTTACCTAGGGCACACCATTTCAGAAGAAGGAATTACGCCTAAAACCAGCCTGGTGGATGCAGTAATGTTAGCGCCCACTCCTACTAACAAGGATGAGCTTAGATCCTTCCTGGGATTGGTGGAGTACATGACCAAGTTCATCGAAAACTTTTCTAGTCACACACGCACAATGAGGGAACTTTTGAAAAAGGGTAGTACTTTTGTGTGGAGTTGTGAGTGCCAAGAGGAATTCAAGTATGTAAAATCAGCCATTGCCAAGGCACCCACCTTAGGCATGTTTGATCCCAATGAAAAAACCACACTGACTACAGATGCAAGTAGCAAGGGCCTAGGGGCATCCCTTACTCAAAGGGTTGGAGGATGCGAGAGAGTAATTGCTTTCGCTTCCAGGGCACTGAAGGACCCAGAATCTAATTACTCTACCATCGAAAGGGAAGACCTAGCGTGTTATTGGGCAATAAATCACTTTAAATTCTTCCTATGGGGGATCCCCTTTAACCTGAGGACTGACCATAAACCGCCAATTCCCTTATTCTCTACAAAGAACATTGAGAGGGCCACAACACGCATTGCAAAATGGATTTTGGCATTACAAGGTTACAATTTCACCATGTGTTATGTGGCGGTGAGAAAAACACCATAGCAGACTGCATGTCTAGGTTGCCCATTCAGGGGGAGGACCACGTGGGTGATCCACCAGAGGAGGCCATTCTCATAGTAGGACACCCAGCAATCAGTAAGGAGGAGTGGGAGAATGAATCCCAAAGTGACCAGGTGTTGAAGGAAGTGAGGAAGTTTATTGAGGATGGGTGGCCTGAGCATAACATTGAGTTAGCTGAAAACCTTAAACCATATTGGGCAGTGAGAAATGAGTTATCCCACATGAATGGTCAGGTATGGAGAGGGAATAAAGTCATTCCTCCGGGTGGCATGAAAGGCAGGATCATAGTGTTAGCGCACGAAGGTCATCCTGGAAGAAGCATGACGAAGAGTAAGGTCAGACAACATTATTGGTTCCCTAGGACGGATGGGTTGGTGGAAAGCACGGTAAAAGACTGTGAAGCGTGTGGAAGTTGTGACAAATCTAAAGTAATACACAAGGCACCACTCATTCCGGTAGGGGTACCAAATAAACCGTGGGACAAGTTGGGGATTGATATAATAGGTCCCATGAACTTACTTAACACCAAGCAGAGGTTTATGTTTGTAATCATAGATTACCACTCTCATTGGATCAGTACAAAATTTGTACCTTCAATAACTACACAAGACTTGATGGAGTTTTTGCAGGAAGTGTTCGCAACAGAAGGTATACCGAGCACCCTGGTGACAGATAATGGCGTTCAATTTACGTCGGATGTAATGAAAAAGTTCTAGTCAGAGTTAGCCATCACACATATAAGAACACCTTTTTACTGTCCTAAAGCTAATGGCATGGTGGAAAGGGCAAATAGGATGTTGAAGAACTCTATTCAAATGGCCGTTTCAAAGCATGAACCTGTAGAGGAAGCTATAAGGAAAACACTATGGTCATATCATTCTTCCCCTAATGCTGTGACAGGAGTGTCTCCGTTTGTATCCCATAAAGGGAGGAATCCAGGGTCAAAGCTCAGCCCCAACTGGTTGAATGGTGGTAGTCCGGTGTGGGTGGACAGGGAGTCTGTGAAAGGAAAAGTGGATTTACATCAAATGGATTACAAAACCAGGTACGACCAGAAGTGGGGCACCACTAGCAGGAAGTTCCATGTGGCACAATGGGTTGTGGTTAAAAGACCTGTTATTGGACGGGCAAAAGTGTCCTCTTTCTCCAAACCAGCTAGAGTACAGAGAGTGAACAATAACTCGCTGGTGCTGGAAGACGGAAGCACATGGAGCATAGACAATGTAAGTGCGAGTCCCCTGATGTGTGCGTTCCAATGGCTGACTGTGAGGAAAACCAGGATGTTAATCTTCCGGACCTTCAAGCGGCCAGAGAAACCAGGGTGCGCCAACCACCAGGTTGGCAAAAGGACTATGTAACTTAAGGGCTGTTTAAGTATAGCTTGCCTCCCCCAGAGGACTGTTCATAACTATTGTTATTTTCCTTACAAAGGGAGATGTGTTGTAATCTCCTTGTAAAGTCATAACTGAAATGGTATGTTCCTTACACCCCCTTCCCCCTTTACATTGTTATCAAGCCCATGGAATGTTCGTGGGGCGCTTGAGTTAGAACGTTTTGTGAAAGGCTGGCGGTGCAGAGACCAAGACGTGAATAAACCAGCTCTTCTTCTACATCTGTGTTGCTGTGTTTATCATAGGACTTATTAAAACTTTTCTGAGGGAAAGACTTCCTGGGAAGATCTACTGCTCTTTCTTTTTTGGAGAAGAGATTCATTTAAAGATACTATGGCTGCTAATCCACCATCATCCTTTCCACCAGGCTTAAAAAAGGGGACTGCAACAAAAGTAACTTGCCGAATATGCAATGAAGTGCTTTCAAGGGGAGACCCCAACAAAAAGTACTCATGCAGAACTGCAAGTATGTGGAAGCACTTGCAATCTAAGCATCCGGTCAACTTTTCAAAGGAGGAGTTAAGGAGATTGAGAGAGGCTCCTCCTGCTTCATCAGAAGACCCGAGTACGAGTGGACCAACACTATCAACCTCTACCGCAAACCCTGATATTCGTCTTCAATTTGGGAAACTTAGAACGAGCTGTGTAAAATGTGGACGGCTGATAGCATATGGAGAGCAGTCGGTGTATCTAGTGTGTCGAGCTGTTGACCACCATCATTGTTAGATTTCTTTTCTCCTCTCCTCCCAGTTTTTAGTTCTCTTTTCCCAGTTCTCATGTTTTCCCATGTTTTAAAAAAACAAAAAAAAATACAAAATTGTTAAAAAAAATCCCAAATAAACAAAAACAAGAAGAAGAAAAAAAAAGTTATTTTCAGAACTAACTACTCTGGTTAAAGAAAGGTCTAAACTAGTATGCTAGAGTGTGAAAGTTGAGATGAATGTATGTGTAGTGCTTAATTGACTGTAAAGATACATTTCTGATGTGTGGTGAATGCATAAGTGCAGAATTATAAGGAAGTGCTGCAGCATGACACTGTAAACTATTTAACTACATCGTGCTGTGGTACTTCCGAAGCACAGGGATGTAAACATATGTACATAAGTATGTTGCAACTCCGTGCTTCCCTCTGCACAGCTACAGAAACTGCAGGCATGTGGTGACACAGGCACCCTAGCACCATGGTGCAAGGATGTCATGTCATGTGGAGATTATTTTTGTGCAAGAAGGGACACCTTCCTGCACAAAAACAATCAGTAAAGGCATTTTTCTCCTTTAATATATGCTGTGCATTCCAGCATATATTGAAAGTGATAAAATGAGGAGAAGTGAAAACAATTGTCCTCGTTGTGCTTTGCTACACCAATAGAAGGATGGTGTAGCATTCACAAACATGTCCAGATTTATGATTTCTGATAAATCTGGAAATGTGTCTTGTTTTATGAGTGTTCTGTGCAAACATGCACAACAAAACCTACAGAACACCTTTTTAACGCAAAGTACTGTGTATAATGAGATTATATTAACATGGAAAAGAAAAGGTATACAGAATGCCTTTTCCTCACCTTATGAATAAGAAAGAAAGTTAATGGCTAGGCCAATTATTATTATAGGAGTACATTTTGCTACTGATAACAGAGAGCAAGATACATTTACAACTACTTACGTTTTAGGGAACTGATAGGACATGTTTATATATTACTGAAGGGAAGGGATGTGACCTAATATGACATTTGCAAAAACACTGACTGATGTGGTTTAAATTAAACAGTTTAATTTCTTTTAATTCTGAAATTATCAAGACCTGCAGAAGAACCATATTAGTCTATTCTGTAGTATACCATATATCTTGCAGACAGGTGTTCTGAAGCTGTCCCCTATTTTATACCTTTTTGCATTGCAATTTTCTGACAGACATCTAGTCCATCCATGTTCCTTTTCTTCCACTGTGTGGAAACACAGTTCATCCTCCATTTTAAGACTTACTAAAACTTACCACAACAGTAATACACGTAAAAAACAGTACACATTTTATTCACTTGTTTTTTATAATCTAAATGGTGGTAAATTTGATATTTTAAAATTAAAATCTGTAAAAAAAAGAAAAAATAGTTATAACATATAATAATACATTTTTTAACAGCACAGCATAATTTTAACATTTTACAAAGTAATTTCTTTGCCTTTATTGCTGTTCTCAGAATATATTGAATTTCACTAGAAACAGTGATTTCAATTGTACTCATCACATAACAGCGGGCAAAAAAAAAACAATCAGTTAGATTGTTTAAAAAAACACCAATAATACATCTATAGTAAAATGCTAGATAATATAAAGCACACGCATATAAAATGATTACTGCTAAGAAAATTTTATAACTTAAATGTATAAACACTATAAATATTGCCTCTTAAAATTATACACAGAGACAATGTGCAACAAAAAGTCCATAATTCAAAGAAATACATTCCCTTGAGGCCAAATTGTATTTTTGCAGTAATTTCTATGTAAATTGTACAATGATAATCCTATAAAATGATAACAATAAATTCCTCAGAGGCTGAATTATCTTCTCAAAACTTTGGCTTTAAAAATATTAGATAGGAATTTTGGCAATTCGAAAGGCAAACATTGTTTGAAAACCAACTCAGCATCATTACAAAGACTCCAGCCTTTCTCACTTTTGAGATATGCAGTGTAATGTCCTGATGTTATTGAAGGACCATTGTGTAAAATTATCGCTACTGCTACAAAAGTCCTTCCAGATATTGATAGTTGTGTAGCAACAAAATGTTTTATTTAAGTGTCCAATTTTCTTCCATCAGCTGTACAAAGTTGCATCATTAAAATTATATATTTTCCATATCTTTGGATAAATAATGTTGATAACATTTCTGATTTGCATTGCCTACACTCCATGTTTTGGTTTGCAGCTTTAACTAATTTACTGAAAGACACTGATTTACAGTCTGGTAATGTCAAATATAAAAATCTTTCAGTGTACACATTAGTGCTACATGTATACATACAATTTTCACATTGATGTTCCCATTTATAACAAAGGCCAACATTATTCTCTATGTCTACACCTTCATTTTCCAATTCTGTAAGCTTGTACATTAGAAACTCCTGGGCATCTTTTTGGATATTTTGTGTAAATTGTGTAGAACCAGAACATACATCCAAAAGATTACGAACATCAGAAACGCTTTGTATTTTACTTTTTTCTGTTCTCAATTTTTCATAAAGAGAATGTAACAAGGAACAAAATATTTTTTCCTGATTCTCCATAATTTACTGTTGCAAACCTTCAATAAAAAAATAACATTGACCACTACATTAGCATAGCCAAGTCAAATTAATCTTTATTTTGGTGATGACCATAAAAGATAATGCATATAAAGACTTTGTTAAAAAACATTTTGTAATTGCACATATAGTATAACAACTCATTACATAAATCAGAAAGTTTATTAAAACAGTTTAAGAACAAGTAAAACGGTTTAAAAGGGTTGCTATACAATTAAAAAGATGCATTGGGCAAAAGGCTATATAAGGCTATCGGTTTTGTGGCTGGGGGCGTTGGTAGACTTAATGTGAGACCATCGCCTCCGCCACACAGCATGCCAAAAGTGTGATACCGAAAAAACTAATGAGATAGAGGTATCAGATTTCAGTGCTCTATAGGCATCCTTGTAATGTACGAAGCCTAAATTACGGCACACTTGTACAAGCCAACGTTTCCTGATACATTTGTATGTTGGGCAAAAAAACAGAACATGGATTTAATTTTCAATTAGAGCACCGCAGGTTGGGCATTCAGATGGAGTGTTAAGGGACCATTTTGCAGTCACAGCCATGGGAGGAAGGGTACCAAATCTAAATTGGACGTAAAGTTTTCTTGCTGCCCATGGATCAATGTAGTCCAAAAAGTTCTCGAATTTGTACTCCACTTTAATATCAAAAAATTCTGAGGTCAATCTGCCAGCCCTGCTGTTAAATGTGGCAGCCAGTCTGTTTGCCCTGTACAGGTTGACCAGATCAGTACGTGACAAGTTAGGAATAGCTAGTTCTGGATTATGCCAGAGAGCTGGGATACCGAGGATTACACTCATAGTTTTTATATAAGCGAACCATGGTATTCCAGCAATGCCGGGTAGGCCCAATAGTTGTTTGACTTCATTTTTGTAACAAGCCCACTCCGACGTTATCCACAGCCTACGCCAATAGAGTAGTGGCCTCAGCGCAACTTCATCTTGTACGGGTCTAATGCCAAGATCCATTCTAAGAGGGATTAAAGGAGTGCTGGCCGGAAGGGCCAGTAGGGATCTAAAAAATTAGTTTTCAGCTGTGGTGATATCGTTAATCTTGGAGTGGCCCCATAATTCGGCCCCAAATAAGATTGCATCCCGAGCTTGAGCTCTGTAAATTTCCATAATGGGGGCAATAGGTTTTATGGTGGAGGCCTTGTGGATTTTAAGGATACCACCACATAGCTGGGTAAGGCATAATTTTGCCTTAGCTAATTGAGGACACCAATCCATATTATCCGTTAGAGTAACCCCTAGATATTCAAAAATGTTTAACCTGTCTAAAATGACACCATTTAAGCGGGGACTCGGACGGGAGGAATTAGGAGGGTTGCAAATCACATATTTAGTCTTTTGTGTATTGATGTCCAAACCTCTCACATGGCAGAATTCTTAGAAGCTGTCCAGGGCACGTTGAATTCCCATCTGTGACTTTGACAGCAAAAGGGTGTCGTCCGCAAACATTAACGCCACCACCTGTTCGTTGTTAAGTTTGGGGGCATCAATGTCTTTGGTTCCCCTTAAATGGGTGACCAGTCCATTTACCTAGAGGGGGAAACGCGTGGCTGCCAAAACACACCCCTGCCTGATTCCTCTACTAACGGGAAACCTAGGCATCAAGTTACCCGATTTGCCACTCCTGACTTGAGCAAAATTGTCTAAATGCAATCTCTGTACAACCCCAAGACGGGAAGGGGGGAACCCCATTTCTGAAAGTACCGCCCAAAGAGTTTGACGAGGTACCAAATCAAAGGCGGCCTTAAGGTCAACAAAAATTAGGTAGAGGCTGCCACCCTCTACCCTCACGGTTTTCCAATAAAGACATAATAGTCGTGATAGTTGGTCCACATTGGAAGTTTTTTCCCTGAAGCCCGCCTTGTATGGGCTGAGTATGTGTTGGTCTTCAATCCATACCTGTACCCTGTCTAAGATGATGCAGGAAAAAAGTTTTTGGCTGACATCTATCAGACTAATCGGGCGGTAATTGACTGGGAGGAGTGGGGAGCCCTTTTTGAAAATTGGGATTATTTCGGCACCAGCCCATGTCTCGGGAATGGGGGCGCCGTTAATTATAGCGTTAAACAATAGCAGAAAGTAAGGGATCCATATTTCGAGTTGATCCTTATAGAGGTCCCCAGGAATTTTATCTAAACCTGGGGCTTTGCCCAGGGGGAGATTATTTATGGCTAATTCCACCCCAATGAAAGTTATAGGAGTAATACTCTCCTTTGGGTCATAGGGATTCTGGTTAGGGGATGTTAGAGGGGCATAAAGATTCTGATAGTATTCTATCCACTGATCCGGTGCTATATTAGGGTCATCTGCCACTAGGCCCCATTTAGTATCTGATCTAACTATTGCCCAGAAATCCATCATATCCCTTTTATTTAGGGCTTCTTTGATACTTTCCCATTTTTCTGATTCCCAGGATTGTTTTGCCTCCCTTATCGCTGCTTTGTAATCGATTCTCCTGGACGCCACCAGTATCCTATCGCCACTTTTTAAAGACTCCAGAAGTGCAGATTTAACCCCCTTACATTTTGAGTTGAACCATGTTAAAGCCTTCTGGGGTTTTCTTCAGTTATATACCACAGAATTAAAAAGGTTGGCTAAAGTAGTCACTAGAGTCGTATGTACCTGGATGATGGAAATCATCCTCCTTTCTTGGTTCTCAGCGAGGGAAAGAATGAGGTCTGAAAGAGCTTTACAGATGGCATTGTAAGTGGATCTCATTTTATCCGGGGATTTACTAATCGTCGGCCATTTTAAACATCTCCTGTCATTAGTAAGTAGGGGAGGATTGGGAATTGCTTCGTTGTATTGTCTACAGGAATTGGATAATTGTCAGGGTTTAGGACATCGCGCGCCTGCCAGAACTATAGTTCCCAGGATACTCAGGGCCTGAACTACAATTCCCATGGTTCCCGGCGGTACTGCAGGATATCACAGGGCGGAGCCGGGTGATCGGGGCTCGTGATTCCAAGTTGGCAGCGGGAGCGGCTGTTCCCTAGTGTTCCGGTAATCCTGTCCTATTTCAGAAGGATCTGTATCCAGTCTACGTCCTTCGGAGTAAAGGAAGCATTTCCAGTATTTGGTAACGGGCTGGCTAGTGCGTTTTGTGTACTTTTGCTATTGTTGGTTCGGAACGATTTCTAAACTCATTTCTGTGCGTCGCGGCTGTGAGGACACTAAGACACGAACTTTCGCTTGTATTGCGCTCTGTGTTTGAGCCTCTCAGAGGTGTGCTTTGTTCTTTGGGTTTGGTCACTCATTCAAGTGGCGGAGTGCAGGGGGGAGAGGACCTCCGCATTACCGTCATGAATACATGACGTGGAAAGTACTTTACCCTATGGAATATAAATGCCAAAGCGGATGGCAGTAGTGAAGGAACTACGCCATGCCGTGTTTGGTTTAATCTTGTTTACTTCTGGTACAGTGGAGATAAACTTTGCGCTTTCATAGCACAGGAGGATTCAGCTGGCTGAAGCTGGGACTCTTTTATTATCTCTATGCACGGGGGTTTGTTGCACGTACATTGTGCATTTCTTATCTTGGACTGAATTTTTTTTGTACATTTTATTAGAACTATCTTCAGAGCTTTCAGCATTCAGGCTATGGGGTATGTTTATTGTGATAACTAGTGATATATGCAGATGCAGTTCACCACATATATTCATAAGGTTTTATATGTTTGTGCAGGATAGAAGGAAGTCAGAAGAGACCGGTATGAAGGTGTATGCACACGGTTTCCTACAGGTGAATCAAAGCGTCTTTTGGCTAGTGAGATTGTAATGAGAGTAGGGTTAAGAATTGTATTAACCGTTGTATGTTTTTTCTTGCAGCTTCTTATCCCCTGCTGTCCCTTCCTTCTTCCCTTTATTCTTTTGGGTTTTTTCCCCTTTTGGGGTTTTTCCCTCACCGTATCATCTGAACACCCTGTGATGTAATTTAGGGTGTTCGGAAGGTCCGGAGGTGAAGCATTGTTTCTGCATACAGATCCTGCGGAGTGCAATCCTGACAATAATGGTAGTCTAAAGAGAAGCGTTAAAGCATTGTGGTCACTGTCATGGTGAACAGAAACCACAAAGTCTTCTACAGAAGGCCAGGCTCTTGCCTCTACCAAAATATAGTCGATGCAAGAGGTCTGGCCGGGACGATTTTAAGTAGGGCACCCAAGTAGGTCGGACTGTGCACAGCCATTGCAAGCTCTTAAGGAATGTGCAAGAGTTAGGGAGTTGATTTGAATTACAAGGGGGGTCTTAATCAATGGAATTAAAAGATGAGGGATGGACCACTGGTCATCCTCCTCTCTAGAGATACTCTCAATAGTACCAGGTAATGGTTCAAACTGACAGTTGAAATCGCCAGCTACAATCAGCGAACCCTTTCCCGCTAGGGAGTATGTAAAATCATCCAAAGCTGCCACTGTGGGTGATTCGCTCCCTAGTCTACAAGGGCGAGAATATATATTAACAAGGATCAGGGTAAAATCATTAGGAAAGCTAATGATAGGCATTGTAAGTCTATTGTGGGGGTGGTAATTTGGGAGACTGCGCAGCCCAAATGGGATGCGATAAAGATGGTTAGACCCCCAAACGGTCTCCCTCTAGAGCCGATAAGGGCTACATTGTTCACCGTGTGAAACCCCTGCTTAGTTAACTCTTGCCTTGCCCATGTCTCTTGGAGTCGACAAATGTCGTATTGGTTGATAAATTGGTTCCATTCTGGGCAAATTAGCTTTTTTGAAATACCCGCCACATTCCATGATAGGATTTTAAGTTTGGTGGTAAGTGGATCTGTTGGGCTACTGCTAGTCTGTTGGGTGCTTATTAGAAGGTTGTGGGACTGCGAAAGGTTATAGAAATTGTCTCGACCCTTATTAAGGGAAGAGATAGCCATATTTGAACAGGCTAAAGAATGACAGGAAGACAATGGCGAACCATTGGTGAAACTCTTAGGGGCAGAACACGGTGGTGTGAAAGACGCCCCAAAATGAGCAGGTTGTGGAGTGTCTAGGTAGGGGTTTATTAGTCCATGTATAGTGGTCTTAGGTAATACTTGAGTAGAATTAAAAATAGGTGGTACTTGTTCTTCCAGTCAATCTACATCCTCTAGAGGAGCAATGCGGTTATTAAGGGAAATGCGTAAAGAAGTCAGGTCTTGGTAGTGCCTTGGGGGCAGATGTTGAGATCGTATTGCATCTAGAATTAGCGCTCTAGTAGGGCTAATTTCACCTAACCTGTTGGTAGGGGGATAGAAAGATCCAAGATTGAATGCAGTTATAGATGTAGAATTTCCCTGGAGAGGTACCAATGGGGTAAGGACTATTTGCGTGAGTTGGCGGTCTCTAAAGTTAATAATCACGCAATCGCCAATGATATTTTGTTCTGTAGGTCCCACCTAGGCAACTCTCCTTACCATCAAAATTTAATTGGCCAGCTCGTATGGAACATTTTTTTGCTTAGCCAGCCAAAATAAAACGTTGTTACGGAGATCCAACTGGGTCTGCCTAGAAGTGTTTGAGAGTTCGGGGATACCTGTTAGTATGATCACATAAGGGGAAGCTGCAGGGGGAAGATCTATCGTCGGGAGAGTTCCAGTGGTGTGTTGTAGCAAGGTCTGTAATACATTTAAGGATTGGAGCCACCTCCTCTTTTATAATTGCCCTACACTGGGCAACTAAGTCAGATAATAATGTATCTATCCAAGAGGGATAGGAGGGGTTGGATGGAGGAGGCAGGGGTGTAGTAGATAGGGATGGATTACCATTTGGCTGACTGGAGCTTGTTGTCTGCTTCCCCTTAGCCTTTCTACATCTGGTCCCACCCTTACTCCCTGTTCTTTTTTTCCAGTAGTTCGACCTATGACATTTGTTCCTTCCCGTATATCATTAAGACGTTGGGTTAGGTTAGAGGTACTAACTGGAGAGGAAAAGGCCTCACTAGAAGTTGCAATATCGTCAAGGGCTGGCTCAATGGGGGGGGGGGGGGGGGGGGGGGTAATAGGTACCAGTAGTGATAAATCTGGTGTTATAGATAGTCGACGTTCAGTATTCGCTATTTCGGTGTTTACTGCACCAATTGCTTTTTGGAGCATTAGATCTATAGCAGTGGCGGGTTTTGTAACAGAGGAATTAGTATGGACTCTAGGGAGCTTAGGTGCACAAGCTCGGTTCCCTTGAATACGTTTAGGGGGATTTGGTTGGATCATCTTGTCCAGGATGGATTAGATCAGATTTAAAGAGACAAACAATATTAGAGAGTCCCGTATTCAGAATATACAAAAAAATGACGATGGAAAGTCAACAATACCTCAGTCCATTTAAATAATGCCCCTACTCCAGATAAAAGAGAGGTGGCCCAGCCCAGCCCAGCCTCTTCCGGGCGATGACGGGCAAGGACGGGCCCGCCCTTGGCCCGGGCTTCGCCCGCGCAGCGGGAGGTGCAGTCGGATTTCAAGGCTGTTGGTCGCCTCTTGCTGATGTCACTATGCGGCGCCTTCACTGAGGATGCTGGGAAGTGAAGTCCCCGGTTGGGAACTCCGGCCGTTTCCCTCACAGTGCTTAGGGTGAATAACTGGTCCCCTGGCCCCTACTGGAGTCACTCAAGGAATGCCGTTCCCCTCACGGCTGGCAAGAAAGGTGCTGGTCGGTGTCCCGCGCAGCGGGTGGTGCAGTTGGATTTTAAAGGCTGTTGGTCACCTCTTGCTGATGTCACTAGGCGGCGCCTTCACTGAGGATGCTGGGAAGTGGAGTCCCCGGTTGGGAACTCCGACCATTTCCCTTACGGCACTTAGGGTGAATAACTGGTCCCCTGGCCCCCACTGGAACCTCTCAAGAAAGTTGCTGGTCGGTGTCCCACCTTAGCATAGCAGTTGACACCAGACTATTTTCAAACTGATAACCAACAATCTCTTCGACAGTGTCCTTTTTCTTTTTGCTTGCAATCAAAACATTATCTTGTTTTTTTCTCTTCTCTACACCTTCAGTACAGATATTCCCATACCTTCTTTTCCAAGCAACCACATGCTTTTCAAATACAGGATATTGACTTACATTAGGAGCATATGTTCTTCTTAACCTATTGTACTATTTGACACAGTTGGCATCTGCAGTAATCTTAGTATCATCAAAATCAATCAAAAGCAAACCAGATAATGTTCTGACTCGCAACAAAGCAACATATGCCATGCCTTCTTTAAACGCAGAATTTCAAATGATCACCAAAGTACTGTCAACACATAAACCTTGAGATTTATGAATAGTCATTGCCTCTGCCAGAGAAAATGGAAACTGTTTTCTAAGGACATATACATCTTTAACAAGCAAAAAAACGAACAGAGCAACGACCAATTTGTTTCACTTCTTCAATCTGATCAAATTTAATCTTTAAGAATTCAATTCCATCGCCGGAGGAACATGGCGGCGGCAGGCTAACGGCTGCTGCGAGGCTCTGATCCCGAACGCCCTGAGATGAGCTCTAACTCGGTCTCTACGCCTCACAAACGTGGATTGTTGCAGTTTATTAACTGGTGAGATGGAAAGCTATGTTTAAATAGTTGTTTCGAGCGTTTTCATTGAGTTTCCCCCGCTTTCTCCCCTTTTCGGATCGTGAGTCTGCAGAACGCGGAATGCGGAGGCACTAGGACCCACGCGATGTATTGGGCGTGATGCGAGAGCGAGAGCGGTGGTATGCCGAGGAGCTGAACACCGGGCAGCTGCACCGGATTACGAGTGAGGAGGACAGTGAGTTTACGAAGTCGGGGAGAATAGGTCACGGCAGAAATACCACACGAGCAGTGAAAGATACCGGGCTGCGGGTAAGCTGTTATAACATATGGCTGCGCTCGAGAGCAGCCTTCTGGTATCGAGCAAGTGCATTTACGTACCGAGTTCCTTTCTCAGTGACCTCTACCAGCGGTGATTTGGTTGATTGCATGGAGGTAGATAAGGATTTTACTGAGTCACAGAATGTTATCCCCGTTTTAGAAGGTACTAGTAGAGGTGAAATAACAGTTGGGGGGTCCGCACTTGCCTGTTCTCCAGAACTAGTCCTTAAAGAGGTTGCTGTTAATAGTGAAAAAAGAAGTGTAGTAAAAAATCGCTATCAGCTACGTTCCAAACAGGAGCTTAAGAAGAAAGGAGTTCTTAACCCTATTGACCTGGTCGAAGGAGGGAGCAGTGGGCCGGTGCCTATTTCACCCCATAAGCAAAGCAGGAAGGGGGGGACAAAAAGAGGAAAATCTAAAGGGTCAAAACAAACACAAATACCTAGAGGGACCCCCTCACTAAAAAGCTACTTTAAAATTATGGAGCAAGCAGTGTCCTCTAAAGCGAATAATATAGAAAATAACACAGAGGATGGAGAAGTGAATAAAGATTTACATGGAATAGAGAATTCCACAAGAAATATAACTGATAAATCAAATATGACAACGGACTCCCCTCTCCTAGTTACTTTCCCTCTGAGCAATAAGTATGCGGTTTTGGATTCAGCTAATTTTGGAGAGACATCGGGGGTAGCTGCACAACCTCCCTCTAATCATAACAGTGAACAAGGTGGAGAAAGTCTACCGAATGGTGAACAAGTGATTCAAGCTGCGGAATCCCTATCTAATAGCTCTTTCACATTGCCTATACCTAATCTGGAAAGTAACGGTTCATCCTTTCACTAGAATGAGGAAGCTGGGGCAAGTGGAGGAAGTGGAACAGCAGAGGATAGGTTGGGCTCCCTACTGCATACCCTGAGGGTAGATTTGTTGGGCAGATTTGAATTCTCTGAAAAAAATCAGAGGGGACTACATGATAGATTCGACCTTTTGGAGCCTAAAATTGAAGGCATTAGTGCTAGGACTAGTGTCCTAGAAGGAAAAGTGACATCTCTTACGGAGTCTTCTAAAGTGAATTCTAAAGATATAGAAGCCTTAAAAGCTCAGAACCGTACCCTAACAATGGACCTGGAAAGGTTGGAAACCCAGAGTCGACGAACAACTTGAGGATCCTTAAAATTCCGAAAGGGGTTGAAGTAGAGGATATAAAAGGATTTGTATGTAGACTGTTACGTGAAGACATTCGAAAGGATTGTCCGGATATTAATTTGGAAGCGGAGATCCAGCGGGTCCACAGAGATCCATTTAGGTTGCACCCTGACCAAAAGGCACGCAGGAAGATATTGGTATATTTTCAAACCTATAGTGTTAAAGAACTGATTCTCACTAGATGTCTGTCCCGCACCTCTCTACATTTTCGAGCCAATCTTTACCAAATCAAGTCAGATATAGGTAGTAAGACAGCCCAAAGACAATGGGAGCTTGGTTCCAGAATGCCAGAACTGCGCTCCATGGGGGCACAAGTGCAAATGAAATTTCCAGCTCTCCTCAAAATAATGTGGAACAATAAAATGTATATGTGCCATTTCCCTGAGGAAGCTGATGCAGTGTTAGCTAGGATGAAGGAGCAGACAAAATAATCTGCACTATGATTGTATCATTATTTAGCTTAATTCTAGTTAAGAAAGGTGTGGGGGAAAAAAAAGTGTGGTGTGGTGTGCTTAAGTGAAAAAGGAAAAAGGGGGGGAAATAAATAAATAAATAAATAAATATACATAAGGGGAATAAGAGACCTGCACTTTTCTATAGGCGGGGCATCAGGGGTCCAGGGCCTCCTAGGGCGTAATTTCGCCAATCAGGAAGGTAGGGTTCCTCGGGGGGAGGGAGGGGTGGGTTCACAGGGGTGGGGGAAAAAATCAGACAAAAAAGTCCTCATTTGCCATAAAATGTTATTCTTCTTTTGAATTCAAATGCTATCATAGGTTACTATGCTCTTTGTTGGCCATAAATGGAAGGAGAGTAAGTTTATATGATGTCTCAATCTAGATATACTAAAATCCTTTCCTGGAACTTGAATGGTTTAGGGAGCCGTAAGAAACAATTAAATATTTCTCATTTTCTGAAAAATACTGGAGCTTCTATAATCCTTTTACAAGAAACCCACCTGAAAGCAGAGGAATGTAGGAAAATTTTCATTAGGTACAAATGGGTTCAGGATATTTTGTGTTCAAAACAAACGGGTACCACGAGAGGTGTGGCAATGATAATTAGCGCCAATAAAGGAATTGATGTGCATGATTGGGCCACAGATCAGTCAGGAAGGTGGTTGGCTGCAATAGTCTCAATAAGTACAGTTAAGTTTTTATGTGGGGTTTACTATGGTCCAAATGAGGATAATGCTTGTTTTCTATAGAAACTAGAAAAATATATGCTTCAGTATACAATCCCTATCGTGTTAGGAGGTGATTTTAATTTACTACTAGATCCCGAAGTAGATCGCACCTCGAAAGCTAAATATAACTGTCCAAAAAAATCCCTCTCAACTTTGAAGAACATTATGAAAGATTATATGTTGTGTGATGTGTGGAGAGTCAAACATGGCACCCAAAGAGAATATTCTTTTTATAGTAAAAAATACCATCAGTTCTCTAGAATAGATTTTTTCCTGCTTGATCGATCGTTATTAGCGAATATCCATTTTATTTCTTACATTCCGATTGGTTTGTCAGATCACTCAGTGGTTGAGTTAAACATCAATATCCAAAATAATTTTTCAGAATATAGGTGGACATTGGACAGGACTATTTTGCTAAATGAAATGTTTAATATTAAAATTAAGGAAAAGTTATTCGGATTTTTTGAGTTCAATTATGAATCAGCTCCGGATCATATTATATGGGATGCACTTAAATCTTTTATAAGAGGAATATACGGCTCTCAAATGACCTTAAATAGGAAGCTCAATAAAGAAAAGGATATTAAGAAGCTCAGTTTGATTAAAATAAAAGAATAGCAGCTTCTCTCTGCTATTTCTGATGATAGAATTAATGTACCAAGACTGGAAAAGGAATTATTAGATCTACAAATAAA
The DNA here is from genome assembly GCF_964263255.1 of Lissotriton vulgaris. NCBI lineage: Eukaryota > Metazoa > Chordata > Amphibia > Caudata > Salamandridae > Lissotriton > Lissotriton vulgaris. Next base: position 343,698,572 of record NC_141689.1, on the reverse strand, counting down.
TTTCAGATTAAGAACTGAAAAAATACTTAAAGATAAATGGGAAGTAAGTAAACTACGCAACTTTGAATATGGTGAGAAATGTGGATCTTTGTTAGCGTGGAAAGCTAGGACGGAGAGAACAAGAAATAATATCAAATCCCTGATACAACGCGGGACCGGTGTAGCCTTGTCAGAAGACGGAGAGATTAAGAAGGAAGCTAGATCTTTCTACGAAGAACTTTACCTAGAAAAAATTAATCGTCCAGCTGAGGAACTAGAAACCTTGTCGATCTTGAGAGACCTACCACAGCTGAGCGATACAGATATAGCTCTCTTGGCAAAGGAAATATCTGAAGGAGAGATCAGATCCCAACTGAAGAAGATGGCAAGAAATAAAGCCGCAGGTCCTGATGGACTCCCAATAGAGATCTATAAGGATAACATTGAAGAAATTTTAGTTCCACTACAGAAATTATTCCACAAAATTTTTATTCAGGGAGGACAAATACCGTCTTCTTGGTTAGATGCCACAATTTCACTAATTGCGAAACCGAATAAAGATCCGGAAAAAATAGAGTCGTATCGACCCATTTCACTCTTGAACTCTGATCTAAAAATTTATTCCGGAATTTTAGCAAGCAGACTGGCTAACGTTATAAAATCTATCATCCATCCAGACCAGAGGGGATTTATTCCTGGTCGCCAATTGAATGAACTTACGTTTCAAGTAATTGGTGCTATAGACGCAATAGAGAAGAAGAAGCCACTCGCTAATGTTGCAATAGACGCAGCCAAAGCCTTCGATCAAGTGAATTGGCTTTTCCTATGGAAAGTGTTGATGAAATTCGGCTTCCCTGAGACTTTTATTAATGGTGTTGAAACTTTATATAGGGGCCCGAGAGCAAGGATCTTGGTAAATGGTGGTTTGTCAGACTGGCTGAACATTTGTAGAGGAACAAGGCAAGGATGTCCCTTGTCTCCATTATTGTTTGACATATATATTGAGCCTTTTGTTTGTTCCTTAAGACAAGATCCAATAATTATCCCGTTTAAAATAGGAGAATTAACAATCAAGACAGCTTTATATGCAGTTGACCTTCTCCTTTATACTTCAAACCCATCAGAAGCAATACCAAGACTATTTAAACTTGCTGAGGATTTTGGTATTGTTTCAGGATATAGTATTAATAGAGATAAAACTGATGTTATGTGTTGGAACAATCCAGTCCCTATCCCAGAAGCTAAGTTTAAGATGAGATATCTGGGTATTCAACTCACTCACAAACTAGAAGAAATTCCCAAGACCAGCTGGGAAGCCGTGATAAAAGAGATTACAAAACTTTTATCTAGATGGAACTCCCTGCCTTTAAACATTTATGGTAGAGTGAATTTATTCAAAATGATCATCTTACCAAAGGTAACGTTTCTTTTTAATTCTATCCCCTTAGTATTCAATAAAAAAGATATTCTTAATTTGCAAGGTAGGATAGAATCTTTTATCTGGGTGACAAAATCTTCAAGGATAGCTTGGAAGAAGTTGAGGAGAGGATTAAAACTAGGTGGCCTTGCTCTTCCAGATTTATTACTCTACTGCTATGCCTTCCAGTTTAAAAATTTCAGACTTTTAGCCAATAAATTGGACTTTACTTCTCACGGTATACTCTTTCAGGCTATGCTGCTAGACCTCCCATATGGTGCAGACTTTTTTCTGTTTAAGTTTGGAGATCAAAAATGTTTTAAAAAGGTTAGACCGAAGCTTTTGAAGGCTGCTTTATATAATTGGCTACAGATTTGTAAGTTGCTACGTATTCATTATTATCATCCATATGCCCTGATTTGGGACTCCCCTGGTACCCCGGATTGTTTGATGGATCAACTAGCTCTCCCGTTAAAGAGAGCTGGTCTCTCTAGATGGGGGGACTTTTGTGATGCGTCGAAAGTATTAAAATGGGAATTCTTGGTTGGTTTAACCGGGGGTACTCTTACGAGATTTAAGTTTTACCAACTGTCGGCTTGGTGGGGAAGCCAAACTTGGGATATAGAGGACGAGAGCCCCCTGTTGGACTTAATCAGTAGTAATAGAGGAAGGAAAGGGGAGACTGCTCAATGGTATAAAATTTTACTAGACAATAAGGATAATCTGGAATCAGAGATCATTAAATTATGGGACCCTTCAACGGTCCAGATTTCAGACAACTTAGTAAAACTGTGGACAGACTCTTTTTCTATGTCTCAAAAAATAATTAAACCTTCTAATCTAAGAAGAAATCATTTATATACAATGTATAGAGCCTATTGGACTCCAGCGAAACTCTCCAAGATGTCTGCAGTTCAATATTACTGTCCCAGATGTAAGTCTCAAGATGCAAATGATATACATATGTTTTTTGAATGTCCTAATATATGTAACTTCTGGGGACAAGTGTGTAAGTTTTTGGAGGAGGTACTTTCACTTTCAATCATATGTACTCCTAGATTGTTTTTTTTTGGTCTCCCATCTGATTATGTTTTTGATAGCAATTTATCACAGTTCATTTTTTATGTAATAGTGATCGCTAAAAGAGAGATCTGTAAAGTGTGGAAGTCGGTACTCCCTCCGACATTTGCAGACTGCCTTAAAAACATCATGGCGGTGAGTAAACTGGATACATTATGTGGGGGAGAAAAGTCTGCTAACATGTGGTCAGCCTTGAATGCCTGGAGTGAGAAATAAATAAACTAATAGTCCAATGATTATGCCAGAGGTCTTGTGGTCCTGTCCTTCCTATGTAGCAAGTACCATCACGAGAGGAAGTTGGACGGGTAACAACCCTACCTCTGGGCAATCTTCACTGGCTATCCACAAACACGAGGGCTGGAAAGGAAGGTTTGTGTCAGTGGCCTGAAGAGCGCCTATTCAGAGTAATTACCTACTGGTGGCATATATGAGGACAAAAAAAAAGAAAAAAGAAAAAAACTTTTAAAGAAAAAAAAAAAAAAGAATTCAATTCCATCTTTATTTAGATAACTAGCAGCCCGCCCCAGCGTTGCCTGGGGCAGAAGGGGGCTGGGGGCTGCATTTTTACCCCGGTGCAAAAGGTGGCTGGGGCAGCATGTTCTCCGACCCCCCCCCGCTGCCACCCACCTCCCGCCCGGACTCAAATTAAGTTAAGAAGCCGCCCCCCCCGCCTCCCGCCCGGACTCCATAAACATTAAAGCCCGCGCTGGGCACCCGCCGACCCCCTCCCCCCTCCTGCCTCCCCCCTCCCCCCTCCTGCCTCCCCCCTCCCGCCTCCCGCCTCCCCCCTCCCGCCTCCCGCCTCCTGCCTCCTGTCTCCCGCCCCAGCAATGTACCTCTCACTGCCACTGCTCCTCCGGTTATCCCAGCTCCTACCGGCGCTGTTGTCCTCCGCTCTTCCTGGTTCTGGCGCCGCTCCTCCCCTCACGTCGCTCATGTCATCGCCGCTCCTCCCCTCACGCAGACATCGCGGCCGGCGCTAGTTGCAAGGGACTACTTTTTTTAATGTATTAATATTTTTAAAAACGTTTTTTTTTTTTATGTAGCCTATGTCCTTCTGCTTGCCCTGAGGTTTTCTAAGATGTCTTGGGTGTGTGGATTGGCGCTGTAGTTCCCGAGTTTACCTTGCCTAAAGGTGCAAGTTCTCTCTTTATAATAGTAGTATAGATTAACAAAATCCACAACTTTGCCCATTGCTCCATTAACTAAACCTTCTTCTACATCCAAATTACGCCTTAAAATTATCAACCAGTTCCTACATGCATATAAATTCTTTTCTAAACCAATAAAATAATAGTGATTCCTTCATGTTCTATTTTATCGATGACTTCCATTTTTATTATTTCTTCATTTTCCAGTTTCAAAAGTTGTTCATTGAATATAGAACACTCATGCAATGTTGGTATTAAGCAGATTACAGATTTCTTTTTTGCAATTTCCATGTATATTTTCTCAGGAACTATATTTTCATTTGGAAACAAATTGGAAAGTAATCGAGTCTGTAAAGTGTGTTTCCCATGTCCTGTCAGTAGTTCAATTCTTATATCTTGGAGAATAGTTCCATAATCAACATCATTTGCCTGTCGCATATTTGTAATCAGTTCTTTGTATTCAGAATATGACCAAATGTTGACGTTTCCAACACTACCCAGAGACTTTCTGGTGTCTTCATGCGCAAGTATTTTAAAAACTGGTTGTCCTTTTACAGGAGTCAGTTGCAGTAGATCTCCAAAAACCATGAAGTGGTTTCCTCCAAATAACACGTCATACTCTGTTTTAAGAATTTGCTGCATTCTTAACTGCACAAAGGCAAGCATTACGTTTTTTACCATGTTTACCTCATCAATAATGAGAAGTTTCATTTTCTTCAAGACTCTTGAAACTTCACAACAAGCTTCTCCAGATAGCTTATGGTATTCCAATTTGTTTTCATGCTCTACTGGTAGCATTAGTAAACGATATAAAGTAATTCCTGTAATGTTGTGTGCTGCCAACCCAGTTGGAGCAGTGAAAACACAAGACAAATGCGAATCAGTTGTTTTCTGTAGATAAGTTGTAATTACTTTAATTAAAAAAACTTTTTCCTGTTCCATCTTGTCCACTCACGTACATTTGGATAGGTTGAAATGACGTACATGAGCACTCTTTCTTTTCATGAAGTAATCCATGGTCAATCTGTTGTCTCACTTGTTCATATATTTCTTTTTGCTCAACATTTAGTTTTTCTTCCAAGTTTCCTAAGTTTGTTACATCTTCTTGAGCTTGATACATTGCTGTTTCCACCTCATTCATGGCGATTGCTGCTTCGTTTTCAACAATTGGTTGTCCTAGTGGATCTTGACTCGGCACAGCAGAACTTTGACTGTCTTGAGAACTGTCTCTAGCAATCTCAGCTGCAATTGTAGCTTCTTGATCAATTTCATTGTTCAACTTTTTCACATAATTTGCGAAAACACTGCATTGTATGCTATCTTTACAAGCATTTAAGGAATCTTCATAGCTCTGGAAATCTCCAAGTAATTCCATTTCTGAACGCCATGGTTTGAATAGTTGTAAAAGAGCTAAATAGTACAATTCTCTTTTATCAGCAGTGTCACAACTCAGCTCCCTGTGATTAATCAAATTTCCTTTCGTTTGTTTCACCAAACATCCTTCGGGACCAATGACTCAATATTTTCCTTCATTGATGTTCTCTGTAGTATTCTGTTTAAAAGTATAGTTTTGCAGCACTTCATAGAGTCACATGTTCTCAAGATGATGACTTCTGTTTGGGTAATATGTGTCCAACATATTCGTTGTCAAAATATCTGTACTTTCTGGATCTTTTTCTGCAAAATATTCAATTTCTTGAACAGATTTCAGTACCTGATTTCGCATTGCTGGAAGACCTAGACTCACCCAAATGATTCTTCTAGATTTGGAGTATAGACTTGCCGATGATAACCGATCTGAGCATTCATATGCTTCGATTTCTCAATGCAATAACATATTCAAACTGAAACTGTATAATTTCTTACTTAGAGTCTCCTTGTGAGAAATCTCTTCCCACATTTCTTTCAATTCTGTCTTTTCTGATTTTGTAATATAAGATGTTACATATCGAGCAACAGTAATGGAATTGTCCGCAATGTACTGAATATTCATGTTAGCATTCCACATGGACAAAATGACTGGGTTGTAGTCATTTATGTATTTTGACTCTTCATTTCTTCTTAAGTTGTAGGTATTTTTTGGAGACTTTCTAGTGATACTATGTCGCAAAGATGAAATAAAACTATTAACTCTTCCTTTCGATATTACAGGATGTGGAAATCCAAAACGACATTTGGTGTAGAACTTGTCCTTAGATTTGTACGTTCGTCAACAGTATTTTGCACATCGGTGGCTTTGGAATCGTAAGACTTGTGCTCTTAAATTGTTTTCTTCTGTGCTTTTGGGTGCAGCACATGTTGAATATTGTTCAATAAAACTCAAAACAGTATCATCCGCATCTGTTCCAAATTTGGGAGCGTCCTTAATCCATAACAGCATATGTATATGAGAAGTGCAGCACAAGTTGAATATTGTTCAATAAAACTCAAAACAGTATCATCCGCATCTGTTCCAAATTTGGGAGCGTCCTTAATCCATAACAGCATATGTATATGAGGAGCACCTCTTGCTTGATACTCCTTTCTCCAAAAGAAATCCACAACTTCTCCAAGAGGAGGATTTTTTTTATTGCAGATAAAAGACATCATAGCCTCAAATCTATGATTGAAATACCTGCATACATTAACAGGATCCAAAGAGCCCAATTCTCCAGGTGTCTTGTATTCAATGTTTTTTATATTCGAATTTGCCTCTCGAAGAAATTCTAGTAAATCATCCCAAGCGTACTCGGCACAGCTCAGGGTAAGGAACCATGTTGGAGTTCCTAAGTTTGGTAGCATACATTTTAGTTCTCCATGACAATGGTACCAATATGTATTATTCCCACACTGACAAGCCATTAAATTAATGAGCTGAGATTCTAGATGATCATCTCTCTGGTGCACTTTATCCATAAAATATTTTGCAGATACATTTTGCAGATGTATTCTAGATTTTAGAATATGGTTGACTGCATATGAAAGTCCAGACAAGTCACTTTCAAACGAAGATGAAATATATAAGGGATACTGTGACGGGGTGGGCGCGCCAAACCCCGTGGTAGGGGATCAGACTGTGCATTGGTGGGCAGCCGCCCCTGTTTCACCTACCTCCATTGCCTCCATGCAGCCCCCTGACAGCCCGGACAGAGAAGCCTGGAAGGACGGGGACCCGGATTATTGGTGGCCGACGATCCAGGAAAACGAACCGTACACCTTTAAGGGTTGGGAGTCCTCCATGGGAGCCCTGCCCCTCTCCTTCGACGTGGCGACGTCAAAAGAACCCCGGAAACAGGAAGGGACGGACAACGTTTTCCCTGAGTCGAGTGGACGAGAGGAGAAAGCCAGCCGTTGCCCCGAAGGAGAGGAGATCCTGACGAGCCCAGCAGACGAGACCCTGAAGAGCCCAGCAGACGAGACCCTGTAGAGCCCAGGAGACCAGTCAAGGAGGCCAGGAGAGCCGCGGAGGAACGAGCCGCCCGCCACACGCCCACGGGAGGGGTGTGGCTTAAACAGGTACGGGGGCGTATGGTGGGTTGGATGGGACAACGCACCCTGCCCCCAGTAGAGTAACTGTACAGCCCCTTGTACAGCCGTCCTGCTTCCCCTACCTCACGAGCACAAACCCGTCACGAACCATCCTTATGTAAATACACGCGTGCACTGGTTTCCCTCACCCCCAGTCCCTGAGAGTTAGTGTGTATATGATCCTAATACTCCGTTTCTCTTCTCCACACGGTACTGGCGGAGCTGCCTTCGGGAGAAGATCGGACTCGTGATCCCGCCACCCTGGATTCTCCCCGGACTACAACCTATGACCCCGCAGCATTCGCCCGAGAGCGCCTCACGAGCCGACAAAGAAAGACTTATTCCAAAGTGATCAAAATAAAGCCCTCCCTGAAAAGTCTGTTACCGTATTCTGCCTCTCCTTCAGTAGAATCGACCCTTCAGACCCCCCTAGGTCAGAAGTAGCCAGCCATAGCCCGGGGCCCTTCCCCAACCCCGTACAGATACATTGTCGAAATCTTGGATCTTCTGCATATAATCTTGTTGTCTGATATTCAGATGCAGGAATCTGCACAGGACGTTCATCATATTGTCCTCCTTTTCCAGTTGAGAACAACTGTGGAAAACAACGAGTTTCCAAGCTCTCCTCCCATATACTCATGGGACTTCCTTTTGCCTTTTTCATTTGGAACAAATCGATTGTGTTTCCCATCACTTCTTTTGAATGAAGTGGATGCACACTATAATGTTCATAGATTTCTTCACATCTTAACATGCCCACTTTCTAAATTTGTCCATTTGACGTTTCAGTATCTTCTTCTAAAAGTATTTCTTCTTCTCCTGTATAAACATTCTTATAGTATGTATTGTTTTTTATCAAATGGAAATGGGAGACCACCCGGTCACCCCGAACGTATGGACGGGTGCCCCGATCCCCCGGGAAACCGTTGCGGGCGGGGGGCGTGTCACGTCCGGTATGCCCATAGCGGCGTGGTCGGAGCACGCCCCCGCCGCCTAAAAGGGTTGTCCTAAACACCCGCCCGGAAGTCCGTGTACCTATGGGCGGGATGGGGGCGCGGCCCCCGCCTTCCCGCTGCTGGATAAAAGGCGCGGGAATCCAGGGAAGCGTCCTCTTGTTCCTGCCCTCTGAAGGCTGCACCACTCGTCGCTCGTGATCCCTCAAGGGAACAAGCTGCAGTTTTTTGAACGTGTAATCGTTGTTATTTCTGTTTCAGTCATCGAGGCGTAGCTGGAATCCAAGTCACTTTGGGAGGACAGGCTGAGCTAACGTTGAACGCGGACATGCCTGGTAAGAAGACTGGAAAGAGCTCCAAATTGGAACGTATGCTGCGCACATTGGTGAATCAAGTGTCGGCAATGGACAGAAAGTTCGGTAAAGTAGACCAGCTGGGTCGTGGCCTAGCAGCCCTCAGGAAACAAGTGGAGGCCCAAGCGGGACCCTCGGGCGACCTAAGAGGATCGTAGGGCCAGCGTTGCCAAACATCACCCCAGGGGGGGATAAGGGAAAAAGGAAGACGAAGAAAGCGGGTCCTAGCGAGGTTCCAGTTCCAATGGAAGTCCCAGTAGCACCAGCGTCCAGCCCGGTACCCACACCGGATGGGGGATTGCCAATCCCTGTGGTTATCACACCGCTGGAGAACAACCAGATGCCTCCTGAATTAGCGCTTCAGTTGGCAGCTGTGTTACCCTGGTTGAAGAAGGGAACGGGGGGATCCGCGGCTGTAGAAGACCCCGCCGAAGAAGCTAGACTGATTATTGAACAGTTAAGGCAGACAAGGGGTGCTGGGGCGGCGAACGTGCCTTCTATTTCTCCACAGGTGCCGAAGGTGGTTGCTGTCGAAAACCAGAATAAATCGACGGACACAGCTGGAGGTGCGGCGGAGGCCGGTAAGAGATCACTCCCAATTATGAGGGAGGGAGCGGTACCCTCTAGGTGGGAAAGCTTGGCACAACATATTCCCATGGTTACTAAGGAGATGGTGTGGTCCAATAAGTATATTAATATGTTTTCATTGTTAACTGATCATCGAGAGTTAGAATATGCCAAGACTCAGAAGGATTTATGGCACCCCAGTGTATGGCGGGCAAAAATGGCTGAATTCAGGGTTGAGGAGTCGATGATGAACTGGATCAGGGCCTTTTCTATTTTTGTAGCGATTATCGCTGAACGTACACCAGAAGTGTTGAGTGACCTGGCTTGTTACCAGAGCAGGATCACGAGCTTCCATGAGAAGTATGGAGGAGAAGAATGGAAAGGGTACGACATGGGATTTAGAAAGGCAAAAGAATTTAATGAAACATTGACTTGGGATTGTTTAGATACGGTATCTTGGCATGCACAGCTCTTGCCGGGTTCAGCGGGTGGTTCAGGGTCGAGCACAAACGGCTCCAGGGCCTTTCCACAGAAACAGTTGCAGCCCTTTCAACCAAGCTACGGGAGGGGGGAGTCTCAGCCTAGATCGGGTGGGAACGGAAGTAAGCGAGGAGTGTGTTGGGGCTTCAATAAGGGGACGTGTGGCAGGCCGCACGGAACATGTAAGTTCAGGCATGCCTGCTCCAGTTGTGGTAACACCTCACACCCTGAAACTAGCTGCCGATCCAGAAACAATGGGACCGGAGGTAAAGGGGGTACCAAGCAGGATTGATGCGGTGCCCCGGATGTCCACACCTTCACCCGTAGATATCCTGGCTTTGATCCCATGGCTGAACAGATACCCTGATCATGCGTCCGCTGGGATCCTGCGAGATGGCTTCTCACATGGCTTCAGGATCCCGGCGGGCGATTTTCGGGGGGCCCCCTTATGTAAGAACCAACTGTCCGTGCAGCACAACCAGGCGGTTGCCGCCAAAAAGATCGCCAAGGAGGTTAGCTTGGGGCAGGTTGCAGGACCTTTTTGTGACCCACCAACAGATGATTTTGTATGTTCCCCATTATGGGTGGTGCCTAAGAAGGACCCGGGGGAGTACAGGCTCATCCATAATTTGTCGGCACCGAGGGGGGCTTCCGTCAATGAGGCGATCGATCCTGACATTTGCAGTGTAAAGTATGCATCTTTCGATAACGCAGTAGTATTGTTGAATCGCTTAGGCCCCGGTGCATTGTTAGCAAAGTCGGATATTGAATCTGCATTTAGGTTGCTTCCGGTGCATCCCCAAGATCAGCGCTTGCTGGGTTTTACGTTTCAGGGGAAATACTACATGGATATGTGCATGCCAATGGGTTGTTCAATTTCGTGTGCCTATTTTGAAATGTTTAGCTCGTTTCTGGAGTGGGTGTTCTCAAAGGCCACAGGGCACCAACATGTGATGCATTATCTGGATGATTTCCTCTTTCTCGGCCCGGCGGGCACTCGGGACTGTGCACGGGCATTGCAGGACTTCTGCGTGCTCATGCGGGGTTTCGGAGTGCCGTTGGCGCCAGGTAAGACAGTGGGGCCGACTACCTCCCTGGAGTTTTTGGGCATAGAACTAGACTCCGTGGAGGGGTGCTTCCGCTTGCCGGCAGAAAAGATCGCCAAATTCAGGGCTTCCTTGTTGCAGTGTCTCCGGAACGAGAAAGTGAAATTGCACCAATTACAGCAAACAGTGGGTCAGCTTAACTTTGCATTATGAGTGATACCGATGGCTCGCCCGTTCTCATGATCCATTGCCCAGTCCATGGTAGGCCTCAAGGAAGGGCACCATCGCACGAGACTGTCGGCGGAGGTTCGCCAGGACATGCTTATCTGGCTGGCATTCCTGGCAGACTTCAACGGCCGAGTGGTATGGAGCAAACCCCCGACCTCGTCGGCGGAACTAGGCTTATGGACCGACTCAGCAGGCAGCGTGGGGTTTGGCGCGATCCTCGGAAACCATTGGTCGGCCCAAAGATGGCCAGCATGGTGGGAAGCAAGCGGTTTGACGAATAACATTGGCTTCCTAGAGCTCTTCCCCATCTGGGTGGCTCTGTCAGCATGGCCAGAGGAATTCAGAGACCGCTCGGTGGTATTTTGGTCCGATAACATGACTGTGGTTGATTGCATTAATCAGCAGGCAGCACGCTGCAAATGGATATTGCGATTGTAGAAATAAATTGTGTTGAAATGCTTGAGATTAAACGTACAGTTCAGGGCAAAAAATGTGCCGGGTGTTCTGAATAATGTAGCTGATGCGCTCTCTCGTTTCAAAATGCAGGCTTTCAGGGATTGTTTACCCTCAGTGGAGCTAGTGGCAGCGCCATTTCCCGAAGCACTATGGCAAATCGGCACCCCGGACTACAAAACCTCGTGGCAGCCAGTTTAGCGCCCAGGACAAGGAAAGCTTATGAAGGGGCGTTCCGCTCGTACTGCGCCTTTTTGGGCCTGGCAGGGGAGCATAGATGGGGTCAGGAGGAGTCCTTTGTCCAATTTTTTGTGGCACTTCATGAGGAAGGCCGGTCGGCGGCGACCGCAAGTCGGTATAAGGCCACCATATAATTTATGGCTCAGCTCCATAGGATCAGGGACCCGACGGACTTCTTTCTAGTCAGGAAGGCTCTGCGCGGCTGGCCGCGCTTAGAAGGATGCAGAAAGGATAACAGGCACCCGATAGGGTTTGACAAATTGACATCCTTGCTGGCTAAACTAGATGAGACATGCTCCTCACTTAGCGAGGTTATACTATTCCGGGCAGCGTTCGCATTGGCGTTCTATGGGGCCCTGCGGGTGAGCGAGCTAGTGGCTGCCAACAAAAGGGATACGGAAGGAGGTCTGCGCAGCGATCACATCCAAGTAAGGGGGGATTCTTTGCTGATCTCGATAGCCAGGTCAAAGACGGACCAGGAGGCCCAGAGGAATAGCGTTGTGTTGCAGCGCGCTCCAGGTAGTCCCGGTTGTACAGTAAGGCATGTTGAGGCCTACCTAAAACAAAGGTTGACAACGTGGGGGGGGCCTTGCTGTGACATACGGACGGCACCCCGTTGACAAGGTTTCAGTTTCAGAGGGTACTGGCAATCACGATTGCAGCTGCGGGCTTGAACCCGAGTGATTTTGGGACCCATTCATTCAGGATAGGGGCCGCTACAGAAGCTACGGCTCAAGGTCGGCAAGCAGACAAGGTTAAGCAGTTAGGCCGCTGGTCTTCGAACTGTTTCAAGAGGTACGTGCGACTGCACATGTTGTAAGTTACTGATGAAGTGCACTCATGCTTGTTGTCTTTTGTTTGGTTTACAGTTTCACGAGCCTGTGACGCAGGGCGGAAATTGGGACCGGCCCAGCATCAGCTAACCAACACTTCAGGAATAAGGAATGGAAGATGTGTGGTCTGGGTCGTGGGCCACTCATACGTGAGGCGTGCCAGGGACATATTCAAGACAGCTGATGCGATCCACACATTTGAGGAATATGGGTTCAGGGTGTCCTTCTACGGGAAGGGCGGCCTGTGTATTGACCGACTGCAAGGTTTTGTGGAAGAATTACTAGGGCGGCACAGGTCACCGCCATCTGTAGTCATAGTGCACATTGGGGCAATGACTTGGTAAGACTGGGCAGACGAGCTTTAGTTGAGCACATACTTTCTGCAGTTAGCTGGTTAGCAAAAAGGCTCCCGGGATGTACAATAGACTGGTCTCACATGATTCTGAGGAGGGTATGGCGGGGTGGTTTGTCCACAACAGCGTTGAACCATTCGGTAAAGAGGGTCAACAATAAAATGGAGAAATTGTTTCGCTCTGCTCATCATCAAAGCATATCTCATGGGTGCATCTGGGGTGATCACTGTTATTCGGATGATGGGGTACATCTGTCCAGGGTGGGGAATGACTTATTGATAGAAGACATGATAGCTTGGCTAGTGGGGTTGAGGAGACATGACCTATAGGAGGTGTGGGGGGACCAGATAGTCGGTCAACTATCTGGTCTGTGGCGGTAAGGTCATGATCGGTGAGCAGTGATTTCAAGGCCCGGGGGGAGGCGGCCATTGGCCCCTCCCACGGGGGGCGGCACCCATTACGGATGGGTTGCCCAGGGGGAGACGGCCATAGGCCCCTCCCAGGGGGAGACGGCTATATGCCCCTCCCCAGAATTTCCCGGGGGCCGGATATCCGCTTCGGCGGAAGAGAGTGCGGGGAAAGGGGGGGAGTCCACGCTGTCCTTCTTACGGATACCCGCATGGGAACTCAGACGACCTTAAGATGGCGTCGAGTGTAAGGGGGTCCCCACGACAAGGGAAGTTACAGTTGGCTACGAGGGTAAAGTCCTCTGCGCATGCGCCACTCACACGTGAGGGCGGGAATTGGGTGATAGGGATCTGACACCGGTTAAGACCTTGCCGTTGGCCCCTAACGTTAGGATGTACAAATTTGTATATAATGCATTTTGTCATGATGTTAGACTCGGTTAGGAAATCTTTGCATTAGACATTTGTTAAGGTTAGCCTGAATACCTGTCTTCATCAAATGTAATGGAAGTTGAATTTGTACATGATACATGAAACGTTTTTAATTTAAAGTTTTAAATTTTGTTTCATATTTTAATAAATACGGCAGGGGTGGTCGTGAGGCCCCCCCACTTCCAAAAGTTCAAACTGTCTGTCTCCTCCCATTGGGATTGGTGGTGGAAGGGGTGGCGGGCATCCCGGCCCATATACAATGTTGCCTTTTGCACTTTCCTAACATCCAATAACTCCTGCCAGATTTTCTTATTCTTAGTTTGACACACCATTAACAAGAATAATTAGAGGTTCACTTTCTCCACTGTCTACACTAATAGTTTCAATATTTTTCTTTAAATCTAATGGCAAATACACCACTCTTCCTTTTAAACCTCTTTGTAAGTCTGAAGGAGGCAATTTACCTGTTTTAGGCTCCATGTGAACAATAGCCTGAAACGGGTGCTCACACTGAATGAGAATAGACTCATAGGTATTGAGATCTGTCAGTTGTGGAGGAATAGCAATTAACTCTAAATTATTATGCACATCTCTAGCAGGCATTCTATTCTCATCTAACTTGTTCTAACAATATTTAGAAATACGCTGATCAGAACCCAAATCAATACAATTCTCTACCAACAAATAAGTTGCAAATTCCTTCCACTTATCATTATTTTCTTTTTTACTTTTTAAATACAGATCAACACTCCTAGTCTGATTTTTGTAGTGAGTTTGGCGACAACAAATACAAGAATAATTTGGCCTTTCACCTGAAATCACCTTAAACTTTGTAATTTCATTTTCAAAATTTTTGGTACAACTATGTTCAACATTCTCTGCAACATTTTCTTCTATTAATGTTTGAGTTGCTTCACTCTCTTCTTCAGGACCAAAGTAACAAAACTCAATATCATCACAAACCTTTTTCACATCTGATATGGACCCTCCCAAAAGAGCACTGTTCAACTTTTTTAACTTTAGTACTGGACTTTTTGCATAATACAATCTTCTCACGAACTTCCGCATTGGAGTATGATGTACTGCCAACATCCTAAAATGGTGAAAAACACTTTGACATACTTTCCTTGAAAGACAAGCCAGAGAATGACCTTGCAAACCAGTATGATTTCTCACTCTGCAAGGATCTAGTCCTTGCAACAGCTTAATCTTTTTTTAACACTTTTTTTACAATATGCTTGTAAGAAATTGGGTAATTTATCAATAGATTCTTGTCGTACACTACAAATACTACTACAATCCCAAGTGTACACTGGGGCTTTAGGACGTCTGCCTAGAACTTCACCAGCAATCACTTCTTCTGCATTTCTAGGAACCATTTGCTCTTTCTCAATTGGACAACCATCTCTAACCTCATAAGCTCGACCACTGCTGTCAACTGCATGCAACAAATTATTGTTCGGTAAATAACTCTCTTCATTAAAAAAAGGCTCAGAAGTTGAACTGTGTTTCCATTGTCCTAAAAAAAATCACAAAAATTAGTTTTGTTAATTACTCTTTTCCTCTTGCTTTTGGCCTTCATTAAATGTATTGGTTTATCCAATGATCAAATTCTCTTCAGTACTAAAATGAAGAGTTTTCTCTTTACTTCAAAAGCCTTTTCAACAATGGATTCAATATGATTCTTTTTATAAAATCGTGTTCTCTTTCTATATTTTTTGTGTCTTTCAGTAAGTTATTCACAATTCTCTTGTAAAATAATTTTCGGCGGATTTCTTTATATTGATTTTCTCTTCTTTTACTATAAGTTGTATCCTTTGTTTTTACATTGCCTTTTTTGCTTTTCCTATTCTTTGCACTTTTTCTTGTGCTTGGAACATTTTCACTGCTTTGCACATTTGTATTTTTTTTCTCAGTTTAGTAATCTTTTTTATAATGTCTTTTGAAGTCTTACCAGAAATTGTTCTCTTTTTTGCCACATTATGTTGGAGTTGTGGTTGAGTTTTTTTCAAATAAGTATACTTTTTCTGACTTTTTATTCATCTTTCTTTCTGTGGCATGATAACTTTATTTTAACGATAATGAACAGTATCTGTAAAAAATAAACATATGTAAGTATTTATTAAAAACGTAAAAAAAATTATACATTTTTATTACTATACAAACACATTTTATATAAATTCTAACTAAAAAATTATAGGCCTGAAGCAGAACTGTGAAAGTTGTAAGAGCACTACATACATAGTGCATAGCAGTTTGAAGCAATCCATAACACTAAAATCTGAAGCGTATAAAACAAAGGGGGCTATGTGGCCCCCCTCTAAGAGTCTTATTTGCCTTGATATATGCATGCCCTGGGGGATGGGAACCCCAGGGCCTAATGATACTCGGGGAGGGGGGGCCACAAGGCATGCATGGTAAATGCATATGAGTGGTAAAAAAGGCTGTGGTAAAGACTGTGTTCTAAAGGCATATTTGGTAATGGGATACATGGTTCCATCATACCTCTGTCTAGAGAACCTAGAGTGCCATGGATATCTTTTTCACAAAGGAATTTGACCTGGGACCCAAGGGTACCTTTATTGCTATAGGTCCAGCAGGCAACTCTAAAGACGTTTATAATATAGCTAATTTGGAAAACCTAAATACATTTTCCCCCCATATAAAAACAGGAAATGCTACCTTCCAAAGAATATGATAATCCAAAAGCAGGATACGATTAAAAACCTCAAGAGAAACCCTACTGTTATCATCAAGGAAGCTGATAAAGCAACATTCCCAACTTGCATATAAAGGACTATGGGTCAGATGTAGGTAAATTCAGTTTTCTGACTATTAAATACCGACTCATACCGAATCGTTATTTCAGAATCGGAAAACAGGGTGTAGGAAAAAAATCTGAAAAAGTTACTGATTCGGTAACACTCGGAATATGTAATCGGTATTTACCGAATCGGTATTTTCTGAATCGGTAAATACCGAATCGGTAATACCCATTCATTCCTATGGTCCTCCTGGCCCACAGGAATTAATGGGATTTACCGATTCGGTAAATACCGAATCGGTAAATACCAAATTGGTAATTATAAAAATAACCCATGTGAGCCTGTGAACCAATCAGGAACACCCACCACACCCCACAACAAAGCTACAGAGGAATCAACCAATCAGATGCAACCACCCCTCCCCAGTACCTGGGAGTGGCCACACCCATGCAGGTGCAGAGCAACTGAACTGTTTGGAGAGCAGGAGGAAAGACAGAGGAGCAGGCTTCCCTGAGTATACCTGAGTAGCAGAATGGAGACCCAGGATGGCCAGAAGGATGCAGCTGAGCGCAGGAGGAAAATCAAATTCAGCCCAGCAGAACTGCAGGTGCTGGTTGAGGAGGTGGTTAAACACCACACCCAAATTTAGGGAAAACAGTCTCTGCATGTTGCAGAGACTGTGAAACGTAACACCTGGCTTGACATCCAGTCCAAGGTCAATGCCATTGGGGTCATCCACAAGGACATAGATGACCTAAAAAAAAAATGGTACGGGGGCCGAGGCCAAGATGGCGACGGAGTGAGACGTCTTTTTGAGTCCCTCTGGCGCCAAGCCCAGCTTAGCTTTGTATAGCACCTATAGCGGCGTGCTATTCGACTTCCAGCGGTCTGCGGTGACCCCCGGAGCGGAGGGGTAGGGTCCGGTGCCGCGATCTCGGCCGGAGGGAGCCTGGAGGTGGACTTGGGCGCGGCGGGGGACTGCGGCCCTGCGAGCCTCGGCCTCGAGTAGGAAAAAGGGGCCGGACCTCCTGCTCCGCGGCAGTGCGGAAAAGACATTGGCGTAGGGCCGTGACGGACCCGGAGCTCTTGGCTCCCACCTCGCCACCTACCAGGGAGGCTGCGCACGATTCCGGAGGGAAGCGACTTCACCGGGAGCCCCCGCTGCAATTGGCGGAAAGGTACCAGCAGGATAGGCCGGCGGGGACCAGCGAGTACAGCGGCCGCAATGCTGCCCCCCCCTCCGCCTCTGATCTGACCTCCTGGGCGGGGCCGCCCCACCGAGCTAACTCCCCCAACATGGACCTGTCGTGACCCCCGGGATGGAGTGGTTGGGTCCGGCGATACATTCTGCCCGGTGGAGGCCTGAGAGGGGGCTGCGGTGATTTGGCGGTCTGCGGCCTAGGGATCCCCGGCCCGGAGTGACTGAAAGGCCCGGGCTCCCTGCACCGCGGTGGCGGCGAGGAGTCGTTGGAGAAGGGCCACGATGGAGTAGGCTCTCGGTGCTCTGAACTCTCGGATTGCCACCTGCCGGGGGAGCTGCGCTGGGTGACGGGGGAGCGCCCCCTTTGACGAGAGGCCCCCACCGCGACTGGAAGGTGGGTGCCTAAGGTATCGATCGGCGGGAAACGGCGAGAACAGCACTTGCTTACTTCATCCCCCCCAGTCCCTGACCTGAACGGACGGTTGGGGAAGCCTGGCACTACTGTAACTTCCCGAGACCCGGGGGTGCTTCCACGCTTCTAAGGGTGGGCGTAAAATCCGTTTTGCGGGCGAATTTGCGGATTTTCCGCGATTTCGCGATCCGCGAATCTCTCGAAATCGCGGTAAAATCCACGAATCAGCGGGGACGAATTTTTAGCCAAGCAAGGGTTAGAGCAGCAGGTGCAAAAGTTGAACTTAATTTCTTTGTAACCTTTTACAAAAGGGTTACAAACAAATTAACTTCAACTTGGACACCTGCTGCTAATTGCTTCCTGGCGCCTCGTTGCCTACTTGCAACTATTCTCTGACCCTGCTCTGACCATTTGAAGCAGGGTCAGAGAATAGTTACAAGTAGGCAACGAGGCACCTGTCCAAGGAATTAAACCTCATCAGGAAGCACTTACAGATATAAAAAACAGGAAGAAGGGAGAGGATGGCAAATACACCCATTTGAGTTGTCAGGAGGGGTTAAACTAAAAGAGACCTTTACAGCACAATTTTCATATGCATTTTGCTAAAAATAAAAAGCTGTATGTTCTGTAGGGGCAACTCAGGAATCTGGCCCTTCAGAGATCCGGCCTCTCTTTCTTTTTCTCGTTCTCTTTCTCCCTCTCTCTTTCCCTCTCTTTCTCTATCTATCTATCTATCTATCTATCTATCTATCTATCTATCTATCTATCTATCTCTCTCTCCCTCTCCCATAAACGACTGCATGGGTAACTTCGCTATGCAACCGGCTCGCGAAGACGCAAAAAGCCCCGCGAACATGCAAAAAACCCTGCGAACACACAAAAAACCCCGCGAACACGCAAAAAAACAAAAATCCGCAAATTCGCACAAATTCGTGAATTTTGCTGATCGCGAATTCGCAAATCCGCAAATTCGCGGATCGCGAATTCGCAAAATTCACCCAGGCTTACACGCTTCCCTGCCTGTGCCGCGCCTGAGAGACTGCGTTGCTGCAATGCCACAGCGGTAGGCCCTCATCTGGGAGCTTGGTCTTTGGGCGCCGGAGGCACGAACAGAACGGGGGAAGACTGACTTTAACATTGGTTGGCGGCGGACGTGCCCCCTGGGATGGTGGTCCGGCGGGTCGTGTGATTGCAAGCTGCTAGCCGCGTACGTAGCATCGTTGCCTCCTGTAGTGAAGGTCCTGGCGGTGGTCCTTGGAGGTGCGGGATGTGACTTGACCCCTGGCTGATCTGGTTAGGGGGGGTCCTGTACGGGCTGCTACATCAACAGCACCTGCACGGTAAGGGCAACCGCATTGGAGGTCCTTTGGATGCTGGAATGTGCACAGCCGTCCTGATTTCCCGTCGGTGCGGGGGTGCCACGATGTCCTCTACGCTGCGCAAAGGGAAACCTGGGAAAGATGGTGCATCGAAATCCTCTCAGCAGCCGGCGTCCCCCGGAACCAGTGTATCATCCAAGCAATCGGACAATGAGGCCCCTGCAACCAAATCATGACGGAACTCTTCGCCTCCATCAAGGAGGACATCTCTGAACTTCGCGCTCAACTGGTGTCGGACCTCTGTGAAATGCGGAGAGATGTAGACGGCATTGGAGAACGAGTGGCGACTCTAGAGGACCACGACTTAAGCATGGCAAACGATGTCCACCAGTTGCGCATTTTCTCGTGAGAAATGCGCATGCGCGGCCGCCCGCGCATGCGCATTAGTAAAGAAGACGGAAGACGGAAGATAGCGAGCCCCGGGGACGCGGCGGGCAGCGGCGGGCAAGGTAAATGCATTTTAAATTATTTGACTCCTTTAATTTAAAGTATTTAGGGAGGGCGGGAGGGAGGCGGGTGGCGGGGCTGGCGGCCAGTGGTGTTTGCGGAGTGGGGCTACGCGGAGTGCGGAGGTGGGCGTAGTTTCTCGCCCACTTCGCGTAGCTCCGCAAAGCCCCACTCTGCCAACTCCGCCCAGGGTTAGATATCATCCGGCTCACAGAGCAGAACTTGGACCTCCAGGCTCACTCGGAGGACCTGGAGAATCGTTGCCGCCGGAACAACATCCGCATTCGCGCGGTGCCGTGGGACGGAGAAGCAGGTGACCTACGCGGCTATGTCCAGGCTCTTTTCATGCAGATTCTGAACGAGGAGGATGTCCAGGACATCAGAATGGATAGAGTCCATAGAGTCGGACTGCCTAGGCGGGGAGGCGGGCCCCCCCCAGACATTCTAGTCTGTGTGCACGACTTTCAGTTAAAGGAACGCATCTTGCGGAAGGCTAGGGCTATCCCATCTTTGCAGTTCAGGGAGCACCGTCCGCAGCTTTACCAGGACCTAGCGGCATCGACACTCCAGAAGAGACAGGAGTTCCGTCCGTTGACCTCCTTCCTTCGGGAATGCAACATTTCCTACTCATGGGGTCACCCTTTCCGCATCATCTTTAGGTGGCAAAACAGACTAGCGCAAATTCGCTCTCTTCAAGTGGCGAAGGATCTTTTGGGCTTGGACGATGTTACTCCTTCGCAGGAGGCGGGCGACTCACCATCATGGAGGCATCGGCGTCCTCCTGGCACAGAGTGGGCCCGAACACAGACCGAGGAAGGCCTGACCGTACGGCTAGCCTGCAGGAGAGGGGAGATGCAGTGGCATCGGTGGCCTCAGCGATGTTGGCATCCTCCCAGCAAAGCTCCGGAGCGGCATGATCCTTGAGCCGCTAGCGGTTTGATGCCGGAGGGGCACGTGATTTCAGGTTCCGTGGGTTTGGTTGTACTTTTTGAGAAGACACCCCGGACCGTGGCCCTAGGGGACCCAACGATGGTGCCCCAACCCCAGTCCAGGTGGACCTCTACGAACTACTGCCTACTGTGACTGCTAAGTACATTGTTCAGGTTTAGTGCACTGTGTTATTTCTTTTTTCTCTTTTCCTTGCTGCTTCATACTGGTCCACGTTTATGGGAGCAGATCTGGAAGTTCTTTGGGGGGGTGGGTTCTGTGGGGGTTGTTGGGGTTGTGGGGGGGGAGGGAAATGGGTGGGTAGTTGTGGCGATGGGTATGTTTTAATGGCTGCTATTTTTGTCTTGTGGTATGAAAACGCTATGTCCCGAGAAGATCTAGGCTTGAACTCGGGAGTCCTAAGTGGTTGCTAGTTGGCAGCGAGGTTTTGGGATGGATGTGAGGGAGGGCCTCCTCTTTCTTGGGGAGCGGGGTGAACGGAGGGAATTCGGGGCTGCTTGGAGGGGGGGCCTTGGGGCGATGGGGGACTGTGGAGAGCTGGGCAGGTTGGGCTGCCTTCAATCGGGGTCTTCACTGCATACTACCCTCCTGACACGCTATCTATGGTCTTTAATGGTGGATGTAGAGGGATGGGGCGGGCCGGCATGGTCATAGCAAGGGAGGGGTTATTGCCTAACGATGCCTCTTAGTATTGGTACATGGAATGTTAAGGGCCTGAACTCCCTGCAGAAACGTCAGAAGGTATGGAAATATGTGATTGACCACCAGCTTGATATTGTGGGTCTTCAGGAGACCCACTTGGCACGTAGAGATGAACTCCGCCTTAGGCATAAGCACTTCCCCCTCATATATAGATCTTCGGCCTCTACGAAGCATAGGGGGGTTGCCCTCCTCTTCCGGGCGGCCCTTCACTTTCAGCCTATGGATGTGCGCAGCAACAAAGAAGGCCGCTGGCTGATGGTGAAGGGTCTGGTCCATGGTAGACTGAGCACTTTTGTGGTGGTGTATGCCCCCAATGCGGGACAAAATGGCTTTCTACAGGGGTTGATGCGGAGGAAAGGTGACTTTGTTGAGGGACACCTGTTTCTACTGGGGGATTTTAACTTGGTGTGGAGCAAGGAGATAGATAGCTCTGGAACCAAGAGGGCTAATGCAGGTATATTCTCTGCTGAGACGCAGCGGCTTCTGGGTGAATTGGGCCTAATTGATGGGTGGCGGTCCATGAATCCCTGTCCCGTGACTACACTTTTTTTTCCCATGTCCACAACTCTTATTCGCGTCTAGATCACATCTTTCTGGGCCAGGACCTCAGGGGAGATGTCCACGACTCTAGCATATTTCCACTTTCTGGTTCTGATCATAGCTTACTGGTGCTTGGACTTCGCTGGTCGCCTCCCGGAGATGGTATACAGAAATGGTACTTTCCGGCGGCGGTTGTTCGGGACGAAACCTCAAACAAGGACTTGAGGAAGGCTATTAGGGAATTTTTTTCTCTCAACCCTGTTTCTGATACCTCTATATCCACAACTTGGGACGCCTTCAAGGCGTCGCTCAGGGGTACCTGCCTGGGCCTTAATGCTCACCTCAACAAGATGCGTCGGAAGGAGCGGGAGGAGTTAGAGAAGGAGCTTGAGGTCCTCGAGCAAGCGCATAAGCTACACCCGTCTAGATTGACCCTCCGCCCCTTGACGGCTGTTAGGGGAAAGTTGAAGGCCCACTATAATAATAGAGCAGAATTCACCTTGCTACGACTCCGGCGCCTCTCGTACTCCCAAGGGAATAAAATAGGGAGGCACCTGGCTCGTCAACTTAGGGAGAAAAGGGAACGGGAATACATAGGAGGGGTTCAGGATCGGAGGGGGGAACTGCAACACCACGATGAGATTAAGGCGGGACTCTTTGGCCGCTTTTACTCAGACCTCTACGTGGGGGACTCCGAGGCCCAGCGGGAATATCTGCGGGGTTTGCCTCTACCGCAGGTGTCGAAGGAGTGGAACGACATGTTAGCTGCCTCATTCACTCGCGACGAAGTGCTGGATGCCATCAAGAACCTGAAGCTCCACAAAGCCCCGGGACCGGATGGCTATACCGCCCTCTTTTATAAGACATATGCCACCGAGGTGTGCGACTTTCTGGTCTCAGTATTTAATGACATGGCTGAATCCGGATCCGCACCTGGCTCCCTAGCCGAAGCCGTCATCTCCATCATACCTAGGCCCGGGAAGGACCCCACACAGTGCGCGTCGTATCGCCCAATAGCCCTCCTCAACATCGATGCCAAACTGTACTCCTCGATTATCGCCAGCAGACTCCAAGATCTGATGCCGGCCATTATACATCCGGACCAGTCTGGGTTTATTAAGGGTCGCCAGACCCACGATAATACCAGGCGGGTGGTCCACCTGATAGAAAAAGCTAACAGATTCCGGATCCCGGCGGTCTTAGTAGGCCTCGATGCAGAAAAATCTTTCGACCGCGTGAACTGGAATTTCGTGTTCCACACGTTGGCTGCCTTTGGGTTCTCGGATAAATTTGTGTTGATGGTAAAAGCAAACTACTGCATCCCCCGCTCTAGAGTATCGGTGAACGGCCACCTGTCTGAGTTTATTTCACACTCTCGAGGTACCCGGCAGGGCGGCCCTCTCTCCCCCCTGCTCTTTGCCCTAAGCATTGAGCCCTTAGCGTTGGCAATTCGGGAGCACGAAGACATACGAGGCCTTCCCTTTACTGGGGAACAGCACAAAATATCCCTATTTGCGGATGATGTTCTGCTCTCTGTTATGGATCCGGCGCACTCTCTACCGTATGTTCAGGAGGTGTTATCACGCTTTGAGGAGGTGGCCGGCTTTAAGATCAACTACGACAAATCGTATGTCCTGAACCTCACACTCTCGCCCGCTGAGGTGGAACAGGTGCGGTTGCTTACCCCGTTGGCCTGGGCCTCCAGCTCCATTGTGTACCTGGGAGTCCATTTGACACCCACGATTGGGAATTTATACTCCGCGAACTTTCCGCCGCTGCTGACTAAGACACGGGCGGACTTGGATCGGTGGAAGCCCAAATACATATCATGGCTAGGTAGAATCCACGCCATCAAGATGGTTCTCCTCCCCAAGTACCTGTACCTCTTTCAGGTGCTCCCCATTCCACTGGAGGTTGATTTCTTTAGGCACCTTAAAACCCAGATACTCAGGTTCATCTGGCAAGGGGGGCGGGCGAGGTTCTCCTTCGCAACGCTGCGACGGCCGCGGGGAGAGGGGGGAGTGGGGCTTCCTGATCTGCCCTTGTATTACAAGGCGGCGCAGCTGAGAGTACTGGTGGAATGGTCCCAGCAGACCTCAGAGAAACACTGGCTGCACATGGACAGAAGCGTCACGGGTAGATCTATATGGTACCAGGCCTGGAAGCCTAAGAAGGACAGGCCGCTGAACGCCTACATTAGTACTCCCACCAGCACTACTCTGAAGGTCTGGGACACGTTGGCCACTGACGAGCGCTGGACTACCTTTCCATCGCCGTTCACACCTCTACATTTTAACCCGGATTTCCCACCGGCAATGCAGGAGGGCCCTTTCAGGGTCTGGAGGGAGGGGGGGTGTAGAGCTTTGACTCACCTGTTCCACGGCGACACGCCACTCACCTTTGACAACTGTATGAGGGATTATGAAGTTCCCCCATCCGAGCGATTCCACCACCTTCAGTTGCTCCACTGGGCTACCTCTCCTGGTGTCCTAGAGGTGGCCACGAGGCCTCCGTCGCCCTTTGAGGCCTTCATCCTTCGGACCTCAGCCATGAAAGGGGTCATATCCATTCTTTATCAGCTACTTACCTCAGCGATATCGCCTCACCCTCGATATATGGAACAATGGGAAGGAATCTTGGGAAGGGACATTTCAGATAAGGAGTGGTCAGCACTGTGGCGAGATATTAACGCACACAATCACTCGATGGACCTGAGAGAGGCCCACCTTAAGACTCTTATGGATTGGTACTTATACCCGTCCAAACTCCATCGTATATATCCGAATACTTCGGATAGATGTTGGAGGGGCTGTGGCCTGTTGGGGGATTTCCGCCATATTTGGTGGGATTGCCCGGTCATTCGACCGTACTGGGAGGGGATCCTTTCCCACGTTAAGGAGATCCTAGGATACCCGGCGGAGGACTCTATAGCCTGTGTGCTCCTGGGCCTCCGGGATCCACTTCTTAAACACCAGACGCATGCAGATAAACAAATCCTGTGGCTCTGCCTTGGAGCTGCCAAACTTACTCTAGCGTCGGCTTGGAAGAAAGCGGAGGCTCCGGCGATCTCCCTATGGCACGCTAAACTGTGGAAGCTGCTTAGTATGGAACGGGTAGCGGACATCTTCCTGGGTAATTTCAAAAACTTCCAATTTCGATGGGGTCCCTTGGTCCGATTCCTCTCGAAGGGGTTGCCTTCTGCAGTTTGCCCATCCTCCATCCGAGCGCTCCATCTGTTCCAAGTTTGAGGGAGGTCCCACACTGACTGAATGATTGTTGAGTTTTGTTGTCGCCACCACTACGGGGGGTGGGAGGGGAGGGGGGGAGTTACCTTCTTTTGTTGAACTCTGTTTTGAGGCACCCACATAGAAGATTTGTCAGTTCAGATTTAGTCGGGATGATTTGTGAGATGGATGGCCCCTCTATAGGGGACTGTATGTTTAACTCATTGGATTCTTATTACTGTGACCAGCCTACCACAGCTTTTTTTTGCCCTATGACATTGCCCTATTGCTTTGCCCGACAATAACTTGCCGTTCACTAAGAATTGTTGCCATATATCTATGCATACACCCCCTGCGTGGGATGTTGTGTGGGACTGCCGCTGTTTTTCTCTCTGTGTTCTTTCTAAAAATACTTAAAATAAAGATTTTACAAAAAAAATAAAAAAGATGGTACGATCTGCGGATCATCACAAAGAAAAAACTTGCAGCACAGAGAAAAGAAGCTGGAGCCACAGGTGGAGGGAAAAACAGAGCACCAAGACTGACAGACCTTGAGGAGCTGGTTGAATCCACCCTGGAGCCGGAAAGTATCCATGGGATTGGGGACGCTGACAGCTCTGCCAGAGCTGCAAGGAAACAAGGTAAGATGCATGGACATTAATCCCCATCCATTTCCCTGTCCCCCTTCCCCACTGTGTGTGCCTGCATCACACTCCAGAACAGGTTTTACTTATGTACAACAATGCATCATGGGAGACGTAGTCAAAGGTACATAAATCAATGCAGTCACCATAGAATTCAGCAAGGCATGCCACACACTACTTCCAGAAGCTGATGAAGACTAGGCAATTGTGTGATAGGAATGTGATTTAATCATGACACACAGGTGAACTACACCACTGACCCAATGTCCATCTCTGTCCACAGGAGAGTCATCGTGCAGAACGGCACAGGAGAGGGAGGAGAGGGCACCGACAAATGAGAGGAGGGAGAAGACAAAAGAAAGAGCAGGTAATAGCGCTGATCAGCAAGACAAAAGCACAGCGCAGGCAGCCACTACACCTGAGCGACCCACCACACCACAGCCTCAGTCACCTCTGTTGTTTGGGACTCAAGAGTCAGAACCAGCAGCACTTTCCCCCACACCAACATCGCAGTCATCTGTGCAGGGAAGGGCAAGGAGGCTTGATGTGCCCCATCTCAGGATTCTGGAAACGTCAGATGAGGAAGATGAGGAGGGTGTAATGCCAACTAATCCACCTGTGTCTGACAACGCTGGGCAGCAGACTACTTCAGGAGCGTGCGGGCCAGTGTCCGAGGCCGAAGGGCACGGGAGAGAGGCGAAGGCCAGGTTGGTGAGGGGGTCTTCTGCGGTCTTGAGGCCACCATGGTAAAAGTCCAGCACCTGCAGGCAAGGGCAATTTTAGCAGTGCACAGGCAGGTGCACAGTATAAATTGCAAGATGTCAAACATAGACCAGGGTATTGGCAACATGACTGAGAGCATAAAGTCCATGGCGAGGGGGATGACGGGCATGACCCAGTGCATGAGTGCTCTCTGCGACAAATTAGATAGAGACCACTCAGAGAGGCGCAGGGATCGTCATTGTATGCGGCAACAGACAAAAGCAATGAACCGCTTTGCTACTGCAACGTCCCTGCTGTGCCGCCGTTCTGTCGCCATGCAGGATGCAGGATGCAATTGTGCACTGTTGCACGGATTTTTCGAGGGGGATGGGGAGAGTCACCTCTGCCATGGAGCTGATGCTCACACAACAGGCAGCCACTGCTGGAGACTCAGGAGTCGGGGAAACAGAAGACTCTACCAGCAGGAGTGGCTCTAGCACTCCTGTCCCTGAAATGCATAGGAGCAGCAGGCGCCAATCGGCAGACCCAGGCACCACCGACAATGTTGAGACCCAGCCACGTGCATCCCACACTGTAGTGCGTGGACGCAAACGTTGAAAATGCCCTCAACCCACAGGACAGGTCACGGTGAGGTTAACTGTGACCACCCAGTCATAATAATAGACATTGTAGTACTATGGTGTGGTATTATTTAAATGCCGTAGTGACAATTAAACTACGTACTTCAAATACTAAGCCTGTCTGTGTCTCCCTACTTACTTAGAAATATCGGCGTGTAATCTCTGCCCGTCTCAGTCTCCCATCTGTTGCTGGTGCTGCTCCTGTTGCATAGGGCTCTGCCTGTTCTGTGCCATCATCAATGTCCTCATGATGTGTGATCTCCACCTCTGTGCCTTTCTTGGTGGCAAGATTGTGCAACATGGCACAGGTCGCTATAATTTTGCAGCACAGGATTGGAGTATACTGGCGTGCACCTCCGCTCTTGTGGAGGCAGCGGAACCTGCTCTTGAGAAGTCCAAATGTGGGTTCAACAACGTTGCGAGTCGATCTGTGAGCCGCATTGTAACGCCTCTCACTCCTGGTAGATGGATTGAGGTAGGGGGTGAGCACAAAGGACCGCAGGGCATATACGCTATCGCCTAGGTGGATAAGAGAGTGCCATTAGTTACATACTCATGATACATTCAAGGCGTGTGTAAATCCCACTGTTCTGGAATATGTACGAGTTGTGGGTACTCCCAGGGAATTTAGCCACAATGTCTGTAATGATGTTGCCAGCATTGCATATCACCTGCACATTGATGGAGTGCATTGACTTCCGGTTCCTGTGTATGTGTTCTGTGGCTGCAGGTGGGCAGAGTGGGATGTGGGTGCCATCTATGCAGCCTATCACGTAAGGGAAGTGTGCCAGTTGATATAAATCTGTTTTGGTCTTTGCAAGTTCCGCAGGTGTGTCAGGGAACCGAATATAATGATGTATACTCTGCATCATGGCCTCAAGGAACTTCCTAAAGAAACGGGACAGGCAGCTCTGGCACACACCACCTACTGCAGCAATCACACTCTGGTAAATACCAGAGGCAAGCAGGTGTAGGCTACACAGCACCTGCACAAGTGGTGGGATGGCGTGCGCCCTTGGTGTTGGGTGCTCCAGGAGTGGGTGCAGGTCCCTGAACAGGTCCAGGATGGTGTCGGGGTGTAGCCTGTACCTTTGCAGTATCTCTGGCTCAGTCAGTTGGAAGAGTGTTATCCTCTGCCTGTACACTTGCTCCTCCCTTCTCCATTCCCTCTCTCCTGCTGTATGTAGCCGTAGCCGCCTTGCTATGACGTAGAATGCCGCCATCCTGGTTACACTGTTGCATTTTGGGGCCTTATTTTTTAGCCTGCACCTGGTTAACACCTGCTTTCAATCCATGGTAAATACCGACTCCTAAATACTGAATTTCATGAAATTCGGTATTTTTTTGGTTTCCGACATCTCCATAGACATTTTTTACCATTTCTTATTTACCGATTCGGTAAATAATAATTCGGTAACTAAGGATTCAGTAAATTCAGATACGGTAAAATACTGACTCATATTTTCCGAATCGGTAGATTTTTGACTCATATATCTCATTTTCAAAATACCGGTCGGTAACGGCCGAAATTACCGAATTTCGGCCGTTACCGACCGGTATTAGGCTACCTACATCTGGCCCTTAATCCTTGAAGTAAAAAGCCACTCTGATACAAAACATGATACTAGAAACTTGATGTTGATCTAACTGCTCAGACATTTAAACAAAGATTTGAAGAGCGGTACTCTAAAAGTCTACTCACACTCGAAGGGAAAAACTATCTATTCAGCTAACATCCAAAAATGCAGACCTTCGTTCACCTCCCCAAATTCATAAAAAATCTTCCCACCACCAGGGCCACCTTATTATATCTGAAATAGATTAAATCTACTCTAAAATTGGAAAATACAAATTCAGTCATTCATAATTAAATGACCTGCTATCCTACATACTGGACTCCAAGGAAGTGCTCATTAAACTACAGAATGTAGACTGGCGATAAAGACAATATCCTAGCAACATCTATACATCAATTAGCAAAATAACTGACATCCAAACCTTCAAAAAAAACTCCATCAGACGTACACACTACTCAGCATTCAACATATATGATTCTTGAAATGCACAACTTTAGCCTCCAAATACTTTTCGTGCAATATATCAACAATCGATCTGCCTCTGCCAATTTAGTTTGTTTTCCGAAATTCAGGAGAGTAGACCCGGAGGGAGAACATTCTGAGTAAAGGCAGCACAACTGTGGAATTCACTTCCATTCTCCCTCAGAGCCAGTTCGAGTCTTTCTGGTTTCAAGGAAAAAACCTGAAAACTTGTCTCTTTCCGAAATAGCTGGCAGAACCACAGCTAGTTTATCCTCTACATATGGATGCAGTGATAGAGACAACCGCAATGTCTGAACCTGCAAGGGTTTATAGCGCAAAAATGCCTGTCAGACGAAGGTTTGCGCTTTAACAAATGTCTATTGCTTACTTACTTACGATCTCACTTTCCTAAATTGCAGTGAAAATAAAATTAGATCTTAAAATCAGAGCAACTAGGCAATGGGGCATTGCTTGGAATGAGGTTAGACTGAAGAATAGATAACTAAAGCCACACTTTAACAGCAAGAAACCGATGAAACAGTTACTACTTGTGAACAAACCCATAAATTCATGTGACTTTTTATTTTTTGCCACAGCATTCTCTGCAGGATGTGGAACTACATCTCCATATCCATCAGGACTGCTATAATTTAGGAACGAGTTGAAGACACACTTCTTTAAAGAAACCTATGTTACAATGCAGTCACCAGGGCCGGGTTGGCCGTACCAGGCATCAGGCTTTCCCCCGGGAGACTGGAAGGGTGCGGGCTGTATTGCCGGGGCGCTGCAATAGTGACCCCCAGTAACAAAAGCGGCAACCAAGCAGTTCCAGCGTCCCGGGCCAGACAGTTCTTCCCAAGGGGCTGGTCGAAAAAATTGCCAGGGCTGCTTTGGCTTCCCAGTCTAGCCCTGGCAGGCACAGAGCACAAAGCAGTTACCGCTCCTATCACTCACTGACTTTATGCTTGCCTTTGGCTCTGTACAGCTCTCCGCATTCTTTTTGGGCTGCGTGGTAGAGGCACATATGGTTTAACCTTGCGCGCTTCTATCATACAACTACGTTTTGCAAGTCACTTGATTGATTGATATAATTGTACTTTTAAGACTGTCTTTTTTTACTGATCAATATGCCCTAGGTGAACTTCACACAGACGTTTCCATCTCATCGATCTATTTTAATATGGCTGACACTACGACCATATATAAGGGTAACGATTATGCTCTCTCTTTCTTCACTCCCAAAATGGCTGACAGACAAAAACACATTGTGTTTTACCTATCTCCCTGGCTTCCATTTTCTGACCACTGTAAATTCTCCTCTCCATGCAATGACTACACACAACTAATGAGCAGCTGGCAGTGAACTGCTGGAGGTAAAAACAGACCACAAGGGACTCTATGGACTGAATTAAACTTTCTACAAAATGGAGGTAAGACTTAGCCAAACCTCCATATGGACTGGTCTATCCCTTCTCGCTGAGCTCTGCAGTCTGATTTGTATTACATTCTTTGCATAGACTTGAAGACAATAAGTGACCTCTGGTCTTGATACCATCAACAGGCCTGCAAGGCCCTTTTCTTGATTTATCACCACATTTCTCTCACAGTACACTGCTTCAATTGTTTAGGCTTTTCTCACCAAATACTGTCTCAATGTTTTAGCTTTTAGAGTTTTATTGCTCACTACTACTTCTGCTCCACCGCCCGTAAAGCAAGGGCAAAGTCTTTCAGTTTTGCTCCTATTTTCAATGCATGTTAAAAATAATACTAACACAAGACTACTCAAAACCAACAGTGGATGTCAGAAAGGGCTTCCTGGCCCTAAGAGACCAAATGACAACTGACGAACACAAACCTTTGAAGACCCAAGAGAGCTAAACAGATATCAGGAGGGGCCGACCCAGCAAGAGATGGAGACCTCCCAGCCAGGACACAACAAGAGAAGGGCCTCACCGGAACTGAGAGTGGAATGAGAAAAAATGTATGTTACAGTTTCATTACAAAGTTACTCCATAATCCTTTTCGGCAGTCAGAGAGCCCCATGCAGAGTGCGCCACTAACGACTGAAACATGCTTGCTGATGCTATTGAGAAGACTATACAATTATAAAAGTATAATAATATATAATAATACAATAATAAACCTATATTAATATAATATATATGATAAACGTATATATAGCAACAAGGTGTCACGTTGAGAAATGTATGGGCAATCAAAAGAAATGTTTACTTATACTATTTCTGTATATGGTCTGTTTAAATGTAAGGTACACATGCCAAGCTAAGTTTCTATATTGATAGCTGCTTTTAAACTGACTCTCCGACATAGAGTGAAAAAGATAAAACCGTGCAATGTAATGTGAGCAAAAAGTAGTAAGAAATATTTCCCCATTTATTGTACCAAATCTCTGTACATATATATGAAAACATTTTCGTAAATACAAGTATATGAAAGCTAAAAGCACACTTTCAAAACCCTTGAAGAATGTAAAACATATTGTCTTACAATAAGCATAATAAAGAGAGATAACCAACAGTTCTAAACCTATGAGACCTTTGGGGCCTAAAAGAATGATGGCCAACTGCATAATATGATGGCCAACAGTAAAACATTCCAAAATATATGTCTTCTTTAACTTCTTTACTGCTTTTATTTCCATATGTGGAATGGAGTATGATGACGTGCAGGCAATGTCTAGTGTGTATAGGCACACCTGAAAACACCTGCACTCAGTCTTTAAATATTTATCGAATAGCAATAAAAAGTTAGGAAACGCAACCAACATTATCTAATGAATGTCAGCGAATATTCTAGCCAGTGATCGAGGAAATATGCATAAATCATATTAATCTTGTACTTATTTTTTAATTTCCGCTTGTTGAACTGTGTTTGCTGAGGCCTTCTTACCTGCCAAATCATTAGTGGGAAATAAAACATCTGCTCACTTCTTGAGACGGACATATTATTCTCTCTTCAGAGAAAAGAATGAAATGCACCTCCTCCTCTGGATTAGTATTCATTTCTTACTCAAACACGTGATATGCAAAGGCAACACATCTAAATATGAGACAGGTGACAGGTTTAGACTGATTATTTGCTCCTATTCCTTGTGAAACAAATAGGTGCTTCATTATCCAGCTTTATTCTAATGCTAATTGTTTAGACCTGTCTTACCCATCTCACGTGTCAGTGGCACTTGGATATATATCTTATGCATTATTAATTTAGGATGATGTCACTGCTGTGAACGAGTAATTACAGGCACTCATTTGTCAGCAATTCTGTACTGCAGCTTCTGAAAGAGTAGACTGGGTGGAAGAACTCTCTATTTTACTCCTTTTGCATTCAAAATATCAAGCAAATATAACGTGTTGCTCTTGAATTAATAAATAGCTTTACCTATTGATAAGCAGGCGTGCGCGGTACATCTCGCCAATCATTCGTATAATTAAAATAATCTAACAGTAGTCTGGGTGCCCTAACCACTTATCACACCTACAATGTAAATTATAGTTATGTTATTTTACGTTTTGTTCTGCTGTGTTATCTTATGTTTTTGCTGTGTTTCAGGAATGAGGATGACATTAATCGAAGGCACAAATTCGGTGGTTGGTCAGCAGATGAGCAGCTACTACAAAAGTGGTCATGTTATTGGTCCTTTGCAAACATTTACGATGTTGGCTGCTAAATCCACAGGGATTTAGTAATAGTTCTCAGAGTCCAGCACTCTGGATACATAGCGCTTTATTGCGAGTTTGGCGGTCCCATGGACCATCGTATCAGCAGTAGCAGTCCAAGCGTGGGGAGCTTGGCGGTCTGACCGCTGTATTATGAGTTCGGCGGATTGGCTTAGGGAAGACCACCGCTGGACCGCCGTGATCGCCAGCAGATAGCTGACCATCTGGTTCGTGGTCAGGGCAAGGCAGCCCCCATAGGGCGGACGGGGAGTTGCACCAAGTGAGTATTACGAGTTGCCTGATCCACAAGCAGATTGCTGCGGTCCAACCACCCACTTCAAGGTGGCAGTGACAAAGCTTTTTTCTTCTTCCAGGCAGAGTCCGACCTGGATCTGTGTCTCCAGGTCCCCCCTACACAGCATGATTACGAGCCTCTGTCCGGCGATCTACAGGTTTTCGTACAATATTTACATTGGACTGCCCACATATGGGCTGAACCCGGTAATGGGAATATGGTATTTTTCCACATATACCATGCAGTCGAAATGCACAGTAAGGCATCAATATATTTGGAAAAAGTACTCACCGCTGCCGCAACATACCTGCCTCCAAACCGCCCGCACCGTGGATAACTCGGAAGACAGCAGTCTCTGGACCAGCAGCGCCATGTGCAGCTGGCAAGGGTGGACACGGTTCTACAGCGATTGGACCACCAACTCGTAAAAAGGCCCATAGAAGCCTTTTGGCAACTCTGACCGAGTGAAGGTAGGAACTTCAGGAAGAATTAGGATGCAACAGCGAAGAGTGTTTGGTGAAGTAATTCCTCATGAAAGTGCCTTACATTGCATTCTCATCTGTTCAGTCAACCAATGAAACAATTGTGAGTGGGAGGAGGAAAGTCCAAAAAAGAGGACTACATTTTAGATATTTGACAGTAACTAACTGAATGGCACGTATGCATAGACCTAAACAAGTGCCAATGCAATAGTTTAATCCTTAAGAAATGTGCATATTCAGAAGGGCTGCCAGGATCTGCATCTTGAACCCTGCACACAGGTGCAGATCCTTGCAACAGTGTCATGATCCCGTTCTCTCAGCTGCACCAGCGCAGAATGTGTCTGCACGTGACTTTATTCCATCTTAATTTTTCCATCTTCACTATATATTAACTCTAAAACTTCCCAGATTGGTGCGTGGGCTGCAGTCAGATAAGCTGGGAAGCAAAGGGCGGTAAATAGCTCTTCCTGCTTCCGAGCTGTACTGTAAGCAGCATATGAACTAATTCGGAAATGTTTCGAATTAATGTATAGGCTGTAGATAGAGAAATAGAATGCAATGGCACCGGGCGAAGAATGGGATTGAGATACGTCATTGTATGTCATCACGCTGTCAGTGCTTAATTTGTAAAATATAAAGTGCAGGTGCTCACAGTCTTTAATGAGGCCACACCCACTTCCTGAGCTCTGCCCACTCCCTTCAGTGGTCCCACCCACTTCCCTTTATTGGCTCCACCCACACCCACAAGCCTCAACACATCGGCGTCACCTCCTCCCTTATTGAGTTCCGCAAGAAGATGAAGGGCTGGCTCTTCACAAAAACAACTCAGGCACCTCACACCTACACACCTGCCCAAATCCCTGGTTACCCTCCTGGGTAATTAGTGCGCTATACAAATCAATATAACATAATATAACATATTGGAAGCCTACGACAAAAACTTAAAAGTGAACTCAAATTAGAGAAAGATCATTTGAGGACTTGAGGCAGCTTTCCAGACAAAAGAAAATGTGCTTGCACTGCGCTGATTAAAAGAAAGAAAAGAATGAAGGAAGGAATACATTAAAGAAGGCAGTAACAAATGCAGGCAGGAAGAGGAGTACTGGAGTAAGGAAATAAATAAGTAATTGATGAAAGAAGGAGGAAATAAGAAAAGAATGTGAAAGGAAGAAATGAAGGGATAGAGGGAGAAACACACCATGTATGTTTGTAAAGCACATATTCACTAGAGGGGGCCTTGACACCAAATTAAAAATGTTATCCAGCTGAATTGCACTAATTTTATCTAAAGATGAAAGACTGAGTGGCCACACCAAGAGTTCAATTTATGACCCTGAGATAGAACACAGATTCCTGGAGTAGATATAAACATATGTGCAAGAAGGAAAAATTAAAAGGGAGAGTGAGGGAGGAGGAGAGGTCTAAAGGCAAAGATAGATGCGGTAGACAATGTGAAGAGGAAAGCAGAGTTTGGGATTCCAAGATTGGAGTGGAACGTGATGAGAAGGAAAAGTGAAAAGAGGAGAAAGGCAAGGGAAGAAAAGCGAATAGGGGGGAGCGGAAGGGAAAGATGGAAAGGTGAACAATGAAAAGCATTTAATCAGGGGACGTGGCGATTAAGAGAAAACGCAGATGTGGGGGAGAAAGTGAAGTAAGATTGGAGAGAAGTGAAGGAGTGAGGTGTGAAGGGGAGGAAGAAAAGCAGATACTAAGATAGAGCAAGCAAAGAGTACACCTATGCTTTATTAAATATACAGTCAGTAATTATGTAAAGTTGAGAGGTGACAGGAGTGTATCATTCTTGGCCTGTCTCATTAATGCACAGCAGTGTTGTCCAAGACACACAATAGCGATTCTTTAACTGTGTTAAGTTTTATGCCATAAAAAGATGTTTTGTTATGTCACAATAATAATTCCTGATAAAACAAAATAAAGTGTCAGTTATACCATTGGAATTATGCCTTGATGGAGAACCACACTCTCATGCTTCAAACAAATAGTTCTATTACATGATCAGACTATAAGTCGAAAAATCCCACTGCCACCTATTTTCAAATGAAGTCAGACATTCAACTCCATTCAGACAGGCTTCCACACATACTTTTTAACTAATAAAGCACAAAATTCAACTGAGTCTGCCGCCTGTGCTATATTAGGATTGTAATTTATGATCAGCGAGTAACAAAAGGACGTCTGAGACAAAAAACAGAAACTCTCTGAGCTATCCACATAATATAGTTCTGTCATCTGCATGGTACATGTTCTACATTACCCCTCTGTGCTACAGTCAAAACTTCAACTAGACAAAACTCTGATCTCTCTCCAACAGGGACATAAGCCTGTAAGTATGCAGCAGGGGTTTACAGGACATGGGCCTTTGGAGGTGAAGAGAAGGTGTGGGGTGACAGATTTCAGTAGGCTTGTGGGGGTGGGGGGAGGTACAGAGCGCCTAACACAGCCTAGCCCCTCTGATAGCACGTTTTGAAACAATGCCATTTTTCTCCAGGTCAAAGCTGAGAAATTCCCTGTGTATCCTTTCTCTTGTTAGGGGGTAATTGGGAAAGCCTCCTGGTTCGAGTGGCCAAGACTGAGAAGGGCTTTGAGGTCTCACATGCAAACTCAAAGTAAGGATACTCAGGGCCCTGTGCATGCTTTAATACAAAGCGATGGTGGGGAGGGTTGCCCTGAGAGTGAGGGAGGGAACCAAGGGGTACTGTAACAGGAGTGAGCAAGTGATGTTGCAGGGAGGGGCATTGTGATACAGAGGGGAAGGGGACAGTAAGCAGCGGGGCACTGAGATACAGGTGAGAAAGGCACTGTGGAGAGAGGGACACTGGGATAGTGGGATAGTGGGAGAAGGCCACTGTGGAGAAAGGGGCACTGTCGGCGGTAGCGGTGGGGCACAGTCACAGTGGCAGGGATGGGAGGTGTTCTCAAAGGTGCTTGTGGCTGCAATGGTGCCCATTGCAGAAGGGAGAGGACGGGTCTGATAGAGACGAGATGGTACTGGGACAGGTAGGAGCGTGGTACTAATACACTGACTGGCAGGAAGAAATGTTTTCACTTTCAGACCACCCTCAGCTGCTTCCCATATTTTGTTATTACGCTGCAAGGC
The DNA here is from genome assembly GCF_964263255.1 of Lissotriton vulgaris. Classification (NCBI taxonomy): domain Eukaryota; kingdom Metazoa; phylum Chordata; class Amphibia; order Caudata; family Salamandridae; genus Lissotriton; species Lissotriton vulgaris. The sequence continues at coordinate 343,661,877 of NC_141689.1, read as the reverse complement.
CTTGTCTAGGCTCCTGAGGCAGGCAGCTACTGGGCAGTTTCCTGCGGGTCCCACCGTGCAGGAATTTATCGATGGTGTCCCACGGCCAAGCACTATTCTGTCACCTGCAGGATAACAGTTGTGTGTAAAATAACGCACACACAACTCACCTAACCTTGCAGCTTTGGCTACACTGGAAAGCGCAGACGCCTGGGTAGCGCAGCTGAAATTATGCTCCCAGTTCATCGTTCGTGCAGTTTATACTGCGCATGACACAACACACCTGCCCTTTCCCCACTCTGAGGACCAAGCACTGGTGCGCGCCAAAGCAAGCACACTAGGAGCATGCACCAAATCTGAACGTACAGCTGCACAAGCCTCACTTGAGGCTGGGGCTTTTTAATGGCCTGTGCACAGTGCTGGCTGTGCATGGGAGAAAAATTCAATAGATCCGGCCCTGAGAAATAGGTGTTGGTGCTCAGCACCTGAAAGCACCTGCACAAATTAAGCACTGCACACTGTCTACATTGCATACACCTGCTCAGTAGCACTAGGAGTGGACAGCCTGCATGCAGCGCAGCTCCCCAGAGCGGAACAGTGTGTGCTCACTCCATGTCAGTTTCAATATACGCCGCTCAAGCATTAACTCCCAGAATTACTGATGTAGTGAATGCGCATGGCGTGCTGTAGACAATTGACTTGAAAACAGGTACGTCTCCAGTCTGTGCCTGTAGGCTAGCAGTGGTCATCATACACCCCTATCACACAGTGCAGCAGAAGGTGGTAAAGGCACATTTTGCTGATTCTTCAGATATGTGGAGTTAAAGATAATCCAGAGGCAAACAAAATAACATGCTTTCTCATGACCTACACATGGTTAAGACAAACCTGGGCAAAGTGCAGAATACTTCTGTTTCAGAAGTCTTTCAGACTTTGAAGGATTTAACAAAATTAAACAACGTTCAGCATGTACCACTGTTCATCATAGTGGTACGTTAACATTTTTGCAAATTTGTCCTTCAAGTAAAACAGGAACCTGTTGTTTTTTATTTATTAAAGTATTTTAGAACACACTTGCGTGCCCTTTCATCCCATTCAGGCCTGTTTGTTGCAGAATGTATTTTTTTTAGCTTAGCAAACATGAACTTGAATAAAGGAATCAGCATGGCCATAGGCTATGCCATTCCCGTCACCCCCCATTTTGAATGGCTCAAGGCTTTGTGAAAGGGGAGGCGGCTACATGCTGGGTTGGTTGCAGTGGCATTAGCTGTGTTAATTAAAGTGGTAGGGCAGTGTGGGGGAGGCAGTGCAGGAGGGCCAGTGCAAGGGAGGAAGCACAGGAGAGAGCAGCGCTTGGAAAAGAATAAAGAAAATGCCTTACTTGCCATCTGCAGCGTCGCTGCTATCCTGGTCTCTGCTCCTCGACTCCCGGCATGCCATAGGCTCCCCTACACAAATCCAGCTGCTGGTCTTGTGCTGGTATTATCCAGCAGGAGAGCAGAGCTGTGATTGGTGTAAACGCCCTAGTTAGGAGCTTACTAAGGGACTACGTCCCTGTGCTTGCTCTCCATCCGGCTGTACAGCACAGCTGGGGTAGAGAGATCGAAGTGTGCACAATGGTTTGGCCAGCCTTAGACGGCTTGCCAAACTGTCATGCACACTTAAAGCAGTGCCATCACTCTTTCTCCTTCCTGCATCAATGTGGTGTCAGAATGAACAGCCTTTACCCTCCCTTGGCTCGGCTGCAGGAAGTAAGAGAGGAAAAATACGTTGGTAATAACTTCTGTTATTACAATTTTACTTTTCATTTTTCACTGCTGAAAAGAAGTGGGGCAACGCTCCTCTACCATAGCGGAGGAACCGCCTCTGGTTAGTTGAAGTGTCTAATTACAGGGCCCAGTCACTGAGCCCCCACTGTGTCGAAGCCAAAACTGTGGGGGATGGCCACATAATGGGTTAGTTCAGGTATTTGATGCACAGTGGGTTGGGTGCGTGGCCTAGACCCCATTTTGGGTTGTTTGGCTGCATGGGAGGTTGAACTAATGCCATAGGGAAGTGTACCCTGCACACAACAGAATATAAAAATATGGGAGTTTGATTTAGCACATCATTTAACACACACACAAATTCATGGACTAAAACTTTGTTAAGAATAAGTTATGGTCCATTTCTCTCAGTAGACATTAAAGTATGTTAAAAAAATAACCTAAGAAATTCACAGGAAAAAACACAGTCAAAGTGAAATTGTGATTACAAAACAAAGCTTAAAAGAATAGGCCTGTCATGGTTAGCCAAGCAAACCATGATTGACACCACTAATATGCACTGCTCAGATGCTCAGAACCTCACACATGGCACAATGGATGACATTTCAGCTCATTTAATAGATGAGATTTTATGTGATTGTACCAATGACATTATCAATTAAATCACTGTATGAATAAGTGTAATGTGTGAGAGACCGAAAAGGCATTATTTTCGCCTCTGTATTTAAGAACGAGAGAATTCCATAGGAAAACCCAAAGTGCCCACCTCCCCAATCAATAAGCAACATACTTGGTGTGAGAAGTTGGCCTGGTATATGATGTACACTATTCTAGTGGGCACCTTGCACCAGTCCAAACAACCCTTATGGTGATGGTTGTAAAGTCAACCTTATAGACTGTGGTATCGGGTTCCCAAGGCCTACATGTTCCGCAGAAATACCCACTTACACCAAAGAACTGTTGGCACGGAAACTGAAAAGTACAAAAGACAAGTTTATTAAGACCCCATGGGGTGGTGGTACATTCCTACAGCACCCTTCGGCAATGCAAGAAGTATCACACCGAACGTTGGTGTGAGTCCTTCTTTTATACACTTTACAGGTAATAAAAAGATAGGCGGTACAAGGTTACAGAGTTTATGTACATATATGGTCATTTTTGGAGCACAGCCAACTCATGGGAGGGGTTCCAACTCCACTGGTCAGTTTGGCGGAACATTCCTGAGGGGTGACTGGTCAGTTGGAACTGCGCATGCACGAGCTTGACCGTTACTAAAAATAGCCTGTTGCTGAGCAAACTCGAGTGGTCAGCTGCACGGACAAAGGACTAAAGGGCATGCTGACCACGAGGCCGCTCATTCCCTAAAATGGCCGCCGTAACATACAAAATGGCGCTTTCAAGTAAGGCCAAGTTAGGGGAAATAACGTGTAGCAAAGCTAAGCGCTAACCCGGCCATTGTCAAATTACGACAGACGACCCTTTTAGCGTTTAGCTGAAGCTACCTCATAGTGGACGTAGTCGGGATACTCATCTTCAATATCAATTGACATTATTTGAGCTACTTCTTTATGAAGCATCAATTCTTTTTGGGCAAGAGCTCGTCTAGATGGAATACAGGCTGATAAACACATAGAACATAAGGCAGGGCCACATTGTATACATAAACATACAAAGAATAGTATCCCAACTATGGTACATAAAATCGTCAGCAGCTTCCAGCCCCAAGTACTAAGCATTGACCAGAACCACCCCGAAAGAGTCCATGTACCATTGTCCGGGTGTATTTCAGCAGCGATTTTTTGAAGTTTGGAAATCGCATCATATACAGATGGCGAGTTATCTGGCACGTAAACGCAGCAGCTACTTCCGATAATTCTACATGCCCCCCCTCGATCAGCTAGAACCACATCAAGAACCATTCGATTCTGGAGCGTAACAATTCTGGATATTTGAAGTTCTTCCCTTATGTTTCCTAATGCAATAGCAGTGTCATTAGCTACAGCCTCAACCACACGGGTCAGTCGTCGTATTTTCCTACTGTTTAAAGCAGCCCCCACAAAGGAAAACAATCCCAAATTAAAGTCTACATATTGCTGTAAGGCAGTATCAGTCTGGTCGATATCATCCAAGACCACAGCACGTCTAACTCTATTTAACACAAAATCGTGGTATAACACATAATCATTGTGGTACATTGGTGGGGCAATGAATACAGGGGGCAATACAAAAGAGATATAGCATGTACCTAGCCATCCTAAAGGGAGCTGATGATAGCCTTTATTACCGCAAATGAAGTATGTATTTCGGGATGCCACAAATGATATGCCATTCGGACTGTCAAATGTAAGTGTGGTGTTACATGCACTTTTTCCAACCGGGATTGTACCTTTATTACGTATACAGAGATCAGCCTTAGTATCTATAACATTAATGACATGAGAGCTGGACATGTTAATCTTTCTTTGATTGCTGTAAACTCGGGGTGCAGATGCATTGTCGGGGCGGTACTCTTCCCATTCGAATCGAGTACCCTCAGCTCGTGGATAGCCATCCCGGTCATGGTAACATATTTTGTTTAAACGGAAAAGCACCCCCCCCTTTTGTTGGCCATCGTAGAGTGAATAAAAGAGTATACCAGGCATTACAGGAACCATTGTGGGAAAACGGGAGTGGGATGAGCGGGGTGCCCCCTTTTTTCTGATGACAAGGCAACATCCCACACACCCAACAATTAGAAGTGTTCGTCATATTATGAGTATGATGCAAAATTTGAATGAAGCTATTGTTCAAGTAAGTCTGTCGGTGCCGTTCTTCATGGTAGGGTAAGGTGAAGTGAAAATGTTCAGATGGAGCCGGGGTAGTCGGCAGCAAATGTTCTCGCACAGGCACCACAAGTTCTACTACCCAGGCTATCACTGCTATCACCACAATTGTCAGTACGAACAAGATGGCACCAAGAATTCTCTTGTCTCGTGCTGCAGTAGATGCCATGGTTCAAGAGTTCACAATGTCTCAAATACACAACTACAAAATATAAAAACGTTGGTGCTGAGCTCCGAGGTAGCCGTTGTTTTCTTCTCCGGGGTCAAGACGGGTGTCGCTACTCTTGGCAGAACTGATCCCCCCCCCCCTTGAGATTCCCGGCTTCCGTTTCACAAACCCCAGAGCGGTAACCAACCAGTCTCGCACAAAAAAAAATCTTCTTCCTATCTTGGCCGCAGATCGTAGCGCTGTCGTCCAGAAACAGTGTGGTCCGGGAAGGCTCCCTCAGGTTCGGCCGATGTCACAGCTGGGCTCTTTTCTTTATCCAAGATCTCTTTGTAGTCGGACAACACAGTAGGATTCACCAGGTCCGGAGAGACGTGACGGCAGTGAGTTGAATGCACCCACCGCTTTCTGTTGGTCACTCGCACAGCCGTACGAGTCGCCAAGAGGACCTGCTCGGGGCCACGCCACCTCGGTTCCAAGCTGTTCGCCCTCTCAAACGACTTCACCATCACATAGTCTCCAGGACGGAGACTATGGGCCTCTCCAATGGAATTGTCAGGGAGCGCTTCTCGAACCTGTTGATGAATAGAAAGCAAATCATTTGTTAATCGTGCCAAATAATCGTTCATCATTATACAAGGCACATCATGTAACAATCGCGGCTTAGGAACTCCCCATATGTTCATAGGCCTTCCAAACACCACTTCATACGGTGTGAGGCCAGTTCGAGAGTGGGGCACTGATCTAAGAGAGAGCAATGCTAGCGGCAAGGCATCCGGCCACTTCAATGACGTGGACGCCACAATCTTAGCCAGTTTCAACTTCAACGTGGCATTGTACCGCTCGACAAGACCTGCTCACTGAGGGTGGAACACAGCATGAAACTTCTGCTGGATCCCCAGTCCCTTTAGCACATACTCCACAATTTTCCCAACAAAATGAGGACCATTATCGCTCCACATAAATTTGCAAACTCCGAATCGAGGGAAGTACTCTTTGAGCAAAACCTTAGCTGTTGTCAAAGCTGTATTATCTTTCGTGGGGAAGGCCTCGACCCATTTGCTAAAAGCACACACCACCACTAAGACATACTTAAGGTTATTGCAACGCTCAAGCTGGATATAATCCATTTGAAGTACCTCGAATGGTGCAGAAGGTGGAACGAAACCTCCTTTCGGAGTATGCGTCCCTTTTGCAGGATTGTGCTGTAAACATATCAAACAGGTCTGCACTACTCTTTTAGCAGTATTGGCAATCTCAGGATGCTCCCAAACTCGTGTTAACAATCGAGTAATTGCAAGAGCTCCCACATGTGCTAACCCGTGTGTCATCTGGACCATCGCCTGCAAGTAAGCTGCAGGCAATTTCCATCTCTCCATGTCCTTACTCCTCCAACAACCCTCGTCATCCAGTACCCCTTCTGCTGCCCATGTTACAAGTTCTGCTTCAGTCGCTGATTTTTGGATGTCTAGTATCTCTGCTCTAGCATCATGCCATCGCTCGGCCTGCGATTTCGCTACATACATGGGGGAGTCATTTCGAGACATAGCTGTTTGTCTTGCTATACTGTCTGCAAAAGCATTGCCTTGTCCCACTTTGTCAGTGACCTTTTTATGTGCACTGCATTTAATTATCGCTACTTTCTTTGGGCAAAGCAACGCGTTTAGGAGATCACGCACCAATTCTCCGTGCATAATGTGTACTCCATGAGAGGTCAAAAACCCACGCTCTCTCCAGAGTAAGCCGAAGTCATGCGCTACTCCGAAGGCGTACCGGCTGTCTGTGTAGATGTTCACACATAGGCCAGCACTCAGTTCGCAGGCTCTTGTCAAGGCTATCAGCTCTGCTGCTTGAGCCGATTTCTGTGGAATTCGTGCTGTTTCTACCACTGTCTTAAGTGTCGTGATCGCATATGCTGCGGAAGTCGTGCCATCTGGCAGCCTCAAACACGATCCATCAACCCACAGTTCCCCATCCACATCTGGAAGTGGCATATCCTGTAAGTCGACACAACCCTTTGTTTGTTCCTCAGTCAGGAAAACACAATCGTGATGTTTTTCCTCCTGACCCTCTTCGACCGGATAAGGCAATAAAGTAGCAGGGTTCAGGGTAGCACATCTTTTCAATGTGATATGTGGCGCCAAAAGTGTGAGCTCATATCCTGTTAAATGTGCGCTCGTAAGATATTGCGTCTTTGTTTGATTTAACAGGGCATCTACTGCATGGGGAACTAGCACCAACAGTTTGTGCGATAAAACTATTCCCTCACTCTGCCGTATAGCTACTGCTGTTGCTGCAACTGCTCGAAAACACCCAGGTAACCCTCGTGTTACAGGATCAAGAATGGCTGAGAAGTACGCGCATGGCCTCTGCTTGTCCCCGTGTGCTTGCACTAACACTGATAACGCACACCCATCTTTCTCGTGCACGTACAATGTGAAAATCTTTGAGTAATCTGGTGTACCTAGCACGGGTGCAGAGCAAAGGGCCTGTCTCAACTGTTCAAAAGCATTTTGACATTCATCTGTCCATTCAAGGGGCATTGGTGTAGTTTTGGACAGTAACGCTAACAAAGGTTTTATAATGTGTGAAAACCCCATGATCCATTGTCTACAAAAGGACGTTAATCCTATGAAGGCGCGTACATCTCTCTGAGTGCGGGGGACTGGTGTGTCTAAAATCGCCTGAATTCGATCAGATGTTAATGCACGCCCCTCCTTAGACAAAAGATGACCGAGGTAGGTCACCTTGGGTCTACAGTATTGAAGCTTTTTCTTAGAAACTTTATGGTTGTTCTGAGCCAAAAAGGAAAGCAAAGCAAGTGCACTCTCCTCACATTGTGCGTAAGTGTCTGCAGCCAATAGGAGGTCGTCAACATACTGTATAAGGGCTACTCCGGATTGCAGTTCAAAAGAATCAAGCTGTCTTTTTAAAGCCTGGCATAGATGCTAGGACTCTCTGTGTAACCTTGAGGAACACGACAAAATCTATACGATTTATTATTTAACGTAAAGCCAAATAAGTATCTGCTGTCGGGATGGATGGGAATGGAAAAGAATGCATTTTTAAGATCAATGACAGTAAAGGTCGTCGCTGTTGGAGGGACCAATGTAAGCAATGTTGTGATGTCAGACACCACTGGATATTGAGGGATGACAATTTTGTTAATTTCTCTCAAATCAATAATAAATCGATAGACTATGTCATCAGTGTCTTTCTTAAGAATCAGGAGAATAGGACTATTACAGACATTGTAAGGAACTTCCTCCACTACTCCTGCAACGATCAAATCCTGAACGATGTGCGTCAGGGCAATTTCACCTTCCCTAGAAATCTTATACTGTGGTACACGTGGCAAAAGTACTCCCTCCTTGACAGTAATTCGAATAGGTGGAATAAGCATCTGTCCCACATCCGTATCTGAGGTCGCCCACAACGTTTGAGGGAGAGAAGCTAACGCTTCAATTTCCTGTATGGTACAAAATCTGTCTGAATCTGGGTAATTGTCATTCAAAATAACCCGCACTCCTTCGGGAGCGCAGCGTATCGTTGCTCGAAAATATTTGAGCAAATCAATGCCCATAATGTTATCTGGAGTGTGAGGTGACAACAAAAATGGACCAAAGCTGAAAAATTTGTCAATGCAAAGTGCAAGAGGTTGTGATAATGGGCTAGGAGAGGGTATGCCATCAAACCCTATACATGTTATCGTTTCGCCAGACAGGGGAGCCCTTGGAACCAAGTTTTTGGACAAGGCACTACGAGTAGCTCCTGTGTCAACTAAAAACTGATCAGTAGAACCCAAAATGCCCGCTGATACATATGGACCTCTTTGATCTACTGGCACTTCAACTGATTCCGTACCCCATCCTACGCAATCCATGCACATAATCCTGATGCTCCACATTCTCATCCTCCGAAATCTGATATTGATTTCGTCTATCAAAAGTATTTCGCTCATCCTGACCACGGCCCCTCGTTTCAAACCTACCACGATCACTTCCGCCACCTCTCGCTCCTGAATAATTATTTCTCGACCTTCCACCTCCTCGACCACGCTGACTACGCTGCTCACGAAGTACCGGACAATCTTCTGCCCAATGCCCAAACTCTTTACAATATGCACATTGGTCCTCCGCTATGTCAGTACGACCGTACGACGCATTACTCCCTCCTCGCCTACCTCTATCATTCCCTCTAGATTGCGTCCTGCGAACCTGCGCCAACATCACCTTCGTTTTCAATTCCTTCGTTTTCTTATCTGCACTTTCTTTAGCCTCTAATTCCTGCCGTTCATAATACTGAGCCATAGTTAACAAAGACGCAGGGGTCGCCGTGGTCCAGGAACTTTCACTCGCTTTTAACCGTTTTGAAATCTCCGGTAGGAGATTAGCCACGTACTTATCAACAAACAGATGCCTACCCGTATCATCCATTAACGATTGACCACTGTAATCATGAAATGCTTCTTCGAAACGTGTATACCGATTCATCTAACTTTTGTTTGCACGAAGCTAGCATAGTCCAATCAATCTTTTTAGAAGGAACAAGCGTTTTTAGTTTGGTTAAAATAGCCGCTGGGAGGTCTAAAATCAAATCACACGGTTTACATGCAGGTTCCCTGTCTAAGTCAGCCTGGTTTATTTCTTTCCAAGTTGCTCCGAGCATCGCTTGATCATCAGTTTTACGAATCGACCTCCACATATCAGGCGGAAGAATTAACCCAAAAAAGAGATCTATATCAACAAGAGTCATAACACAAGAGGAAATGGCCCCCTCCACCCCTTCATAGAATGCGGCTGGATTTTTACGAAGATCGGGTAAAGCGTTTTTTAGTGCCATAACATCTGCTCTATTCCAAGGCGTATACACCCAATTATATATAAAATACCCCTTTGCGTTTGCCGATGTTTTATCCTCATCCGTACCAGCCCCTTTTGGAGGAACATACAAAGGTGCAGCTTCACGCATAGGCATAACATGCACTTTAGAATTCTTATCTGAACCCCGGAGAGAACACTCCTTGGACTGCTCCGTCTACCCCGGCACGGACTCCTTATCTTTTTTCCTATCTTCCCGCAACCTGGACGCCTCATCCTGTAGCTGGATCAGTTGTTTAAAAAGAGTATCGACATCTGCAAGAACAAATAAACCTTTATCCAAATTCTCACGATGAACCGACATAGCCTTAGGTTCTAAAGTCTCTGAATATTTACGAAATCGAGTAACAACTTCATCTGCAAAAGTATTCAAAAAACACATCAATTCTCGCTCTGTCCATTTACTCCTTTCGGCAACAACGTCTGACACAGTTATATGATTTAAATTCAATTTTCGGGCCCAACTACGCAGTTCCGCGGATCTCTCCGCAGATAACCTGACACTTGACTTATCCGCCTTATCCGACTTATCCTGTTCTTCATCACCAGAATCTTCCGTCGGAGCCGTAGGAGGAACGTACGGAGGCGGAGATCGATCTAATAACGAAAAATCATCAATTTCATTAATAAGGACAGGATAAAGCGGTCGTCGAATAGGAAATTGACCAGTCGTTTGTAAATTACGTTCCCGTGCCTCCCTCTCTTTCTTTTCCTGCGCCTCCTTTTCCTCAAGCTGTAAAGCTTTATCTCGAGCATCCTTGCGCTGCTCTTTGTCCGCCAAGGCAACTTCACGCTTCATACGTTCACGCACTGCTTTCTCCCACATTCGCACACAATCAAACATATCCTGTCTAGACCTGCGCTGAAACAAACATTGCTCCACAAACTGAACCTTTCGCAAATCAAACGACCCATGTAGTGGCCATTGCAACTCGGGATCAGTTCTAGTGTATTGATGCCATAATTTACTGTACAGTATAGGGGGAAGGCCGAATTTGACATACATCTCACGGTTTGGAGTTCCTTCTGGGGGAGCCGGCTGAGATTCCGCTAACCTAATTGTGGTACCATTTCCAAAACAGCACATCCCTCGGAGTGTGCTTAAAACAGGCATGTTCAAAAAGTACCACGAAAGCGTGATACCGTAAAAAATGGCACTTACAGTACTTCACACAAATGTGACGCTCAGAGTACAAACAAAATTAGAGAAACATCTCTACATGCCTGCCTATGTGGAGTGCACTACACATATATATTCAAAGTTCACAAAGTCAAAATGTTAGCTAACTCAAATCGTAGTCACAATCATAGAACTTCAGTAAGCGTCCGTAGACTACCTTACCGATCACAAATCTTACCCAATCTCAAATATCCAGATTCCAACTGCCAAGGTCTTTAATCGAATCAGCCAAACGGGCACTGTACAGTAACGCAGACGATCAGGATCTCAGTCGGAGACCGGCGCCACCTGGAAGGTCAGATCAGAAGGAAGGGAAGAAAACACAGTGGGTGCCAAGACTCGGGTCACTCAGTGGCAGCGTACGCGTCCATGGCGAGTTTCCAATCCTTCGTCACAACCTCTCCTTTGGGCATCCGAGTCGCCGATGAGTCCCTTCGTGGTAGCCAATTTGTGGTATCGGGTTCCCAAGGCCTACATGTTCCGCAGAAATACCCACTTACACCAAAGAACTGTTGGCACTGAAACTGAAAAGTACAAAAGACAAGTTTATTAAGACCCCATGGGGTGGTGGTACATTCCTACAGCACCCTTCGGCAATGCAAGAAGTATCACACCGAACGTTGGTGTGAGTCCTTCTTTTATACACTTTACAGGTAATAAAAAGATAGGCGGTACAAGGTTACAGAGTTTATGTACATATATGGTCATTTTTGGAGCACAGCCAACTCATGGGAGGGGTTACAACTCCACTGGTCAGTTTGGCGGAACATTCCTAAGGGGTGACTGGTCAGTTGGAACTGCGCATGTACGAGCTTGACCGTTACTAAAAATAGCCTGTTGCTGGGCAAACTCGAGTGGTCAGCGGCACGGACAAAGGACTAAAGGGCATGCTGACCACGAGGCCGCTCATTCCCTAAAATGGCCGCCGTAACATACAAAATGGCGTTTTCAAGTAAGGCCAAGTTAGGGGAAATAACGAGTAGCAAAGCTAAGCGCTAACCCGGCCATTGTCAAATTACGACAAGACCAGCTATCCTAGTGGTATCATGGACAAAGCAGTCTTAGGCTAAAACTTCAGAAAGCATGTGAAGCCAGCTGTTTTACCAATAATAGTCCTTTGAATATCAAATGAAAGGACACCACACAAGGTAAATATCAAATACATATGTCTTTATTACTAACACAACCCCTCTGCACTCTTTATGAGGTCAGAGTTCGAGATACAGCACAAGTTACTCAATAAGCATACTATAAGTTGCACAAACACAATTCTGCCCTAGGAGCCTCACGAACCATATACTAAGTAAGTGGTATACGAACCACTTCAGGAAAGGTGAATAGGCCTAGGGCCTAGAGGATCGCTGGGGCTACACTGGACAACCAAAGGTTAGGAAGTAGGAGTTCCACAGGATGCGTGTGCAGTTTCTAAACACACACGCGATTTACCATAGAGTTATAATGGGAACGTAAAAGTTACAAAGTCGTAGATTTCGGACACTTCCGGGTGGACTACGGGAAAACCCTGTTAAACTAGGACACTTGGATAGTTAACACCCACGGGAGCACCGGAGTACTCTAGTTACCTCACCCTGGGAAGCCGGGTGCATAGGTGTCTTTTCGTGCCGGGTTTCGTCGCTGAATCCTATGGAGAGCTGCAAGAAAGTGCTGCAGGCGACCAGGAGGAAAGTGTCCGGGTGGATCCAAGGGTGGATCAGAGTCGAGAAGAACCTGAAAGCAGAGGGGACAGAGTCTGGGTCACTAGCCAGTGACCAGAAAGGAACCAGGCGATGTTGAAATGCAATCAGGTGAAGAGGTGAAGCTTGTCTCCGCAGCCACGAGGTCCAGGTGGCGTTGATGATGACCAGGAGCTGGAGTCAAGCTGTCCCATGACGGATCTAGCTGTTGGCAGTGTTGGTATCCAGGTTGGACCCAACAAACCTTGGCAAATGCAATCCATGCAGGATTAGAAGATTGGCTTCTGTTCTGACCAGCAAGGTTTAGGGAGCTTCTCCTTTGCATGTAAGCTGGAGCAAGACTGGAGAAACCAGGCAAGTGTTGTTGATTCAAAGATTCGTCTTCATAGGGCTCACTAGCCAATGGACTAGCAACTGGGAAGACGCGTCAAGCTGAAATGCAGGAGCAGGCCCCATGCGGCACTCGTGGAGTGTGGAGGGCTGAGCTTCGGTATAAATGTTGCTTGGGTCTGGGGATTCTCAAACCCCAATGCAGAACTTCGAGGGTACCTCTGAAGCTGCACGGTTAGCAAAAAGCAAGTAGTCCAGGATGTCCGGTCCCACGTCTCTCGTGTCCGCCACGGGTCTCAGCTTTGCTGTGGATGTGGATCGGATGTATGATGTTACAACGCAGGCTATTACAACGCCTGCCTTTAGAACGCGGTTTTTACATCGCAATCCATTACAACGCATAGCGCTTTGGGGTGCTGGACAGTGAAAAGTTTAATTTACTATTCCAACACCAGTCCCCGTGGACACTAGGGAAGGTGTTGGATAGTAAATTAAACTTATTCCCTATCCTAGAGCGCCCCCCAGCGCAATGCGTTGTAATGGTTTGCGTTGTAATGACCGTGTTGTAATGGTAGTGCGTTGTAAAAGTTTCGTTGTAAAGGTTGTTCACCATGTGGATCGGATTCGGAAAAGTTTGGAAGTCCAGTTCCTGAGTCGCTGAGTCTTCGGGTTCCGGGGGAGCATCGACAAAGCAAACTGGCAAGTTACTGGTGGTGCCTGTTTGCACAGGGTGGTCACTCCTTGACCACAAGGGCGATGTCTTCAGTCTTCCAGTAGATATGGAACGTCGAAGGTCCAAGAGTTTTGTTTCAGAGTTTTTTTCCAGGATAATCTAATGTCTCTAGACCCAGCTCCTAACTTTATACCAAACTAAGGGGATTACCTGCTAGGTCCCGCCTATGGGTGGAACTTGAGAAGGGGGTGGTTACACCTCTTTCTCTTAGTCCAGTTTCGCGGCAGAGCTGGGGCTGGAGTGCCCCAGCAACTGGTCTGAACCGGGCTATGCATGGAGCACCTTGTGTGCCCCAGGCAGTATCTGGAAAAGCATCTTTCCATTGAAACCACCCTGCCCCAAAACACTACAGGCTGTCTGGGGAGGTGCCAGCACCTCCCTTGATAGAAAACCTATTGTCCGGGCCTCCCCTGCCGGAGTTTCGTCCAGCAGCAGAAGGTCAGACTCGTGTCTGTGGTAGCAGCATCCATTTTGTGATGCGGAGGCTCTGTTTAACTTTAACTGGGTAAAGCAGTACTTACATGTCTTCTCCCTCTAGAAGGGTGGAATGCTACCCCCGCTGCCACAACTGGCGGGGGTAGTATTCCAAAGTATTTGACACCTTACACAACATGTTTTGATAAAGCCAAACCAAAGTTAGCATTAAACGTGAGGATTATAATGCACTTTAGAGTATATGGTATGGCTATATCATAGAACAGCTATAAGGACATGGTTCCAAAAGCTGCAGACAGGCTCAGCTCATGCTAGAGCCCCATTTCACATAAAAGCAAGCACTCTGCCTTCAGGATTGTCAAGGCCTGCCATAGGAGTGACTTATAGGTATATATGTGTCTATATATAAGGGTAGATATAGGAATACTATATCTAAGCAAGGGGTGATTACACCACCTTGCCCAAGCTGAGTGTTCAGCCTGTGGTGTCAGTTTGGATGGCCAGCCAGGGGTGGCATAATTCATGCTGCAGCCCCTGGTAGGCCTTGGATGCACCTATGCCCTGGGTACCTATGATACACTAAACAGGGGCTCACAAGGTGACCCAATAACCAATTAGATATGTACCTAAAGTACATGGAGTCCATGTTACAGAGAGAGCAGATAGCCTGGGGCCCTGAATAGCAGGATCCCAGGCCAACTAAGTCAAAAACCAGCTAAACACTAGGCGAAAAGTTGGGGTAACCATATAGTCAGATATCCACCATCCTAGACTTGGGAAAGAACATGGTTCACAGTTTGGGCTTTCACCCTATCTAATTTGGTACAGCGTCACCAAAGGTGGGGAAAAGTTAGAAGTGTGTTCCCAAAATAAGGCGTTTTTGCATTTAACATGAAAATTCGGATATGCAACTTTAGATATAAACAACAAAACACTCTACATGACCTTACTGGACTTGACTATGGGCCAGGAGAATTTCCTTTGCACACACTCAGTTGATATCCTTAAATGCTGGGGAATTCATCTTATTTTATTTCCCTCTTGGCCTTTGCTCAAGAGTCAGAAGTGTATCTTTGTGGCCTCCTGGCATGCCAAAGGGTGGGAGGGATTTCCCCATGCCAATTTACTACCTTGTCCAAAAGTGAGAGTAGTTGGTGTCATTTACCCTACACCTTGCTCAAAGGTGGGGTGGGATTTATTTTCCCCACTTCCACGCAAGGCTGGGAGGTGGAGATGACAACTGAGGTTGCGGGAGCAATGCTTACTTAGCTGCAATCTTTGAATGATATGGTGCACAGTGTGTCACTGTTTTACTGTTCCAAGATGGCCAAAACATTGCATGTAAATGTGGCAGACAGGCAGAATCTTCAAAATAATGGCACGCCATGCACAACACTATTCCAAGATGGCCATCCACTGCTATGTTTAATATTTATTTTTTATCACAAGCACATGCCTGTGCATACAGCACAACATCAAATACAAAGAAAAGCACACATTTCATATTCCACAAGTACCAACATGAGTGGTTTTCACAAACAAACTAATTTTAAAGCACATATCAAAGGATGGGTTCACTAAGGAAGATTTTAAGATTAATAAAAAACATGAAGAAAAGAAATGGAAATAGGTAAACCAAAATATGACAAATACAATCAGTGAATAACTAGATGCACACAGTAGCTGGTTAGAGAAAATATTTAAATGCACAAACCACCGTCACAATCAATTACCACGAAATGTGAGAAGTCATAAAGACACAACGATACATTGATGAGGTTCAGGTGCAATCAAGATTAACAGAACATTGAGAATAATAGGCTGCACTTAGAAATAAATGTAGAAATCTGTCACTCAACTGAAAAAAATGTTCTTTAAAAATCTGAAAAAAATTCTCTATCAGACAGTATAGTTCATATTACAATGAATTAAGTTGATGTTTCAACCCCGTTGGTTAAATTCACCGGGGCCACCATCAGGATAGATTCTCAAAGAAGGCATAGGTTAGTTGTAGATTCCTTACCTTAGAATTTCCCCCAGGTGTCAGACTAGATCCGGAAATTGTTTCCTAGCAGTACCTTTGCACATTGGTAGGTGGCGTCGGTCGACTCCATGTCAGCCGTCAGTGTCGTGGTTGCCGAGATGACGTCGCAGTTCCTACGTAGATGCCACCCCTGTGCGCTGACATCAGTTCTGACAAGACTTTCTATGCCAGAAGCGCAGAGCCATAAAAGACACTGACCACTGGTGCACCACAACTAGGGCCCTGTTAGGGAGTCCCCTTCCCTAAATGTCAATTCGCAGAGTGGGGAGGATGGGTGGATCAGTAAGGAAACTACAACTAACCTATGTCTCTTACCTTGTTACCGAAGGCAAGTAACCTGTTCCTCTGAAAGAGACAGTTAATTATAGATTCCTTTACCTTAGAAGAGATATCCCAGCAATACCATCCCCCGAGGAGAGTCTGAGAACCAAGTTCATTTCAGAAATTCCTGGAAGACAGAACGGGAAAAATAGCCGTTCCTCCGAACTAGGCTGTCCAGACAGTAATGTCTAGTAAAATTTGTGCAGAGATGCCCACGTTGCCGCCTGGCAGATATCAAGGAGTGGTACTCCATGTGCTAATGCAGTGGTTGCTGCCTTAGCCATAGAGGAATGAGCACGCGGCCCCATTGGAGGATCCTTCTTCGCTGAGGCGTAGCAGATTTTTATGCAAAGGACAACCGATCGAGAGATGGTCGTTTTTTAACAGCCCTTCCTTTCTTAGCACATACATATCCAAGGAAAATGTCATCTTCCACCTGGAAATCTTTGGTGTTGTCAAGGTAGAATGACAATCCATGTTTAGGGTCCAGACGGTGGAGTCTCTCCTCCTCCTTGGAAGGGTGCAGAGGTAGGAAAAAGGTGGGGAAAGTGATTTTTTGTCCTACATGAAATGGTGTAAACACTTTAGGAAGGAATGAAGGCCTAAGCACCACTTTGTCCGGATGCACAGAGAAGAAAGAGGGCTTAGAAGATAGAGCCCGTAGCTCACTCACCTTGCGAGCAAGGCAGTTTTCAGAGTGAGGAGCCTAAGAGGACAGTTGTGAAGAGGCTATAAGGGAGCACACATAAGATAAGTTAGAACAAGATTCAAGTCCCACTGGGGCACAATGAAAGGAGAGGGAGAAAAAAGATGAGTAATGCCCTTAAAGGATCTATTTACAATAGGGTACTTGAATAAAGATGGCTGATCTAGCAGCTGAAGAAAGGCAGACATAGCGACAAAATTTCCTTTGAGAGTACCCAGAGCGGAGCCTTCTGGGCCAAAGAAAGTACGTACAAGAGGACCTCTGAAAGAGAGACAGAAATGGGATCCACAGCCTTTGCTGTGCACCATGCCACAAACGTATTCCATGTACAGGCATGTACCGATTTAGTGGAGCGACCCCTGGCTGTCAAGATGACATTACAAACATCTGGCTGAAGGTCAAAAGCTGTCAACTTTTGCTGCATAATCCCCACGCAAGGAGGTGGAGGCTGGACAGGTTCAGGTGAAGAACCGCCCCCTCCTGCTGCGACAGAAGATCCTCCTGAAGGGGCAGTCTGATCGGAGGATTGATGGCCTTGCTCAGGAGCTCAGGGTACCAGAATCTTTATGCCCTGTCCAGAGCCACAAGAATAACTTGGGGCTGGTCGTGCGTGATCTTCTTGAGCACTTGGGGAAGAAGTGGTACAGGCTAAAAAGCATACAGGAGGCCGAAGTTCCACTTGCGACGAAAGGCTCCAACACGCAGTATTGCTGACATTGCGCGTTCTTTTCTGCGGCAAACAGATCTAATTAAGGCTCTCCCTACCGCTGAAAGAGACCTTGCACCACCTTCGAGTGAAGATGCCATTCGTGGTCGACCAGGCGCTGATGGCTGAGTTTGTCCGCCATGGCGTTTAGAGAGCTCACCGGGTGTTGAACCACCAGGGTCATGCCCTGATGTTCCAGTCATGTCCAGAGGCAAAGAGATTCTTGACATAGGGTCCACGACCCCACTCCGCCTTGTTTGTTGCAGTACCACATGGAGTTGATGTTGTCTGTGAACACCTGCACAACTTTCCCTTTGAGAGAGGGAAGGAATGCCTTCCGTGCCAATTGGATTGCCCAGCGCTCCAGCTGATATTCAGCAAGAGACCAGATGCCTCTGATCTCCGCCTCTCCCAGATGGCCGCCCCATCCCAGGAGTGACGCATCTGTCACCACTGCTGGATCTGCCTCTGACCCAAGCTTGGTTTGTTAGCCACCACAGCAGTTGTTGTGCAGATCCCTCTGAGATCTGAATGTAGTTGGAAAGATTCCCCTGATGCTACCCCCACTGAAACTTCAGGTCGCACTTCAGAGCCCACATATGTCATCTGGCATGATCCACCAGCAGGATGCAGGAGGCCATGAGGCCCAGCAGCCTCAGGGTCATTCTCACCGAAATCCGGTATAGAGCCTAAAACATCTGTATCATAGCCCGAATATCCCGGACTGGCGGCTCGGGAGGAAACTTCACTGTGTCCAGAACAGCTCTGATGAAAGCTGCGACCACCGCCATCACTTTCATGAAAACCTGAGGGGCACTGGTAAGGCCAAAGGGGAGCACTGTGAACTGAAAGTGTTTGTGGCCCACCATGAACCGTAGATAGCGTCTGTGGACTGGCAAGACGGGAATACGGAAATAGGCATCCTGCAAGCCCAACGCCACCATCCAGTCTCTGGGGTTGAGGGCAGACAGGACCTGAGCCAACGTGAGCATCTTGAACTTCTCATTCCCAAAGAACCTGTTGAGGGCCCTGATGTCTAGAATAGGAAACAGGCCTTTTTCCTTCTTGGGCACCAGAAAGTAGTGGGAATAGCAACCACGACCTACTTCTGGTGCAGGGACCCTCTCTATAGCTCGCTTGGCCAAGAGAGTTGAGACTTCCTGGCGGAGAAGTACCAAATGATCCTCTGACATGCAATCGTAAGATGGTGGCAAAGGGGAGGGAGTAGCCCCTTTGGACGATTTGCAAAACCCACGTGTCCAATGTGATGGAGTGCCAGTGGGGGAGGTGATGGCGAATCCTGCCACCCATTGGCTGATGATGGGCCTAAAATATTGCATTAGGAAGGTTTGGAGGCTGCAGCAGGGAGGGGAGGGTGGACTGGCTTGCCCGCTGGCTCCCTGACCCGCGAGGACTCTGAGCCCACATCAGCGGCCATACAGAGGCTGAGCAGCTTGCGTGAACCCATGGCTAGGCTGGGTGCCCTTTCCGTAGCCACTAAGGGGACAAAATGCAGACTGGAGTGGGAGAGAAGGCGCAGCGAGGCTCAAAGATCTGGCCGTAGCCCAAGAACCTTTAATGCGCATCCAGCGCCTAGTCTGATTTGTCACCAAAAAGCCGACAGCCATCAAAGGGCATGTCCATCAAAGTTGACTTGACATCCCCTGAAAAGTCAGATGTCCGTAACCAGGCATAGTGCCTAAGGGCTACCGACGTGGCAATCGTTCTGCTCAGTGAGTCGGTGGTATCCAGTCTACATCGTATCGTGAATTTGGCTACAGCTCTCCCATACACCACTGCCTGGGAGAGAACGGTCTGGGCCTCCTCCAGCCACTGAGGCAGCACCTGTGCAACCATATCCCAGATGGTATGGAGTATTGGCCCAAGAGGCACGCGGTATTCACGGACAGAGAACCTGTACTTCCCAAGATGGCCCAGCTTTTGGATTCCCTCTCTGGAGGGACAGAAGGAAATGCTCCCTTTGAAGAAGAGGCTTGGACCATCAAGCTCTCGGGTGAAGGGTGTTAGGTGAGGAACACTGGGTCACCCGGGGCGGGGTAATGGTGGCGGGCAATCGTCCTCTCCACAGGAGCCCCTGTGCTCATCTTGGACCAGGTGCCCAGGAGGACGTCAGTGAGCGCTTCATTAAACAGCAATAGGGGTTCAGAAGTGGACGTCGTAGGCTGGAGCAACTCTATCAGGAGGCTAGTACTGACTGCCACTGAAGGGAGCTCAAGGACCAAGACCTTGGCCACCCTTCGCACCACCACAGCATAGGATGCTCCCTCCTCCGTAGCCACAGTAGGGGGAGAAAGCAAGCCAATATCTGGAGAAGTGTCTAGACCACTGGCATTACCCAGGTCCTCTCGCCAGTCTGGTTCCTCAAGCTGGTCTGTTAAAAGGTCCAGCGACCCCTCCCAGTCCTTATC
The DNA here is from genome assembly GCF_964263255.1 of Lissotriton vulgaris. Taxonomy (NCBI): domain Eukaryota; kingdom Metazoa; phylum Chordata; class Amphibia; order Caudata; family Salamandridae; genus Lissotriton; species Lissotriton vulgaris. The sequence continues at coordinate 343,641,686 of NC_141689.1, read as the reverse complement.
ACCACCCTCTGGTCAGTAGGAAACATGAGTGATGAACAGGGGAACAAAAGTTCCCTCCGGTATCAGTTCCAATGTTGGCCGATGTCGGTCTGGCTCCGAGTCCAACTCGGAGATGAGGATGGCACCAGCCAGAGGCATCGTCGCCGGGATCTGCGCTGGGGAAGGTCGATTGAGATTGAGCGGTGTCGATCTGGTTTCAGGCCTGGATCCGCGGGGGCCCTCCGGCACCAGGGCCGTAGCCGCCAGCATCAAAACCCCAGGACCCTCGACCCGCTCTGCGGGGCCCAAAGGCATGTTGGCGGAGTTGGGCTGCCCAAAGACGAGGTGTAAGGCCTCATAAAATTGGTGGGCTGGGCATGGGATGCTCCTGCTCCCAGAAATGGGGGAGGCGTGGAGTCATCCCTGAATCAGGCACCGGAGACGAAGATTTGAGCAACAACACTCTAAATCCTGCGTCACGTCAGCCAACCGACTGGGAGAAGGTGAAGAGCACATGTGCTTCTTCTTGTGTTTGGACTTACCCGAGGACCTAGACGACTTGGAGTTTGACGAGGAGTGGGGGCTCAGCGAATGGCATAGAGACCTTCGTCTCAAATGGACCTTGAATGAAGCGGAACCGACCAACGGCCCTTCAGTACCTTTCTGGACCACTCCCACAAAGTCTTCAGATTCATGGTCTGGCAGTCGGAGCACGAATTCGGGTAGTGGTCATGCTCCAGACACGACAGGCACATGAGGTGCGGGTACGTCACCGACATCATTCTGTGACAGACGTTGAAGGGCTTGAAACCGGTCTGGCCTTGGACATCCCTCGTGCACCAGGAGTCAAAGACTCAAAAAAGACGTCGACAAAACATTGAAAAAAGTTAGCCAAAAATTGGCTAAGGGGTAGCTGTCTCCGGATCTGCTCTAGAATGGTGCGGAAAAACAAAGAACTGACGTAAGCATGCAGGGGCGGCGTCTACGTACGCACCTTGATGTCATCCCGGCGACCACAACTCCGACGATGGATGCGGAGTTGACCGACGCCACCTATTGAACCAACCTACAAAAATAAGAACACAAGTCACCACAACTGTGCAAAAGGGAGAAAATATAAACTAGACATCGTATTCACAAGAATATGGCTAAAAAGCACAAAGCAAATGACAAATAATAATTTCATCATGACCAAAAAATTACCTACAAAAATCAAGGACAACTTCAGTAAACTATAATATATTAGTACTCAAAATTCGACCAAAAACATTAATCCAGAGAAAGAATAAATAAATATACCTGGAACTAAGACAAAGGATTTGCATTCAGGACAACCAACAAAGGCAAGGATGATGTCTCTAAATTAAAATAGAAAATTTCCACAGGGCAACTTAAATTGAAACACCATAGTCAAAAATGAACCCAAAGCTGAAGGTGAGAAAGAAGGGAGCCTTAGTAGACACAGCTAGATGACATGCTAGTCATCCAAACCTTAGAACCGGTACAGAGAAACCGGCTTGAGGCTAGACAAAAACAACATTAGGAACATATAAGTCATTCTTTACAAGTTCCTAAATTTAAACAAGTATTGAAGATAGCCAAAGTTGCCAATGTTACTCAGACATTTCTGACCCTGGAATGCAGATGGATAAAACCATACAGACGGTCTTCACCTATAGGCTTTAACAATGTGGCCTCTGTGTGAAAGGACGTCTACTGTGACCTGTAATGAGGTCGGCCTATTTCCAGGCCACCAAATGTTTTTGGTTGTTCTTAATTACTATTATATTATAGCTTACTTAAATTGGTCTTAATTATTGTAGGTCCCTTTTTTGCCATGATAAAAATATTCTTCTTTGTTTGCTTTGTGCCATTTTCTTTAGTTAAGCCTTTCTTGTGAATACAATATCTTGCTCATATTCTCTCCCACTAGTGGTGACTTGTGTTTTTCTCTTCCTTTTTAGGTTGCTCCTCTGTAAATGTCGTTTGACTATCTGTCCTGATGATGGCCCTGGTCAGTTAAACCATTAGGGTTGAAATGTCAACTTAATTCATTATAAAATGAACTGTACTAACTGCAACAAGATTTTTTCTCAGATTTTGAAAAACAAAATCAGTTGACAGATTTCTACATTTATTGTTTTCTAAGTGCAGCCTGTTATTCTCAATTGTGTGTTGCCCTTGATTGTACCTGAACTTTGCCCATTGTTTTTTGTGTATTTGTAAATTCTCACATGTTGTGGTAATCGATTGTAACTGATTTGTGCATTTAAATATTGTTTTTAACCAGCTGCTGTGTGCATCTGGTTATTCACATATTATATTTGTCACATTTTAACTTACCTAATTTCATTTTCTTCCTTTTCTTCATTCTTCTTAAAATCTTCCAAAGTGAGCCCATCCTCTGATATGTTTGTACAACCCAGGCTGTTAGGGTTATAGGGTTGACACTGGGTATTGTTATAGATGATGTTAAAGCACAGCATGACACATTAGGTAAATTGCATCTTTGTGCAAATCACGATACCAATACAACCTGTCTGCCTTTTGTTCTAATACATACTTCTGGACTGCAAGTGATACAATGAAAACAAATATAAATGAACACTACAGCAGGCATGCTTGTCTGAATGAAGCGCCATGTTAAAGGAGAGTGCTTACTGCTACAATCGACCAGAGAACAACATCCAAGCCAACCCACCTGTCCCTTCTTCCTCAGTAAAAACTTTAGGTATCAAGCTCAATCCACAACTCACTCTTCACTCCCAGGTTAGTTCCGTGGTGTCCTCTGCCTTTCTCTCACTGCGTACTATACGCAAGGTGTCCCGTTTCTTTTCTTTTCAAGCCCTTAAACTGATCACCTTGGCGATGGTCATCTCCCGCCTGGATTACGGCAACGCCCTGTATGCTAGTATACCTGCATACAGTCTTAGGCGGTTGCAACAGGTCCAAAACCAGGCGGCCCGCCTGGTGTTCAAATTACCTAAATTCCACCATGTCACTCCCCTCCTTAAATCTTTACACTGGCTCCCCGTTCGCGAGCGTGTCCAGTTCAAGCTAGCTTCCATCACTTTTCAAGCGAGACTGGGCACGGCTCCAGCGTTCATCTCTTCTGAGATTACCTCCTACGTCCCCACTAGAGACCTCCGTTCATCCACCCAGTCCCTTCTTACGGTCCCACGTTTTCGGAGGAAGAAATGGGGCGGTTCGAAATTTGCGACCCTTGCCCCTCTCCTCTGGAATTCCCTTCCCCTTGAGCTTAGGACCCTGATTCTTTATCCCCAGTTCAGAAAGCAACTCAAGACCCTTTTGTTTTCAAAAGCCTTTAATTAAACTGCTTCCCCCATAATCTGAATTATCTATCATGTATGGGCTTGCCCACCCTGTTTCTGTTTGTTGTAGCGCCATGAAGCCGCTGGCGAACGTGCGCTTTAAAAGTAATTTTAAATTCAAATTCAAATGATACATCCTGGGAGGGGTTGCTGCTGGTACTCCGAGGAGCCATGCATGTCCAGTTGGAGGCATCGGTCAAACACAGCCTGCTGGGGGTACTTCCAAACCCAAAACAAGGGGCCAAAATGAGACACAGGTTTGCCCTACTGGGCTTGGTGCTGGCTAAACAGTGCATTTTCATCCACGAGTCACAGCCTAGGCTGCTCACCATCCAAAAATGGATGGCGACACACAGGAGTGGCGGAGAAGAGCTAGTTTGCCGTTAGTACACACTGATGAGAATGCTGAAAGGGATCTAGAAGTGTGGGGGACCATGCTGGCAAGCCTAGTAACCGAGGAGCCTTTGGAAGATGACTCCTCTGAGGACACCCAGGCCCAGGAGTCCTTGCTGCAGACTTGTAGGGGGTGAGTCCCCCCCCCCCCACAAAAGTTTGCATGCGTGTGTATGTGCATCTTCAACAAGAAACAAAGGGGCATATTAGCAAGCTGAAGTATCGCAGCTTTTTCGGCGAATTGTGCCGAGTAAGAGGCGATACTTCCAGCGCCCTATTAACAAGGGCATGCTAACGGCTGCCTCAAGCCCACTTTGCATGTCAGCGAGAAACATCGCTAATGACATGCAAAGTGGACGTTCCCACTTCCAACCACATGTAAAATGTGGTTGGAGGTGGGAACACCCTATTACCAAGGCAGGCGTTTGGAGAAGAAGACCTGCGATATTCTCGTTTATCGCAGGTCTCCCAACGCCTGCTCTGACCAGGTGTTAAGGCATTGATAACATGGGGGTGTGGATCATAACGCTGAATCCACCCCCCATATTATCAAGGCACACATTAGCGCGTGAAAACAACGTTTGTTTTCATGCGCTAATGTTCCATATCGCCGACTATCGCCAGATTTAATTTCGCCTACGTGTTGCGCATTGATAATTACGCGTTAACACAGCGAAAAAATCCGGCGATATGGAAATGTGCGATGTGCCTTATATAACGCACATCTAGATAATATGTCCCAAAGTCCCTAAATATTATTATCTTGGTATTAATATATAGGGACTTTGTTTCTTGTTTAATTGGCACTTACCCCGTCCCTTTGTTTTTGCATATGGGTTGCTCCCTTTTTTTACTTTGTGTATGTGCATGCACAGGTGGACGTGCGTGTGTAGGAGGAGGTGACATTATTTCCCCACTGCCCCACCTCCCTCCTCCTGGTATTGCCTGGGTCCCGGGAGGATGCCGCTGCGGATATCTAATGCTGCTGATTAGCACTTTAGGAGTTATTTAGTAGGTTTATTTAACTCTATGCATTTGCAACAATGTTTCTATACAAAGCAGTAGCCATTTAATTTTGTTCTGCACTTTATAGTCAGCCCCAGGCATGAATTTCTGGTCCCTATTTTGCAAAAGACTAAGGGCCATATTATCAAGAAAGGGCGCTACATTATCGCCGCTTTTATCGGCAGGAAACTGCCGCTAAAGCGGTGATAATGGGCTTGATAATATGCCCTTGTGAATTCCCATAGAAGCCCAGGTTAACACCTTAATGTCAACACTGTGATTATATGGCTCCGGCTGAATAAAGATTGTTAACTGAATTGAACTGAATTGAAATTAAAATATTGAAATTAATGTATCTACTAATAATACCAAATGCTTTTAAATAATCATTTATTTAAAAAAATAGTCTAATAAATAATGCATTTTAAATTTCAAAACTCTAAAAAAATGTAAACGGAATTTAAACTAAATATGAACCCCGTTTTTTATTTGCAACTAAATGAGAATTAATTATAAACATTTTATATTAATTTGAACATTGAACTCCAACTTTTTATGAATGAAAACCTTCACATTTACAGTATTAATTTACACATAAATAAAAGCCCCCTGTATGCAAATGAGGTCTAGCAAGGCCAAAGAACAGTGTAAAAAGGGACTAGCAGAACCACAAACAACATCTAATCAAACCAATGTAATTTTGCAGACATGCAAATTATTTGCTACCAGAGTGAGCGGTGCCGCATTCCAGGTAACACTATAGCTGTCACATATATGCACAAGACTAGCTCCTCGCAGATGTTTTCCTGTGTTATAAGATAAGGGCTAGTAAAGAAAAGAAATATAAATTGTACTATCATGCCTATTGTCGAATTAGGATGCTTCCAGAATGACAACCTGTAATGAGGTGTTCTCCAACCCATGCAGTGTAAGTGACAGGCCAGCAACAAAACTAACCTGGACTACAAATTAGGTGCTGCTACATGAAAAGGTGCATAAGAGAGATTTGATGTGAAAAAAATAAATGCTCGTAGAAAAAGATGGGTGGCCAGAACACACATAAGTGTTATCAGCCGCATTTTTGATGCTATGAGGATCTCACGTCTCATTATAAGAATTCTGCAGTCATCTGCTTGTCTTTTGTTGTCTTAGAGATGACATTCTAGTGTTCCACAGGAAAGGAAGAGCATATTTTAATACCGGTAAAAGATAGTGATATACCCAGTGTGCTTCTATTCTGGTGTGGAAAACTGCTAATATGCATTTGGGTATTTATTTTCATTCGGGCAGTGGATGATCGTTAATAGGAATAATCAATGGTAAAGTACATTGGTGTAGCCATTTATAAAAAGATACAGAGCTGTTTGGTTTTGCCAATGCTTGTTTACACCACTTAACGTGAACAAGATAGATATTATTATTCAAAGGTGTGGGCAGCAATTTAAAAAATGTGTTTTAATGTAATGATAAAAACCATTCCAATAAGCCCGCTGATGTGTGTATGCATTAGTAGCCATCTTGAAATCGTTTTTATCTTGAAGAAAGAGAAATCCAAGATAGCCCATGATCTGAAACACGTGTGTACACAGTGTACTGACTCACTAGTAGCCATTTAAATTACTTTTTTTGTACTTTGAATTGAATTGAATTAATTAAATAAAATTGAATTGTACTTTACCATTCCAAGTTGAGCAACCGCCATTTTTTTTTTTTGTATTTTTTTTTTAAAACCTTTATTGTGCACTATCAAAAAAACAAATACGGGCCTACAACCATTCGGCCGGCCTCGAAACTGTTGTAAGCATTTGTTGCAAGTTATACTTCGACTCAGTAGCACTTCAGTACATGAAAGCATTTAACGTGAGTTACACTGGATTACACGTGCCACCGAGTATCAGGAGAAGTTAAGGTTAATTTTCAAAATATTTTTTAATATATACGGAGATACAGAAGCTAAGAAGGATCAGCGTACATAGAGTCCATCTAAGAAGTAAGCGGGCAACGTCTATCGGATAAAATCCAACGAGCAGTCAAGCATAGCCAAAATGGCGGCACAGGGATAGCACAAAAGGATAATCAAGCACAAAGCATGGTGCGCGCCAGCCAAAACCCACCTTACACCAATCCACCCCACTGACCCAGGAAGAAAGCAAAAAGAAAAGGGATAAAACAAAAGAGAAAAATAAGGCCCATAGAAACAAAAGTGAACCAAAGAAAACCCCTCCCCCTACCCCCCACCCTACACGCATGCAGAGGCTATGGCCTACCCCCCCCCTCTAGCAGTGTGCCTGTCGCCCAAAAAGAGTACCCGAAATGCAGAAACAAAGAGAAAGAAAGAAAAGAAAAAGAATTCCATAATATCGGAGGAGGGCCGAGCGTATAAACTCAAAGCAATCAAAATGCGCAACCACGGGCGCCCATCCCCGGGCCCCAAGACCAGTACAGAACCAACACCCAACTCCCCGGTATGTACATTATAGTTCCAGCAATAAGAGCTTCAGCAGGCAAAGAAGAAAGAAACAGCCTCAACCCAGCCCCTTACGGTCCAATGTGCCAACAGAGTCCAATTGCACGGTAGCCATCCTGGGTGGGGTAGACAGACGAAACGACCTCAGCAGAGCAGAACGCTGACCGCCATGGACTGTCCAACACGAAGCCAAGCGTGTCACGATCGTACAAGGAGGAAGAACATGCAGCATTAGTCCGCCAAGAGAAGTCAACCAAAGCAGTAGCATCAGTCCCAGGGGAAGGTAGCAAGTTCCACCAGTAGACCACAATGGAGCTACCGGGCATGGCTTCTGGAGAAGATTCCCCCGCCACCGCATGAGACCATGAATATCAGACGTCTTCCCGGCTAGTACATGTAGCGACGTGGCGGGGGCAGGATCCTGCACCAGCAGCGCAACTGTGGGCAGCTGAGTAGGCAATCCGCAGTAATCGGGCATAGGGTGTGGCGCAGCGCCCAGCACTCGCAGGCAAGCTTGGTCGGTCAAGGCCACAATAGATGAAATGGCGTCTAGCCGGTCCTCCAGGTCTCGAGCGGCAGCACATTGGGCAGTACGTAACTCACCCAGGGCTCCCAGAACATCGGTAATCCGCAGGGGTGTCTCAGGGAATAGGGTTAAAGCAGTTCTCCCTAGTGATCAGACGATACTCGCGTTGCCACTGCACACACTGCTCACAGGCGTGTGCCGGGCCCTGAAGCTGGCCTCCAGCGCCTCTTGTAGATAGCCGATCACCCCGCTGGCGCTCCCCGCAGCATAGCCAAACAGGGGGCACAGGGGAAGCCCATTCCATTTCTACACCCCTCACGATGTCAGGGCGATGTAAGCAGTAAACGGCGGCTCCAGCAGCACCCCGGGGCAGCCTCTTGCAAGTGGTGAATGTCCGCTCTCTAAGATGGCGCTCACCGCCGTGGTCGATGAGACAAAGTATCGAGCAAAGCCGTCTGCGGGCTGGGGAGACGATACAATGTGTCGCTCGCAGCCGCGGGAGCAGACTTGAAAAGCAGCGGAGGCAGCAGGGCTGTCGCAGCGAGGATCTCAATGTAGCCGTTGTTCCTCACCAGTCGGCGCCGCCCAGCTTGAGATGGCCGCTGTTGTTGCTTCCAGGGCCGGCCACACACGCAGAACAAAGACCCGGTCTCCGTCGCGAAGCACCAGGGAAGGGCGAGGGCGCTCCGTCACCTTCACAGCACAGAACTCCAAGGTAAGCACATAGTTAGAACCGGGTTCACCTCACGACTCCGGTAACGCCGCCCAGATACAGGATCACTGGCAGGATAGGGCAGAAAACGGGAGAAAGGCGAGAGGGTCGGCGGAGCCGAGGAATCAGGCGGCCATCATGGTTGCTAGCTAGGCTCCTCCTCGCAACCGCCTTTTTTTATGGTAAATTGAATTACTAACGTTTGTGCATGGTACTGCACAAACTTTAAAAAGCGGTGACCCAGAGGCAGTGTGCATCTGCCAGGCACTCTCAAAAAGAATTTGAAAAATAAAGACATAATACAGGCATTGGAGATTGGAGGTGAGAGGTTGACCATGGAGGAGAAGGTTCTAGCAGGGGAAAAGTGGGGTGACGAGTGGGATTGTGGCCAAAAGTGAGCAACAAATTTGATAAAAAACTGTTTTTAGAGAAATAGTAGGGACTAGGTGGGGGTGTTTAGGTGGAGGTGTTTGGGGACATTGGAACGACGACATGGGAGCAATTGCCAAAAGCAAGTGCTCTATTCGCAATATGTAGCTGCCAAGCACTCACAAAAAGCAGTGAACCTCTTTGGCAGCTATTCAACATATTAATGGATTATAAGACCCCAAACGTCTGGAGGGTCCGGATGTGGGAGGGGGAATTTTAATATTTTAATGAATAGCACATTAGACCGATCCACTCACCAACCACACTCAAACTCTCCTAAGATGACAAAGGTGTTAAAGACTATTCTAAAATATGTTGGTCTTCATGATGCCTGGAGAATGAAATGGGTCAACAAAGGTTTTATTCATTTCATAGTAAGAAATATCGGCATAGATCCAAACTTCATTATTGATTAGTAGATCAGGGATGTGTGAATCAGGTGAAACCGGTCATGTACCAGCCAGCATGTCGGCCCGATCATGCAATTTCACGTTTGGGACTATAAAAGAGAGAAAAATCATTTGTGGAATAGATGGGCTCTGGAAAGACAATTATTAACTCATCCAGATCTAACAAAGGAGCTTCAAGCCAAGACGACTGAGTTTATGAAGGTTAATATAGCCCTGAGAGTAGCATGTATGATGCTTAAAAGGCCTACAAAAGAGGAAGAGTGACCGAATGTTCACAACCATTTATAATATCAGGGAAGGAAAGGGACAGGGAATTGGTAGAAGAAGTGTGCATGCTGGATGGTTTGTTGGCAGACCGAGTAATGGGTGGGAATATGAATGACTTGGCTCTGAGTTACAATCTTGTAAAATCAAATGTAGGGCATTATTGGATGAAAAAAGCAAGGATACGTGAGAAGCACCAAACCAGCAACATATTTAGTATAGTGAGAAGATAGGGAAATACTCACTACTAAGTTAACACAAAGGCAGTGTGCAACAATATAGTCTGTATATACTACAGCCAGGGTGGGATTGAACTGACACAATCCGTAGATATGGGAAAGGTCTTTCAGAGGTTTTGTCAGGAACTCTATTAAGACGGAGCAACTTTGAGTGAAGATGGCATAAAGGACTGGCTAGTGCTACCCTCTCTAGGCGAAGATGAACAAATTGATCAGATGCAAGAGATTTCAGATGAAGAAATATATGCAGTTCTAGCAAAAATGAGAAAAGAAAAGGCCGCGGGACCAGACAGTGTTCCAGGAGATGTTTATAAGTGTTTGAAAAAAGAATGTTGTCTGATTTGTAGATCAATATTTAATAATACTAAGTAAAGGCGATTCTCCTCCTAAATCCTGTTATGAAGCAACAACTGTGGTCATCTTAAAGCCAAATAAAAACCTTAAGAGTGCCCACCTGTTTCCATAATTAAACACAGACTATAACATGCTTGCAGGGATCTTAACAAAAAAGCTATCAGCTGGAGTAGGGAAGTTGGTCTACGAAGATTATCAAGGATTCATCCCTGGGAAACAGCTGATCTAGTTCATTAAATGACTGCCATTATTGATTTGGCAACAACATTTAAATCTCTTCTCGCAGTAGTAACTATTGATGCAGCAAAAGCGTTTGACCTGCTTAACTGGCAATACTTATGAGCCTGCTTCGTAAGATGTGGGATACTGACTTTTTTTTATTAATGTAGTCAAAACTCTCTACTCTAATGCATCAACAGGAGACCTGGTAGATGGGGTAGGTGTTTCCAAAAACAGAGGCACACGATAGGGGTACCCTTTATCACCTACCCTCTTTGATCTCTATATTGAACATTTTGCTTACCAAGTCAGTTCTGAGGATAGGATTCCCTTTTTGAAGTGCACGGTTACAGGTAAAGGATAGCTCTCTATGCTGATGACTTAATTCTGTTTACAACTTGTCCATAGAGAGCAGCACAGTGGTTTGAATAAGTTGCCTTAGAGTTTGAAGCCTTGTCAGGATACAGATTGAATCGGGGTAAGAGGGAAATCATACAGTTGAATTTAGATTACAATAGTGGACTCTTGAAAAAAAGACATGAGGCATTTAGGCATTGAAATATTCCAAAACTTAGACTTGATTCCCAAAAACAATTTAGCTAGGATTTAAGGAGAAAATAATAAGCTGTTAATGAGTGGCAGAACCGTCTGCTGTCTATATATGGTGACGTTAATTTAATCAAAATGGGTATTCTTCCTCTATTTACCTTTATTTTTAGCTGCATTACCCTCCAGTTTTAGAAACATGTTCTTTGAAAGATTCAAAGAGAATTAAATAGCTTGATTTGGGCATCGAAAGGACAGTGTGGAAAAAATAAAGGACTAAACTAAAGAAGATGGGATTGCAGATGCCAGACATTCAATTTTATTGCTGGGCTTTCCAATTTAAATAATGTAGAATGCTCTTAGGACCCCCTGACCAAACTGATATGGGCTAATGTGGCAGGTAATGTTAAAAAGCAAAAAGTGGGAGGAGGAGCCTAACCTGAATCCGAGATGGCCGCCTGATCCCTCGGCTCCGCCGATCTCTCCGCTTCTCTCCCGGCCCGTGACTTTTTCTGCTGCCCATCCTGTTTTCACGCTGCATTTTCGGGGCCGGGAGACGATTTGCCATCCAGCGGTGTGCTTCCCTGCTCGCTCCGTGGAGTGGAAGTGCCGTGACGCCCTTGTCTCTTCTTCGGCGCTGGCGGCAGCTGGACGGTTCCTTTGTTTGCGGCACGACCGGCCATCTTTGCATTCTTCATGGAAACGCTGCGGAGGCGCTTTGACCGGCAGGGAAAGACAGCGGCGCCGTGTTTTATGCTGCGGGGCTCAGTTTAGCCTCGACGGATATTGTGCTTTGATACAGTTGTAGCCGGTACTGGTACATTGTATCTGCGCCCTAATTCCTTCTCGGAGCTGCTGGCTCGCTACCCTCCGAAGGCGGAAGGGTTGATGCCGTATGGTTCATTGTGCTCCTTGCCCCTGTGATTCCTCCGGGCTGCTGCCAGCGAGATGCCTTGCTGCTTCTACTGCGTTGGCGCCGTGCATGGCGCCGGAATGGCGTGCGCTGCTCCTGTGCTCCACGAACGCACGTATCCTGCACCCGGACTATACGTCCATCCAGACGGGAGAGATGGTGATGACCAGCCTCGCGAGCTGCTACTCTGTTGCGAGCCCATTGATCGGAGATCTGATGCCCGATGCGCCTCTGCAATGCCGGTGAGTTTGAACGACATCATGCGGGCGTTGGGCTCTCTCCGCTCTGAAGTGCTAGACAGTGCCCGGGACTTAATGGCTCGCCTGGATGCCTGCGCCCCCCATACTACTCCCGTTGTCTCTGATTGTGCCCGTCCGCAGGACGCTTCTCCGTATCCTGATCCCTATTACAAGGGGGAGCCTACCCAGTTGTGTCCGTATATCCTGCCAGTGAGGGAGACTGGTGATGCTCCGGCACGGCTTGATCTCCGTGAGCGGCTACCTGTGGACGGAGACTTTGAGGTGTGGCTGGCGAGCTGTCCTTGGACGCCATGTTTGGTTCTTCCTCTGAGTTCAGCTGGCATTGATCGCAACTCTCCCCTGATGCGGATGGCTTTGTTCTGGCTGGCTGCTTCGAACGCTCTGAACCGACAGGGGATCCCCCTTCCTGGTATCGTGTATTGCAGGACTTTGATGTGGACATGCTCTGCTGGGCGACGTTGTCCTATGTTAAGATCGCTTCAACTATCTCTCCAGTCCACCATGGCCATTGTACAGTCTGACCACGTCGGTGCCCCAGATCGTAGGGGCCAGGGCTAAAGATGCTATTATTATCCTGATCTGCGGTAGAGTGTACTCTCGGGGTTGTAGGACTCAAATGGTGAAGCTGATTCTTTGTGTTCCTCTGTGGTTCGAGGGTCCGGGTGTGGGTGGCTGAGGGTACACCAGCTGGTTGTTTTCTGACTGCTCCTGTTTATTGAGGTGGAGGGTCGGTGTGGGTTGTGGGGTCAGAGCTTCTGATTGATTTTGTGCCGACGCTTTAGTAATGGACGACAACTACGCTGTGGGAGTCTGTGGAGGGCCGTGATCTCCGGGTGTCCTGCTATCGAGTGGGCTCCTCCCCACCTTCTTTTCTTTGGGAGTTTAGGTTGATTTACTCTTTCCTACTCCCTATATTATAGGTGTTACTGTTATTCCTTTTCCTTTTCCTTTCTCTTCTCTCTTCTTTCTTGTCTAAATTTCGGGTTCTTAAAGGGCGACAGGCACTCTGTGGGGGGGGGGGGGTAGGCCGTAGCCTCCACAATGTTGCAGGGTGGGTGGGGTATTTTGGAAACTTTTTAGTTCTATGGGCCTTCTTTTTTCTATTTTCTTCGCTTTTTTCATCTGATTCGATTCTGGGTCCGGGTTGGGGTTGGCAGGGTAGGAGCGGCGCTGGGTGGGGTGCGTAAATGATGGGTGACGACTTGCAGTTGTTTTGCACCGCCACATTGTCATTGATGTTAACCTCCATTATTGTTTTCAGCTACAACGCCGCTTACCCATGGTGTGAAGTTATTGTGTGGACTCGAATCTTCTTAGTTCTTAATCTTCACTGACTTATATTATGATGAAAACGCAAAAAACCTAAAAAATTAACCTTCAATTCTCCTCTTCCCTGGCGTCATGATTCTTCCCAGTGTAATGCTTATTGATTGTTGAACTTTTAACTATTGCTGCTGGGGACCTGTAATGCTTGCACTTGTGCTGACAAAGTATCGTGGCCGGCCTGACGGTTGTAGGCCCGTATTTGTTCTTTTATCCATGCACAATAAAGGTTTTCAAAAATTTTTTAAAAAAAAAAAAAAAAAGCAAAAAGTGAGAAATGGTATTCTGTATAAATGTGATTCTCCTAAGTCTTACAACAAAGTCAGACTAAAGACTTTCAAAGCATGTGCAACTGTCTGGTATAACATCAGGACGAGATGGGCAATACCGTATTATATTGAGTTTGCCCCTATATGGCACTCCCCGGGTACTCCTCAATGTCTGAAGTGCGCCCTGATTGCTATGCTTAAAGAAGCTAATCTAACAACCTGGGGAAATCTGTTTGAGGAAGCAGCGGCGTATGAAGAGGGTGCGGTGGGTGCGGGCAACCCCGGGTGTCATTACTGAGGGGAGTGATAAATTGGCAAAAATAGGTGTTTTTAAAATAAAATAAAAAATTTGGGGCGCTCAACATTTTGTTTTGAAAAAATAATATTATTTAAAACGAGTTTAATAACTTTGTCTGACAATTAACCTCAACAAGTCAGTATCTTATTTTTCCTTCTTTTAAGAATTTCAATGTGGGGGGGTGACAAGACATTTTCAGCACCGGGTACCAGCTGACCTTGCTACCCCACTGTGAGGAAGATGGTTTCAAATCCTAGGACTACGTTTGCTTAAAGACCAATTATGAGCTCTCAAGATTTAAGTGAATTCAACTATCCTCATGGAGTACAACACTGGAATGAGGAGAAAACAATGTGGAATCAGAGGCTGCAAAAACAGTTCATGTTGCAGGCACATTAAGAAAAGAATAACAAAGTGGTAAGACTTTCTCTGTAAGGCTGAAGATCTAACAAGAACCCACCTGTAAACAGCATGGGAAGGACACTTGTCAAATCAATGGCTGGAAAATGTATTTCAAGTATCTTTTCAAATTCTTTACTCCATTGTGAAGCCCCCAACGCTTAAGAGGAGCCATATTTTTATTGTGCACAGGGCATACTGAACTCCATATAAGATCTCGAGATTGGCTGGAGCATAAGGATTCCTGTGCCTGAAGTGTGCTCTTCTGGATGCAGATAACATTTACACGCCATATCCTACTTTGAAGCAATTCAATTCAATTCATTATCAGTAACGAAATCTCAGAAGCAGTAGGACAAGAATTTAAGGTATGGCCATCTATCATTATATTTGGTATACCACTATAATGAAAGGACTCAGAAGGAAACCCATCTAATTTTCTATCTGATGTTAATAGCAAGACATGTGATTTGCAAAAAGTGTTTAGACCTGAGCCCTCTGCAGATTTGGGAATGTATTAATGAGTTGAGAAGAATCTGCAGTTTCAAGGTAATGAGGGTAAATGAGAAGAAGGCTCAGTACTGGGGTCAAATAAATGAATGGCTGAGCAGAAACACTTTCTGGTACAATTATTACACCAGCAGCAATGTTCAGCTTTCCACGTTGGATAAGAAGCTGCTCCATTTTTAATTTGAAAGACGCAAGAGTTGTTCTTATCAACACCTGTGTGGATACGAATTGACCACCAGATCTTCGCACAGTTAGTAACTTTGGGCGCGGAACGTTAGAGGTGATGAGGAAAAATAAAACTGCATGTGAAGGGAAGGAGATGATGCACTTGAAGCAGGACTGAAAGGCAAATAAAAAAAATAGCAATGGAAAGATGCAAGTCATCAGCTCAGAAGCAATGTAGATAGGAAGTGACACAAGTGTGAGGCACACACAAGAACAGGGTGGAAAGTCATCAAAGAGGGAGCAGTGAACCGAGATAGACAAAGCCATCCATGTGTGAGGAAACCGATTGACCCAAAGCCCACAATGTGTATATTTTAATCCAGACCACAGGGCCTCTGTTTGCAAAGATACATTTAGTTGTAAAAGTAAATTTATGACCAAATGTAACTTTTCTGTGCCTGACAGGATTTCATATGGGGGTTTCTGGCAGCCCTAAGCCCATTTGCCGTAGTTCAGCTCTTCTTCACGAGTGCGAATATCTCCTCCGGACATAAGTCCACTAATGGGATACGAACATGGGTGTTTCAAAGCATGGCTTCCCTTGAAAGGTTGGAAATGCCTACAAATATAGAAATGTGTCAGTATTCCCAAACTACGTTCTGACTCATCCATACCCTGGATATGATAGGAGATTTATGTCAGCACACCGGCGCTGAAATAACTCAATGGTACTCATTTTATCAACCTCAGAAGATGGAAATACTGAATGAACGTTCCAGCATTAGGCCTTTGACCATGAAGTCAAACACAGATTCTCGGAGTGGATGCATACAGTACATACAATTCTGATGTGCACATAAACGAGTTTCTGTGGGAAAATAATGCACTTTGGTGCTGTGGCTGATTTTTAAGGGATGGCATATTTTTTTGGGCTGCATTCAAACCTGTTTGTGAAAACGAGGGAGCTAATTTTCCAATGTTTTGCATGGGAGTTTGTGTTACACAAAGAGACACAAAGCATTGCATCAATGCACTTACCATTATAAAGAGCTGAGGGTGCAGCACAAAAACGTGCAGTGTCTTGTGGCCACCCCCACAACCAGTAGAAAACCTCGGCCGATATATTTTACTTTACATATTTGAAAATAAATGATTTCAACTGAAAAGTTAAATATTTTCCAGAATTCCTGGGGCCTCATTTATGAAAAGTGACGCATCGCTGCGTGAAAACAGCGATGCGTCACTTTTCACTGCGCACTCCTTGCGACACCAATGATGCGTCATATTTAATGTATGACGCATCATGTCGCAAGGACTCACAGATACGTCAGTATTTCTGACGTATCTGTAAGCGCAAAAGTGACGCATTGCTGGAGTGTGTCACAAAAGTGACGCAACTCCAGCAATGCGTCCTTTCACATGGGGAAAGCCCCATGTGAAAGGGCTTGCGTCAGTCTTATGCCTGCTGTGAGGCAGGCGCAAGATTTTGACGCAACAGCATCCTAAAAGTGACGCAGTGAAATCTCATAGATTTCACTGCGTCACTATTACGAGGCTTTTTGCGGGGGAACGCCCCCTCTGCATACATTATACCTGACGCAGGTATAATGTGGCGCAGGGGTTTAAAAAGTGACGCATCTACCTAGATGCGTCACTTTTTAAATATGGCGCAACAAGGCGCATATTTTATGCCGCTGGTGCGTCACAAAAAGTGACGCACCGGCGGCGCAAAACTGGCGCAAGGCCTCATAAATAAGGGCCCTGGTTGAGAAGGCACTCTCTCATTCCTAAATGCCTAGCACAGATAAGTCTGTCTTGCTCCTCAAGGTAGTTAAGGGCAGTGAAATTCATTGCAGTAAATATCACGTAGGTCGCCAATCCCAAAAGCGAGTCATTATCCATGACAATTCCCGGCAAATAAAGTACAAGAGAACTTTTTTTTAGGATTGCTTACTATTTTTCAATGTTAAAATGTATACGGACTGATATTTAGATTTTTTTTAACCTTTTAACAAACGTTCTGCCTTGTTTTTCTCCTAGTTCCTGAATTAGTGGGCAGAGTGACTAACCTAAACCTTATAGTAGAACTTCATCAGGTTTCAAACCTTCCTCCAAACTGGGGTACTGCAGATCGGTTAAAGGAAGGGGAGGGGACTCCCAACATCCTGCTATCCCTCTGTGTGGGCTGACACCAGCTGCTGCCCATCAGGTGGGATCTGTGCATAGTTTCAAGGGGCACAATTTATCACCAGGCTCTGCTGTGTGTAAAAAGAAACCAAGCACTGCTGCAATCACCTGTCATCACACTGCTCTCTGCAGCATATGAGAAACAGTACAGTGTCACAGGAGCCCGAGTGAATTATTAATGACGAGGGATCGGTGACAGTGATACATACGTGAAGAAGCTGGTTTCACTGGTGCCCCAAAGCACGATACTGTCCGAACACTGAAATGCTCACAAGCAGATGAAAAATAAACTGCTGGAGTACCTACTGTCCAGTATGACCTAGATTTGAACTTGGTAATACAGTCAGAATCTATCTATTGGGCATCAAATGCAGGCGATGATTAACTATGTGGCAACCAATGGAAAGCATTTGTGGAGAAGACGCTCGCAATCTACAGGATGCACGAACCTGAAGCATTCTCAGAACTTAGGGCCTGATGTATGAAATCGCATAAATCTGCTTGCAATTTGTCACCTGTATACTTGCTAGCAGGCAAGAATTTTACAGAAATTCAAATTCGCAGTGTCGCAAGCCCTCCTACTTTATGAATATTAATGAGGCAGGTTCTAAATTGCGACTCACTCCGATTGGAGGCATCAGAGGGATGGTGGCCTGCTAACGTCAGCTGAGCATGTCGTGTGCCAGCTCCCTAGCTCAGTCCAGCTGTTTCTCTGCACCACTGCCACTGAGAGAACTCGCTCACACCCCCCACCTGCTGCGATCTCACCCGTGAAGCGGAGCCCTGCTCAGCCTATGCTACTGGCGGAGCCCATGGTCAGTCAGTTTCGGTTTTAACCAGTGCTGGTTAGTCAGCCTCTTTCTGTTCAGTTAGTTGGTTTGCTTTCATTGCCCATGAAGTATTATGAACTATTTACACCCTTCATTGATGTCCCTTTTATTTGCAGCGGTTTGCCTTTCCCGCTGTTTTCCTGCCCCCTCCCCCTCCCAAGATCTACATAATAGAGGCTGCAGCTCAGTCCAGCTGTTCTTCTGCACGTCTGCCGCTGAGAGCACTCACTCTCACTCCCGTGCCGGCCGCAATCACACCCATGAAGTTGTACCCTGTTCAGCCTCTGCCCCTGTAAGAGCCCATGGTCAGTCAGCATCGTTTTTCAGTTTTAGATAGTGCTGGTTAGTCAGCCTCTTTCTGTTCCTTTAGTTGGTTTGCTTTCACTACAGATGAAATAGTGTGCCCTATTTTTGCCTTTCTTTGCTGTTTCCTCAGCTGCGTTGCTTTACCTTTCCCACAGTTTCACTGCCTGCCTCCCATCACTCAGCGCCCCACACCCCTCCCAGGACTTACTTAATGGAGGCAGCGGCATGGCCACGCAGCGGACACGCGCAGCCGGTGCTCTGCCGATGCTCCAAAGGCACGCCTGTCTGCGCCCGTCTATACCTTGACTGTGCCCAGCACCAGGAACCCAAGCTCTTCGACTATCCACAATTACTCTGCTGCAGAGCTCCGGTCCCTCGACCACAGATGCCACAACAACAACTGCTGCTGCACCACTCCTCGATCTATGGAAGGACTCTTCGCCTGCCGTCACTGTCGCTTTACGTGCAATGCAGGACCATCTGTCCAAACAGTAACCCTCGTGACACCCAACCAGAAGACTACAAACCCCCCGGAACTGCTCCAGTGCATCCTGCTCAACACCCGGTCCCTCTGCAGACACACCACAGAACTCTGGGACACCATCACCACCCTTACCCCCAACGTGATCTTCATCACCAAGATGTGGCTAAACCCCTACTCAGCGACCAACATCACAACCACAACACCTGACGGCTATAAGATGATCCATCGTGACTGCACCAACAAACACCAAAGAGGCATCGCCATAATCCACAAGGAAACTATCCGATGTACCGGAACCGAAGACTGCACCACACCATTCATGGAATATCTGAACTTCTAACTCCAAACCGACTCCAAGATGACCATTAAAGGCACCCTCACCTACAGACCCCCAGGACTGTGATCTGCATTCTCCAAATTCATCGCCCCGCTAGCCATCGACTCCAAGCACTGCATACTACTCGGTGACCTCAACTTCCACCTCAACAACCCCGACACCAGCTCCACCAGTTTTTTCTCTAAAACATGAGAAACATCAGCCTCACCCAATTGGTCAACGACCCCACACATAGCACAGGACACACACTGGATCCAATCTTCACAACCAGCGACAGAATAAAGTAAAGCCACGTCTCCAAACTTACCTGGACCAACCACACCATCATCCATTTCACCATCACAGGCTCACCACCAAGCCATCAAACTCCTCTCACCACAGCTGGAACAAAGTGTCGGATGCCCAAAGGACGCAGGCCCACAGCACCTCTCAGCCCACTGCCGCGTCACACCTAGAGCAGGCTGTCCAGAACTTTTCCGACTCGATTACCAAATGTGCCAAAAGAGTCGCTCCCATGAAACCAGCCAAAACCTGCTGAGCCTAAAGAAGAGCCAGCTGGTACACACCAGAACTCAGAACTATCAAGCACAACTGCAAAGGACTAGAGAAACAATGGCGCACCACCAAAGTTCCCACCAACCAAACCGCTTCAAATTAGCCACACCCGTTACCAGCAACACCTCAAGGACACCAAAAGAGGCATACTCACAGGCCGCATCGAAACAAGCGCTAATAGCACAAAGGAACTCTTCAAAATAGTCCCAGAAACCACAGTACACCTTTCCGAAGAACTCTGCTAGACCCTGTCGGAATACTTCCACAGCAAGATAACCACCATCTACAACAACTTTGACCCACCTTCAGCAACCTCAGCCCACCCACAGAAACCACCCACTCAATCGCCACATGGAATCCAATCACCACGCAGACCACTACAGCCCTCATGTCCTCAATTCACTGCAGATCACCTACGGACCCCTGCCCTCATTATTTTTTCAACTATGGAACCCAAGAAATCAGTGTGGGACTCAACAACTTCAACGCCTCCATCACCACAGCAACCCTCCTTGACAGCTGGAAACACGCAGAGGTCACACCACCCCTGAAGAAACCCTCCACTGACCCCAGCAAACTCAAGAATTATCACCCCATCTTGCTGCTTCATACCCCGCCAAAGTCCTTGAGAAGACCTAATCACTGACACTGACTACATCAGACCCATCCTCGACCACTGTGGAACAGCTGCCATGATCCTCCTCGACCTCCCAGCGGCATTCAACACTGTATCCCATCACACCATCACACCATCACCAACAGACTCAACCACATCAGCATCCAGGGAAACGCCCTCAAACGGATCGCATTTTTCCTCATGGGGTGAACTCCCTTTACCTCAGAACCCAAGACCATCATCTGCAGTGTTCCCCAAGTATTGTCCCTCAGCCCGACCCTGTTCAACACCTACATGACACCCCAAACAGACATCAGAATCCACAAACACAACATCATACCCTACGCAGACGTCACACATCTCATCCTCTCCTTCACCGAAGACCCCTCCACCACCATAACAAACTTCTGCAACGCCATGACTAGTGTCACTGACTGGATGATGACCAACTGCCTGAAGCTCAACCCAGACAATACAGAAGTGCTGATCTTCAGGAATAACACCTCCCCGTGGGACATAAGCTTGTGGCTCTCGAAGCTCAAACCTACCTCCACAGACCATGCCCTCAACCTCAGCATAATCTTCGACAGCAAATTAATGATGAAGCGCTAAATCAACGTAGTCACCTCCTCATGCTTCCACACCTTCCGTATGCTCTGAAAAATATCCAAATGGATACCCATCAACACCAAGAAAAATGTTCACCCAAGCCCTCGTCCCCAGCCGGCTCGATTACGGGAACGCTATCAACTCTCGAATCACCACCCAATTCCTCAAAAGAGTCCAGACCATAAAGAATGCAGCAGCCAGACTCATCTTCAACCTCTCAAATACGACCATATTACAGCCACCTCAACAACCTCCACTGGCGCCCTGTCCAGAAGAGATACCAGTTCAAGCTTCTGACACAGGCCTAAGGAGCCCTACATGACCAAGGACCAGTATACATCAACCACCCCGTGAACTTCCACCAACCCACCAAACACATGCGCTCCACCTCTCGGGCCCTCGTTCACACCCCCAGCAACCGTCACAGTGGAGGTCGCGCCTTCTCCTGCCTCGCTGCGAAGGCCTGGAATGACCTGCCCCTTCACCTATAAACATCACCCTCCCTGGTGGAATTCAGAAGAGAACTCAAGACCTGTTATTTCGACTTGTACTAGCAATGCCTCAGCGCCCGGATAACTTCAGGGGTGAGGATCAGCACTTTATAAAACTGATTGATTAATTGATTAGCTGACCTCTATGTCTGTGATTGCCTCAATAAAAAAAGCTTTTTTTAATTTAGCCCGTTTTCCTTAAGGAAAATGGGGCAGCGTTTAAAAAAATATCTCTTTTTGTAAAGTTTGTTAAATAATTGGCACTGGCCCCCTGCACCACTGCCTGCTCCCAAACAAACTTTATGTTAGATTCACAATGCATTACCACCCCAAATCGGTAGTCTGCAATTTTTCAATATTTTGCAACAAAATCTACACTGCTTCGCAATTTGGACGGAACACAACCAACAAGGCCCTTTCAAACTGCGGATCAATATATATTTGCAAAACTATGTTAGGAGTCGTAAAAACTTTACCAACTCCTAAAATGGCTTTGGTGCATCCAAAAAAGCATTTTAATGGCCACAATTCCCAAATTAGAAGAAGGTTATTACCTGTGGCCTTTAAAACTCTAATTATGTGCCATATATAGTAATTCACGTATGCATTTTTTGAGGAGGAAGGGTTGTCTGCGTATCGGGTAAAAATCGTGTGGAGGAAATATCTTCAAGAAAATATGCATTTGTGAATATATTTAAAAAAAATACTTTGTGAATGGAAATATATTACAATCAAAAAAAATAAAGTAAACCTACATTTCTCCCAGGTCTCCAAAAACACCACTGGGTCGTGGTCGCATTTTGGATCATTAAAACAGGTAATGATTACATGTTGTATAACGTAAATCAATCAGTGACACTTATAAAGCGCGCTACATACCCGTGGGGTCTCAAGGCGCTGGGGGGGGGGAGCCGCTACTGCTCGAACAGCCAGGTCTTCAGCTTCTTCCTGAAGGAGAGGTGGTCTTGGGTCAGGCGCAGGTCGGTCGGGAGGGAGTTCCAGGTCTTGGCGGCCAGGTGGGAGAAGGACCTTCCTCCTGTAGTCGCTCTTCGGATGCGGGGGACGGCGGCGAGGGCGTGGTTGGCTGATCGGAGGTGGCGTTTGGGAGCGTAGAAGTTGACTCGGCTGTTGAGGTAGCTCGGGCCTTGGTCGTGTAGGGCTTTGTGTGCGTGGGTGAGGAGGCGGAAGGTGATTCTTTTGTTGACGGGGAGCCAGTGAAGGTCTCGCAGATGTCCGGAGATGTGGCTGGTTCGTGGGATGTCGAGGATGAGTCTGGCTGAGGCGTTCTGGATCCGCTGGAGTCTCTTCTGGAGCTTGGCGGTGGTCCCGGCGTAGAGGGCGTTGCCGTAGTCCAGTCGGCTGGTGACGAGGGCCTGGGTGACGGTCTTCCTGGTCTCGGTGGGGATCCACCAGAAGATCTTCCGTAGCATGCGTAGGATGTTGAAGCATGCCGAGGAGACGTTGTTGACTTGCCTGGTCATGGAGAGGGAGGAGTCCAGGATGAAGCCCAGGTTGCGTGCATGGTCTGTCGGTTTGGGTGCGGTGCCCAGGGCGGGAGGCCACCAGGAGTCGTCCCAGGCGGAGGGAGAGGAGCCCAGGATGAGGACCTCCGTCTTGTCCGAGTTCAGTTTCAGGCGGCTGGTCGTCATCCACTCGGCTACCTCTTTCATCCCTTCGTGCAGGTTGGCTCTGGCGGCGGCGGGGTCGTTGGTCAGGGAGAGGATCAGCTGGGTGTCGTCGGCGTAGGAGATTATGCTGAGGTTGTGTTTGCGTACGATGGCCGCGAGGGGGCTCATGTAGACGTTGAAGAGGGTGGGGCTCAGAGATGATCCTTGGGGGACGCCGCAGATGACTTCGGTGTGAATTACATTTTAAAAAGCAAGGGTACATGGTTGTGAATTACATTGTGAAACTTCGAATGGGTATTTTTTTTTGGGGGGGTGGTAATATTCTTGTTTTTTGTGATGTCAGTGATATAAAAGAGTAATTTGTGGGGCAAAGTGGGCACCCTGATACTTGGCTCGTGCACTTCACCTGGGCAATAAGAGAAATCAAGAGATGTAAGGATTGTTACAAACGTTAATTCACTACTGAGATATATTTGCCAACTTTATTTTTCAAATATAGTAATTCATTTTATATGTGTTATCCTGTGACATCTGTTCAGAAATATTATTTCCCCCCAAAATAAATTGAAAGGTGATTATAGGTATGTCATTTAACACATGGAAGTAACTGCCAGACCATTTAACCTTTTGATTCTTTTAATCAGTCACATGGAACTAATAAAATATTATTGGATATTTGTATATACATTCAGAATGTTGTATTTGAAGCTATCGTTCAATTTCCTGATGTAAGTAAAAGAATGTTTTTGCATGGTCCTGGAAGCAAGCACAATACAGGAGGAGTTGGGGATTTTTTGGTGCTGATATCTGTGAAATGTTATTGGAATATGTATTTTAAGGACAATGTGATATACTTGGCACTTACGTTTCTCTGTTAATATAGGATGTTTTTCATGCATTATACTCATCACGATTTGAATACTCTACCAGAATGTCATCTAAAGATACCTATTTTAGAATATTACTGTCTTTCTAGGATGTATTGCTGTGCATGTAATGTACAGCGAGTACCCAAGTACCTGTATTTTCTCTAGAAACTACGAAATATCAAATAATGACCTATTTAAGAACAGAGCTTGTATGTGATACATCTTTCACATGGCTCTTACACAACTTCTAACACAACTAACTACACAAGAACGTATTGTACTTGAAACAGTTTCACAATACAGACTTATGATGAAAAGTAGTACAAAAACATAGTTAAGTATTTAAATGTTTTTATTGAGATTTTGTATTACCTTACATCAAGTACCCCAGTGAGCGGAAATCATTTTAACATGAAAGTACATTAATCCATGGCGAGCGCCTGTTTAATGAGCATTGAAAAAGTACAACATTAAAAGAAGGAAATGATCTCTGACATATGTTCGTTTTGTACATTTTCAATAGCTGTCACCTGTGGAAATAGCCCATGCCCACCCTCTGATGTAGTGTTAGGGAGTGTTCGGGCTGTTGTATAAGTATTTCCATGTGTGTCCAAGGACTTAGTGTGAAGCTTCTGCATATCCTTGTGGTGCCCCTCACTAGGCCTTGGATGTGTTCGTTCCTGTTAACTGTGCATCGGAATCGGAACCTCCGATATATGGAAGAACTGTTAAATCAAGGGGGAATGAACTGGGGGATCGTACTGCAGAGACTCTTGTGAGAAAAGGTCTATTCTAAGTATGTTCTGTGGACCTCGGTAGGACCATTTGGGGGGGAAATCGCGCAAGGTGATCTCTATGTATCCCTTGGGGTAGGTAGTACAAAAACATAGGGGCCTATTAGGATGGGGACTGACTTGCGTCCGTCCGCCACCCCCGAGGTGGAGGGACCGTCCGCAAGGGCAGCGGCGTTCTCTCCATGCCAATTAGGATGTGACCGCCACTCTGGCGGTCACATCCTGTATCTTTAACATTGCGGTGGGTGCTGCTTAAAGCAGCACCCGCCGCAAGGTTAAAAATGCGTGCATTGCATTTGCATGCACAAAGCGGCAGGCACCGTGCGGTGCCAGCCGCTCTGTGCATGCAAATGCAGGGGGGTAGCATAGGTACCCCGATGTGCACCCCCACCCCCCCTTCACCCTGAGGGCCCGCAAGGGCCCCCCAGAAGCAAAGGTCCACATGCTTTTCCACGGCGGAAAAATCGCAGCAGAAAAGTATGTTTACACATGCTTCCTAATTTGGCTGATAGCAGGCTACACCCCACGGATCAGCGTCGGACGGACCAGCCGTCCGCCGCTGATCCTACCTCCATCCTGATCTGGCGGGTGGTGTGTACAGGGACCACGGCGGTGAATCTGCATCCTCCGGGCCGGTGGTGGCTTCCACCGGCTGGGAGGATGCGGATTCACCGCCATCCTAATCGACCCCATAGTTAGGTGTCAATCGGGTATACTATCCTGATAGAAACATGCATCTTTTAATGTACACAGAAAGGATAAAGTTGAAGACGGTCGAAATTAAAAGCAGGCAGCACATCGCAACAAGCTTTGACAAAGCTGGTAGGTGTGGCTTTCATGTACCAACAATTGTAAACGCAGGCCTTCCCAAATGCTGTTTACATGTGTTGATTGCTGTTCATTCCATTAAAGCTTGCCTTCTAGGTTGTTCCAAAACCTTTCTACAGAAATTATGTGGTAGATACAGAATTGAATGTGACAAACAGAGGGGTGATTCTACATACTTTACAGGTGTAAAATGGTCCCAAATGCATATCAATAGAAGCAATTCCTAGAAGGAGGAATGATACACTAAATAGTCAAAAGCACGAGGTGAGAGAGTAATACGCTTCTGGGTGGAGCCATAGCCTACTCTATTTATATTTTAAAGAACTGGTAATAATATGTCTTGCGGAGAGCTCCTCTGTCATACCAGACATAGTATGGAAATGATTAGGGGAGTCCAACTCTTTGAGTTAGGCAGATTAAACTTTTTATGATTATTTTTTAGGTCCTTCTGTTATGCTATGTTTGTAGCTTTATAGATCAAATAATTAATCATAGATAATTCCAAATCACATAATTTCCAAGACAATTTAATGTGCACTTCAAAACATGCAATTAACAGACGTTTAAAGAATAATTTACCCAATAGTAGAAAATCCACAATTTATGTTCATGACCATCATCATCATTCTATGGATTAATGTTTTAATCTCTGCTTCAGCCTCATATGTTTATTTGTGAGGCCACTGATTAGCTTTTAATTTCAGATTTCATCCCTATTTTCTCTGAATAAAAATGATTGGCCCGCAATAATTTCATTGATTGAAGAACATAAGCATCTTCCAAAACTGGAAATTAATAGACAGTGTTATTACTGAAAGACAAATGTTTCATATTAAAAAAAGTGAAGTGGTTAGTTGTTAGCCTACTATTTTGCAAAGGCTCATAAAGTACATTGGCAGACAGTAATCTGTTTCTCAACAAAAAGGTATGTGGCCATATTCACCTACGTCCAATTTTATCTTTTATATTCCTTTATTGATTTTGCAAATAAAACATAAAAAAGAGACAATTATATCAAAACAGTAACATAATGTGTACAAGTGCAAGGGGAAGTCAATCTCCAACAAAAGTTTATCATTTACTTGCGCATTTCCGAGAAAACAGAGCTAAAGAAAATAAGAAGAAAAGCATGGGGTCCACAATGAGAAGTATATAAAAGGATAGGCATGGCATCAATAGGGCAAGATGGAAAATAATAAGGTAAACAATGTAAAGCGGAGCATGCCACTCATCAGGGAGAGAATACATTATACCTGAAGAGAAAAGCAGCCACAGGGATGTAAATAATTGGGACCAGAGCCATACACCTAAGTCCAAATGTAACAGATGTTGCTTTTCATGCATCTACCTGTAATTCACAATGGGATTCCTTGGAGGTGTCGTAATTTGACGGTGATCGGGTTAGCGTTAAGCTTTGCTACACGTATTTCCCCTTAACTTGACTATGGTGTTCAGGAGCCATTTTGAACACACTGGCGGCCATTTTATATGAATGCGTCACCTTGTGGCTAGCATACCCTTTTGTCCTTTCTCTGTACCACTGACCACTTGAATTTGCCCAACAACAGGCTATTTTTAGTGTTGGTGAAGCACGCACATGCGCAGTTGAATCCTCTGTATTAGTGGACAGTCATCACTTAGGAATGTCCCTCCAAACTGACCAGTGGTGTTGTAACTCCTCCCATGAGTTGGCTGTGTTCCAAAAATGACCATATATGTACCTAAACTGAGCAAATGTGTTCCGCCTATTTTTTTATTACTGTAAAACTGTATAAAAGATGTCTCGCACCGATGTTCGGTGGGATACTTCTTGCATTACCGAAGGGTGCTGTAGGAATTTACCACCACCCCATGGGGTCTTAATAAACTTGTCTTTTGCATTTTTCAGTTTCAGTGCCAAAGTCTATTATATGGTGTAGGGGGTTTGAAAGAATATGTAGGCCTGGAGAACCCAATACCACAAATTGGCGACCACGAAGGGACTCATCGGCGAGTCGGAAGCCCGAAGGAGAGGTCGTGACGAAGGATTGGAAACTCACCATGGACGCGTACGCTGCCACTGAGTGACCCGAGTCTTGGCACCCACAGTGTTTTCTTCCTTTCCTTCTGATCTGACCTTCCAGGTGGCGCCGGTCCTCGACTGAGATCCTGCACGTTCGAGTTGTCGTACAGTGCCGGTTTGGCTGATTCGATTAAAGAACTTGGCAGTTGGAATCTGGATTTCTGAGAATTTGGTAAGCTTGTGATTGGTAAGATTTATTATTTATTTATTTAGCGATTTCTACAGCGCCTGGTGACCCGTGGGTATCCCCGCGCTATGTAACTTGAACCTACTGAGAGGGGAGCTGGCTGAAGGGTGTTATTTGGGAAACAAATGGGTCTTGAGTTTTTTTCGGAACGCAAGGAAGTTGGATTCCAGTCTGAGGGTGCGAGGGAGTGCGTTCCAGCCTTTAGCCGCCTGAACGGAGAATTGACGGCCTCCTGTGCGGACTTTTTTGAATCTAGGAATGAGGACTAGATTCTCGTTTTGAGATCGTAGCGATCTTGAGGCTATATAGGGTGTAATCATTTTGCTAAGGATCGCTGGGCCTGAGCCGTTATAGAGCTTGTGAGTGGTACACATAGCTTTAAAGTGCACTCTTTGGCGAACAGGGAGCCAGTGCAGTGTTTTAAGGGCTGGCTTGGCGGATGTTCTGGAGGGAGTGTTGGTGATCAGGCGTGCTGCCGCATTCTGCGTCCGCTGGAGTTTTGTGATGGTAGCCTCGGGTGCTCCCAAATAGACCAGATTGCTGTAGTCTAAACGGGACAGTACTAGGCCCTGGATAAGGAGCTTTCTGGACATGGGGGGGAGAAGGGGCAGGATTTTACGAGTCGTACGCATGAGCCCAAAACATGTGCCCGAGGTTTTGGTTGCCTGGGTCTTCATCGTAAGTTGTGGCTCTAGCCACACCCCGAGTGTCTTGATTTCAGATTTGGGGGGGGGAATTTCACCGAACACATCGGGCCATATCGTGGGAGGGATAGTTGTCCACTGCTTACCGAGTAACATTACCTCCGTCTTAGTCCCATTCAATTTCAATGATGATTCGTTCATCCAGTTGTGGATGTTTGTGAGGCAGTTAGTCAGGTTTTCAGGATGGTCAGTCAACTGGGACAGGGAGACGACTAGTTGGGTGTCGTCGGCGTAACTCACCATTTTGATGTTAAATGGTGTTACCACGTCCTCGAGGGGGGCCATATAGACATTACAAAGCGTGGGGCTTAGGGAGGAGCCCTGGGGAACGCCGCTAGTAAGTGGGAGGGTGGATGAATGATGGTTGTCATCCCAAACTTGAAAGGAGCGTCCTGTAAGATAGGATTCGATCCATTTGATGGCTGTCCCGGTAAGTCCTGCTTTTGCCAGTCTGCTCAGAAGGACACGGTGGTTGACCGTATCGAAGGCTGCACTTAGATCCAGGAGGATCACTGCCACTGATCCTCCTGAATCTAGTAAACCCCTTGCCTCTTCAATCACCGCAAGCAGTGCGGTGTCCGTTCCGTGGCCTGGGCGAAATCCGGTTTGGGATTGTCTGAGCAGTTTGTTCGTTTCAAGGAACTGGGATAATTGGGTGTTTACTAATTTCTCGGTGACTTTACTGATGCCGGGGAGTAGGGATATTGGCCTATAGTTGGACAGGTCCGATGGATCCAGTTGGTTTTTTTTTAAGAGTGCTTTAACCACAGCACTCTTCCAGCTGTCGGGGACGATTCCATGGGAGAACGAACAGTTGATAAGGTCCGTAATGGTAGGAACAATTACTGAGGCTACTGTCTTGAGGAACCTGATAGGGGCTGGGTCCAGGGGGGATCCACTTTTCATTTTTACCAGGGTTCGCTCAACCTCTGTGGGGGTGACGGGTCGAAAAGTCCCAAGTGAAGGACGACAGATGCTTACAGTCGGTTCGGAGGTAGTACTACTTTCCGTGAGGCTGGGAAGGCTGGGGGGAGGAAGGGAGGCCAGGATACGGGTAATTTTCTCGTTGAAGAAGTTGGCTAACTCGTTACTTCTGTCAACTTTGGGTGTGTTGTAGGAGGGGGTGGTGGGGACCTTGGTCAGCTCTTTGACGATCAGGAAAGATTCTCGGGCAGAATTGGATGCTTCTTGTATACGTGTATTGTAATAGGAAGCTTTGGCTGATTTGATAGCCTCTTTGTAAATTTTGACCGCAGACTGGTAGGCTTCTTTGTTGGCATGTTGCCAGGTCTTTCTCCAGAGACGTTCGGCCTTTTTGCAATTTTTGCGCAGTGTTCTTAGCTCTGTGGAGTACCATGGTGCTGAGCCACGTTTGCCGTTTTTATTTTCCCTATTTCTGAGTGGAAGTATAAGGTCTAAGGAGACGGTAATCCAATCTCTGAATTTTCTGTCGGCTGTATTTGGGTCTTCGGCCTGAGCGGGGATGTTTTTTTCCAGGGCCTGAGCCCATTCGTCCGTAGAGAGTCTGGGCCAGGTCCTATCCATGCTGAAGGTAGGGAGTGTACGGTTTTTCGTGGAGGATCCAGGTAATTGGAAAGAGACCAGAAAATAGTCTACGGACGCTTACTGTGGCTTTTTGAATATGTTTTGAGATAGCTAACATTTGATTCTATGATTTGAACTATATGTGCAGTGCACTTCACATAGGCGGGCATGTAGAGATATTTCTCTAAATTTGTCGTTGTTTGAACTGCACATTTGTGTGGAGTATATTAAGTGCCATTTTTGTGATATTGCTTCTCCGTGATATTTTGACATGCCTGTTTTAAGCACACTCCGAGGAATGTGCTGTCTTGGAAAAGGTACCAATTATCGATTAAATGAATCTCAGCCGGCTCCCCCAGAGGGGACCCCTAATCGGGAAATGTATATAAAATTTGGCATTCCTCCTATTCTATATAGTACATTGTGGCATAAGTACACAAAAACTGATCCTGAATTGCAATGGCCACTACATGGGTCGTTTGATTTACGAAAGGTTCAGTATGTGGAGCAATGTTTGTTTCAGCGTAGGTCTAGACAAGATATGTTTGATTGTGTACGAATGTGGGAGAAAGCGGTGCGTGAACGAATGAAGCGTGAAATAGCCTTAGCGGACAAAGAGCAGCGGAAGGCTGCTCGGGATAAGGCTTTACAGCTGGAGGAAAAAGAGTTGCAGGAGAAGAAAGAGAGGGAGGCACAGGAACGTAATTTGCAAACGAATGGTCAATTCCCTATTCGGCGTCCTCTATATCCTGTCCTTACTAATGAAGTTGATGATTTTTCATTATTAGATCGGTGCCCACCTCCGTATGTTCTGCCTACGGCCCCAGACGAGGACTCGGACGGAGATGGTCAAGGGAGTAGTCGTGTTAGGCTAAGTGCTAGTGTAGCTGCGGAATTGTGCAGCTTTGCCCGTAAACTTAACTTGAACAAAATAACTATGTCAGAGATTAATGATGAAATGAGTAAGTGCTCCGAACGAGAACGGTTGTATTTTTTGAGTCAGTTTGGAGATGAAGTTGTAGAATGATTTAGGAAAAATTCGACTGATCTAGAGCCTAAGGATATATCAGTTAATCGTGAGAATATGCGTAAAGGTTTATTTGTTATTGCAGATGCAGATTGGTTTTTCCAACGGTTGGTCCAGCTACGGGATGAGGCGTCAAGATTACGGGAAGCAAGAAAAGCATCAGACGTGCCTGCCCCGGGATCGATGGAGCAATCCAAAAAGTGTTCTATCTTTGGAGCAGATAAGAGTTCTACGGTTCATGTTATGCCTATGCGTGAAGCTGCACCTTTGTATGTCCCTCCTAAAGGGCAAGGTACAAGTGACGATAAATTGTCCGGGGATGCAAAGGGTTATTTTGTATATAATTGGGTTTATACACCTTGGAACAGAGCAGATGTTATGGCACTGAAAAATGCTCTGCCTGACCCCCGTAAGAATCCGGCAGCTTTCTATGAAGGAGTGGAAGGGGCTATTTCTTCGTGTGTTATGACGTTGGTTGATATTGATCTTTTCTTTGGGTTACTATTGCCCCCTCGCTTCAAACCTTCCACGATCACTTGCTCCATCCCTTGCTCCTGAATAACTATTCCGTGTCCTTCCAATTATTAACAGATGACACGGGTAGGCATTTGTTCGTTGACAAGTATGTAGCGAATCTCCTACCGGAGATTGCAAAACGATTAAAGACTAGTGAAAGTTCTTGGACCACGGCGACCCCTGCTTCTTTATTGACTATGGCTCAGTATTACGAGCGACAGGAATTAGAGGCCAAAGAAAGTACTGATAAGAAAGCAAAGGAATTAAAGACGAAAGTGATGTTGTGCTACACAGCCGAGAGGGAACGATAGAGGTAGGCGTGGAGCGTATGGTGCGTCTTCTGGTGGTACCGACATTGCTGAGGATCAATGTGCATACTGTAAAGAGCTTGGACATTGGGCCTCAGATTGTCCGGTGCTGCGTGAACAACGTAATCAGCGTGGTCGAGGAGGTGGAAGGACACGGAATAGTTATTCAGGAGCAAGGGATGGAGCAAGTGATCGTGGAAGGTTTGAAGCGAGGGGTCGAACTCGTGGTCAGGATGATCATAATACTTTTGATCGACGGAATCAGTATCAGATATCGGAGGGTGAGAATGTGGAGTCTCAGGACTATGTGCATGCATAGGATTGCATATGATGGGGTGTGGAATCGGTTGAAGTACCAGTAGATCAAAGAGGTCCATATGTATCAGCGGGCGTTTTGGTTCTACTGATCAGTTCCTGGTTGATATAGGAGCTACTCGTAGTGCTCTGTCTAAAAACTTGGTTCCAAGGGCTCCCCTGTCTGGCGAAACGATTACATCCATAGGGTTCGATGGAACACCCTCTCTTAGCCCATTGTCACAACCCCTTACGTTTTACATTGACAGATTCTTTGGTCCGTGCCCATTTTTATTGTCACCGAATACTCCAGACAATATTATGGGAATAGATTTGCTTAAATACTTCCGAGCAACAATACGCTGCGCTCCTGAAGGAGTGCGGGTTATCTTGAATGACAATTACTCAGATGTAGAGAGACTGTGTACTATGCAAGAAATTGAAGCGTTAGCCTCTCTCCCACAAAAGGTATGGGCTACTTCGGACACGGATGTGGGACAGATGCTTATTCCTCCCATTCGAATAACTGTTAAGGAGGGTGTGTCTCTGCCACGTGTGCCGCAATACAAAATCTCTAGGGAAGGTGAAATTGCCTTAACTCACATTGTACACAACTTGATTATTGCAGGAGTAGTGGAGGAAGTTCCCTATAATGTCTGTAACAGCCCGATTCTTCCGATCTTAAAGAAAGATACTGATGACAAAGTCTTTCGATTTATTATTGATTTGAGGGAAATTAACAAGATTGTAGTGCCCCAGTACCCGGTGGTGTCTGATATTACCACCTTACTTACTCTGATTCCGCCCACTGATACCACGTTCACCGTGATTGACCTCAAAAATGCCTTCTTTTCCATTCCCATCCATCCCGATAGCAGATATCTATTTGGCTTTACATTAAATAATAAATCGTATAGATTTTGTCGAGTTCCTCAAGGCTTTACAGAAAGTCCTAGCATTTATAACCAGGCTTTAAAGAGACAGCTCGATTCTTTTGATTTGCGGTCTGGAGTGGCTCTCATTCAGTATGTCGATGACATTTTACTCGCCGCAGATACGCAAGAACAGTGTGAAGAGAGTACTCTTGCTTTGCTCTCCTTTCTTGCTCAGAATAATCACAAAGTATCTAGGAAAAAACTTCAATTTTGTAGACCAAAGGTGACCTACCTCGGTCATCTTTTGTCTAAGGAGGGGCGTGCATTAACATCTGATCGAATTCAAGCAATTTTAGATACACCAGTCCCCCACACTCAGAGAGATTTGCGCGCTTTTATAGGCTTAACGTCTTTTTGTAGGCAGCGGATAGTGGGGTTTTCACACATTATTAAACCTTTGTTAGCGTTATTGTCCAAAACCACACCAATGCCCCTTGAATGGACAGATGAATGCCAGAACGCGTTTGAACAATTGAGACAAGCCCTTTGTTCCGCACCAGTGTTAGGTACACCAGATTACACGAAGATTTTCACTTTGTACGTACACGAGAAGGATGGGTGCGCATTGTCAGTCTTAGTGCAGACACACGGGGATAAACAGAGATCTTGCGCGTATTTTTCGGCAGTACTTGATCCTGTAGCACGAGGATTACCTGGGTGTTTTCGAGCAGTCGCAGCAACAGCAGTGGCCATACGGCAGAGTGAGGGAATAGTTTTGTCACATAAATTGCTGGTGTTAGTTCCCCATGCGGTAGATGCTCTGTTAAGTCAAACAAAGACCCAGTACCTCACGAGTGCGCGTTTAACAGGATATGAGCTTACACTGTTGGCGCCACACATCACACTAAAGAGATGTGCTACCCTGAACCCTGCTACTTTATTGCCATATCCAGTTGCTGAGGGCCAGGAGGAAGAACACCATGATTGTGTTTTCCTGACTGAAGAACAAACAACGGGTTGTGTCGACTTACAGAATACGCCACTTTCAGATGTGGATGGAGAACTGTGGGTTGATGGATCGTGTTTAAGGCTGCCAGATGGTACAACTTCCGCAGCATATGCGATCACGACACTTAAGACAGTGGTAGAAGCAGCACGAATACCACAAAAATCGGCCCAAGCAGCGGAACTGATAGCCTTAACAAGGGCATGTGAATTGAGTGCTGGCTTGTGTGTGAACATCTACACTGATAGCCGGTACGCCTTTGGAGTAGCGCATGATTTTGGCCTACTCTGCGAGGGTTTTTGACTTCACACGGAGTGCACATCATGCACAGAGAACTAGTGCGTGATCTTTTGAATGCGCTGCTTTGTCCAAAGAAAGTGGCGATAATTAAATGCAGTGCACATAAGAAAGTGACAGACAAAGTAGGGCAAGGAAACGCCTTTGCAGATTGCATCGCGAGGGAAACTGCTATGTCACGAAACGCTTCGCCAATGTATGTAGCGAAATCGCAAGCGGAGCGATGGCATGATGCTAGAGAAGAAATACTAGGCATCCAGAAATCAGCATCTGAAACAGAACTCGCAACCTGGGCAGTGGAGGGAGTGCTAGATGATGAGGGTTGTTGGAGAAGCAAAGATATGGAAAGATGGAAATTGCCTGCAGCTTACTTGCAGACAATGGCTCAAATGACACATGGATTGGCACATGTTGGAGCTCTCGCAATTACTAGATTGCTTACGCGAGTCTGGGAGCATCCTGAGATTGCCAATACGGCCAAAAGAGTAGTGCAGACCTGTCTGATATGCTTGCAGCACAATCCTGCAAAAGGGACGTATACTCCGAAAGGAGGGTTTGTTCCACCTACTGCACCATTCGAAGTGCTAATAATGGATTACATCCAGCTTGAGCGTTGCAATAACCTTACGTATGTTCTAGTGGTGGTATGTGCTTTCAGTAAATGGATTGAGGCCTTCCCTACGAAGGATAATACAGCGCTGACAACAGCTAAGGTTTTGCTCAAGGAGTACTTCCCACGCTACGGTGTTTGTAAATTTTTGTGGAGCGATAATGGTCCTCATTTTGTTGGGAAATTTGTGGAATATGTGATGAAGGGATTGGGAATTCAGCAGATATTTCATGCTGTATTCCATCCGCAGTCAGCAGGTCTTGTGGAAAGATATAATGCCACTCTGAAACTGAAGCTAGCAAAGATCGTGGCATCCACGTCCTTGAAATGGCCGGATGCTCTCCCTCTGGCATTGCTATCTATCAGACCAGTGCCCCATTCCCGAACTGGCCTCATACCTTATGAAGTGGCCTATGAATATATGGGGAGTTCCTAAGCCTCGATTGTTACATGATGTGCCTTGTATAATGATGAACGATTATTTGGCACGATTAACAAATGATTTAATTTCCATTCATCAACAGGTTCGAGAAGCGCTCCCTGACAATTCCATTGGAGAGGCTCATAATCTTCGTCCTGGCGACCATGTGATAGTCTGGTCCTTTGAGAGAACAAGCAGCTTGGAGCCGAGGTGGCATGGCCCCGAGCAGGCGCTATTCGCAACTCGAACGGCTGTGCGAGTTACCAACAGGAAGCGTTGGGTGCATTCCACTCACTGCCGTCGTGTCTCTCCGGACCTGGTGAATCCAACTGTGCTGTCTGATTATCGAGACATCTTGGACGAGGAGAAGAGCCCAGCTGTTGCGTCTACTGAATCGGAGGGAGCCTTCCCGGACCACACCGTCTCTGGAAGAGAGAGATACAATCTACGACTAAGAAAAGCAGCTGCTTTGTGCGAGACTGGTTGAGTTACCGCTCCAGGTTTGTGAAACGGAAGCCGGGAATATCAATGGGGGGGGATCTGTTCTGCCAAGTGTAGCGACACCCGTCTTGAATCTCGGAGAAGAAACCAACGGCTACCTCGGAGCTCAGCACTCATATTTCTATTTTTTAGTTGCTTTTTGAGACATTTTGAACTTTCGAACTATGGCATCTTCTACAATGCGAAATAAGAGAATTCTTGGTGCAGTTTGTTATGACAATTGTGGTGATAGCTGTGATAGCTTGGGTAGTAGAACTCCTGGTGCCGGCAAGAGAAAATTTATTGCCAACTACCCCAATTCCGTCTGAACATTTTCATTTTACTTTGCCTTATCATGAAGAACGACACAGGCAAACTTATCTGAATAATAGTTTTATCCAGATTCTGCATCACACCCATAACATGACAAACACTTCGAACTGTTGGGTATGTGGGATGTTGCCTGGACATCAAAAGAAAGGAGGCACTCCACTTATCCCACTCCCATTTTCTCATAATGGTTCTTGCAATGCTTGGTATACTCTTTTGTTCACTCTGCGATGGCCAACAAAAGGTGGACTACTTTTTCGACTTAACAAGGTCTGCTTTAATGATCGAGATGGTTATCCACAAGCTGAAGGAACTAAGTTTGAATGGGAAGAATATCGACCTGACAATGTATCCTCGCCCCGAATTTTTAGCAACCAACGAAATGTAAATATGTCTAATTTGCACGTAATTACTGTCATTGATACGAAAGCCGACTTATGTGTTCGTAATAAAGGTACAATCCCAGTAGGAAGAAGTGAATGTAACACCACTCTCACCTTTGACACTCCAAATGGTATTACCTTTGTGGCTTCACGAAACACGTACTTCATTTGTGGAAATAAAGGTTATCACCGTCTCCCTATAGGATGGTTAGGAACGTGCTATATATCATTTGTATTACCTCCTGTGTTTATTGCCCCACCTATGTATTATAATGACTTTGTTTTGTATCACAACTTTATATTGAATAGAGTGAAAAGAGCAATATCTCTCGATGACATTGACCAAACCGATACTTCTCTGCAACAGTATGTTGATTTCAATTTAGGTCTTTTTTCATTTGTTGGCGCTGCCTTAAATAGTCGAAAAATAAGACGACTGACACGTGTTGTAGAAGCTGTTGCTAATGAGACAGTTTTTGCCTTAGGAAACTTAACAGAGGAACTTCAAATTACCAGAATTGTAACGCTCCAGAATCGCATGGTTCTAGATGTAGTATTAGCTGACCGTGGAGGTGCATGTCGCATTATCGGAAGTAGTTGTTGTGTATACGTGCCAGATAATTCACCTTCTGTATATGATGCAATATCTAAATTACATAAGATAGCTGCTGAGATACATCCTGATAATGGTACTTGGACATTTTCGGGGTGGTTTTGGACGGTACTTAGTACTTGGGGTTGGAAGTTGCTGACAATCTTATGTGTAATAATTGGGATATTATTCTTCCTATGTCTTTGTATCCAATGTGGCCCTATGTTATGTTCCATGTGCCTTTCTGCGTGTATCCCGTCCAAACGAGCTATTGTAAAAAATGAACAAATGATTCATAGAGAAGTAGCGAAAATTATGTCCATTGATATTGAGGACGAATACCCTGATTATGTCCACTATGAGGTAGCTTCAGCTGAACGCTAAAAGGGCCGTCTGTCGTAATTTGACGGTGATCGGGTTAGCGTTAAGCTTTGCTACACGTATTTCCCCTTAACTTGACTATGGTGTTCAGGAGCCATTTTGAACACACTGGCGGCCATTTTATATGAATGCGTCGCTTCGTGGCTAGCATACCCTTTTGTCCTTTCTCTGTACCACTGACCACTTGAATTTGCCCAGCAACAGGCTATTTTTAGTGTTGGTCAAGCACGCACATGCGCAGTTGAATCCTCTGTATTAGTGGACAGTCATCACTTAGGAATGTCCCTCCAAACGGACCAGTGGTGTTGTAACTCCTCCCATGAGTTGGCTGTGTTCCAAAAATGACCATATATGTACCTAAACTGAGCAAATGCGTTCCGCCTATTTTTTTATTACTGTAAAACTATATAAAAGATGTCTCGCACCGATGTTCGGTGTGATACTTCTTGCATTACCGAAGGGTGCTGTAGGAATGTACCACCACCCCATGGGGTCTTAATAAACTTGTCGTTTGCATTTTTCAGTTTCCGTGCCAAAGTCTATTATATGGTGTAGCGGGTTTGAAAGAATGTGTAGGCCTGGAGAACCCAATACCACAGAGGTGTAAACACATTTATTCCTTGGAGGTGTAAACACATTTATGGGAACAGGGTGCTCTGCACCTGTAAATCTTTCTCAAAGGATGGAAAAGTAGTTATTCCAATGCATGGTTCACCTTGGAAGTTTGGTAAAGTCAACAAACCAGTACATTGTGAGTATTCCAAACTCTGATCCATCCATCTGATCCATAGCTACACTGGAAAGGTTTGTACTTTAATCCAGCCAAGGACTGGTGTAAATCGTTTTCCAGGGTTCAATCACCAGACAAAGTACTTTATCCACGGGGAAAAGTATTTTCCCTACAGAGGACAACAATGTCTACTTGCACATGGGAACCCTATCACCTGTGTGTGGGGTTCTCCACTCTGGAGAACTGTCTGCAGCAGGAATCATATCCTGCAGTAAAGGTCACGTGACTTTTCCAAAAGTATAGCTGGAAACCTGCACCTGGCACAGCTTACCAGGCTTACTCCCGGGTTTTTCATGAATCAGACCCATAGTGTGCAGACATAAAATAGGGCCATGAAAATGAATAAAAACTCAAATTAGCCTTTGCTAATGTCCAAAAATGTGAGTTTTAAAGGAAAGTTGATAAAAACTAGAAATGTAAGGTGAATATATAATCTGCAAGAGCTGCATGTTCCATTCTGAACAATATATCACAAATTAGATGGCAGGTTAATGGCCTACAGACTATATTACTTGGTATCCAAGAAAGAGAGTCTCATGATATGCAAATGATAGCTGAAAATCTCTTACTACTATACGGCCCTGTTCTAATATTTGTGTAGCCCTAGCCAGAAAGTGAGCATACAAGGCCCCTCTAATCTGCATATGCCGTCACATCACAATAAATTACATCCCAGGAAGTGACATCACTTGACCCTTAAACCTCTGGCATCAGTGAAGCGAGTTTGTAAGAAGCTACTTCCATAGTTTATATCAGTCAAACAATGAAAACAAACATAAATAATAACCCTAATAAATACGTGCATACATGTTTTATCTCTATTAAGTGGAGATACATTCTAATAGTCACACCAGGTGCAAAAGCTATACCCAGGTCTCTACAAAACTGTTATCTTTAAACAAATGCTAACTAATTTTTTTCAGGTTACTGCATTATTAAAATTACAATATAGAGATAGCCATACAATACTGAAATAAGATGAGTTTCCATGTGCCCAGTACAAGATAAGCTATGTAGCACACAATACAATTGTTGAGCGAGAAAGATTTTGAAAGCAAACAAAACAGCTGGATTTCTATATAAGGCATCCCTCTAGTCACTATAAAATTAAGCAATGGGATCTAGTGAGAAAAGTTAGATATCTGATACATTTACTTTTTTTCTTTTGAATGTATTATAAAGCACAGTCTATGACTACAAGAAGTGCAGCAGAGTGATGTGCTAACAAGGCATTCTAATTAATGATGTTTGCTAACAGTGATTAGCTTTCTGGCATTTTTTTTCTACACCTAAATGTGAAACTACAATTCAGAGAAAGCAATGTTATGCAGGAGAAAAGGGTTCAAAGGGGTATTCTCTGAGTCGTGGTTGCAAGGCCCCCATTGACCCCATAGGCAGTCTCTGAAAGGTCTAGTACTAAATTATTCGTATAATTTTAGGCACCTACAGAATGCAGTTCCATTGGTATGACATAGATTACATTAATAGTTTTGAGATATATTAACAAAGATATTTTTTACTTATTTGGCAGCACATCTGGAAAACACAGGCCAAGATGCAATTAAATGATGCTGCATGCCTGGTGAGCTAACTAGCTCTTTCGCTAGCCCTCAGAGTGATGTGAGGGTGAGGGGAGATACGGTAGGCCACTAGGCCAGTATTTTACCATCATGGGAAACATTTTCATGTCTTAACCAGGAAATAAATTGTACAACCCAGTATTTTTTCATATTTTCTATAGTAGGACCAAGGGCTGATTTGCATATGATTGGACCTTGACAAAAACAGCAATGGACTGGAATGTGTACTAAAATAATTAACAGCAGAAACAAATTCAAGTCTTCCACCCTTTATCTTTTCCTATTCTCAATTAACTTCTTTAAGCACAGTGAGTATGTCCAGATTTTGGCCTCACATTCACTGGGCTATTTGACACAATCTGCACCTCACTGAGGAAATTTAACAAGACTGAAACCAGTCTTGGGTTGCTTATGTTCCTATTGAGAGAGAACCTGATATGGCAGAATGGGCTGGACTCTTCCATGACCAGGTCCGAGTCTAATTTGCATAACGGTGGTCCCTGACAGTAGTGACATATGGAACTAAAAGGATGGACTACACTTTAGCCAAAGTAATTACCAGCAGGTGAGATTAATAAAAGCATTCCTCCATTTTTTTTGTTTTTCTCAAGAGAGCAAAAATCTCAGCAGAACTTCTTGGGTTATAAAATGTTCATGTTCTATTCCTATTAACTTTAAAAAAAAGACCTGGGTGCAATGAAAGTGAGAAGTAGAGGGTAAAACTAAAGAACACATAGGCTACGTATATTAGGTGTATGGTAAACTGGAAGTCCGGATAGTTCTGCTGTTCCACATATGCAATTAACAGAACCCTAGTTCGTATGGTTGGTACAATAAACTATATTCACAATTTCTTTTTTTAACACATTTTTGTAGTATTTTCCAGCACAGTAAGGCTATACACAAAAAGCAAGGAATATATTATTTAAGAGACATTGTATTTGGGATTTCTTCTTCCCATCAATCCATATTTTCAATATAGCATAAAAGGTACATGCCAGCAGGAGGGTAGATTCAGTAGTTCCCAACATACGGTACAAGAAGCTTCGGAATAGAAATAAAGTCACATTTTTGCCAACTGCCCAGCCAGAACCACCATGTCCCTCGCAGGTCTGCATATACGAAGCAGAATCATAGGAACTGATGGAAGACACACCAGCCACCCCATACTTTTGTATATTTCTCTGTTTCTTTGTTTGTACTGTGTAAGATTATACTAAATCCGTCTTTACCAATGAGTTAAACCAGTAAATAACGGAACGTATATGTTTAAATACTATTTACACTGTGGTTCTTCAGTAAATGTAGCTGTAACGACAATCGGTATTGTGGGACAGCATGTCTTTTATCTGCTCCTACTTATATTTGCAATAATTTATTAAACACACTCTCCTTAGTACCATTTTTCCAACATGCATATAGAGATGTTAACTAAAACTAGCACTGTTAAATGGAACTGGAAAAACAATATTAATGGTCCGTTTTTCTGTGAATTTCATGTGTTTTTTTGACGGTGGTTCCGCCAAGCATATTGCGACTTCTGACAGCAGCTCCAATGCCAGGGAGCTGTTCCCTGGCAGAGCCGGTGTCCCAGGGCGATCTGACTGACCAACTCCTACTAGGGAAGTCGGATCACTAGTGTGGAGGTGGCTAGATCTGCCACCACCACACTAACACGAGTCTGGAGGTCCGAGGACCACCAGACTCGTAATCAAGCCCATAGTGTTTGCCAAATCTTATGCATATTCCTCAAACAGTGCCAAAGATATAGTCAGCAAATGTTTTTTCAACTGACAAGCTATTCAAAGTTGTTTACCCTTTCAGGCCCTGCTGAGCACCTTTTTTAAAAGCTAATAACACTACTGAATGGCCTTACAACAAGCCAACAAAACATGGTTTCTAAGTAAAGTTCTACTTACATGAAAAGCCTGACATAAATTTGTTAATTGATTTTGGCTCTAGGTGCAAACACATCTTTTTTGCCGTCCCTCTTAACTTCTTTCCCCTGCATAGAGGTTCACGAAATTTGGCATGCCAAACTATAGTTGACTACACTAAGCAAGTGCAGGTCTATCAGTGGGAGCATAGGTATATGCAAATAAAAGTGTTTTCTTTTCAATGGAAAGTGCAGCCAAAGTGGAAAGGAAGTTAACATTTACTGATATGTCAATAGTGGCTTCACCATAAAAACTAAAAAGGCTATTAACAAAAGTAAACTTACACATGAGTAAATCTAAACACGTAAGTTTGCTCCTATACTTTTCACTAACTTTACTACTTCTGACTATTTAACATTTACAAGTGTAATGTAACTCAAATATTTAGATTTACATGCTCCTACCCCCTTTTTAGGCCTCGCCTGTGTAAGCACATGTGCTAACAATCTGCACTCTTGCTTGGAAAAAATGCTGTGTTGTACCACAGGCTTAGAGCTTGCTCATTACTTACCATATGTGGGCTTCATTATCACTCATTTGCTGCCTTCATACTGGGCATTGCGAGCCAGATTCAACTCTTCTTTCGGCAAAGGCATGCATCTCCTGTTGCCCATCCCCATTACCCTATTGCTAAAGCCAATAGCTTGCTCAGAGGCGAGACCTATTTACGTTTCTAATGCTTGTTCAGGGATGGAGTCAGTAAAAAAGTTGTATACGATTCTAAAG
Source organism: Lissotriton vulgaris (assembly GCF_964263255.1). Classification (NCBI taxonomy): domain Eukaryota; kingdom Metazoa; phylum Chordata; class Amphibia; order Caudata; family Salamandridae; genus Lissotriton; species Lissotriton vulgaris. The sequence goes on along the minus strand of NC_141689.1, from coordinate 343,599,089 downwards.
GTAATACTAGAAGTCTATTATGTCTATATTTTACATTCTGCACAATTGGCAGAGACCTCAGCTATTGGATCGGAGATCTCACCGTTGCAAAGAATAGCCACACTTTTTAAAGTTTAGTAACCCGTTAAGTGTGTGCATCGGCCAACGGTCATCGCGAGCACTACCTCAGTAGTGCTGCGCATGCCGGATGGCCGACGCGGTCCCGCCCGCGCAATAGAACGCCCGCACCGCTGCAGATTTTACGCTGCGTTTAATGGGTTAAAGTTAACAATAATAGTTTATATTTATTTACATTAGACGTTAATTACATTTAATTTAATATATTTATTTTAAAAGGACACATTTTAAAAATGTTAAAGCTCTATTCACCTAATTTTGAAGTATTTAATTAAAGTACATTAAATTAAATGAACATTTTTTTTATTTAATCGACGAAAAGAAACATTTTTGGATTTATTATGTATTGAAAGTCACAAAAGGGTATGTATTGCATCAATTGTTATGTATTTAATTGTTTTACCTTACATGTATTTTTACTTTAAAAAAGGTAATACAAACAGTTTTTAAGAATAATATTGGTTTATAGCATATTTAATTCTTTAAAAGAAAAATCTTAGAATTTTTTTTAAATGTTACATTAATTAATTTCTTTTAACACCCAAGGGGATCTATTTGAAGTCCCCACCCTCCATCTTTTTCTGTGCAATGGTTGTGCAGTACAAGTGGTTGGTCTTATGTTGTGCTGAACTTACTCCTGCTCTGAGTTGGAGTAATTTATACAATTATTTAGAGTCTTTGTAGTAACCATAGCAGTAGTTTCTAAATATCAATGGTTTACTCTTTTGTGGGTGGGTGTAAGTCTCTCCCTAAACGCCTCCATAGCCCATCCTTACGTCTCCTTAAACTCATTCTATGTATGAATAGCTATCTCTATTTTCCCCATCCCTCCCACATTTACTGCTAAAACCTATATTTTTGTGAGCAGAGCTGCCCATAGTCTGGACAGAGATCTATGCACATAAAAAAGAGGAGATGAGGACTAATAGACTTCCAAATGTAGGTTAGTGAAAAGATATCTGCAGTATGACAGTAGTACTATTGTAAAAGAAAGAAATGAATAGTTGAAAAGGAGGACGCATAGCTGTGACTCTCGGTTGAATATTGAGGTAATGGGAAGCCTGATGAGGCAGTGAGTGGCCCCACCCTTGTGTTAGAACTAGCCAAGACTCCAGGAGGCTGAATCACTTTACAGAATCACCTGCTATTTACAGCAAAGAATAATTCTGCCTAAGATTAAGACTGAACCAGTGGGAGGTGAGAATTCCCGCATTGCAGTGTTTGCTCTGGATTGTCTTAGAGATCAACATCAACACAGAAAAAGGACAATAGAAAGGAAATAATATATACATAATGAGGATCAATCAGGAGGCCCGCTTGGTACTAATGATAAGCTTTGGCACAAGAGAGATATTTTTGTTGTCTTGAAGAAGGTGGTCTGAATTAGTTGGATACCACCGAAACGCATTGATGCATATATGAGGCTAAACTTGAGTCCCTTGCTCACTGCACCACCAGGATTCAAGCAAGCCGGGCCGACGACGGCTGAAATGCCAGAAACCGGTCCCCGGAAGCTTGTCTCCTTACCAGTGAAGAATTGGCTTGGTAGTTTGGTCTGCCCTGTTCCCATGAGCACGGGGTCAGGCTAATTTGCATATAGCCAGGTTCTGAACTGGGGTGATGCAGTGAGCTAAATAACGGTGATGGATTAAGCCCTGATCTCTTGACTGGGTAAGAGTGGTCTGCTTAATTCAGACACTCTGTTCATCACCACCCCCTTTTCTGTATCGCTTCCCAAATGCTGTCATGTTTCCAACCTCCTCCATCGTCTGCATTGGCTGCCCCTTGAACAACGAGTTCACTTTAAAGCGCTCTGTATCATGCATAAGATTTTGACAGGCATCGGCCCAGGAATCCTGAGCGACCTATGCGCCCATTACTTACCTTCACGAGCCAGGGCCGGACTGGGAACAACAACCGGCCCTGAAAAAAAGTGCTCGGCCGTCCCCGCCCCTCCCCACTCGGGGGGGGTTGGAGGAGCCGTCAAGCTCTTTGCCGGGGCAGGTTTCGGCCGATTTTAGTACAGGGCCGATTTTGCAGCTATGCTGCAAAAACGGCCCTGTAACAAAAATGGCCCCCAGGGGACCAGAACCGGCCCCCACCCGCGCGGGGCACTGGGGGATTGCCCGGTGCCCGCTATGGCCAGTCCGGGCCTGTCACGAGCGTTGCGCTCTGTGGTTCTGCTCCTTGCAAGTATTCCACGAATAAGAAAGGACCAGATCCGGTGGCCGATCTTTTAAGCGGCTGGCCCCCGCTTTATGGAACTCCCTCCCTCTACATAGCCTTTGCAATTCTGAACACCAGGCCTTCAGAAAGCTGGTAAAGACCTGGCTTTTCTCTCACTGCTAATCTTGTGCCTGCTCCCCACTCTGAGTCTTGCTTCAGCACTGGGACACTTCATTGCTGAGGCAGCCATGCGCTATACAAGTATTCTAATCTAATCTAATCATATGAAGGACCAGATCATATTATATGTACACTGATTTTGCAATATTTGTATATTGAATACCTTATACAGTTAGTAACCTTGTGGCGATATACTTTATTTTTGGTGTTGTGTGTATGAGCCTTGGACAAGTCTGAGATTGTGTGTTGCTTAAACTGTTATTGATTGCAATTCCATGGTGATATTTAATTCCAGAGGGAATATTTTTAGACTCTATAATACTACTGTAGCATAACAAAACCTACTACAGAATACAGTTTAATAGGCCCCTAAAAGTGTCACCTTGTGCCCCAACCCCAGCATAATACGTCCCCCATAAAAAGAACAGCACACAATATAACACATCATTAACTACATCATACACCAACACACTCACCCTCATATGAGTCCACGCAATCACTATCATACATCGACAAATCCACCATATTATGCCTTCATATATGTGTAATTATTTTTAGCCATCACAGTTGCATTTATATATGTGCATTCACCCACCATCCTATGACATCATAGCCATCAATATACCATCATGTATGACCACATACACACCATTATCTGTCCACAAAACCATCAGTATAAGCCCACATGCCCCCATCTGTCAACCACAATGCCACATTAATATACAGACACACCCCAATATACATTCATATTCCTTCATATGCCAATACAGTCTTCATCACACAACCACACGGCCACCATTGTATGCCAAATCACCATAAGCTAACTACCTTACCATTACTCACCATAGTACACACACACACAAATTCCAATAGAACAATCATAATGTGCCCATATAACATGTGTACTTGTAAAAAGCACATTCACCCAAGGTTATCTAGGCACTGAATAACAAATGTTTGTTGTTACCCAACTCAATGGTACTCATTTTATCGACCTCAGAAGGATGAAAGGCTGAGTGGACCCACCAGGATTTGAATCTGTGACCATGAGGTCGAACACAGGCCCTTACAGTGGATGCTGTAATCCACTAAGCCACCATTCACCTGCGCTCTACAGTATTAATCTAAGAAACCAGACACACCACAAAAGACACATACACAATCTTAGAAACATAATTAATGAATCTCTGTCTCTGAAACACATTTCATTTGAAGCTTACTTTAGATGCAGGAGGGATGGGAGTCAAAGGCTGACTTAGCAGCCCAGTTCTACTTAAAGTCTGGAAGGTGCAAGGTTTACACTGCAGAGTAAACCTCCGCTTGTGGCAGAGAAAGGTATGGAAAATGCACAATGGCACCCAAGTGCAGGAAGAAAACTCCCTGTGCATAAGAGTCATTTGTTTTTTCTTTAGAGAACCTAACCTTTCACTTTCAGCTTTTTAAAAATGGTGGGGTCAGAAAAATGAACAGAAAATGAAGCTAGCACCTTAACTCCTGAATTTCTTGACTTTTAATTTTTATGGCGAATATACTATTAACGTAGCAGTCAACATTAAATGCCTTTGAACTTTCGTTTTTAGGGAATTTCATGTGTTTCTATTTTTTTATATGATTTGTGCTGACATATGATGTCACTATATCCCCAAGATGGCAATACACCACCGTATTACACATGTATCCCTTTACATATGTTTTTACACATTTATTTTGTGGTAGCGTGCTTGCAAAAGCTGGTTTCTTCAAAAGGCAGCTACCGATGGCCACTGATTGAAAATAAATTCTTTAGGTTTCCTTTACCTTTCACGAATAAATGGTTGATAAAACAATGGGCCATAGTGAGCGAAAGTGGATTTATGTGCTTCTGTGGCTGTAGCATTTACCGCATAAATATGCATTTACTGTACTGCCACATAATTAGCATAATTTGTGGTTTCACCGCAAATGTTGCCTCTAGCTCAAATGAATGAAAATAATACAGCCAGAAAATGTGCTGCATAATATATGTTTTTATACAGCTACAGTTTGTGCACTATAAGCTCCTATGTAATTATACATACATATGATATTTTACAGGTATGTAGTATAGCGCAGACCAGGCTCACGCCATACAAATTATTCCAGTGCTAAGAACGTATGAGAGGAGGTAAAACTCAACCTGGAACTCACAAGGAGGTATGGTTAAAAAGTCAGGTTTTAAAGATGAAACAGAAGCAGATGTAAACAGTTAACTTATTCCAATAGTGAGGAGGAAAGAACGAAAAAGGTGTCCAGTTCACCAATCCGAGTCGGCTAGATTCTCCATGAGGAAGACAGAGCGGTATCAGAAGATCTCAGAGCCTTGGCTGGAGGATAAAAGCGAACACCAGAATGTAGATACAGAGGGCCAGCCCCATATAGGGACTTGTGAGAGAGGCAAAGAAGCTTGAAGATTTACCTTCTCCTAACTAGCAGCCAATGCAAGCAGCAGAGCACCGGGCTTATCCTAGTACATGTAGGCAGGTGGCTGCCGAGTTTTGCACCACCTGATCGCGAGTCATCAGAGAAGAATTAATTCAGAACAGCAAGGCGTTGCTATAATCAAGGCAACTGGTTATGAGTGCATGGGTCACCATTTTCCTGCAATCGAAAGGCATGAAAAGACCTTGCTAAGATAGCATAGTAGGGTAAAACAATTACGACGTGGCTTAGACCTGACTTTCCATTGAGAGCTTGTCATCCATTATAGAGCCAAGATTTCTGGCTTTTTTATGCAGTGAGGACCTCCCAGTTCTCAAGGCCACCAGTCTTCTGAGTAGGCCTGAGTGGCTCTTCCAAAGAGCATAACTTCAATCTCCACTCCACTCAGTTGGAGGAAGCTTCGTCTCATTCACACAGCTACAGCATGCAGTAAATGTAAATGTAAATGTACATGTATTTATATAGCGCAAATCACTGACCGAGGTCGGTATCTAAGCGCTTGCTTAGGGAACCCGTCCTGGTATTCCCCTGTGAGATAACCCCGGCAGGGTATCCACAAGGTGAAAGCCAGGCATCCCGCCGCGAGGGGCCATTGTGGAGATTAAGCAAGCTATTGCCCAGAGTCGCAGAGTGTGAACCCTTGAGTCGAGAAGGCACCGGAGCGAGAATTATCGAGTCCGTGGAATTTTTTAGCCCAAGACCCGCCAAGGTGGGGAATTGAACCCTGGTCCAGGGCCGATCTCAGCTTTCGGGTCTGCCGCCTGTAACCCCTGAGCCACACTTCTCCACTTCACTCCACTTCAGTCTAAGTATGGGCGGAAAATCCGTTCCGCTCGCGGATTTTGCGGATTTTCTGTAAATTTGCAATCTGGGAACGCTCGCGAATTTACCGAAAATCCGCAAATTTGCACGCTGCGGATTTTTTTTTCTTGGTGATACAATTTTGCGGCGCGCGGCGTTTACTTACCGTCATTCAGCTTTTGGCGAGTTGTTTTTCTCGATATTTTGCGAGTGCAGCGCCATTTTGGATCTTGCTGCGGGATCCCGTGGGAATTTGGCGAGCGCGATTTTGTCATCGCGCCTTGCCAACTTGCACAGCGAGAGTTTGTCAACGCGAGTACGCCATGATCACGTATCGCGGGACTTCGCAATTGCGAGCTTGTAGATGCGGCGAGCAGCAACAATCTCGCACTCGCGAAAATACAAAATTTGCAATTCTGCACAAGAAATCCACCAGCAAGCACCATAAACCTTCTGGAAATGATGATTTTTATCTGAATAACTCCTCAGGTTGACATTTGCCTGCACTTTTTTTGCGAGGAGTCCATTTTGGGGAGGGGGGGGGGGGGTGGGAGGAAGGAAGTGCCCCACAGTCTTCAACTTCCTGTTCCTGTCCAGCAGGCTCCTCCCAGTGCTTTGTCCATCTCCTGGTGACTTTTCATTTGGATCTGGAGCTGGAAGGATTACTTTTTGTGGATGCTGCTGGATATTTGGATTTGAGGCCTTTTTGACTTTCTTTGGATCACTTTTGGATTAGAAATTTCACAAGTAAGTTTGTTTGGGGCATTACAGTTGCTGCAACTACAATTTTGGAATTTTCGATTATTGGGCTGTTTTGGGGCCTTTTGCCCAGGGGTACTCAGTGGTGGGTGCACTGAGTCTTTCTGTGGGGTGTTTTGAATTTAAACATCATGGAGGGGCTGGATGGCTTGGGATTGTGCTGATTTTTCTGTGATTTTCGTTTTTTTGGCCTGTTGTGGCCTTTTCACCAGGGGTAGTGAGTGTTGCATGGGCCTAGTCTTTCTGTGGGTTGTCTTGAATTTAAACATCATGGAGGGGCTGGATGGCTTGGGATTGTGCTGATTTTTCTGTGTTTTTTGATTTTTTTGGGGTGTTAATGGGGACAGGCCATGTGGGTGGGGGCCATTTTGAGTGCTGCTACAGGCCCTGGCCATGTGCTGGGAGGGAGGGGGCCATTTTGAATGCGGGCAGTGTTGTTAGGCCTGCAACCATTTTGCCTAGTTTTCAACCTTTATGCCCAGGGGTTAGTGAGTGTTGCATGGGCCTAGTCTTTCTGTGGGGTGTCTTGAATTTAAACATCATGGAGGGCCTGGATGGTTTGGGATTGTGCTGATTTTTCTGTGATTTTCGTTTTTTGGGCCTGTTGTTGTGGCCTTTTCACCAGGGGTAGTGAGTGTTGCATGGACTAGTCTTTCTGTGGGTTGTCTTGAATTTAAACATCATGGAGGGGCAGGGTGGCTTGGGATTGTGCTGATTTTTCTGTGATTTTCGTTTTTTTGGCCTGTTGTGGCCTTTTCACCAGGGGTAGTGAGTGTTGCATGGGCCTAGTCTTTCTGTGGGTTGTCTTGAATTTAAACATCATGGAGGGGCTGGATGGCTTGGGATTGTGCTGATTTTTTTGTGATTTTCGTTTTTTTGGGGTGTTCATGGGGACAGGCCATGTGGGTGGGGGCCATTTTGAGTGCTGCTACAGGCCCTGGCCATGTGCTGGGAGGGAGGGGGCCATTTTGAATGCAGGCAGTGTTGTTAGGCCTCCAACCATTTTGCCTAGTTTTCAACCTTTATGCCCATGGGTAGTGAGTGTTGCATGGGCCTAGTCATTCTGTGGGGTGTCTTGAATTTAAACATCATGGAGGGCCTGGATGGTTTGGGATTGTGCAGATTTTTCTGTGATTTTCGTTTTTTGGGCCTGTTGTTGTGGCCTTTTCACCAGGGGTAGTGAGTGTTGCATGGGCTAGTCTTTCTGTGGGTTGTCTTGAATTTAAACATCATGGAGGGGCTGGATGGCTTGGGATTGTGCTGATTTTTCTGTGTTTTTCAATTTTTTGGTGTGTTCATGGGGACAGGCCATGTGGGTGGGGGCCATTTTGAGTGCTGCTACAGGCTCTGGCCATGTGCTGGGAGGGAGGGGGCCATTTTGAATGCAGGCAGTGTTGTTAGGCCTGCAACCATTCTGCCTAGTTTTCAACCTTTATGCCCAGGGGTAGTGAGTGTTGCATGGGCCTAGTCTTTCTGTGGGGTGTCTTGAATTTAAACATCATGGAGGGCCTGGATGGTTTGGGATTGTGCTGATTTTTCTGTGATTTTCGTTTTTTGGGCCTGTTGTTGTGGCCTTTTCACCAGGGGTAGTGAGTGTTGCATGGGCTAGTCTTTCTGTGGGTTGTCTTGAATTTAAACATCATGGAGGGGCTAGATGGCTTGGGATTGTGTTGATTTTTCTGTGATTTTCGTTTTTTGGTCTGTTGTGGCCTTTTCACCAGGGGTAGTGAGTGTTGCATGGGCCTAGTCTTTCTGTGGGTTGTCTTGAATTTAAACATCATGGAGGGGCAGGATGGCTTGGGATTGTGCTGATTTTTCTGTGATTTTCGTTTTTTTGGCCTGTTGTGGCCTTTTCACCAGGGGTAGTGAGTGTTGCATGGGCCTAGTCTTTCTGTGGGTTGTCTTGAATTTAAACATCATGGAGGGGCTGGATGGCTTGGGATTGTGCTGATTTATCTGTGTTTTTCGATTTTTTGGGGTGTTCATGGGGACAGGCCATGTAGGTGGGGGCCATTTTGAGTGCTGCTACAGGCCCTGGCCATGTGCTGGGAGGGAGGGGGCATTTTGAATGCAGGCAGTGTTGTTAGGCCTGCAACCATTTTGCCTAGTTTTGAACCTTTATGCCCAGGGGTAGTGAGTGTTGCATGGACCTAGTCTTTCTGTGGGGTGTCTTGAATTTAAACATCATGGAGGGCCTGGATGGTTTGGAATTGTGCTGATTTTTCTGTGATTTTCGTTTTTTGGGCCTGTTGTTGTGGCCTTTTCACCAGGGGTAGTGAGTGTTGCATGGGCTAGTCTTTCTGTGGGTTGTCTTGAATTTAAACATCATGGAGGGGCAGGATGGCTTGGGATTGTGCTGATTTTCTGTGATTTTCGTTTTTTTGGCCTGTTGTGGCCTTTTCACCAGGGGTAGTGAGTGTTGCATGGGCCTAGTCTTTCTGTGGGTTGTCTTGAATTTAAACATCATGGAGGGGCTGGATGGCTTGGGATTGTGCTGATTTTTCTGTGATTTTCGTTTTTTTGGGGTGTTCATGGGGACAGGCCATGTGGGTGGGGGCCATTTTGAGTGCTGCTACAGGCCCCGGCCAAGTGCTGGGAGGGAGGGGGCCATTTTGAATACAGGCAGTGTTGTTAGGCCTGCAACCATTTTGCCTAGTTTTCAACCTTTATGTCCAGGGGTAGTGAGTGTTGCATGGGCCTAGTCTTTCTGTGGGGTGTCTTGAATTTAAACATCATGGAGGGGCTGGATGGCTTGGGATTGTGCTGATTTTTCTGTGATTTTCGTTTTTTTGGCCTGTTGTTGTGGCCTTTTCACCAGGGGTAGTGACTAGTGAGTGTTGCATGGGCCTAGTCTTTCTGTGGGGTGTCTTGAATTTAAACATCATGGAAGGCATGGGATTGTGCTGATTTTTCTGTTTTTTTTCAATTTTTTGGGGGTGTATAACTGAACTGATGTTCCTCTGTCTTCCATTGCTTTTAGGTGCACAAGACTCAAGAGAACCACCAGTGCCTGGAAGAAGTCCTGCAGCGGTGTGTGTGTGCAGCATAACGTCACGCGACGTCACGTCTGGCCACAGACAACTCTGCAACTCGTGCAACTGCGGCCTGCTGTTCTGACCTGCTCTGAAGAAGATGGCCCCAAAAAAAGTTCTCCGTAGCTCCTCTAGCAAGAAAGTTGCCAGTAAGGAGCAGAAGAAGCAATTTACCAAGGAGGCTGGTGTGCCGGCCGCCCGCGTTTTTTGGGAGTAAAAAAAAAAGTACGCCTGCAGCAGCAGCGGGATCTGCTGGGGACCAAGCTGGGAGCAGCACCCCGCTCCATTGGGCTCAGTGCCTCCACCACCACCACCACGCCAACTTAAGTCCAAGCCCTTGAGTGCTGCAGAGGCAGTCAGTGTACTTCTTCAATCACCATCGACCAGTGATGTTGGCTCATCGCAAGAAAGTAGCAGCAATGTCCCTGAATCAACACAGGTTGTTGTAACTCATCTGACAAGTGTTGAACAACCACAGCCGCAACAACAACCACATGTGCAAGTACAAGCCCAAGTACATGTGGAAGGAGAGGCAGCGCAAGGAGATGCGCAAGCAGAGGTGCATGGAGGGTCACAAGTGCCCCCAATAGTTGTTCCTCACGAAGTAGGGGCACATCAGGAAATCGACAATCAAGCCGAGGTATCATTGGAAGCCACTCCTCCTGATGATCATTCATTGTCTTCCACATCCCTAGCAAGGAAAAGATCAAGGTTGGTGTCTACATCTTCTTCAAGCCCACCTCCTTCTGATGATACGGATCCCAATTGGGAACCAGCACCACTGCCGTCTGAGAGTGAGGCACACCATGATCTGACAAAGGTACTTAAGCGTAAAAGGAAGGTCGTCGAAAAACTCATACTTATGGAGTGTGATGAGGCTCAACAAGAAGTGGCGGATACTCCTGCTGATGAAGACTCTCACGACGACGACGCAGTCATCATAAAGGTCACTGCAGCCCCAGCGGGCATGCAGCAAAAAGACATTTTGACCCTAGCCCGAGAAGCTGCTGAGCGTGATGATGTTGTCGACGAGGAGGCAATGGAAGAAACACCACAATCATTGGAGTTAACTAGTACACCAACACCTACCGCTTCCATATTTCTTAGTCACCAGAAGGGACCTCCATCCACCTCGACCTCAATTAGTGGTGGTGAAAGTGCAAAACGTACTGAAGTTCGGCAATCCACATCCTCCACTTCATCTGGCATTAGCAGCAGGACCACCACCACCAGTATCGCCGCCTCCTCCGGCCCCCAAAGACATTTCAAGTCCGCAGTTTGGGACTTCTTTAGTGTTTGCCCAAAAAAGGAAAAGTTTGCCATTTGTAGCATTTGTAAGTTGGCAGTTAGTCGTGGTAAGTTTAGTTCAAACTATGGTACCGGAGGCCAGAGAGGTCATCTTGAAAGAAAGCACGCTGTCAAATGGTTTGCGCACCTACAGGCAATCAAGGAAGCCCGAATTGCACGTAATGCTGTTTCATCTGATGATGACGAGGAGGAAGAAGACGTGTCAAACACTTCACTTACACCCAGTACCCCTGTCAGCAGCACACCCCATGTGAGCCACACTAAGAGTGTGGGAGAGAGTGAAACACCAATGCGAAAAAGTTCATCAGCGAGCTTAACTGGGTCGAAGATATCATCATCATCCCGTAAATGCTTGGTCCAGGGCAACATTAAAAAGATGTTGTTTACAGAAGCGCAATATGAACGCAACCACCCACTGACGCGTCTGTATAACACTAAGCTGGCTAAAATGCTAGCTCTGGACCTTCTCCCTTTTTCTTTTGTAGAAGGGGTTGGTTTTCTAGAATTAGTGGCAGCGCTCTGCCCTAAATGGAACGTTCTCAGCCGGTTCTATTTTGCCAGAGTTGCGGTTTCAGCACTACATGAAGATGTGCTGGAGGTGATTGGGGCAGCTTTGCAGAAGAGTGCTGTTCACACTATACATCTGACAACAGACATGTGGACCAGTGGCGCAGGCGCTGATTACATGTGCATCACTGCACACTGGGTCTCTTTTTCAGGGGTTAAAGCAAAGCTAAACCCAGGTGTTGACCCGGACCAAGTTTTTAAAGCTGCTCGGAAACATGCAACACTAGCCATGTTTGGTTTGGAGAAATGTCACAGAGCACAAAACATTTTGGATGAGTTTAACACAAAGGTCCTTGACTGGCTATCCCCAAAAAAACGCCAGATTGGTTATGTTTCCACGGATAATGGCGCCAATGTAGTTAAGGCCATGGAGCTGGGTCAGTATTTCAGAGTGCCGTGTTTGGCGCACTGTATAAACCTGGTTGTCAAAAAATTCTTGAGTGATAAAGACAGTCCAGCGTACGAGGTAGTGGAGACCTGCCGAAAAATGTGCAACCATTTCAGCCATTCTTTTAAGTCTCGGAAGCATCTGAGGAGACTGCTATATGAACGTCGAATGCCAGTGAAAGCACTCATCCAGGAGGTGGCAACACGTTGGAACTCAACCTTCTACATGCTTGAGCGTCTGTATAAGCAGTATACGGTACTCGATCACTATTTCTTAAAACAGGGTACAGCTCTGAAGGACCTGAGGATGGGTGCGGCGCAATGGGACATAGTTAAAAGCCTGACACGCATGCTTCGTCCTTTTGAGGTCTTCACGCGTGCAGTCAGCAAGGAGGACTGTAATTTGGCAAAAGCTATCCCATTGTTGTACATGCTGGAGCACCAACTGAAGGAGGTGTGTTCTGTGTTTCAAAAAGATGAAAAAAACAAAGACCCTTTTGTTTTGGCGGAGAAATTATTAGAGCGCCTACACGGTGATGAACGTCTTAAAATGATCCACTCAAACCAGCATTACATTTGTGCTACTATTCTGGATCCACGCTACAAAAAGGCGCTGGCAGGCCGAGCATTCTTTCCTTTTGATTATGAACATGTTACAAAGTACAAACGTTGGCTAGCCTTGTCAGCCAAGAGGTTTGAAAGAGAACAGCAGAAAATTGAAGGAAAAGGCAGTACATCAGCATCAGCAGGCCATCCCCAGTCAAAACAATCCACTTCTGCACCTGTGGATGTGGCACAAGTGGCCTCTCAGCCGTTAAAGACACCGGCAACCGGATCATCTGCACCAGACACAACAGAAACATTGGAGGCTGAAGAGGATTGGCTAGCTCGGCTTGGGTTTGGTTCTCAAAAGGTCACAGCAACAGCTAAGAAAAGTGGAGGAACCTTGGAGGAGGACCTTGAGTCGATGGTGAAGGACTATCTGAATGATTCAACAGAGGTCTATGTTAATGCTGACCCATTGGCGTATTGGCATGGGAAAAAAGAATTGTGGCCACAGCTCTCCAACCTGGCTTTAAACTACTTGTCTTGCCCACTCGCAAGCGTGTCTTCTGAACATGTTTTCAGTGCTGCTGGTGCCATTGTAACTCCGAAACGGAGCCGCCTCTCTCCCAAAAATGTGGAGAGATTAACAATGATCAAGATGAATCAGCACCTCATACCACCAGATTACAGAGTACGAGAAAGCGCGCCGGATGAAGACGAGGTGGACAGCAATGTAGATGAGGGAATTTCTACTCTGTCAGGTGACACTGAGCTCACCCTGCCTGAATACGCAGAGTATGATGACGAAGCCTTATTCTTATTCCTGGACCTTAACACCGAGCCCTGAAAATGAGACAATGAATCAATAACTTTCTTTTTCGTCCTTATTCACTTTCATTCCTGTGTGTCTGTCTTTCTTTGTTGTGCACAGTTAATATAATTCAAACTTTAATCACCTAATCACAAAAACAAGCCCATCAGCAGAACTGTCTTCACTTTGTTTGCTTATTAATTTGAAGGTGCCACAGTCTGCATTCCTCAGGTTCATAAGTTCAGAAGAACATGCTCCTCTATCCTCCTCCTTCAGACTCCTATTTCCATCAAAGCAGAGGGCTGGATTACGCCCAATGAAGAAAGACTCAGCACTTGTGGGGGTGTTCTACTTCTTTGCGGGTGAGTTGACGGCTCTGGGGCCATTGCTGGGAAGCTCCAATACCGGATAAAAGCGATTTGGACCAAATCGGAGGCCGAATTTTTTTTGTGTTTTTGCTGACTTGCTTGCCTTTGAGGTACTCTTTGGGGGGGTTCCGGCTGTTTGTGGGTGGGTTTCGGGGTCTGGGAGCACTGCTGGGACACTCTAATCTTGATTGCATTTGTTTTTCAGGACATCCGTGGTGGTAAACTGGAGTTATGGCCAAGCTACACAGCGCGTTTGGACCGAAGGCCGAGAAATATTGTAAGTATGAGATTTTGCTTTTGGGCTGTTTGGGGGTGTTGTGCTTTTTGGCGGGTGGGTCTTGGGGCATTCCTGGGAAGGTCTAATACCGGATAAAAGTGGTTGGGACAAAATACACGCTGATTTTTTTTGTTGCTATTTCTGACATTTTGCTCAATGTAGCGTTTTCGGGGGCCTGTTTGGGGGGCTTCCTGGTGTTTGTGGGTGGGTTTCGGGGTCTGGGAGCACTGCTGGGAGACTCTAATCTTGATTGCATTCGCTTTTCAGGAAATCCGTGGTGGTAAACTGGAGTTATGGCCTAGCTACACAGCGCGTTTGGACCGAAGGCCGAGAATTATTGTAAGTATGAGATTTTGCTTTTGGGCTATTTGGGGGTGTTGTGCTTTTTGGCGGGTGGGTTGGCGGGTTTTGGGGCATCCCTGGGAAGGTCTAATACCGGATAGAAGTGGTTGGGACAAAATCCACGCTGATTTTTTTTTTGCTATTTCTGCCATTTTGCTCAATGTAGCGTTTTCGGGGGCCTGTTTGGGGGGCTTCCTGGTGTTTGTGGGTGGGTTTCGGGGTCTGGGAGCACTGCTGGGACACTCTAATCTTGATTACATTTGCTTTTCAGGAAATCCGTGGTGGTAAACTGGAGTTATGGCCTAGCTACACAGCGCGTTTGGACCGAAGGCCGAGAAATATTGTAAGTATGAGATTTTGCTTTTGGGCTGTTTGGGGGTGTTGTGCTTTTTGGCGGGTGGGTTGGCGGGTCTTGGGGCATTCCTGGGAAGGTCTAATACCGGATAGAAGTGGTTGGGACAAAATCCATAAGGAAAAGCCTTTTGGCACTTTTTGTAACTTAGGGTTCGTTAGGGTTAGCCCTAGCAGCAGGACTGCATGTGTTTTGGGGTGTTCTAGATTTTTGCAACTGAGTTCTGGGGTCTTAGAGCAATCGTGAGAATGTGTAATTTTGGTTGCAAGTCATTTGAAGAAAATCCATGGTGGGAAAGGGGGGCTTTGGCATAGTTAAAGAAAGCCTCTGCCACTATTCTTAACTTATGGCTCGTTAGGGTTAGCAGTATTTCTATTGCATGTGTTTGGGTGGGGGGGTTTTCGAGTCTTGGAACGATGCTGGCTATGGACACTTTTGCTTGCTTGCAAGTGGTTTGAATACAATCCACGGTGGGTAAGGGGGTATTTGGGCCTACGTTTACTTTCGAAGTACGTTTTGTCACCAGTTTTCTGCTAGGCCTCGTTTTTTGAGATCTGATTGGGGGTCTTCTACATTTTTGCAACTGGCTTTAGTAAGGGTCTGGGTGGAAGCACTGCTGGGAAGGTCTAATTTTGTTCTAAAACACAACCTAGCTTGAGGGGAAAGATCCGCTAAATCAATTTGCCCATACTTATTTATCTTTGAACAGGTGACTCAGACAGAGTACGCACTTTCAAAAATGTTTTACTGTCTATTAGGAAAATCAAAGTGTGACTTTTTGCACTACACAGCGTACATACCTTATATTTATTTATCAGTGCTGTTTTTCGTTCAATAATTACAGGCCGGGTTTCAGTCTGCAATGGGGAAAAAAGGATGGAGTCAGGCTTCACATTAGCGAGCCGCAATTCAGCATCCGCCAGGCAGGCAGTGGACAGGGTGTCTTCTGGTCACCAACATTGATGGACGAAGCGTCAGCTGGAATGGAGGAGTGCCGCTAATAAGAGGAATTGTTTGCTGCATGCAACTTACTTGCGAAATTGAACAGGACAACTACAACAATACAGATACAGTATCCATTCTTTTGTTCAATGAGTGTGTGTGACTGCATTTCTTGGATCTCTCTCTGCTTCTAAATTGATCCCTACAGCCATTCTATAGGTTTTACTTCGGCTATTTTTTAAACCTAATTTAATGTAGCCCTGTACTGTCGCATTCTGTCATTCACGGTTGTCGAAAGTACTACTTACTTTTCTGTAACAATGCATTCAGTAGTGCATGCACTTCCTTTATGTCACGTAAAAGATTTATGGTTAGCTTTGTACCCATGAATTTCTTTGTGTTCAATTATTGTTTGTACATGCTGTGCTTTTTTTTTTCTCTCAACAAAAGCTACCCAGAAAGAAACCCTCATTCCTATCCAGTTTGCAAACCCTAACCCTCTTCCCCCGGGTTCTGTGGTTTTGTTTGATGTGTGGCTAAATGACATCAATAATTCCACACACTTGCTGGGGAGGATAAGGTCATAGCAACAGGCTGGTGAAGGAATCCGAGGATATATTCTAGACTTACTCAGCTTCAGTACTATTTCTTGTAGTATTAGCCAATGTCAAAGAAATCCTACACAAGTACAAGTTATACTATAAATACTTTACCATTTGTTAGGCTACATTGTGGCACTGTTGTAGTCTAGTGTACTGTCAGCTGCTATATTCTCTATCGTACCGTTGTAATGCTACAGTAAGGACAAACCAGGTTTCATTTTCTTTTTTTCCATAGCCATGCAACTGCCACTGTGTCACACCACTAGTACCACCACAATGAGGAGGAAATTTCAGCCGCCCTGGTTTGCAACCTTAATCGCCATTTCCCGTGGAGCCAGCCCTGGGCCTAGCCCTACTTTCAAACAGAAATTACAGGTAAGATAAGCGTTTGGCTGGAGGTAGTATAATGGAGTATTAGGAGAGACGAGAGATTGACGGTACTACTACTAAAGTCCTAGGACTATAATCAGGAAAACAAACTTACTGTTAAACCCCCACCCACTAGACTCAAAAGCAGTAAAAAACAGGTATGGTCAGATAAAGTTTCAAAAAGTATATTTTTATAGCCCTAATAAAATAATCTCCCGCAAGACCCTCCCTAACCCAAACGATTGTCCTTCAAAAGTCCCCAAAAAACCCAACTCCCAATTCCCACCCCCCAAAAGTCTCTAAAAAAGGGGCAAGGGACACTATGGCAGGGTGCTGTTGACTTTAGCAGCCAGGGCATCATGCTCCTTGCGGAGGGTGATTCAGAAAAGGGGGTGGTGATGAACAGAGTGTCTGAATTAAGCAGACCACTCTTACCCAGCCCAAAGAACAGGGTTTGATCCATCACCGTTTTTTAGCTCACTGCACCTTCCCAGCTCAGAACTTGGCTATATGCAAATTAGTCTGACCCTGGCCCAGTGCATCATGGGAACAGGGCAGACCAAACTACCAAGCCAATTCTTATACTGGGAAGGAAACAAGCTACCGGGGACCGATTTCTGGCATTTCAGCCGTCTTCGGCCCGGCTTGCTTGAATCCTGATGGTGCAATGAGCTAGGGACTCACATCTGAGTATACCCTTCCACGCTTATGGTGGACAATAATGATTCAGAAAAGGGGGTTGCCTTGATCTTTGGACTGGGTAAGAGTGGTCTGCTTAATTCAGACACTCTGTTCATCACCACCCCCTTTTCTGAATCGTTTTTGGCCACTATAGGTGTGGCAGGGTATACTCAGACATGAGTCCCTTTCTCACTGCACCATCAGGATTCAAGCAAGCCGGGCCGAAGACGGCTGAAATGCCAGAAACCGGTCCCCGCTAGCTTGTCTCCTTTCTGGTGAAGAATTGGCTTGGTAGTTTAGTCTGCCCTGTTCCCATGATGCACTGGGCCAGGGACAGACTGATTTGCATATAGCCAGGTTCTGAACTGGGATGGTGCAGTGAGATAAATAACGGTGATGGATCAAGCCCTGATCTTTGGACTGCGTAAGAGTGGTCTGCTTAATTCAGACACTCTGTTCATCACCACCCCCTTTTCTGAATCGTTTTTGGCCACTATAGGTGTGGCAGGGTATACTCAGACATGAGTCCCTTTCTCACTGCACCATCAGGATTCAAGCAAGCCGGGCCAAAGACGGCTGAAATGCCCGAAACCGGTCCCCGGTAGCTTGTCTCCTTTCTGGTGAAGAATTGGCTTGGTAGTTTAGTCTGCCCTGTTCCCATGATGCACTGGGTCAGGGACAGACTGATTTGCATATAGCCAGGTTCTGAACTGGGATGGTGCAGTGAGAAAAATAACGGTGATGGATCAAGCCCTGATCTTTGGACTGGGTAAGAGTGGTCTGCTTAATTCAGACACTCTGTTCATCACCACCCCCTTTTCTGAATCGTTTTTGGCCACTATAGGTGTGGCAGGGTATACTCAGACATGAGTCCCTTTCTCACTGCACCATCAGGATTCAAGCAAGCCGGGCCGAAGACGGCTGAAATGCCAGAAACCGGTCCCCGGTAGCTTGTCTCCTTTCTGGTGAAGAATTGGCTTGGTAGTTTAGTCTGCCCTGTTCCCATGATGCACTGGGCCAGGGACAGACTGATTTGCATATAGCCAGGTTCTGAACTGGGATGGTGCAGTGAGAAAAATAACGGTGATGGATCAAGCCCTGTTCTTTGGACTGGGTAAGAGTGGTCTGCTTAAGTCAGACACTCTGTTCATCACCACCCCCTTTTCTGAATCGTTTTTGGCCACTATGGGTGTGGCAGGGTATACTCAGACATGAGTCCCTTTCTCACTGCACCATCAGGATTCAAGCAAGCCGGGCCGAAGACGGCTGAAATGCCAGAAACCGGTCCCCGGTAGCTTGTCTCCTTTCTGGTGAAGAATTGGCTTGGTAGTTTAGTCTGCCCTGTTCCCATGATGCACTGGGCCAGGGACAGACTGATTTGCATATATCCAGGTTCTGAACTGGAATGGTGCAGTGCGATAAATAACGGTGATGGATCAAGCCCTGATCTTTGGACTGGGTAAGAGTGGTCTTCTTAATTCAGACACTCTGTTCATCACCACCCCCTTTTCTGAATCGTTTTTGGCCACTATAGGTGTGGCAGGGTATACTCAGACATGAGTCCCTTTCTCACTGCACCATCAGGATTCAAGCAAGCCGGGCCGAAGACGGCTGAAATGCCAGAAACCGGTCCCCGCTAGCTTGTCTCCTTTCTGGTGAAGAATTGGCTTGGTAGTTTAGTCTGCCCTGTTCCTCTGATGCACTGGGCCAGGGACAGACTGATTTGCATATAGCCAGTTTCTGAACTGGGATGGTGCAGTGAGATAAATAACGGTGATGGATCAAGCCCTGATCTTTGGACTGGGTAAGAGTGGTCTGCTTAATTCAGACACTCTGTTCATCACCACCCCCTTTTCTGAATCGTTTTTGGTCACTATAGGTGTGGCAGGGTATACTCAGACATGAGTCCCTTTCTCACTGCACCATCAAGATTCAAGCAAGCCGGGCTGAAGACGGCTGAAATGCCAGAAACCGGTCCCCGGTAGCTTGTCTCCTTTCTGGTGAAGAATTGGCTTGGTAGTTTAGTCTGCCCTGTTCCCATGATGCACTGGGCCAGGGACAGACTGATTTGCATATAGCCAGGTTCTGAACTGGGATGGTGCAGTGAGATAAATAACGGTGATGGATCAAGCCCTGATCTTTGGACTGGGTAAGAGTGGTCTGCTTAATTCAGACACTCTGTTCATCACCACCCCCTTTTCTGAATCGTTTTTGGCCACTATAGGTGTGGCAGGGTATACTCAGACATGAGTCCCTTTCTCACTGCACCATCAGGATTCAAGCAAGCCGGGCCGAAGACGGCTCAAATGCCAGAAACCGGTCCCCGGTAGCTTGTCTCCTTTCTGGTGAAGAATTGGCTTGGTAGTTTAGTCTGCCCTGTTCCCATGATGCACTGGGCCAGGGACAGACTGATTTGCATATAGCCAGGTTCTGAACTGGGATGGTGCAGTGAGAAAAATAACGGTGATGGATCAAGCCCTGATCTTTGGACTGGGTAAGAGTGGTCTGCTTAATTCAGACACTCTGTTCATCACCACCCTCTTTTCTGAATCGTTTTTGGCCACTATAGGTGTGGTAGGGTATACTCAGACATGAGTCCCTTTCCATCCATCCATCAGGATTCAAGCAAGCCGGGCCGAAGACGGCTGAAATGCCAGAAACGGGTCCCCGGTAGCTTGTATCCTTTCTGGTGAAGAATTGGCTTTGTAGTTTAGTCTGCCCTGTTCCATGATGCAGTGGGCCAGGGACAGACTGATTTGCATATAGCCAGGTTCTGAACTGGGATGGTGCAGTGAGATAAATAACGGCGATGGATCAAGCCCTGATCTTTGGACTGGGTAAGAGTGGTCTGCTTAATTCAGACACTCTGTTCATCACCACCTCCTTTTCTGAATCGTTTTTGGCCACTATAGGTGTGGCAGGGTATACTCAGACATGAGTCCCTTTCTCACTGCACCATCAGGATTCAAGCAAGCCGGGCCGAAGACGGCTGAAATGCCAGAAACGGGTCCCCGGTAGCTTGTCTCCTTTCTGGTGAAGAATTGGCTTTGTAGTTTAGTCTGCCCTGTTCCCATGATGCAGTGGGCCAGGGACAGACTGATTTGCATATAGCCAGGTTCTGAACTGGGATGGTGCAGTGAGATAAATAACGGTGATGGATCAAGCCCTGATCTTTGGACTGGGTAAGAGTGGTCTGCTTAATTCAGACACTCTGTTCATCACCACCCCCTTTTCCGAATCGTTTTTGGCCACTATGGGTGTGGCAGGGTATACTCAGACATGAGTCCCTTTCTCACTGCACCATCAGGATTCAAGCAAGCCGGGCCGAAGACGGCTGAAATACCAGAAACCGGTCCCCGGTAGATTGTCTCCTTTCTGGTGAAGAATTGGCTTGGTAGTTTAGTCTGCCCTGTTCCCATGATGCACTGGGCCAGGGACAGACTGATTTGCATATAGCCAGGTTCTGAACTGGGATGGTGCAGTGAGATAAATAACGGTGATGGATCAAGCCCTGATCTTTGGACTGGGTAAGAGTGGTCTGCTTAATTTAGACACTCTGTTCATCACCACCCCCTTTTCTGAATCGTTTTTGGCCACTATAGTTATGGCAGGGTATACTCAGACATGAGTCCCTTTCTCACTGCACCATCAGGATTCAAGCAAGCCGGGCCGAAGACGGCTGAAATGCCAGAAACCGGTCCCCGGTAGCTTGTCTCCTTTCTGGTGAAGAATTGGCTTGGTAGTTTAGTCTGCCCTGTTCCCATGATGCACTGGGCCAGGGACAGACTGATTTGCATATAGCCAGGTTTTGAACTGGGATGGTGCAGAGAGATAAATAACGGTGATGGATCAAGACCTGATCTTTAGACTGGGTAAGAGTGGTCTGCTTAATTCAGACACTCTGTTCATCACCACCCCCTTTTCTGAATCGTTTTTGGCCACTATAGGTGTGGCAGGGTATACTCAGACATGAGTCCCTTTCTCACTGCACCATCAGGATTCAAGCAAGCCGGGCCGAAGACGGCTGAAATGCCAGAAACCGGTCCCCGGTAGCTTGTCTCCTTCCTGGTGAAGAATTGGCTTGGTAGTTTAGTCTGCCCTGTTCCCATGATGCACTGGGCCAGGGACAGACTGATTTGTATATATCCAGGTTCTGAACTGGGATGGTGCAGTGAGATAAATAACGGTGATGGATCAAGCCCTGATCTTTGGACTGGGTAACAGTGGTCTGCTTAATTCAGACACTCTGTTCATCACCACCCCCTTTTCTGAATCCTTGCGGAGGGTGGCATGTTCGAAGCGGAGGCCCTCCACCAAGTTCTTATAGTTCAGGACCTCCTGCTCCAGGTAGGACAGTCTGAGGGATAAGCGGCGCCGGCGTGCCTTGCAAATCCTGTGGGGGGCAGCTGCTGTCTTTGCTGCTCGGCGGTGGCGTTTGGCTTTGGTAGCCCGGCTCCGTACCGCTGGAGCAGTGCGCTGGCTGGCAGCCTGCACAGAGGAGGATGCAGCTGTCCCAGTGGACGTTGTTGTAGTACCAGACTGCGTCTCCTCCTCCTCCAGGGCCACCAGCCGCCGATATTCAGCGACAGTGGCATCCAGCCTCCGTTGCCGGGCCATTCGATCCAGCTCCTTCCTCCTTGATGGTCTCTTGGATTTGGAAGGAGCAACTACATGAAGAAAGAAAGACATAGTCTGTAACCAATGCTCCTTCAGATTAACACAAAATGATTGAGCAGAAAGTTGTCACAGTACAAGTAGCAAATTGAAAGCACAGTACATAACTATTGAGGACAGTATCTATGTAACCTCCGACTTCTTCATCCTTGCTCTAACATTAGTGGGAGTTTAAGGAACAAATTCTACGAGCACTATGGACTTCCATTACAGTCGACTATGACAGTACACCAGTCTTATTCTTCTTCTTCTCTCTTATTTAGGAAAATTGGTACGTTATCTTATGCAAGCCGGCATAATGCCAGCGCAGTGAACTTGCACCTGAGAAAAACAGACGAACACCATGGTGAGTGAGACAGACTTGCGTTACTGTACCGGTCCAGTACATGCAGGTGGTGAAGCTCTTACTTTTCTATTACGGGTGGCACTGAGAATACTCTGTTAAAAGGGCTACTGCTTAATTAATTTAGCTTTCACCCTACAGTGCAAATGAGTATTAGAAAAGGAAAATGAAGAAGCTAAATAATCTGATTATCTATCACTTCACATGGGATGTATTTGATGACATATGGGATGACTTTGGGTGCTTTGCTTATTATTGAGTGAACAGTGATACACCCACACATGTATGACGTACTACTACTAAACTAATGTTATTAAGAGAGGTAGGGAGTGTCCACCGTAATAACCGGATATATGCTGTGCTTGCAGTTGCAATACAAACTACTGCTACTATTCATGGTAGTATTTGGACAAAATTACAACTTCTTTTCCTTGCCTTTCCTACACTGGAACGGACGTGCGGGTGCGGTGTTACATGCTCTTCAAAGTAACACTTAGTTCATCCAGTGACCGTCTACTCTCTCTAGATACACATATGCTATCTAAGAGTCAGATAGTACCATGAATGATCCAGGCATCCATCCATTCAAAGTATATGCACACATACAGTTTCTGTTTCACCCACCCAGGCTGTTCTCCTTCCACCCATCCTTGCTTCTTCATTCACCCAGCCATGCACCATACCATATTCTTTCCTTCCCAGCCACCTCGGGGACCAAGCAAACACATATCATTCTTCTTTGCCAGTCATCATTACATTTCTCGTCCTTCCACACTTACTTACACCCTTCTTTCGCTTTTCGTTCATCCCATCCATCAAGTTCATCTCAGATCTGATTGGGATTCTTCTCGCCAAAAACTTCACAGCTAAGTCGAAGTACATTTAGAGGAGGCTACTACCTGGTTTATTTATAATACACCCGTGCAGAAAGCACACTCTGCAGTCTTCAATCTCAATGAGTAAGGAATATATAGCTTACCTCTGCCCGCCACCACCGTGTTATCCCTCACAGGCATGTCCTTGTCCGGCACTTGCACCGCCTCCTCCCCAGAGTTGTCCTCCTCGTCCAATGCCGCCACCACCTCCGCGCTGGCCCCGCCTCCAGATGTTCCACCTACAAAGTACATTTAATAATGTTAGAATACACCACTCACTACTATATAATATTTGGTCTAGGAGGAAGAAAGAAATGTGAAAAAAACAGTATACAATAAAATAATTTGTGACTGTCTACTCTAAAGTAAAAATTTCCCTTTTTCCAGGGAAGGCTGTTGTCTTGCTGCACTTTTTGGCACAACTGATGAATGCTTGCTTTTTATTTTTAACACGCACCAGTTTTTCTCCTAACAGACAGAAGCTTGACGTCTAAGAACACGAGCAGGATCAAGTTCAAACCAGGTGAGAGCTCGGCTCGACCACAAGAAATGTGTCCAATTAATCGTCAGCACTAAGCACTTTTCCATTTTCAGTTAAACGTTTACTTTTATGACAAACTTGATTTTAATAAATGTGTTTACTTTCAATAAAGCTTTTAAACTTAAATAGACTCTGTGGTTTTTGGTCCTCCAGACTAGAGTGGATGGGCTAAAGGTTTTGCAATTTTTGCAAGCATGAGTCCGTGCCTCTGACATCATTGGGGAATAATCATAATCATCGGTGACTTTGGGAGCTAAATGACTCTGCCACACTATCTAGTCAGTAAGGAGATTGGGGGTTCAACTACAAAGACTGTTATCACTGAGGTGGAAAGTCTAACAGCACCTATTATAATTGATAAGCTAAGCAATGCATTATTTAGTGTCCATAGTTCTGTTTGTGCAGATTTGTCCCTGCAACAGTAGTAGAATGGATTGTCCTCCTATCCAAACCAAAAGTAAAGTAGTATCTTATTCTTTCTTGGTGGTCATTCACCTTTTTATTGTTGGCAATTGTCAAAGCATAAACATTTAGAAGACTTGAAAAGACATTATGGACAATCCCAGAGGACTGCACTCTGTGCATAGAGCTATTGCTGACTAGAATGGGAGTCCAATGGAATTGCCAAATGTGCAATCTTAGTTAGCTACACAGACAGACTAATAAGAATAATCTAGTAATACCACAAGGAGTCATAGTCAAGGCAGGATAAGAATTGAGATCCAGTCTACAGGAATATCAAAGACAATTTAGAAAAAATCGAATGAGGAACGCTGGGAAAAAATAAGTACTCTATATTAAAATTAAAACTTACTGGGGCCAGCAAAGGAGCCTGCCCGATCCTGGCCTGCATCCTCAACAGCACCCTCCTCCTCCTCCTCCTGTGTCCTCCTCTTGCCCCTGGGGGAAGCTGATGTACAACATGAAAGAAAGAAAAACATAAAACATGGATGATATTTGTCAACCAAATCAAACATTTCAAAAGAACTAACAAAATATTTTGGCGAAATAGCAAATAGACAACTATTCAACGGGATATATTATTGACCAATCTCACTACGTTATTAGTATTGCTTGATTTGCGGACCGTCGAATTGGAAACTTCTTATGTAACTCACTACCCAAAGTACTAAAAAGGTTTGCCTAGGATTGGCAGGCAGCAGTCCGCAGCTCGCGAAGTGACAGCCAAAGTCCATCGTGATTGCAGATCAGCGACAACACTAAAGTTTCCTACTACATTAACCAGTCATTAAAATACTCAAACTATCAATCCACCACCACTATTTCTTCTTATCACCATGTGTACAAAGGAAGGACTGGACTTGAGTCTGTAGGGGCTGATTTAGAAGCCCCTTGCGTCTCTTTTGCTCCATTGTTGCGAGACTTTTGTGACGCAGCGGCAGCACAAAAGAGGCGCAATGGTGCGGCGTATATTAACAATGTGACGCATATGGGAGATGCATCACGTTGTAAAGCCCTGCGCCATCAGGGGGCGTTCCGGCGCAAGGGAGGACGTTCCTGCGCAGGAATGCATCCTAAAAGTGGCTGAGGGAAATCTACAAGATTTCAATCACTCACTTTAACGACAATGATGCGTGACTCAAACCCTGCGCCTGCTTGAAGCAGACGTACGGCTTGACGCAGCATTGGGGAGATAGGGCACCCCAGAGCATTGATGGAGCTGCGCCATCGTTGCGACGCAACTCCAGCAATGCGC
This sequence comes from Lissotriton vulgaris, assembly GCF_964263255.1. Classification (NCBI taxonomy): domain Eukaryota; kingdom Metazoa; phylum Chordata; class Amphibia; order Caudata; family Salamandridae; genus Lissotriton; species Lissotriton vulgaris. The sequence continues at coordinate 343,573,875 of NC_141689.1, read as the reverse complement.
CGCCCTTACGGCACAGATGCGTAATGCTTTGGTGACGTTTTGGGCCCATGGTGCACAGCATTGTAAATACGGCGCACCATGGGTGATAGTGGCGTGGCGCACAATTACTGGCGCATCCCTGCTACTTTGCAGGGATGCGCCGGTAATTAAACATCTGAACCTTAGTGTGTAGCACTACGCAGTTCTTTAAACTACACTCATACATAATTTCACAGGCCAATGAAATGAACACAAAATTGAAAACAAATAAGCAAAGTAGCAACACTACTGAGAAGGAGAGCAGTGCACCTGAAATGCACAGAAGATTTTGAAATATAATATACCTACAATGTAATGAGCAGCATTATTGCTCTTGGTAAAAAAAAAATGCAATATAATAACACAGCAGGAGAAAACAGAGTAGTAAAGAAATAGCTACTACTACTACTCACCAAGCCCGGGGATCTCGAGGCCAAGCAGGTCGAGCAGATCTCGTTCACGGGTCAGGACATCCGTCCAGCGGTGGGTGGCCTGGTTGTAGGTGCGCCGGACCCGAGAGTGGTGGTACATGGCCCAGCACACCTTATCCCACCGCTTCCGGCGATCCCGCATCCTGTACCCGCCTCCGATCTTGCCGTCTGCCATTATGGTCCTGGGGAGGTGGTGCTGTACATAGAACTCTAGTGCGCCCACCTCCTCCGGGCTGAAAATCTCCCGGGGTGCGACTGTCTCCCCCCTCAAATGCCCGCACGGGAGCCGGGCACGGGGTGCGGGACCCTGCCCCTTCTCGGGATGCTCTGACCCTCACAGCAGGCTCATAGAATAGCTAGAAGTAGGCCACAAAGGTCCTGGAAAAAAAAAATTGCACTGCAACAGAAAGCAAATTACTGATAAGGAAGCAGGTGCCAGACCTGGAATTTTAAAACAGTGACACATTAATAAACTAACCCCAAATTAATTCATGTCAGTTGAAGCAGGGCAGGTGTGCTTGCTTTTCCCCCCCATAATCTACAGTGATGATGAACCAGAGGGTGGCATTGAAGTAACAGAGGGTGGCATGGGTGAAAGAGAGGCTGGCAGTGGTGAAACAGAGGGTGCTGGGAGGCTGTGATGATGAACCAGACGTAGAAACAACATAGTCGCGACCGTTGCGAGCCGACAAGTAAGTTCGCAATTGCGAACTAGTACCAAACCCTCGCGAACTGGCAGAAACCCTTGCGAACACAAAAAAAATCTGCAAATTCGCGAGAATTCGCGGATTTTGCGGATTGCGAGTTCGCAAATTCGCGAACGCCAGATTCGCAAAATTCGCCCATGCTTAATGCAGTCCCGAAATCTGACTTTAGTGAGCTGTGGCTCCTAGTCAAACAACGGAACTAGCTGGGTATTGTCAGCATATGATAGAATCTCAATTTCAAATGATCTTACAACCTTCGCCAAAGGTCCCACATACATGTTAAAAAGTGTAGGACTCAGGGAAGGTTCCTGAGGTACTCCCAGATGCTCTCAGACAACCTGGATTTAAATTGAGAGATGGAGCCTTCCCGTGCAAGAAATCTCTCAAATAGTTCAGAGCCCGGCCACGTACCCCAATGGCATAGAGTTGGTTAATAAGTACTGCATGTGATACCATGTCAAATGGGGTGGACAGGTCAAGAAGTATCAGTACTGCTGCATTGCCCTTGTCTAGGGAAGATCAAATGGAACCTGTGACTCCTACAAGTGCTGTCTCCATGCTGGGCACGACCCTAAAGCCTGACCGAGGATTCCAGTTTAGGACCCTCTAAAAAAGTTGCAGAGTTGTCTATTTTCTACATCCTCCAAAATTTTTATGGAAAATGGCAGAAGGGAGATTAGCCGATAGTTACAAAAGTAGACAGTATCTGCTAAAGATCTTTTAAGAATAGGCAAAACATGGGCATGTTTACAAGCTTTTGTAACTTTGGCCATTTTTAAAGAAAATAATTTGTGAAGTTGGCTACCAGAAGAGGAGCGGGTGATAGAAAGACATGCACTGGCAATGGATCATCCAGTGTCCCCAAGTTTACCTAAAAAACTGCTCTAGAACTTAAGGTAGATCATTAGGGTCAAAACTACCTAATTGATTAGATATATAAACGCAGCTTCTCATCTTCTGCTTAAGATCTTTAGACATAAGTCAGCATCATTATCCTTAGCTAAGCTGCATTAGCTATAGATAAAAAAGTACATTCAATATAAAGCCTTATGCACAACGCATTACTTTTTGAACAATAAGGGCACAAACCTTTTTGGTCAGATGTTGCAGCACTATTCCCCTGTTCGGTCTACCAAGTCCTATCAGGTAGCTACCCTGATAATACAGAAAAGCTGGAGGAGGGGTCGATATTTCTCATTCCTGGCTTTGAAAGTCTGGAACGCGATGCTCTCTCCCTGAGGATGACCTCAAATGAACTAACATTTAGGTGAGGGCTTAAAACATGGGTTTCTTGTTGAATTTGTTGACAGTATTTTGGAGCATCTTGGGTCAAGCAGTTTATAGCACTTGGAGACCCTTCGTTGCGCTATATAAATCTGGCAAATAAAAATAGAAACATTAGCAGGTGGGCATTCCTAAGTGACGCGACGCGATTAAACCTAGACTCAGATAAGTGGCCAAATCCATCAAAGATCATCCTAACCTTGTCCTGAAAGAACGTGGACAGGGAATTGCATGAATTCGAGTCTGGGAAACATTTGGATTAGTAAATGTTTTTACTGCATTAAAAATGTTTTTATAGAATTACCAGAGCACTGAATCTTGGTGACAGAAAACATTCAACGGGCTACCCCTAACTATTCGATGGGCAAAACCTCTTTATCCAGAGGACATTTAGACCGGCACCTGCTGTTTATATGGTCTATTCTTGCGCAGTTTACTACATGCTATTACATCACACGCCTTAGTCAATGATGCTTGGTACCTGGCCACTGCCAAATCAATGTCAGTGGGTGTATGTATGTATGTATGTATGTCTATATATATTTATCCAACTTTCGTTCTTCACACAAACCCAAGCCAAGAATCCCAATAATCCAAACAAGTATTGTTTAGAACTTCTTTGAAAACAATACACCATGGCCACAGCAGTTCTTTCAGAGTGACTTTATTACAACAACCAAGTCACTCTACGTGTTTCGGAACGTCCTGCTCCTTTTTCACGAGTAAAATGAATGTAACAAACAGTGCATTTAAATTGTCATATGACACCTCTTGCGTTAAACAGTGTAGTGTAAACAGTGTAGACAGACTCATTTCGGAATACATAAATTCTAATTTCAGTTGATAATCATGAGTTATAAATGAGGTGTCACTGGCAGTCTGTGAGACAACAGAGAGAGTCTTTCTTCCTACTCGAGACACGCACTTGCATAAAATAAATTGCTTTGGTTTCCTTCAATCAGTTATTTTACCATGAACCTATGTGCGTAAGATTATGTCAGTACAGCGCTAAATAGTCTTTATCCACTGAAATTACGATTGATGTTTTCCGAAAAGAGTCGGTCTACACTGTTTAACGCAAGAGGTGTCACATGTTTGGATATATATATATAAATATCTTGCATTCGCCCAACACTCCACCTCTCTGGAAAATAGACAAAGCAAACCCGATGTTTATGTGCTAATATAGTAGTTTATTTACAGACCAGCACCGCCGCCATAACGCGTTTCGGTTCTCATGGGACCTTGATCACATGACATTGTATGAGTAAAATGTCCAACTAACTATAACTTCCCAGAAACTTATGTTTTTTGCAGTGAATTTCAATGGTTTTTGAAAAGCTAAATCCTAACTATAACGTCCCTGAAACCTATTCTTTTTTCAGTGAACTTCTAAGGTTTTTTAAATACTAGTTCCTAACTATAGCGTCCGTAAAACCTATAGTTTTTTCAGTGAATTTCAAAGGTTTTTTAAATATTAAACTACTATTCTGCTTTTTGTCATTAGTACTGTTTTTTCTAACTTTTCCACTACATCAAAGAAAATAAACTGTAAAACTGTTGTGTAATGTAATATATTTCACACATTACAGTGTTACTTATCAAATAATACAACATAATCTAACATTTTGAAAACATATTTTTCTCCTTTCTTTTGCTGTTATCAGATTCTGCTTAACTTCACTATTCACAGTGATGTTAGTGTAGTATCATTATAAACAGCTGGGGAAAAAAACAACTAGATTGTTAAAAAAAACAATGACTAATTCTTACAAGCACAATATGAAATTAACACAAATAACATATCCAATACTATTTCCAATTTTTAAATCTTACCTTTATTCTTTAGTTTCTGTTCTCATTTTTCTTCAATGGCAAATAATGTGTTGAATTTTTTTTTTTTAAATCATCCAGCATGCATTCTTTAAAGCATCTTCACATTTTAGGACAATCTCAGTTTTATTTCAAAGTGTGTATCATTGCAGTGACTCCAACCATTATTGCAATTTAAATATTCAGTATATTGTCCAAAATGTGGTAGTAGCTCCAGCATGGAATACAATAGCCAGTGTTGTGAAAGTTCTACCTGAAATTGATACTTGACTAGCAACAACATTTTTAATTTTCGTTTCCACTTTTGTTCCATTTGGTCTACAGCATTGTAGCATTAAAATTGCATATTTTCCAAATCTTTGTAAGCATAATATAGATAATATTTCTGATTGACAACAAGAACATTTCATATCATGATTTGCTTCTTTTGCTAATTTAGTAAAAGGTACAGATTTGCAGTCAGGTATTGTTAAATACAGAAACCGTTCTATGACAACTATAGTGCTTAAAGTTAATGAACACTGCTCACATTTATGATCCCATTTATAACTGAGTCCAAATAAACTCTCAATCTGGATTCCTTCATCTTCTAATACTCCAAGCATAACCATCAGAAACTCTTGTGCATTTTGTTGTATATCAGGGCTGAACATTAAAGATCCAGTACATGTATCCAAGAGAATACCAGAAGCAGTGTGGATCTTACTTCTGTCAGTTCTCAATTGTTGAAATAAAGTATAAAGTGCACAACATAATCTTTTTTTCTGACTTTCCATAATTTCACCATGAAGATCTTCTAGATAAATATAACGTTTAGAATAACATTACCATAGCAGTTGACACCAGAAGCATTTTCTAATTTGTATCCCACAACACCATCACTTATTTGTATTTTCTGTTTCTTTACATCTTTTCTTTTCTCTTGAATGTTTTTCTGCTTTTGAACTACACTTGATTCATCAACATGTTTGCGTTTTAAACACACAAAAGGTTTTTCATTAATAGGATACTGTTGGACCCGGCCCTTTTGGCAGGTTCACCCCGAGACTTTTTGCTTTTTCCTAGCCTGTTTCTGGAACCTGGTGGTGGTGATTTTAGGCCTCTGCGCACTTTTTCACTGTGGTACAGTGTAAAGTGTGTGAGCTCTCTATGAATGTGTGGTGAGTGACCTGCCCTCCCATAGGAATGAATGGGGAATATGTATGCCCATGGAAGTTCCTGATGTGTGAGGAGTGCAGGGTCGAGTTTGGTATGGACAAACTAGTGAGATTGAATGCTGCGCAATGGTATATGCGGCATGATTGTATCTAGTGTAGAAGTGCCACTTCTAGAAGTTGGCATATTTGTGTAATTTGTGCCTGGCGTGTGATTGGCTGAGGCTGGCTGGTGAGCCTGGCTCCAAGAGTCTGGGAGGGTCTGCCCCGATGGTGAATGGAGTGTTTAGCATGCTGATGTGAGGGGAGGAGTGAGCCTGGGCCTGCTTGTGGATTGACCGTCTGGTTTGAGGGTCCTGAATGAGGCTGGGTTTTCCCCACACAATGCTGGCTCCACCCCCTGGGGTGCGTCTGATGTCCCTAGCCTGGCCAGTGAAAGGAATTCCCTATAACCAGTTCTAGCTGGTTCTCACACTGCCTGCACCCTTTAGACAAAGGATTTTGGGTATAAAAAGGGTGCTGTGACACTCTAAAAATGTTCTTGTTTTTGGACCTGAATCCTGCCAGGGGCGTGCTGCTGCTTGGGCTCAGGGGAGGGCTTGCCTCCCTGAGCCCTGCCCAGCCCCTGGACACCTGATGGACTTGTCCTGGACCCCTGATGGACTTGTCCTGGACCCCTGAAGGACCTTTTGCTGGACTTAGGTTGCCTTAGCGCTGGGAGCGCTTCTTGGGGGTCTGCCTGAGGCCTCTAGCGCTTGGGAGCGCTTCATGTGCTGCCTGGGTCCCTACAGCGCTTGAGAGCACTGTATTTCATTTATAGCATTGAGAGTGCTTTTATTTTTCCCCCAAGCGCTTAGTAGCGCTTTCATTGTTATTATCGCGGGAGCCCACCCCTCATGTTGTGCCTCGTGGAATCACCGCCGCCGGCCCAGAGATCTTGAAGGAGGCGCTGCGCCCGCCTCCCCACCAAGGGCCGTGCTGCCATTGGTGGCCCTCGAAAACAGAAGTCAGGCAGGCCCGGCCATGACAAAGGCGTGGTCTGACATCAGGCGGAAATGCGGCCAGGAGAAGAGGCCGAGAGGAGTGATGGCCGCCCGGGGCTCCCGTGATCTGGGGAGAGCCCCGGGGCCGCCAGGAACAAGCCACTGAATGTCGCGGGGCTCCCATGACCAGGAGGGAGCCCCAGAGGAAAAGATGTGACCCGGAGCCTTGCGGTTCCACCCTAAGTCCCGGTCGCGAGATGGGGGACCGGGCGAAGCAGCCGGAGTTTTACGGGGCTCCCATGAGCTGGAGGGAGCCCCGGATGTAGAGAGCCCCCGCGCCGCAAGAGGAGTGCAGCCGCCGTGAGGAGCCCCCACCCGAAGAGAGCAGCCCGGTAAGTGGAACGGGCTGGGGGCTCCGTAGGGGTTAGTGCTGGTGCCAGAGACAGGCACCGCATCGGGTGCATTCAGGGCGGCCCGGATGGCAGTGGGCCGCCCCACCGCATTTACGAGTCTGTGAGAGACTCGTGGGGGCATATTTGTTGAGCCTGAGAGGTTCCCTGCCCACATGATGGATTTAGAGCCACGAGGGCTCTGGGGGCATTTTCTGTTCTTCGAGCCCCGAGAGGCTCCCGCCCATATTTTGATTTATGAGCCCAGCGAGGCTCGAGGGGCCATTGTTTTGCGAGCCCTGAGAGGCTCTTGAGGGACACAGTCAGGTGGTCGGAGCCCGAGGCTCCCACGCTGTGTTTCTCCCCACCAGTTTAAGAGCCTGTGTGGCTCCAACGTTCTGCGCAATATGACACAAGTGTTTTCAGAGCCTGTGTGGCTCCAACAGTTAACGCAGTTCTGTTCTAGGGTCAGTGAGGACCCTGTCACAGTTTTTGATTCCCAGCTGCCCAGCAATTAGTGGGCAGCTGCACCGTTTAGGTCTTGGGATGTTCCCAGGTGCCCAGCAAGTAGTGGGCACCTGCAACATTTAGGTTTTGCGCCAGTGGTGCACCCCTGACTGGCGCTGCATGGCAGCGCGCCCTGACATTCTGGACACAGGGCTCCTTAGTCCCTTTATTAGATGGGAGCTGGTATGTGATTTTATTTAGGCGCAATGTGATTATCTATGTGATGGTGATTGCCTACTGTGATTTTGCGCAATGTGATGTGGTGCTAGGAAATGTAATGCATTTAATATGATTACGCACCTTGATCTTACACCTCTGAATGTTTTTGGGCATCATGTGCTTTTGCGCTATTGAGCTATGTTCTGGCACCTCTGAATGTTTTTATGCATCATGTGTCTTCCTTGATTTTACACCTCTGAATGTGTTGGTTCATGCATCATGTGTTTTTCTTTCCCTGCACCTCTGAATGTGTTTTTGATGCATCATGTGCCTTGTCCCTGCACTTCTGAATGTTGTGATGCATCATGTGTAATGTGTTCTTGCTTATACCCCTAATTGTAATGTGATACTTAGGTGGTTGTTCTTTCTAGTACAGGTGGTCCTAGCGGTCCTGGTTCCCTGCGTGACATTCTCCTAAGGTGTTTAGGGTTGCGTAGGTGGTACTTACCTGTTCCCAGTATTTACTGGATGTGATCTATAACTGTTATTTTGTGCTATACTTATTCTAAGTTCTAAAAGTGCTATTTCTAAAAGTGTTGATTCTGACAGTGGCCCATGTGGCCCTGTCCTGTAAATAATCCCTTTTGGATATTGCCTGTGCCAGTTGGCACAATGTACATGTGTGATTCTATCTGATGTGTTTTGACAATACAGAAGGTATTTTTATATAACCTTGTGTGGAGTTCCTTTTGTGGTGTGCCTAGGATGTTGTTGCTGTTGTGTGCTGGCGCAAATGCTTCACACATTGCCTCCGGGATAGGCCTGTCTGCTTGTGCCAAGCTACCAAGAGGGTGAGCAGGGGTTATCTTGGCATGTGACTCCCTTGCCCTGACTAGAATGGTGGTTTCTGCCTCGCTTTGGCGTCAGCCTTAGCCAACCAGAAATAGCCAGTTCTAACATTGTTGGACAGCGGTGAGGATTAGGACTTGTGTTTGCGCAGTGCCACAGCGACAGCTGGCTACATTACAAAACTCTGCATTTTTTAGATAGTCACATGTTTGGGATTATTGTTTGTGATTTTGTTTTTCCTTAAGAGTGTCATTTTCAGATGGTGTTCCTGCGCTTTATGTTTAGTGGCAGATGAGAGAAAATGACAGGGCGGGACGCCAGTAGAGGGGGAGGTTCCCATAGATTAGGAATCCCTTGCTGGGTCCAGTGCCCAATCCCTGGTCCTGTCCCTGTGTGGGTAGATGGAAGAGAGGGAGTGTGGAGGAGAAATGACTAGCTCGGGAGGGTGGTTATCCCCTGAGTGTAGCGTGTGTGTCTGGATTCCCCAGTATGGTAGGATCCAGTGGTGGCAGCTTAAATATGTACAGTGCGTGAAGTCCCATTCCCAGTTCCCAGAGTATGGTGCCTGGTGCTCAGTAAGAGGGGTACAGGTTGAGAGTGTTATGTCCCATGGAGGTGAGCAGTCTCGAACACTGCCTTGAGACGTGTTTTTCAGGTAGAAATTACAGTTCCCATGATCCTCAGCGATGCGCGCTACGCATGATGCAGATGACGTCACACGCGGAAGCATCAAGACGGAGCCGTGGACAGCAGCGGCTCACCGTTGATTCTACCTTTCTTTACGAAGACACGGTAGGGGTTTTCGCACCAAGTTTCAGAGTATCCTTTTTCGTGAGCCTCTTGGCTCGTCAGGTTTCCAGTTCCTTGAGTATCCCGGTTTGAGCTATTAGCTCGAGCGGGAGGTTACTTTTGTGTGTTGTTTGGATCATTTGTTTGGAAGCTCCATTCTCGAGAGTCGGAGGAGGAGCTTTCTTTCTGCTTCCTAGTGTCGGAACTTTCGCTGGACTCTCCGTTCAAGAGAGTGATTGTGACATTGATTGTATGAGCGCCCGGATCGGGGCCTCGGATTGAGTGACCTTATTTCTTGATTCTCTTCATGATAATACATGGGCCCTTTTTGAATTGACTTGGGCTATTGCTCTCTGGATTAAGAGATACAACTATACTTCAATTATAGGAGGTTTCCTTTGGTACATTGGGACTTCACAATGCTGGACATCATGCCAGACTGATGTCTATCTTTCTGTTTTGCTGAAGAAGTATTCAGCAATCTTTTGACTTGGTCCCTATGTGATATGCAGTAAGGTGTTACTATATTGGAGTGTCCGATTTCTATGATTCATGGTACCACCCTCCAGGTGAAGCTAACCAGGAGAGCATATCTGTTGTGGGATCTGTGACTAATACATTGCGTTATCTTTTGGGTTTTCTTGCAACAGGGGTTTAATGAGCTTCGCCTGGCAGGCTGTTTTCCATTGCCCTCTGTTGAAGCCTTTTCTGTTATTACAGTTGGTACGTGTTTACATTACTAGAGTGTTGTTATGTCATGTACATGTGAACAGAAATATGACCTGTAGTTCTTTGTGACAAATGTTCTACATTCCGATTGCCAGGCAAAGCAAACCTTTTCCTTTCTACAGGTACTAAGCTTATGAGTCCATCTATCTCTTATGGTACATTGTTTAATGCATCTGGGTAAAGTGTCTCCAGTGTATGTGCTTGACTTATAGTGCCTTGTTCTTGTTACAGCTTCCTTTCCCCGCCGTCCCCATCCTACCCTACCTTTTTGTCCCTCACTTGACCACTCCTTCGTGTCTGTGGTAATTCAGACCTAGGGGCTGTCTAGAGGTGGAACCCATTGAGCATCGTACGATCCTGAGGACACCCGGACCTGACAGAGAGTCAGAGGCAGTGAGGAACTGTCTCACCAGTCTGGAGAGGGAGTGTGTGGATGAGTGGTTTGTTGAACTGGAGGAGTTGGTGTGAGTTCTTTTTTTGGGTGATAAAAGGAGCTTGCACGGGAGGTGTACCTCTGGTGGTGGTCAGGAGGTCCTGCAGAGGCACTGGACAAGAAGGTGGATGTCTGGCAGTGTGCTAGATGTCTTGCAGAGGCATTTGGGAGTGATTCTAAAAGTAGTGGCTTGTGTATCTGATGATCCTGTGTAGGGGAAGAGGTTCATGTGTAGCCCAGCTAGGTCCCAGTAGGATTGTAGGGGTGTAGGGGCTCACGTCCTGTCTCAGTGGAGGCGGAGTGAGAGTGGGACGGTGTGTCCCACGTTGTCCCGAAACCCTGTCTCAGGGCCTGGAGGGTTCCCTAAGGGAGCGCCAGGTCAGGGGCCTAGGCTGTACTTACAGGTCATTTGAGGAGGATCTTCCTGTGTCTAGAGGACGGGGAGTGTCTGTAACCAGAACTCCGGCGGTCCTGGTGTTGGGCAGCACCACTCCTAGTGGAGGGTGCAGAAGTCCTGGTTCGCTGGGCATTTGACCGTCTAGAGTGCTTGACCATTTGTGGGGCATCTGGAGGTCGTTCCCCGAGGAGGAGGGAGGCCAGGTTCAGGTTCAGCCTGACCTGGAGTGAAGGGCATCTGTAATCAGTGTCCTGACCGGTTTCTCTTCCAGGGGTACCGCTCCATGGTGGGAGGATGCAGAACTCTGGAAGGGGGTGCAGAGGGACGGTGTACTTCTGACCCCAGTGCAACCTGAGGGTTTAGATCCTAGGTTGGGAGATTAGAAAGCTTCCAGGTCAAGAGGAATCTCTACCAAAGTAGATCAGCTGAAGAGACTGAGGGGGCTGCCCTTGCTGTGTGATCTGGGGCTCACCTGCAGTTTGTTGTTTCCACTAAGGTAGAGGAAAGGGGACTTTGCTGTGTGCTGTGTCCCCCCACCTGCTTGAAGAGGAACTGTGCTGTGTGCTTTGTACCTCAGAAGTGAAATAGTTTCCAGGAGGTAGACCAGTGATGGAGTGGGGTCCTGATCTGGTAGGAGAATTGTGTTCTGGTGAGTGCTTCCCTGTGTGGGTGCGGAAACCCAGAAGTAGAGGTAGGGTGGGGCATTCTTGCCCATGACCTCTGGTCAGCCTGAGGGTGTGGTCCCTAGGTTGAAGGATCAGTGGTAGTTATAGCTACACTGAGAGGGAGAGTGGCTATTGTGTGCCAGGGGGTACTGCCCCCCACTCTGTGGATTGGTCAGGACCTGTGATATTTGGATGGCCTAGGGCCTGGTCCTGGCCGTGGACAGCTAGAGAGTATCAGCGGGGTATCCTATTTGGGACAGAGAGTTCTTGTTTGGAGGTATCCATGTGGGTTCAGAGTGGCATAGAACCGGAAGGTGTCCCTGCCGTGCGGGCCCGTGTCCGTGTTTTGTCGCCCAAAGCAGGGAAGTCCATCAGTGGAGTGATTGGTCTACCCTGCGTTTTGGCTGGAAGGGGGTTGTGTTGGACCCGGCCCTTTTGGCAGGTTCACCCCGAGACATTTTGCTTTTTCCTAGCCTGTTTCTGGAACCTGGTGGTGGTGATTTTAGGCCTCTGCACACTTTTTCACTGTGGTACAGTGTAAAGTGCGTGAGCTCTCTGTGTATGTGTGGTGAGTGACCTGCCCTCCCATAGGAATGAATGGAGAATATGTATGCCCATGGTAGTTCCATATGTGTGGGGAGTGCAGGGTCGAGTTTGGTGAGTGCAAACTCGTGAGATTGAATGCTGCGCAATGGTATATGCGGCATGATTGTATCTAGTGTAGAAGTGCCACTTCTAGAAGTTGGCATATTTGTGTAATTTGTGCCTGGCGTGTGATTGGCTGAGGCTGGCTGGTGAGCCTGGCTCCAAGAGTCTGGGAGGGTCTGCCCCGGTGGTGAATGGAGTGTTTAGCATGCTGATGTGAGGGGAGGAGTGAGCCTGGGCCTGCTTGTGGATTGACCGTCTGGTTTGAGGGTCCCGAATGAGGCTGGGTTTTCCCCACACAATGCTGGTTCCACCCCCTGGGGTGTGTGTGATGTCCCTAGCCTGGCCAGTGAAAGGAATTCCCTTTAACCAGTTCTAGCTGGTTCTCACACTGCCTGCACCCTTTAGACAAAGGGTTTTGGGTATAAAAAGGGTGCTGTGACACTCTAACAATGTTCTTGTTTTTGGACTTGAATCCTGCCAGGGGCGTGCTGCTGCTTGGGCTCAGGGGAAGGCTTGCCTCCCTGAGCCCTGCCCAGCCCCTGGACACCTGATGGACTTGTCCTGGACCCCTGAAGGACCTTTTGCTGGACTTGGGTTGCCCTAGCGCTGGGAGCGCTTCTTGGGGGTCTGCCTGAGGCTTCTAGAGCTTGGGAGCGCTTCATGTGCTGCCTGGGTCCCTATAGCGCTTGAGAGCGCTGTATTTCATTTTGCTGATATGTATCTCCATGCAGTTCAAAATGTTATGGATTACAATCGTAAATTATTATGTACTCATGAAACTTTATTGTATGTTCATTTCTTTAGGGAAATTTAATTGACCCCTATACCACGACAGAAATCACACGTTGTCTTGATAAAGGTGGACTAAACTTTGGAAAACCACCAAAACGCGTCGACGCATCACCTAGTATAATTCATGACTCCAACGTCTTTCTAGATATACTGTATTGTGGTGTACATATCTTAGGTGTTAAAAAACAGAATCCGAATATACGATCAGTATTGCACAAATTATATGTCTAACAGTCTTTTCTGTCTTTGTGTTTCAATCTTGCTGGTCAATATTGAATGTTTATGACAAAAACATTTTTTTATTGTTTTAATTGTGTTGAGTGGGTTCTCATTGATCCACTTCTTTTTAATTCTTGTATTTTCAATAAATTGTAAGAATTCTTAATATACATTTGTATTGTTTAATTGTTCTTTGACCCGTTGGCTTATTCCATGTAGTTACGCACAAGGGAATCCCTTTTGTTTCACTGGTTAGATAACCCCATTTCCCTTGACTTCAGTTAAGGGGTACCTCTCACACTTATCCCCTGTTCTCTCACTTGCACATATATTTCTTTCTGTTCAATATTTACTTGTTCTTCTAACTTTTCTAATGTAGTATTCTCCTCTTGTGCTTGTGCATTGCAATTTCGACTTCATGCATAGCAATCGCTGCTTCATTTTCCACTATTGGTTGTCCAAGTGGATCTTGACTACATGGACCAAAACTTTGTCTATCTTGAGAACTTTCATTAGCAACTTCAGCTGTAATAGTTTTTTCCTGTTCAACTTCATCATTGAACATTTTTAAATATGTAGGGATTATTGCACGTGCAATGCTATCTTTACAAGCATTAAAAGAATCTCGTAGCAGTAGAAATCTCCAAGTAATTCACTTTTGCCATGCCATGGTTTGAAGTGCTAAATAGTACAATTCCCGCTTATCTGGAGTTTCATAACTGAGTTTCTTGTGGTTGATAGGGTTACCTTTTGTGTGTTTTACTAAACATCCATGACATCCAACTACTGCATATTTTCCGTCTTTTAAATTCTGTTTAACATTTCTTTTAAAGCTGTAATGTTGAAGTACTTCATACAGACATAGCTGTTCCAGATGTCGACTCCATTTAGGATAGTATGTATCCAACATATTAGTTTTAAGAATTTCTGTACTGTCTGGTTCATTTGCTGCTAAGTATTCAATTTCTTCTAATGATTTCAACATTCTATCACGTGAGCAGGCAAGACCTAAATTTACCCAACTGATCCCTCGTGATTTTGAATATATCTTGAAGAGCACAAGCGGTCTGAACATTCATAGGATCCAATTTCTCTGTGGGAAAGCATTTTCAAAGTAAAGCTGTACAATTTTTTGCTAAGTCTCTTCTCTTGTGCAATTTCTTCCCACATCTGTTTCATCTAGTTTTTTTCTGATTTCATTATATACGATGTAACGTAGCGTGCAACAGCAATTGAGTTGTCTGCAACATACCGAATGTCCATGTTTGCATTCCACATTTTTAAAATAACTGGATTGTAGTAATTAATATACTTTGACAGTTCTGTTCTTTTTAAGGTGTAGGTATTCTTTGGAGATTTGCGAGTTATTGTGTACCATACAGAAGAAAAAAAAGAATGTATTCTTCCTTTAGAAATTACTGAACATGGAAATCCAAACCGACAGTTGGTATGAAATGTTCCTTTAGACTTGTATTTTCGTCGGCAGTACTTTCAACAACGGTGACTTTTGGAAACGTAAAACTTGCTGTCTCAAGCTTCTATCTCCTCCTTCTCTTGGAATCTCACATGTCATATACTGTTCATTGAAAGACAATACTATTTCATCTGAATCAGTTCCAATTGTAGGTGCATCCTTGATCCATATTAGCATATGTATATGAGGAGCACCTCTAGCTTGGTACTCCTTTCTCCTAAAGAAATCGGTAACTTCTCCAAGAGATGGATTCATGTTATTGCAGACAAAAGACATCAGAGCTTTTAACCTATGATTAAAATATCTGCACACATTTACAGGATCCAAATAACACAGTTCACCAGGTGTCTTCATTTCAAGATTTGTTATATTGGAATTTGCTTCTCGTAGAAATTCAAGCAAATCTTCCCATGCATACTCCGCACACATACATGTGTTACAAACATGTGTCACAAACCATGTTGGTGTACCTAAATTCCGCAACATACACTTCAGTTCTCCATGACAACGATACCAATACTCATTTGTTCCTCATTGACATGCCATCAAATTAATTAACTGTGCTTCAAAATTTTCATCTGTTTGTTGAACTTTCTCCACAAATTCTTTCGCTGAAAGAACTGATTGATGAACTCCAGTTTTCAGTATGTGGTTCACTGCATAGGGCAGAGAAGACATATCACTTTCAAACAAAAGGTGAAATATATATGGAATACACTGTCGAAATCTACAATCTTCAGAGTATAATCTTGCTGAGTGATATTCTGAAGCTGGAATCCGTACAGGTCGGTCATCATATAATCCACTTTCTCCAGTAGGAAACAGCTGTGGAAAACAACGCGCTTCTATGCTTTTCTCCCATACACACATTGGCGTTCCCTATGCTTTTTTCATTTGAAACAACTCAATGCTGTTTCCTATTACTTCTATTGAATGTAGGGGACATATTGTGTAATGTTCATACATCTCTTCACTCCTTGACTTGTCCACTTTCTCCATTTGACCACTTGAAATTTCACATTCATCTTCCAAAGTTATTACCCGTTCTTCCACATTTACACTTTTATAATAAATATTATTCTCCACAAGATATAACATAGCCTTTTAAACTTTTTTAACATCCATAAATACTTGCCATATTTCCCAACTCTTTGTTGGTACTCCATTTACTAGAATGACTACTGCATCATTTTCCCCTTTGTCTCCACCAACAATTTCAATATTTTTCTTAAAATCTAAAGGTAAGTACACTACTCTTCCTTTCAGCCCTCGTTGTAAGTCAGTTGGTGGCAGTTTACCTGTTTTGGGCTCCATGCAAATTATAGTTTGAAATGGATGAACAGATTGAATTAGAACTGACTCATATATATTCAAATCTGCCAGTTCCTTCAGAATAACTACTAATTCTAAATTATTATGTCCTGCTCTAGCTGGCATTTTGTTCTCTTCTAATTTGTTATAACAATATTTACAAACACGTTGATCACTGCCTAACTCAAATTGACCTTCCACTAACATGTAAGTTGCAAATTCCTTCAATTTATAATTTTTCTCCTTTTCAGATTTCAAACACACATCAACATTCCTAGTTTGAGTTTTATAATTAGTTCGTCGACAACAAACACAAACATAGTTTGGAATTTCAGAGCACACTATGTTAAACTTTCCAATTTCAATTTCTTCTTCAACCTGATCAGTCCTAATCACTTTCCAATTTTCTTCAACATCTGTAATTGTCAAACTTTCACTTTCTAGGCACTGCTCCTGAAAAGTGTAAAAGAGCTGTATCCAGTTTACTTAAACATAATGCAGGACTTTTTACATAGTACACTTTCCTTACAAACTTCCGCATTTCTGAATGGTGTACGGCTAACATCCACAAGTGATGAAAAACACTTTTACACACTTTTCTTGAAAGGCAAGCCAGAGAATGCCATGTTTCTCAGTATATTTTATTACATTACATGGATCAAGTCCTTGTAACAACCTAATCTTCTGTTTATCACTTTTTCTATGCATATTCTCGTAACAAATTTCGCATTATATCAGTAGATTCCTGTTGAATACTACAAATACTGCTGCAATCCCACTTATCCAGAGGAGCTTGTGTACGTTTCCCTTGCACTTTTTCTCCTACTAACTGTTCTGAACTAATACTAACCATTTCTTCTTTTGGAACAGGACAACCATTCTTAACTTCGTAGCAACGACCTCCAGTGTCAACTGCAAAGGGTAAACTATTATCTTGGAAGTAACTCTCTTCATTAAAACAAGGTTCACTATTAGACGTATATTTTCATTTTCCACTGAAGATTTTACAAAAGTTGCTTCTGTTCACAAGTCTTTTTTTTCAACTTTTGTCTTTTAGAATCTTCATTGTTCTATCCAACAGTTTCATGCTCTTCAAAATCAAAATGAATATTTTTTGTTTTAACTTAAAAGCAGTATCCACTATGCTTTCAATATGCTGTTTCTGTTTCAATTGCAGTAGTTTCTTTTTATATTTCCGGCATCCTTTTATTAAATTCTGAATTACTTTATTTCGAAAAAGTCTTTGACAAATTTCTTGAAATAGTTTTTGTCTATGGGTAACAAATACTCTTTCCTTATCATGATTTTTTTTCTTGCAATTTGAAGTCGAAGTCTGCTTCTCCTTACTTGAAAAATTCTTC
This sequence comes from Lissotriton vulgaris, assembly GCF_964263255.1. Taxonomy (NCBI): domain Eukaryota; kingdom Metazoa; phylum Chordata; class Amphibia; order Caudata; family Salamandridae; genus Lissotriton; species Lissotriton vulgaris. The sequence continues at coordinate 343,556,743 of NC_141689.1, read as the reverse complement.
TTTTTCCTTTGTGTGATATTATTTTCATTAAATGTTCATAATACTTTTTTTTAAATTGTCTAGGGTTTTTACCGAAAAAAAGTCTTTTTGTAGTACTCTCATTTACTTGTAATCCGCATTCTTGACTTTTCTTTAAGTAGATTGCCTTTTTTTCTTTCCTTTTTCTGCAGTTCTTCTATGCATTTTCAACTTTTAATCCAAACAAAATCATTTTCTAAAAAAAAAAAGTATTTGTTAAATTTCTTTTCTTTTTTTTTGTCCTCATTTGTACGATCTTAGTGGTTATAGCTAACAAGGTCACCTCATATTTCTGGGGGCCCTCGTGGGGAGTAGGTAGAAACCATGTCTTAGTAAACCAACACCATCTTTGAGTTTATGTGACGTTATGCCAGCACATAGGGACTCAAGAGTTTATTATATTTATATTGTAACCAACACTTTGTGCCCCTGAAAGTACTGTTTATAAAAGTAAACAAACAGAGCTTTATCTAGTATAAAAATAGCACACAGTGGGAGTGAGACTTCCCCCCCATGAGCTACCAGAGGTAGAGCTTTGGGCCGTTGGCTCTAGAGGGATAGCTGCATGCCGGGTCACAGAGGGAGAGCTGCGGGCCAGCAGGCTGGCTCATACAGGAAGAGGGGCGAGCCGACTGGCTGGATCATAGAGGCAGAACTGCAGCCCGTCTACTCGCAGAGGGAGAGCTGCGGGCCGGCTCGCAGAGAAACAGCTGTGGGCCACCTGCTATACGGAAAGGTGCGGGCCGTCGCCTTGCAAAGGGATAGATGCGGAACGGTGAGGTGGTGAGGTGGCGAGAGGGAGTGTGAAGAGTGTATCTCGCAGAGAGCTGCAGTATTTTTCCAGTGTTGGCTTGCAGAGGTACAACTGTGGGCCCCGACGGCTTGAAGACGAACAGTTGCGAACCGACCGATGGTTCGCAGAGGGAGAGTTGCGAGCCGGCAAGCTGGCTTGTACAGGAAGAGCTGCGAGCCGACTGGCTGTCTCGTAGAGGGAGAGCTGCAGCCCGTCAGCTCGCAGAGGAAGAGCTGCAGGCCGGCTCACAGAGGAACAGCTGCGGGCCGACTGCAATAGGGAAAGGTGCAGGCCATCGGCTTGCAAACGGATAGGTGCGGGACGGTGATGTGGGGAGAGGGAGCGTGAAGGGTGTATCTCGCAGAGAGAGAGCTACAGTATATTTCCAGTGTTGGCTTGCAGAGATACAACTGTGGGCCCAACGGCTCACAGATGAACAGCTGCGAGCCAACTGGTGATTTGCAGAGTGAGAGTTGGTTTATCAGTACAAGCCGTCAAGTCCGTAACTCCACCTCTACTAGCCAATACTGCAAATATAACGCAGCTCTCCCTCTACGAGATACCCTCTTCACCTTCCCTTGCCCCGCATCAACAGCCCGCAGCTATCCCTATGCAAGACAACGTCTCGCATCTCTGCCTCCGCAAACTGTGAGGCCCGCAGCTCTACCTCTGCAACACAACACAACATCAGCCCGCAGCTATCCCTCTGCAAACAAATACTGAGAATATACCTCACCTCTTTCTCCGAAATACCTCCTTCACCCTCTCTTGCCCGCATCACTGGGCATTATACGTTATAACTAACAGTATGGTCAAATTATTCAAACCATGCGTACATATACAAAGCAAGGTACATATTTACTTTCTGTACTTCCTCTTCATGTAATGTCTGCACATTGTAAACGTACTTGCAGCACAACACCTCCCTTGGCTTATATTAAAATATACCTATCTGTGTGAAAAATCAACCCCCAAACTGTACACATAATATATTAGTTTTTAGTTTTATCTGCCTTAAATGAATAACACATAAATACCCCCTCCCTTCACCACTATTTCCACACCAACCATAATTTCCAAACGTGCAACTTTTTCTTTATCTCGGCCAAATTTATTTGTTAACACAAATCAACGCTGTATCTGATTTACAAAACTACAGGACTGTCGGCTTGCAAAGGGATAGATGCGAGACGGTAATGTGGGAGAGGAAGCATAAAGAGGGTATCTCACAGAGAGAGAGCTAAGGTATATTTGCAGTATTGCTTTGCAGAGGTACAACTGCGGACCCGACGGCTCGCAGTTGAAGAGCTGCAAGCCAACCAGTGGTTCGCAGAAGGACAATTGCAAGCCAGCAGGCTGGCTCATATAGGAAGGGATGCGAGCCGACTGCCTGGCTTGTAGAGGGAGAGCTGCAGCCCATCAGCTCGCAGAGCGAGAGCTGCGGGCTGGCTCGCAGAGGAACAGCTGCAGGTCAACTGCTATAGGGAAAGGTGCGGGCCGTCGGCTTGCAAAGGGATAGGTGCGGGACAGTGATGTGGGGAGAGGGAGCGTGAAGGGGGTATCTCACAGAGAGAGAGCTACGGCATATTTGCAGTATTGCTTTGCAGAGGTACAACTGCGTACCCGACGGCTCGCAGTTGAAGAGCTGTAAGCCAACCGGTGGTTCGCAGAAGGACAATTGCGAGCCAGCAGGCTGGCTCATACAGGAAGAGCTGCAAGCCGACTGCCTGGCTTGTAGAGGGAGAGCTGCAGCCCATCAGCTCGCAGAGTGAGAGCTGCAGGCTGGCTCGCAGAGGAACAGCTGCAGATCAACTGCTATAGCGAAAGGTGCGGGCCGTCGGCTTGCAAAGGGATAGGTGCGGGACAGTGATGTGGGGAGAGGGAGCGTGAAGGGGGTATCTCGCAGAGAGAGCTGCGGTATATTTCCAGTATTGGCTTGCAAAGGTACAACAGCGGGCTCGACGGCTCGCAGACGAAGAGCTAAGGCCGACCGGTGGTTCGCAGAGGGACAGTTGCGACCCATCAGGCTGGCTCATACAGGAAGAGCTGCGAGCCGACTGCCTGTCTCGTAGGGGGAGAGCTGCGGCACGTCGGCTGGCAGAGCGGGAGATGCAGCTGCGGTATATTCCAGTATTAGCTTGCCGAGGTACAACTGCGGGCCCGACGGCTCGCAGATGAAGAGCAGTGAGCTGACGGGTGATGTGTAGAGGGAGAGTTGTGAGCCGGCAGACTGGCTTGCAGAGGAAGAGCCAACTGGCTGGCTCATAGAGGGAGAGCTGCGGCCCGTCGGCTCGAAGAGCGAGAGCTGCGAGCCTGCTCACAGAGGAACAGCTGCCGGCCGACTAGTATAGGTAAGATGTGCGGGCCGTTCACATGTAAAGGGATAGCTGCGGGACGGTTATGTGGGGGGAGGCAGCATGAAGGGGGTATCTCTTAGAGAGAGAGCTATGGTATATTTCCAGTGTTGACTTGCAGAGGTACAACTGCGGGCCTGAGGACTCGCAGAGGGAGAGCTAATTCCTAAAACCATGTAATCTTTCAAACATATGTCACGTCACTTTTGTACCATTTAAACTGATTACGACCTTCTCTTTACACTATAGAGCCCACAAACATGCCAATAAAAGTATAAGTGCTATTTTCATACTAGATAAAGCTCTAGTACTTATTTTTTACAAACAGTACTGTTGGGTGCACAAAATGGGGGTGGGAGATGAGGAGAGTAAATGGAGGTCCAATTCCTAAACATTTTTTGTACCATTCCTTTATTGTACCTATATTCAGGGATGAAAAAAATGTTAGGTGTCTGAAAGGGGTAGCAGTGTTCAGCACCGGTAAGTCCCAGTCCACTTAAAGGCCTGCGTATATCCAGCACAGACACACAACCTGACAATTCTCATCACTTATTATCACATTTAATTTACTAGTGTGAAACAATCGTACAGAAAATTTACTAAGAACATTTTTTTTCTTTTTTGTCTCTCACAATTTATAAAATACCTCTTGTAAAGAAACGCCCCTCTCCACCTTTATTTCGTAAGAACGAGCAATAAATAATCCCTTTAGCAGCATCTAGTCACTAACTACTAACACGGTGCAGTGTACCCAACTGTAAAGCACAAACACTGTTTAGATTATATCTCAAAATATCATCAAATGATTCTAACCATGCATTCATACAGAAAGCAACGTGCACATTTACTTTGTCCATTTACTCTTCATGTAATCTGTACACATTCTGAACGGTTCGCAGTATAACACCTGTCTTTACTTATATTCAAATGTACCTCAGAGTGTAAAATATGACATCACAACCTATACATATGTAATATTTCGAACATAACATAACACAGTGCAGTTTGATACCATTGAAACTGATTGCAACATTCTCTATATAGTACAAACCCTACCAATACGGCAATAAACTTAGAAATGCTCTTTTTATAATACAAAGAGCTGTATTACATTATTTTTATAAACAGTACCGCTGGGTGCACAAAGTAGTGGTGGGAGCTGGACAGACTAAATAAAGGTATAATTCCCAAACTTTTTATGTATTGTCCCTTTACTATACGTATATTAACAGCTTTAAGTGGGATGACAAATTTGGCAACTGTCTTAAAGGGGTGGCGGACCTCAGTACTGACAAGACCCGGACCACTTAAAGGCCTGCCAATATTCAGCAAAGAAACACACCCTGACAATAACCTTCACTAATAAACACATTTACTTTAGCACTTTGAACAAAATCGGACAGAAAACGTTCACATTTATTTTTTATCTCTCACATATTCATAAAAAATGTCTTCTGAAGAAACGCTCCTCAACAACTTAGATTTCATAAGAACATTCAAATCCAAAGCCTCCCGGTACCACACCAGCCTTGACTGATATTGAAATCTACCTCTCAGTGTAAAAAATGAGACCAGAAATTGTCCACATAACATTTCTGGTTTTTGTTCCATCTCTGTTAAGTTAATAGCACATTAATTTTCTACTCTCACACCTTCCCCACTATTTCCACACTAAGCATAATTTGGAAATGTGCGACATTCTGTTTATCTTGCCGGAATAGATATGAAAATCCAAATTAACGCTACATCTAATTTTCAAAAGCATACAGTCTTTTACAGATGACAACTTACACCTTTTCTTTGTGAAAAACTCCTAAACATATATAAAGTACTTGTTTAATACCTAGTCACACTTTGTGCATATTTTAGAACCAATGTGAAACACCACACTTTACTAACACTACTTTATTTAGAAATAAAAAATACTTTCAAACATAAAAATATAGCATTAACTACTACTTAACCACTACTACAGAACACATAACACACCTTCTTAATTTCTATCTTACCTTCGTAGTTGGTATGCAGAATTCAAATGTCACAAACGCATGCAATTCTTTATTTGTCACACAGTACTTGTAATGCACCGCTTTCATCAAGAATGGAACCAATAATGGCACAATTTCTCAGTTGCTCCACACATAAATTCATGTACAGTACAAATCAGAATAGTTCCTTGATTTTTTCAAATTGCAAAACTTCTCTCTATTGGTTATTTTTTAACTTTCCATATAAACAGTTTTTTAAATATTTAAGGACACATACAGGTCAGAAGTTCAACGTATTCTATCAATGCACTTTCTAGAACATTCTACGACACGTGCAGGTTAAAAGTTCATCATTAAACCTAACGACATTTTTCTGCAACATTTTCTCGATCATTTAACGGCACGTGCAGGTTAAAAGTTCATCATTTTTTAAACCTGACGATATTTTTTTGCAACATTTTCTCGAACATTTAACTGCACTTGCAGGTTAAAAGTTCACCATTTTTTTAAGTTCGAGCATGCCTTCCAAATGCAAGTAGCAGGTGTTGTTGAGCTGAGCAAATTTTATCCTATGATATGTATTCCACGTTCAAACTGCTTTTTATTTACCAATGACAAAGATGCTTTTCCTCAAATCTAATATGCACCCTACTTTTCATATCCCAATCAGTTATCGTTTTGTATGGGAAAAAAAGTAGTTCCCCATCTTTAAACATATCTCTTATTCTATCAACGGACTGCATGAGCTAGACATCTATCTATACCTTCCATCCATACCTTCAAAATGCTAGTGTGGATCTTAGGTCATAGCTATGTTTTCTTGTACGAGAGGTATGCAGAACAGAGACGTATTGACTTAGACCTAGGTTTACAAAATGTGGGCATTAAATGGTTTGCACAGAGAGGACTGAAGTGGCACCAATTGCTGCCTTTGGTTAAAACTTGTTTGCATCTCCAACACCCTGACCTTATGATTGTGCACTGTGGTGGTAACGACCTAGGCACATTGACTGGGGTAGGTTTGGAAATACTAATGAAGGACACCTTGGGACAATTGATGTTGCTTTTGCCTCAAACTGTCTTTGTATATTCCAATATATGCCAAAGACAGAAGTGGAAATGGTCAACCCAATTTGGTGCTCAGATTGAAAAATCTAGGAAGAATGTCAACAAAGCTGTGTCTGCATACCTCAGAGACCATAGAATGGGGTAGATCTACAACAACAACATACGTTTTGATATGGCTGATATCTACAGAAGTGATGGAGTACACTTCACAGATCTGGGAAATCAAGTTTTTCTGAACATCCTGAAGCTGTGCATCTGCACTTATATGTAGCTCCAACTAATAAACACAAGGGCTCTTTTTAGAGCCGCCTTATATTCCCAATATCAGTTCCTAGAGTGACAGCTGTGACCTGACTAGCACAGGGAGACTTGCAAGCCGTCAGGCAGGCTCGCAGAGGGAGAGCTGCGGCCCGTGGGCTCGGATCCCACAGGGAAAGCTATGAGCCATCGGCTCGCAGAGGCACAGCAGCGTACTGGCTCCCAGAGGTAGACCTGTGGTCTCACTCGCAATGGGAGAGCAACGGGTAAACAGGCCTGCTAGCAGAGACACAGCTACGAGTTAATGAGCTGGCTCGCAGAGGTAAAGCTGCGGGCCCATGGGTTCACTGATAGAGGGACAGTAACAGGCCGACAGGTCTGCTAGCAGAGACACTAACAGGCTGGCTCACTGAGGTAGAGCTATGGACCCGATGGCTCGCAGACGCAGAGCTGCAAGCCGACGGACTGCTAGTGTTTTATGGTTTAGGGTATTCCACTGTTGTTTCCGGTAGTGCAGTGGTGTTTGTGTAGTGTAGGGGTCGTGCTGCGGGTAGTGTTTTAGGGTTTAGGGTACTGCAGTGGTTTTTGTGTAGTGTAGGGGTCGTGCTGGTGGTACATTTAGGGTTTAGGGTAGTGCAGTGGTCTTTGGGTCGAGTTAGGGTTTAGGGAGTGCAGTGGTCTTTGAGTAGATGCAGAGCTGCAAGCCGACGGACTGCTAGTTTTTTATGGTTTAGGGTAGTGCACTGGTGTTTCGGGTAGTGCAGTGGTGTTTGTGTAGTGTAGGGGTAGTGTTTTAGGGTTTAGGGTAGTACAGTGGTGTTTGGGTAATGTAGAGGGCTGTGCTGGGGTAGTGTTTTAGGGTTTAGGGTAGTGCAGTGGTGTTTGGGTAGTGTAGGGGATCGTGCTGGGGTAGTGTTTTAGGGTTTAGGGTAGCACAGTGGTGTTTGGGTAATGTAGGGAGTCATGTTGGGGGTAGTGTTTTAGGGTATAGGGTAGTGCAGTGGTGTTTTTGTAGTGTAGGAGATCATGCTGGGGTAGTGTTTTAGAGTTTACGGCAGTGCAATGGTGTTTGTGTAGTGTAGGGGATCGCTCTGGGGTAGTGTTTTAGGGTTTAGGGTAGTGCAGCGGTGTTTGGGTACTGTAGGGGATCATACTGAGGTAGTGTTTTAGAGTTTACGGTAGTGCAGTGGTGTTTGGGTAGTGTAGGAGATGGTGCTGGGGGTAGTGTTTTAGGGTTTAGGGTAGCACAGTGGTGTTTGGGTAGTGTAGGGGATCATGCTGGGGGTAGTGTTTTATGGTTTAGAGTAGCACAGTGGTGTTTGGGTAGTGTAGGGGGTCATGTTGTGGGTAGTGTTTTAGGGTATAGGGTAGTGCAGTGGTGTTTGTGTAGTGTAGGAGATCGTGCTGGGGTAGTGTTTTAGAGTTTACGGCAGTGTTGTTTGGGTAGTGTCAGGTGTCATGCCGATGGGCTGACTCACAGAGCTGCGAGCTGACAGACTGGCTTCTAAAGGCATAGCCACAACCTAGTGATGTGGGGAGAGGCAGCATGAGAGGGGTGTCTCGCACAGACAGAGCTGCTGTATATTTTCAGTGCTGCCTCGCAGAGGTAGAACTACGTACCCAATAGGCAGTGTGAAAGGGGTATCTCGCACAGACAGAGCTGCAGTATATTTTCATGGTGGCCTCGTAGAGGTAGAACTATGGACCCGATGGCTTGTAGAGGGAGAGATGTGAGCTGCCGGACGGAGTCACAAAATGTCTGACAGCTTACAGACCCAGAGCTGCAAGCCGACGCACTGGATTCTAAAAGCATAAACGCGACCTGGTGATGTGGGGAGAGGGACCGTGAAAGGGGTATCTCGCGGAGACAGAGCTGCAGTATATTTTCAGTGTTGCTTCGCAGAGGTAGAGCTACAGACCCGATAGCTTGTGAACGGAGAGATGCAAGCTGACGGACTGAATCCCAAAATGGCTACCAGCACTTCCGAGTTTCAACCATTCACAGCCAATGAGCCGCAAGCTCGTGCTCATAACCCCTCAGCCAATAAGATATCAGAATTCTCAAATATCGATATCTGTAAAATTTGATATTTCTCATAAACTACTAAACGTATTTACACCATTTACACAAAAGCGTGCATTCTGGACTAAGACCTTTCTCCCTGCCAAATTTGGCGTAATTCCATTCAGCAGTTTGACCTGTAGCCTTGTCTAAAGTTTCCTATGGAAATTGCATTGGGAAAACACGTTTTGGGACCCCCTTTTTTTCTCAGCCCCCCCTTGACCAGTCACCCTCAAACTTTCAAGATATGAGCTGATCAAAAAAGAGAAACATTTTAGAAAATTCGTCAAACGATTCCAAAGGTATAAGCACATGAAAAAATGCTTTTCCTATGGAAACGTGGTCCTAATTATAACTACCTACTGGCGACCACCAGTATGTAATATATATATTATCATTGAGGGGGACTTAATCCCCCAATTCAGAACGTGCCAGGAGACGCATTTGCACAGTGGTGCAGAGAGGGGGTTGGGCCTCCGGGAAGATGCCATGCTTTTCTTTAAAAAAAATATTTTTAGAAGGGGGGCTGTGTGGCCCCCCTTCGTTTAGTGTTTTTGGGGCCCTGGGGACCCCAGGCTCTAAGCATTTTTTCTTTAATAAAAACAAAACAAGAAGGGGGCTGCGTGTCCCCCCTTCCCTGGGCCACTATTGGCCCCAGAACCTCATCCCCGGGGGCCTGGCCTCATTTTTATATATATATTTTTTTTATTTTTCTCGGGATGGGGGCGCATGTCCCTACTCCCCATGGCCACATCTGGATCCAAAGATATAGGCAAAAGAAAAAACACTTTTTGAATAGAAACAAGGTCCTTACTATAACTACCTGCTGGCGACTGCCAGTAGGGAATATATATACATATATATGTACTGGAGCTGGTGGTCATATATGTATGTATATATATGTATGTGTGATCAAGACTGAGTTTTTACGGTCGAAATGCGTCATGCCGGGCATTGGCCTGAAGTAGACTGTGAGCCATGAATTTTAAATAAAGCATTTCAGTACAGCAACATTCTACGTCTGGTGGTATATATATATGTGTACATATACATATGTATAAATATATATAGATTAATACATATTTAAAAAGATGTACTTCCAATTTGGGTTCAGCATGGCACAATTTGTGGTGATTTGTCAAAGGGGGAATAAAGAGGGAACCCATAGGCTACTCTGCTCTCTGCTATAGAAAAAACAACTGAAGGATTGTACCAAACTTGGTAGGGAAGCAGAACTTTATCCAAGGAAGTGCTAGTGCTAGTGGGATTGAAAGGGTTATAAAGTAAGAGCTATGTGGATAGTTAATCCATAATGAAGGGGAGCAGAGAGATGGGCTGGTAGTTACTGAGTACTTCGGGGTCGTCTAAGGGTTTTTTGAGGAGGGCGGTGACTTTAACATGTTTCCACCTATCTGGGAAGGTGGCTGTCTTGAGGGAGGTGTTGGTGATGGAAGTGAGTGCAGCACTGTGGGTCTTCCCAGGTTGTAGATATGGTGAGGACAGAGTCCGTGGGTGCCCCTGAGTGGACCATCTTCATTACTGCTGCTGAGGTCTCGATGGATAGAGGTTTCCATTGTGTCCATTGGTAGTCTCTGGTTTATGAGGTTAGCAGGCAGGTACAGTTGATGGGGTGGCTGGATTTGAAGTTGCTGGATTTGAAGTTGCTGTAAATCTTGGTGATTCTTTGTGTGGAAGACGTTGGAGAGGTTTGTTGAAGAGTTATTGTGTAGGGGGGATGGTGTAGGTTGCAACTGTTGGGTTAGTGAATTTCTTTACAATAGAAAAAAGTTCCTTCCAGTTATTGGAGCCAGATTCGATTCTCAGGGTCATGACCTTTTTCTTGGTCTCTTTCACTTGATGGTGCTAGTGCTGAAGTGCAGCCTTCCAGGTGTTTCTTGAGGTGGTTCCTCGGGTGGTTCTCCATTTCCCTTTGAGTTGTTCGCAAACTCTCTTGGATTCTCTGTGATCAGAGTTGTACCAGCTAGCGTGTTTCCTGGGTCTTTTGAGTTTAGAGTTTTTCAGGGGTGCCAGGGAATTAGCAGAGGAGATGATCCAGTTGTTGAAGGTGTTTGTGCCATTGATGGGGTCTGGGTAGTTGAGTTGGAGGGCGTTAAGCCATTCTCTTTCGGTAACTTTCTTCCAGCAGCGGCTTGGGTTGTCGATATTTTCCGTGGGGGTGGTTGGTGGCCCCGTTATGTGGAAGTAGACAATGTAGTGGTCCATCCATGTGAATGGAGTGATATGGCTGACTTTAACCTTATCGCTGGAGGAGCAGATGGAATCCAGGGTGTGTCTGGCTATGTTGGTAGGGTCATGTACCGGCTGGGTGAGGCAGATGTTCTGTAGACTTTTGAGCAAGTCTGTGGAGTTGGAGTCCGTGGGGTAATTGAGATGAAAGTTGAGATCACCTGGGAGTATGAAGTCTTTGGTGTCCATTGCAAAATTGCTGTGAGGTCCGTGAGGAGGTTGCTGAAGTGGGTGTAAGGTCCTGTGGGCGGGTAAGTGAAGGTGACTTTTATAGTGGTTTTACTGTCTGTCCGACGCTTGAAGTATATGTGTTCAATAAAAGAGGCTTCTAGGTCAGTATAAGAGGTTCACTTGATGGTGTCTCTGTGGATGATGGCGAGTCCTGGTGCAGGATTTTGTAATCAGTAGGGATGGTTGTGGTGATGTCCAGCGCCGATGAGGGGTTGAGACAGGTTTCGAAGAGGAAGAGGAGGTCAGGTGCATTGGAGTCTATGAGGTCCCAAATCTCAGTTTAATGCTTGCGAGTGAGAGTGCATTGAGGAGCATGCTTGTGAGTGAGTGCTGTTGTGTGGAGATGGTGTGTGGTGCTGTATGAGTGTGGGTCTTTAGTTCTAATTTGGTAAAGTGTGCAGGGTGTGTGTGGGTGATGGAAGCAAGGGTGTGGAGGCATGTGAGGTGGCAGTGTGAGCAGGCAAAGGGACCCACTGTGGACTGAGGTGTGGCTTGACAGCAGCATTTGTGGCAGCGCCCAGGGTTGAACAGGTGGAGTTCTTCAGTGGTATAGCTTCAGGAGGCATTTGGACCAGGGTTCCGCCCGCTGGACGCGGTCCAAGTGCAGACAGGCTTGTCTTTGGTGTATCGTGCTGGGGCCTCCGTTAAGAAGGGTCTTGGGGAGTGGGAGGAGCATGAGGGGACATGAGTGGGATCAGCAAGAGTGGGAAAGTCCGGCGGGGAGAGTGGGAAGGTTCAGCTGGGAGAGTGGTAAAGTCCAGCGGGGAGCATGGGAAAGTCCAGCAAAAGCAGCAAGTTGGGGGGAACAAAAACTGACAGAAGAGACTAAGATGCAAAACAGAGCAGTAAGAGGAGCAAAATAATGCATAAAGGAGCTGTTAAAGGGATACAGGGGACGGTCAGACTAGATAGTAGATAGGACAAACAAAGAGTGAATAGTTACCAAGTTTGGGGCAGATCAAGCAACTAACATGAAAAACAGTAGGAGACAGACACCGACAAGAGTCAGAAGGGCAAGGCGAGGTCAAGGTCACACTGAAGCAAAAGAGAGATGTCTGGGCATCTACTGCTTTCTTCTTCTACAACAAACCTAAAGACATGAATCTATTGAAGGTATAGTACTTGTAGTTAACTTGAATAGCTGACAATTGGCAGAACTAAAAATAAAACAGGGAAGAAAATGAGACAGAACGAAAAGAAAAAGTGAGTAAGTGCTGAAGTAAGAAAAGTGGAAAGATGCAGTCATGAGAGAGAAGGATAACAATGGTAAGAGGGAGAGAGAGAGCAAGCAATTAGTAACCAGGAGACAGGAAGAGTGGGAGAGAAGTGATACGATAGGGAAGAGAGTAGTGAAAAAGAGGGGGAAATGCAAGAGAGCAAAAATTTGAGTGAAACAAAGGGAGAGAAAAAGAATTGGGGATGACAGAATGAGGATGCTCAAGAGGTTCCTCCAAGCAGGTATTAATTGGCCAGGAGGTTAAGTCTAAAGAAAGTTGGCCTGATTTTCGAACCCTCTGATGTGCTTTGACTGAGTGTGCCCTGGGCTCCTGCTAACCAGGTACCCAGGGCCTATGTTCTTTCCCTAAAACTGCATTGAAGCCTAACCCCAATTGGCATCTCTGGCCAAAGATCAGCCCCTGGTAACTGGTACCATAGCTACCCAGGGCACTGTGACCACGGAAGCCCTCTAAGGGCTGCAGCACTTATTGTGCGACCCTTAGAAGCCCTATACCTTGACACACCCACACTGCCTTTGCAGGCTGCGTGCCTTGGTGTTGAACAAAGTGAAGAGTCGACATGGCACACATCCCTGTGTGCCATGCCTACAACCCACTGCCCTGGCATAGATCCTTCACCCCTCTAGCTGGGTGCACTACACCAGTGGTGAGGGTGCAGGTGCATGAGTCCTGTTCCCCTACAGGATCTAAGTCCATTCTTAGACACTCTAAGTGCAGTGCTGCCATTAAGAGTATATGGTGCTGGGAGTTTGTCATTACAAACTCCACAGCACCATTATAACTACACTGAAAACTGGGAAGTTTGGTATCAACCTTTTCAGCACATTGAACCCACACTGATGCCAGTGTGGGATGTAATGAAAAATGTACACAGAGAGCATCTTAGAGATGCCCCCTGAAAACTAATCTAACATTAGTGTCCTGGTGTTGTGTGGCGTTTTAGGCTCTGATTGAATTTTCCCAATTCATGCCCTTATATAGGTACAATTCACGTTGCCCTTATACAGGCAGAGAAATCAAGCCCTTATTAAGGCATAGCCCATGCTACCCAAATACAGGCATGGCTACTTCCATCTGTTCACCAAACGTCACAACGATTTCTTGGAAAACCAGCTTAAGTCGTTAGGGACTTTACCTTGCTTGAATTTTGATTTCTCCAAGAACTCAGTTACGCTACAATGAACAACTATTCCACAAGGGTTCATTTATGACGTTCATATGCACGACTTTACGTCTACTATGGCATTCCTAAACACCTTCAAGATATAAATATACCTTAACTTGCTATAGCAAGATACAGTGGTTCGGAGCAGTTCGAAGACCTACTTGCCCGACGCAGCTCACTACAGCAAGTGCTGAAGGAAGCAGACTCTCCAGCTGACACACTAATCAGGAAGCTGCCCTTCTCTGCCGAGAATCCAGCTCCTGTGTTTCCGGCTCCCCTTGCGGGGTGTTGGGAAATCGAGTCCCGAGACAGAGATACCAGACCTCCTTCATTCTAAATGGTATGGAGCTGATTAGAACCTAGAGAAACTTTTGGTAGATTCTTGGCAAAAACAAAACCTATGCTGAACAATACTTACTTCTTCCCTCATACTAGACCTAGGTTAGGTATATTGGGGTAGGCGTATTTTAGAAGCACCAGTTGAGTATTTTAATCTATGTTATTTATGTATGTATTTTTATATGGATTAGAAACCATACAATGCTCTCACAGTATAACTTCATATTACTGTTTACGCTGTACATATCATACTTAGCAAATATTTTGAAAAAAGGGGACCCCTATATACTACTGTTGCACCTGCTATACTTAGGGAACAAACTAAGTTAAGGAAGGTTTATAGCCAAGTGACATAATCAAAATATGTTTATATGAAGATCATGGTTGATATAGCTTACATATGAGATTGAGAATGTAAAGTCCAACTATATATAGATAGTCTCAAACAATAAAATATTCTCATTTGATTTTATTGGTTTATATATATCTATCAAATTCTTTTAAGATTTACATATTTTATATTCTTTTTGTGTTTTTCTCTTCTGTTTTCTTTTCTTTTCTTGTATTTGTTTTTCAATATAACAAAAGTCAGTTAAAAGCATACTAGAAAAAATACATAACCAATAGACATGAGACTGAACAAAATGTTGAAGGCAAAGCGGTCGATGTCACAACGTGCGTTTCGGCTCTTAAGCCTTCTTCAGGTTACCGTCTATTGCTCTATAAATTGTAAAAAAACATATATCAATAAATTTACATGTCAGACATATTATATACAGTGGACTTAAATACATACACATAATATATACACTTATTCAGCTATGTGTCTTCATATGAGCAGCAAGGTAAGAGCATTATTTAACGAGTATGTCTTTCAAATATAGATCTATTGCATCAACATTGAATTTTAGCACCATTTTGAATATTGTCTTTCTATTTACATATTCACATGAGTACATGGTCTGTATATAAAAAAAAATGAATAAACATTTACCAGATATGACAATTGCAGTAGGACCTGAACTCATATTCTCAAAAAATGAGTGTTGGATGACATTCTCTAATTGTAATATACTTGTACCAGACAAATACTTTCTCAATTCATAAGAGAAACAGATCAGTAAATTAGGAGAACGTCACTTGACTTGATCACTTTCACAAACATATTCGATATAGTGACATTAGCGAATGGCGTTATCTAATATACATAACAATTATGCTAAACCCCGAAATCATTTATTCAAAAAGTAATGAGAGAAACATGTTAGTCAATTCTGAAAACATCCATAACTTGATCAGTTTCCCGAACATATTCTGTGTAGTGACCTTAGAAAATAGCATTCTTTAATTGTGGCAAAGCTATAAGGCAAAAGCAAGCTGCTTATCACTTAAGCTGAGATGAATATGTTGGGAAACTCCACGGACATCACATGACAAGATCTGAAAAGGATAGTATGACTAAAAGCTAAATAGTACCAAGCCCAGATAAGCAGGGACCTGTAAGATTTTTGCAACAACACATATCGTGATTATTGAGTAATAGTGTGGCTAAGTGCCAAGCAGCAGCATTTGAAGATACAGAGATCCATAATATACCAGCTCTCTAGTGATCATATGAGATTACTCTACTATACTTACAACAATTGGTCTTGACCCATACATACAAAAATTTGTGCAAACTCAAACCTAATTCTTGGCTAGGATGTGACAGGTCAGTCGATATTTCGTTTTTTTTGTATATCTATAGATGTAGGATAACAGAGCATTAATTGATATTATGGCTTTAAACATTTAGAATGTGGATAAAGTTACAAATTAGAAATTAGGGACAAACAGATCTCTAAGAGGCCATTCTTCTTGTGCCACAATAGAGTAGTTAATCATAAATTGTTATACCTTCAAACGCAGGTAGATAAGAGCGAAGAATATATATGTTGTAGTTGTCGACAGATGGAGGTGATATCTATTAAATAATAAGCACGTATTACTGATACATGTTCCCATAAATGATATATGATAAAGAGATCAAAAGGGAAATATCATACAGTTACCTAGGAGGCACTAGATCAGGTCCTGTCCGTTATCTACAGTTTATTGGCACTGGGAGTAGTATAGGAATGAACTTGTTGGACATGAAAATAAAAGATGTCTATGAAGATTCTGCCAGAAAAGAAAAGAAGGTGATAATAAATTACTCTGTTGATTTTAAATACATATGGCCGATGTTGGATACAGTCTTAAATGTATGTACCTTCACAATTAAGTTATGAGGCAAGTGGATGACGAGGATAAACGATAATAGCATCAAAAGAGTTCATTATCTAGAAAAGAGACATATATACAGAAATATATTTAGTCGATTTGTTAAGAAAGCGACAACTGTATATATGTTACATACGCTTATCGTATAAAACAGAAAAAGGTTACAGGTTACCTGGGGATAGCCAGAGAATTGTTCCCGGGAGTTGGAATCTGTGCAACCATCAACTTTCACACTGCCATATCTGTAGATAGAGGATATATATGGAATGTAATGAACTACACGCTTTTCCAAAAGTCCATGAAACAGATATATGTATACAGCATAGTGCGTGCCACGTGAATGGAGATGTGCTTGTATCATTATAAGCTCCAATTCATATAATGTTGGCTACTCCTGGCTCAAATTGAGAGCTTCATGGTGGCTAAATAAGTTTAAAAATGCACTCGTATATCTAAACAAGTTAATGTTTGCGCATGCCAATAAACGCGAAAAAATGCAGTGTGGATGAGTATAGAGGTGTAAATTAAAATGGCAGGCACAAACGGATAAAACAACAGATCGGGCGAGAAAAGAGAGGGGAACGGCGTACGCATTTTATCTCACCTGCTGAGAATGGCTGAAGGTTTCTAACTCCCAGTATTTTGAAGAAACGACCGCCTGTGACTCAGGACGCCGGACACAAACAGCCGCCTCATGGAGTAGGCCGCCTTATATACTACAGGTGTCATCAATTAAGAAGGGGAAGGGAATAGACATAAAAAGAGGGCTGATACTGTGTTTCAAAAGTAGTAGATGCAGTGACCAGAATAGGGAATAGAAATAGACGGAGGACTAATGGATGTCTTTTTGGACGAATCGAAGAGTTGATGAAATGAGGGGACCAGGAATAAAAAGAGGACTAGTGAATAAGTTTTGAGAGTTAAAGATGGAGTAACGAACAAAGAAAATAAAGAAAATAAACGAAGGACTAGTAGAAGTGTTTAGGGCATTTCAGGTGGAATACTGATATATAATGTTATTGAATCGATCAGGGATAGAAATCAGAAATAAACGAAGAGCAGACAAATGTATGATAAAATTATCTGGTAAGCGTTGACATTTCAGAAATGGGAAAAGAAACATAAAATTATTTTTCAAAACAATAATAATAGAAAATAAAAAATACTGAATGGTCAGTCGACTTACACTGTCCTTGTTTTGTAATTAAAATGGAAAATGAAATATTAAACTGAGAAAGGGGAATGAAGAAATGACCTAGGTTAGGTACATTGGGGTAGGCGTTTTTTAAAAGCACCAGTTGAGTATTTTAGTCTATGTTATTTATGTATGTATTTTTATATGGATTAGAAACCATACAATGCTCTCACAGTATAACTTCATATTACTGTTTACGCTGTACATATTATACTTTGCATTCTGTCTAACGATTGTAGCAGTTCATCTCTCTTGCATGAGAAGGAAGACTGTTCAATAAAACTTTTATTGAAAACGTCTGTCTCTCTATTTCTCTGCAACTCTGTAGAAACGAGGCATGCACAATTGACTGAGTGAAATAGTTAAATATTCTTTCCACGACTCTGAGAGATATATTCTTTTTCTTGGGAAACAAAGTTGTTATGTTTATGCGGTTGTCAGAAACTAATCCCTTCTTGTTTTTTCAAGAAAGTTTCTAGTGACCTCTGAGTTAGCTGGCACTCACAATTAAGTTTAGTATATTCGATAGAGACCTATTGACTTAAGTCCTACGTCAAATCTATAGGCTATATTATTCCAATGGGTAGAGCCTATTGGGAATATAAGAACTACACTACACTGGCTGAGTGGTTTTTTTCACTGTCACCACAAGACATGTTTCTAGACCCTCGGGTCGAGAGCCTGCTGCTCTCGGGGACCTGAAACAATGCACATCCTGGGACAAGGTGCTAAGCCTCCTCCCCCCAGGATGGCCAGGGTCCATGAAGGTGGCGCTTAAAAGGCTTGCCGCCTTTGTCGGCTTCCCCAGGCCACTTGCTGATTTCAGCAACTGGTCCCCACTGGTTCTGACCCCCACTTTGGGTGAGAACCTCTGAGAAAAACAAGTGAGGAAGAGAAGTGTACCCACCTCTGCCAACCCCACCCCTCAGGTGGGGGAGGCGAGGTGAAGCACAACTCTCAGTCCCCACTATCTTGCAGATGGGGGAACCAGCCAACCAGGGACAGGCATATGCCCTCCTCCCACAGGAAGGTGGCAGAATAGGGGCACCCCAGGGAAGGGACACATTGGTCCAAACCTTTTTACCTACCTGTAATGCCCCTAAATCTAGTATTTAGGGGCACCCCCGAACCTTGCTTTCTCAGAGAAGAAGAAACTACAAGAAATGAAGAAGGACCAAACAGCCTAAATCCGGAAGATCCCCACAACTGCGACCAGGAGCTGGTAAGAAGATCTGACCCTAAAAGGCACCCCTGCATCCGACGCCCCAAGGCCTTGGGTGGCCCAACCGACGGTGCCACCCAAGGTCGCACCCAGAAGACCTTTTTCTCCAAGCTGCAGTGCTTTTGCAAACCGGAGACTCAATATTGAAAGCTACAGGGCTTCAGGCGCCAAAACAGCACTCTGCACCGCCCGCCCCAGCTGCCGCTGAGGGTGAATCTTTTGTGCTGGCCTAAATCCCCATTTGCCCTGAGCTTAAGTCCAGGAGCTTTGCTCCCACAACCAAGTGTCCTGCTCGTCAGCAGCCACCAACCGGAGGCCCCCTATCTCCCATTAGATAACATTGGGCCTCAGCACTCTGCACCAGGAAGCCCTAGTGCCACTAAGGGTGTAACAAGAGTGCATCCCTGCCCATGGGGGACCTCTGAGTCTAACCCCAGAACCTTAACTCCCACTATTGAATACTTACCTTAAAACCGATAACTATTTTTCTCCATAGGATAACATTGTCTGTTTTTTTTAAAAAAAGAGTGAAGTTGGAGAACCTAAAGAAATTCTTTCACATGCACAATATAAACACTCCAACCTGAGCTGCCTTAGACCTCCAGGCCTCCAGGGCCTGAAGAAGCGTCGGACCAGGGTGCTCCAGCCAATCCTTGTGCCGCTCTTATGCTGCCTAAGCAGCATGAGAGAGGCACCAGGATTGGTAGAGGGGACTTGGACAAAGCTTTTGCAGTTTACTGCATGTGCTAGAGGAGCCATCGAGTGCCAAGACGGATAAGTAATTCTTTATTTCTGTATTTTAATGTAAATTAACTCACGGACAGACACTGTGAGAAGCTTGCAGTGCCTTTAGGCTCAACTCTAGACCTCTCAATAGGGGCCCTTTATAAACAATGTTTAAAACAGACCAACAATTATCACTTTGGCTCTGATCCTAAGGGCACTGCTTTTTTTTTTTACCAGTGCCTGCCAGGGGGTTAAATATTCGCCCCACCAGTTCTGTTTGCCGCTGACCACCATTGGGCATGATACAGAGTTGTGCAAGCATAAGGTGTCATGCCACCATACTGCGGTTAGTCAGGGACCGAAGTAGGAGACTATAGGACAGACAAGTGAACTTATCACCATTGTACTAAGTGTCTAAAAGCATTTCTACTATATCGATTTCTCAATTGATAAAAGGAGGCCAATTCACAGGATACAGAACCAGCAGCACTTTTGTAATTACTGAAAGAAGTAGGCCTTAAACTCATTGTTGCTCATTGCTTGCAGTATTTGCGCTTGTTTATTTTGAACGTGTAGCTGGCTTGCTTTTTTGCACATTTCTTGAGAGACTTTTGAATTTTGGGTCTAGCAAGGATGGCATCATGGAACTTCAAAGTAAATAATCTGACGTTTTTGAGTGAACAGCCTTCAAGAGGACACAGTATGTCTTGAAAGAGATGGTGGAAAGAGACCCAGAGGTGTTGCTGAGGCAGGGAAGGAAATGTGTTCTTCTTTGTTTATGTTGGCGATCAATAAAGTGGACAGCAGCATGCAGGACAGCTTTAAGCAGTGCTAGACTGGCATCTGGGAAGCTGGCAAACCAAGCATTTTCTCCATCAATGTAAGACAGGGCAGCTTGGGCAGCTTGGGCCAATAGCTCTGAAGCGGTCTGTGGGAATGTAGGAAGGAAAAAGGGAAAATTAGGATTTGATCTGAAGGTGTCAAAGTAAAAGTTGATGGACTTGGAGAGAGAGGCTGAGATGTTTGAAATTGGCATCACTGAGCCAACCTATGAATCCAGATTTGAGAGAACAGTCATTCGCAGAACAGATTCTCTTTCAATTGATTATGGTTTATGTATCATACCGACCACCAGGATAGCAACGAGGTAAGGTTGATATAATTTTCAGCATAGTAGTGAGGCTATTGAGTGCTCTGATTGAGCATGCAATACAACTAAGTGATTCCCAAGGGCCTACTCCTGGAATTCAAATTAAAAAAATACACAGTGGGTTAGCAGCTGAACTTGGCCAAATGCAAAGGTTGGCTGCATGTGGGTGGCTGGGTACAGGACACTGTTGTATGTTTTGTGTGGTAAAAAAAGCAAATCAATGAAAATACCAAAGTTTAGTAGTGAAGTTATGGTTAGCTTTGGGTGCATAACTTAATGCATGTTTAAAAAAACTTTAGAAATTCACTTAAGCAAAACATAACTCATACACAAAATGCAAAGCTTATGACCTCACGAAATGTATACCAATAACTATCAACACGTTAAAGCGAAACATAATCAAAACCCAAAACACTCTAAACCCAATAAATGATCCTACATTCACAGTTGCTCTTTCATAGTGTTACAGGTGTAATGATATGCAATCTCAGCTGTACGATTATTTATGAGATATATAAGTGCATCAAGTCACATGAAAGGATGGAGACAAGAGCAGTGCATCCAGTGAGCGAGGTATTCTTTGCATGTCTGTTGTGCAAGCTATGGATTGCGGTATATATTACCTTTGGTTCAATATTGCCATCAAAGGTTTCTGGTGACAACATAAATCATGAGGCCAAATGCTTGGCCTGAAAATGTCACCAAAGACCAGCGATGGCGATACAGGACCAAATTGCAAGTTGCCTGTTATCTATTATTTATGTTATGTTCATATTGGGGTAGTTAGCTAGAAAAACAATTTTTTCAAAGTGCTGCTAATAAAAGGCCCTATTTGAATTTAGAATCATCTCCACTTATGCCACTCTATTTAGATTTGGGCTGTCATAATATCGAGGACGCGGCACGCTTTAGACCTCTGGCATCCTGGAGAAGACTCTGGATTACTCCTGAGCTTTCCCTGTATGCTAAGGTCCTACTTGAAGGAAGGAGGCTAGGCCGACTGCATGAGATCCTATTCATCAACATTAAAACCGTATTGTTTGACATGGGGAGGAGTACTTTGTGGGAGAACCCAGATGCTTTAGCATTTCCCCCTAAAAAGATCTTTAAGGCAGCATACTGGGACATGGTTAAAATGAAGAAGTTCTCATCTATCACAAGGCCGACACTGTCTAGGAAATTCCTAGAAGTAAAACATGAGGTTAAATTGGAAGCTTACTGGGACCTTAGCTCTAGGCCGCTTGATCGTACCACCAGTTCAGAGTAGGTTCACTACCAATAAGAGCATTTACAAGCAGATGGCTTTTATCAGTGGGTGATAATGATTTTTTTTGCCATGGCCACATAGAGACCCTAGCCCATATTCTATTTGTCTATCCAGCTTACAATCTTCCCAGTACCAAATGCCTTAAACCCGTTTCCATGAATTTGGGTATAAGAACAGCAAAGGAGGCTCCAAGGATTCCAAGATCAGATACAACGGATCCTATTGTAGTTGGTATGGCAACATTTTTTAGTTGGATGTGGGCTATTCGAACCAAGAAAATGGGTGGAGAGTAACTTTTATTGCAAGAGGGACCAGACACCAGGGTAAAAAAATTTAGGGAATGATTACCTGTTACATTTTTTTTTACCTAAGGTTTTTGTAAATCTGGTGGTGTTTCGGTTTTAGCCATTGTGATATGATAATAGTTGAATGTCATATTGCATTTACATTTTTTTTATTGTTGATTATGCATAATCATGTGTTTTAATGACGGGTATATTTTTATTACTTGTTTACAAAGATCTCTGATTGTTGTCGGACTTATTAATTATTGGAAATATGTCATGAGATGAATTTTTTTATGTATTTTAAATACTGAATTATTCTGTCTTTTATGATTGAGCAATCGAAATAAAGACTATATTGAATTGAATTGAATTTAGAATGTTTAAATTCCAGAAATTCATTTTTTAAACAAAAAAAAACAATGGACAATGATGAGGGCCAGTTTATTTATACAATTCTGTGTCTTGTGGATTGACTGCATTTGCATTTTTTGTCCATATTTCGCATATTTTTTAGATTTGACAAAATGTGTTCTTTGTGGCTCAAATGGATGTGAATATTACTGCCAGAAATGTGCCACATCATTTGCATTTTTTCTGCATAATTTAGATAGCCTTACTGCATAATTTGATAGACCATGTCACATAATCCTAGTTGACCTGACAATGAGAAACCTCTGCCATATATTGCCAGTGTGTAGTTACAGTTAACCCAGACTTTCCATAGGAAGAGCACTTTTCATTTTGCTAATAAGTTTGTTGCTGTTTATCAAATCTTCAAAAAACTTTCTAAACAAAGTTCATCCACCTCAGTTCCTTCCCTGGAAAGTTTCAGAGTGATCCTTCAAGCGGGGGCAGAGAAAAAAGGAGGTACCAAGACGCAATTTCATAGGGAATTTTAGACAGGACTACAGTGGAAACAGGTGAACAGAATTATTCAACTAAACCTAGGCACACATCAAGGTAAATAAACAGTATATATATTCAATGCAAAGGTTCTACACAATCCAAACAATGATCCATAAACATATAAGTGCAATGTTGCTTTGTCTTTAATTCAGTTTTTATTAAGCCAAAACAGAACCAGCCGATAAGTGCTTCGTGGCAGTTGGAAATAGTTCCGCAACTTCTTCAGGGCTGAATGGCGAAGATAAGGATTTTGCAATCGCGCTGCCGGTGATTACTGCTGGGCTGGGCTAATTACTGAGAGTAGTACGTATCTGTGTAAATAAAAACGTCACACTGGACAGAATTACACCAGGTTTGGCACAAAGCTACTTTTTACCCAGAAAATATGCTTTTTTGTGATATGGGGTAAATCAGTTCAATAGTTTTTGAGAAATTAGAGTTGAAAAGTTATAGATAGTTTGAAAGCTAGGCGTGAATTAAAACATTTAAGAGTTCTGATTGGCTGAGCAGCATTTGTAGAGCAAGCTCCCTGATTCACTGGACGCAACATAAAGAGAAAAGTTGCAGCAGCCATTAAGGACAGGACTCGGGGACTTGGCCCCTTGTCCTGAAAATGTTTTTTTCAAAGGAGAAAAAGGGGCAGACATTTTCACCTAACTATAATGTCACTTTGATCTTTGTTCTTTTCAGTGAATTGAGTTTTTTATGTAAAGTAATATATTATTACTATACACTGAATATTTTTAAATATATATTTCTTCCAAAGTTGTCGGCACATAATACAAATAGGCACACAGCAATTTTGTAAGTGAAGGGTGTGCAGTCATGAAAGACTTAGTTAACTGGCGATCTTAATCATCAGTGCATATTGTGGAGTATTTTTGGCATTAAAAGCTGCTAACAATACTGATATAACACATGTAGAGTTGCTGAGACTCTTACATGAGCTCAACCCTTACCTTTATGAGCTGTCTTGATTAAGTAAAGGCAGGCAGACTTGTTCAGTATGTTGTCACCAATTCCATCATTTTGCTGGGAAGGTTGGGGTCAAGGAGTTGTTTCTGTGTGATACTTGTATTGCAAACGTTATCTCCGGGTCGATTTTAATCTACAACATAGATATTGTAGCTACTTTTATATTAATGGTATGTCCCAAACAGAGGATTCCCAGCACTCACGAACCTCAAGGCACTACCAAGAGATCTTAAAGATTTGCTCCTCAAAAGAGCCAGGTCTGCAAGACTTTGGGGAAGTTGAGATCCTTGCAACTGAAATGCAGGTGAAGACGAAGCTGGTTCCAAAGTTTAGAAGCTAAAAGACATAGGGCTAGATTTAGGTAAATCATTTTTACAGATTCTAAAATACTGAATTTTACTGATTCAGTATTTTAGAACCGGTAAATCTGATGTAGGTAAATTTTTGGTATTTTTTACAGAATCTGTAAGATTCGGTAATTATCGAATCGGTATTTACCGATTCGGTAATTGCCAATCATTCCTATGGGCCTGGAGGCCCATTGGAATGAATGTCAATTACCGAATCGGTAATTACCGATTCGGTAAATACCGAATAATTCAAGGGTGGCAGGGTGTCACTTTGACACCCTGTTGCACCCCTGATTAGGGCTTGTGAGCTAATATGAGAGTGGGCATGTATGTGTGCCACATGGCACAGGTGTACATGTGGTAAATTTACAGATTCGGTAAAATTACTGCATCTGTATTTTAAGATGCCCTACATCTCAGTATCCAAATAACGGTCGGTAACGGCCAAAAATCGGTATTTTCGGCCGTTACCGACCGGCATTTGGATACCTACATCTGGCCCTAAATGACTAAAAGTCTGCACTCCCTGTCTGTTTCTTTTTATTCTAGGAATCACAGCTAATATGAGAGTTGATAACCTGAGAGCCTTTGGGGGACAGTGGCATTTAATTAATTGGTTGACATACCCAGGTCTCATATTGCTGAAAGCTCTGTAAGCAAAGCGCAGAGCTTTAAAGTTGAAGGCCAGTTCTGGGTGTCCCAAGTAGTGTTGCTATATTTTGTATAAGTTAGTACCTCTTGATTGAGTACTTGATAACACCTAGATAAAAACAATTCCCATAATCTAGGCAGGATGTTATGACAGCCTGAATAATAATCTTTTGAACAGATTTTGAAAAGGCCCAGAGAATCTTACTTAAATGCCTGAGGAAGCCACAACAGGAGGTGGTGGCCATTTTAATGTTATGGTCAAAGGTGAGGTGATTATCTAACCATATATAACAAGATCTTTCGCCACTGGTTTGGGAGTTAGAGTGTCCCTCAGGGTTACGGCCACCATTGGGAGCCCCACATGTTGGGTGGTTCCCAACAACCAAAACCTCAGTTTTGCTTCCATTGAGCTTTAAACAATTCAAGCTCATCCATTCAGCAACTGCTACCAAACAGTTCCTGAAGTAGGAAGGCTCGCTTTTTGATTGGGGAATATATGACAGAAAAAATGGAGTGTCATCTGCATAAGAAAATAATGAGAAGCCAGCTCCTTCCACAATGTCTGCCAACTGGTAGACACATATAATAAAGAGTGTCAAGCAGTGGTGGCTGCTTCGGAACAGGGTGGTGAGATGTGGGTGAATGGATAAAAAAATTATAATAAACTTACCGTTCCTTCGCCGCCGCACGCCTCTCCTCCGTCCTCTTCGTCTGCACCGGCAGCACCAGAAGCACCAGAAGCAGACTCTCCCAGCCAATCACAATGTTGCATGAGCAGCATCGTGATTGGTCTGAGGGACCTGTTTGCGGGTCAGCCAGGTGGAAAGCATGGTAAGTGTGCATGAATGTTTGGTCGGCCCAAGAGGGCTGGCCAAACATTCATAAGCACTTAGGGAGTGCAAACCACTCCTCACTGTGCTCAGCCCTGCCCAGAAAAATAAAATTATAACGTCTTTTTGCACTGCTCAAATAGCAGTGGGGCAATGAGATGCCACTGGTGTCAAGCTTAAGGAGTAGCCTTGCCGGGACTCCAAATTGCAGATGACGCTTAGAGGATGAAAGAGCTTGAGGCCACTTGAAAAGAGCGATCTTCTAGAAAAGATGAAAACCAGTTCAAGGCCTAATTATATATTCCACAATCTCTTAGTCTACTGAGAATCACTTTCTGAGACACCATGTCAAATGAAACATTTAAACCTAATAGAATGAGTGCTGTGGACCCGCCTTGATCTAAAGTATGGCACAGTTCTTCCATTACTGTCATTAGAGCTGATTCCATACTATGGAAAGGTCGAAAACCAGACTACAAAGGATGTAGAATATGATGAGGCTCCAAGTGTTGGGAAAGGAGGCGATTGGTGTATTTTTCCAGCACCTTAGACAAAACAGGAAGAACAGATGCTCTGAAGAGGGTCCCGGTACTAGTACTGATGAGCATGAAGTTATGTCTGAGCTAAGAGCAAGGTTTTCAGGTTATTCTTAAAAATGTGTCAAGGGGAAGTGTATTCCATGCAGAGGGAGAAGGAGGGCTGCCTTTCCAAGAGCAATTGTTCCGCGATGCTGCTGCCAAGGCCAGATCAGAAGAGTGTAGCTCCCTAAAGTGAGAATAAGAAAAATATTTTGTTGCAAGCTATTAAGGGCATACACAATGTATGGCTCTGAAGATAAGTACAAGTGTCTTAAACAAAATCTGTTTCTTCACCAGGAGCCAGTGCAGAGAATAGCGATATGGAGTGACCATAGCTCTAAAAGGAAGATTGAGAAGCAACCACGCCACAGAGTTTGTGCAACCTGGAGCCTATAAATTAAATAATCTGGCAGGCCCAATTATAGGATATTGGCATAATAAAGCTGGGATGTGATTGAAGCCTGGATCACAGTTTTCCTGACTGGTAGAGAGGAAGTAAAAAGAAATGTAACACACGGAGGAGGCCAAAAAAGGTCCCCAGCAGTGACAAGAGTTGAGGCTGAAAAGAGAGATAGTTGTCAAATGTAACCCCTAAATTCTTAACCATTTCAGATTGAGGGAGCAAAGGGGGAGCAATCTCAGACTGGCACGTGGACCAATTAAAAATAGAGTCATGGCCAAAGAGGAGAACTTCGGTCTCATCTGCATTGGACATCAGCTAATCTCATCTGCATCCAGGAGAAAACTGCAGCCAGTAATGGCTTATAATTCCTTCGCCTTTATTAAAGGAAAAGGGCAACTGCATATCGTCAACATATGAGATTATTTTTGCTCCAAATTATTCTACAAGGTGTGCTAAAGGAATTAGATAGATGTTAAACATTGTGGGACTTACAGCAGAGCCTTGACGCACCTATACTGGTAAAGCCTGGTTACCTAATGAAAAAGAGGGGGGGTCCAAAACTCTTGACCTCTGTTCCCCCAAAAGAGCTCCATCCACTTCAACACTAGGCCATCAAACCCAATGGCCTTTAAATGGCAGAGGAGCATAGAATGTGACACTGTATCAAAGGTTGCAGAATAATCTAATAATATCAGTAGAACCATACTGCCTTTATGTAGGGTGCACTTAATGTGCTTTGTCATCTCTGGAAGAGCCTTCTCTACTCAGGTTAGGCCTAGACCCAGGTTGACTGGCGAGAAGGCGATCATTGGACTCGAAGTATTAAGAGAGCTGTTGATTTACAATTTTCTCTAACAGTTTCGACATTACAGGAAATTGTGAAATAGGCCTCTAGTTAGTTAGCATATAAGGATCAGCTGATGTTTTTTTTAAAGGAGGAAGCATTTTGCCTTGCTTCCATTAAGCATGGGCGAATTTTGCGAATCTCGCGTTCGCGAATTTTGCGGATTTGCGAACTCGCAATCCGCAAAATCCGCGAATTCTCGCAAATTTGCGGATTTTTTTTTTTTTTTGTGTTTGCCACTCTCTGTCACCACTGCCACTCTCTGACTACTCATGCCACCCTCTGGCCCACCCATGCCACCCTCTGTTTCATCACAGCACCCTCTGGGTGTCCAGTTTTACATTATTGTGGCAAAGCAAAGCACACCTTCCCTGCCTCAAGTGACCTGAATTAATTTGGGGCTGATTAATGTGTCACAGAATATTTTTTTAGCTGGCACCTGCTTCCTTAGTGCTTCCTGATTAGTGATCTTTTGCACTTGCTAAGTGCTTTCATTGTTGCAAAATTAGTTACAACACCTGCCCTGCCCCAACTGACAATAATGAATTAGGGGCTGATTAATGGATTTGAACTTCCAGCCTGGCTCCTGCTTGTCTCCCTTAGCTGTAATTCAGGACCTTTGTGGCATATGTGTAACTATTCTGAGGTTCAGAGCAGGGTCACATAATAGTTGCAACTGGCAACTGAACTCTGGAGGGACCCCTCAGGAAGCACTACAGGAAATGGCTACTAATGATGAGCCTGAACTTTTGAACCTGGTAAGTAGTTTCAGTTTTGCTAAGATCGTATTTCTGCAATTTAGCGCTTATTCGCGGGGCGCGAAGTTGTACTGGGAAGCCACGAACTCACGCGAACAGTGCGAGCAAGCCATAAAATCCGCTGCTCGCGGATTTGCGGATTTTGCGGGAGATTCGCGAATCTCGCGGATTGAGAATTTACCTAAAATCCGCAAAATCCGCGAGCGAAACGGATTTTCCGCCCATGCTTAGCTTCCATGCTATAGGTACAGCAGCAGTGGCAAGTGAATCATTAAGAAGTTTATTTATTTACGGGTTGATCACATCTTTCTCCAAAATTAACAGGTTAGTGGGGAATGGATCAGACAGAGACCCTGATTTAAGACCATGAATAGCAGCTATAGTATCATTCAAGGTGGCGAGATTAAAAACAAACAAGGCACAATCCACTTCCTCTGTTACTTAACCAAAAGGCATTTTGATCACATTATTCAGTGAAGCTGTGGCAAAGGTACCTTGTATTTTGAGAATCTTATCATGGAAAAGGTAGCTAGTGTTTCAAAACCATTCTAAGG
Source organism: Lissotriton vulgaris (assembly GCF_964263255.1). Taxonomy (NCBI): domain Eukaryota; kingdom Metazoa; phylum Chordata; class Amphibia; order Caudata; family Salamandridae; genus Lissotriton; species Lissotriton vulgaris. The sequence goes on along the minus strand of NC_141689.1, from coordinate 343,528,024 downwards.
AAGGTGGCAAACTTCTAACACAAGCAGCAGGTGCAAAAATGATTTTGATTCAATTGGGCGATAAATCTCAAGTTTGATGGGATCCATAGAAGATGGTTTTTTTATAGTGGAGTCACTATTGCATGCTTTTATGACTGAGGTACCTTATCAGTAGTCATAGAAAGATAAAGAAGAATAAACAATTTGGTCTCCCATTTAAAGACCCACGGAAGAGCGGGGTCCAGGAGAGAACCAGATTTTATGTTATTAATCAAACTTTGAAATATATCTAAATTGATCAGTTTGAAGTCAGTTAGAATTGGGCCTTCTGTTGTCTCTTTCCCCCTTGACGACACAGGAGCGTCCCGAGCATCTGCCGGAAAGGTAGGATAGATTTCAGCAATTTTTTTAGAAAAATGGTCAGCCGATTTATTGCAACGATTTTGTGATAGAATAGCTGTCGGAGCCTTAGTAGAATACCCCTGAAACTTCACTATGGAAAAAAATTCCATAGTGTAATTTTGACTCAATTATGTTAGAGAAGTATGGGAGGTGGGCTTTTCTGATATCTTCATGGTATTTTATAATATCCGTGGAGTAGGGCACAACTTCGCAGCTCCGTGGACCTTCCATTCCTGAGCTGTAAAGTGTGTGGCTTGGTCAGCAGCAGAATTCCCTTCTTGAATAAATTTTGTATTCCTCACATGTCAGCATGTGCTCTATATCTACCAATGTATCTCAAAGCTGCTTATCCCTTTTCCGTTTCCCTTGTGATTCTTTGTGATCACTGGACTCCCAATATTTGAATTCTATTACAACACAGAGTGAGTCAGAGACCCTCTGAATAAGAACCGGAGGGGTGGTAAAAGTAGAAGTTGTGCAGGTATCTGTGCTGTTTGCAAAGTAGTATCTCCTATGGGTTTGAGATGAATGTATTACATATTTAAGTTCTCATCCTTAAATGCTCACTCTATCTCTGCACAAGCAGCAGAGTAGCACTGTTATGTGCCCTCTGCCGGCTAAACTGAGCCATCGATAAATAATACTTTGTGATACTCAGATGGACCGTTTGACTTGCAGTCTCATGGGATTACCTAGTGATAATGAAGAAATATGTATCTACTCAGTGTTGGCTAACTCCCCTAACCCCTCCTAACTGAATATGACTCAGAGACTTTCTCTGCTGGAAAGTTAACTGTAGATTGTAATACAGGGCATAAACAAAATCTTATTGAACCTCACCATACATCTGGTGCATGGGTGTAACACAGGCCCCCTCAGCCCCCGTGTTGCGGGGGCCCCACGCTCCAGGGGGCCCCCTTGGCACACAGTACATTCGGTGAGAGCAGGGTCCGAATGTAGTTTTAAAGCTACGCTTACCGCCTCGCCTCATAAATTAAATGGTGCTAGAAGTTCAGTTACTCCTGGGGTGGGCGGGACTGCGGTGGGTGAAGGTGACAGTGTTACCTAGGGCCCGATGTAGGTAAACGCGATTTTCCGATTTCAAAATACCGAGGCAGGCCGAATCGGTATTCTGAAATCGGAAAACGAGATGTAGGAAAAAAATACCGAATGAATACCGATTCGGTCGGCATCAGTAATGAGATTCGGTACGTTCCGATTCAGCTCGGTCCGATTCGGAAATTACCGAATCGGCCAACAACGAATCGGAAATCACCGAATCGGCTACCACCGAATCGGATATTCCCGATTCGGCGAATACCGATTCGGTAAAAGCCGAATCGGTAAAATCCGATTCGGCAATCATAGACCCATGGCGAAAAAGCCCATAGGAATGCATTGAATGAACCGATTCGGCTTTTACCGAATCGGATAATACCGATTCAGATTTTACCGATTCGGATATTACCGAATCGGTAAAAGCCGATTCGGCAATAGGCGATTCAGCCAATGAGGTGGCTCCCCCTCCCCCACCCAAACAGGGAGTGGCAACCCTGGCAGGTGCAGCTAATTAAGAAGTTACTAGAAGTTTCTGGAAAGCCTGCCTGAGCCCAACACACAGAGTTAGCAGCAGTGGGAGAAGGAGGTTGCAAACTCAACAGGAGAAAATGGCAGATCAGGCAGGAAGCCAGAAGTCCTCCCAAAAGAGGAAGCCCAAGTTCACCACCACCGAACTTCAGGTGCTGGTTGAGGAGGTGGTGAGGGTGCACCGCCAGCTGTTTGGCAAGCTGTCCCTCAACGTGCCAGACAGCACCAAGAGGAGAATGTGGGCCGACATCGCCCAGAAGGTCAATGCTGCTGGTGTCACCCCCAGGTCCATTGAGGAACTGAAGAAAAGGTTTTACGACCTCCGCAGCCTCACGAAGAGGAAGCTGGCTGACATCCAAAGGCAGGCTGGACACACCGGAGGAGGCAAGAACCCGGCGCCACCCCTCACCGAGCTGGAGGAAATTGTCTCCAGCACCATCGAGAGGGAGAGCATCGTCGGAATCGGGACCCTGGACAGCTCTGCGAGAGCCACAGCTACAGGTAAGAAGCATGCGCATCATGACACACCCTACCAGACACCTCCCCATTAGACACAATGCATAGGCAAACACCAGCACTGTACTGTCACCAACATACAAGAGACAAGCATCATGGTACATGTAGTCAGCAGAAGTTAGCCAAATATGTCAGTGCAGAATCACAAGACAGGAAACAGTGTGACACGGTGTAAGGAGATGCAAGGACATGTGGAATGCCATAATTGTACTGACTGTAATACATCGGCACTCAGTTTACAAATGCTTCTTTGTACCTAGGGGCACCATCAGGCGGCACAACTGTGACAGCTGAGGGAGCAGCAACGTACAACACTGCAGTCGCAGGGCCGAGCACCTGCCCGGCTGGCCAGGAGGAGGAGGAGGATGAGGAAGGAGACACCCCAGGGCTAGGAATGGAGGGAGACCTGGTGATTGATTTCCAAGCAGTGCACTCCCCAGTACTGTCCAGCACACCCCCCTTGCTATTCTCACCAGAAAACTCCCCTACAAGGCAGACCATTCCGCCTACAGCAGCTCCTGCCACAATCGTGGCCTTGCCACCTGTCCAACCAGTCCTGGGAGCAGGGGCTCAGGGACCGGCCAGCACCACACCCCCACCAGTGGCACCCCAGCCCACTCAGCAGGCCGGAAGCAGCAGTGCCCGACGCCGTGCCACCACCACCACCACTGCTGCACCAGCACGGGAGGGCAGTGTGTTCCTGGGCCTGGAGGGACAGATGGTCAAAATCCAGCGCCAACAGGCCAGATCCACCATGGCCTGCCAACGCCAGCTCCTGCAGCACAACATGCAGATGGGGGAGTTGGTGAAGGGTTTCCAGGCTGTTGTGGACAGCAACAAGGAGGTGGCAGCAGGGTTAGCCAGGCTGACCACTGCCATCACCCACTCATCTGCCCGACAGGAGGAGCATGAGGTTGCGCGCAGGAGGGATGCCCGGGTGCTCAACCGGGCCATGGCCCGCCTTGCAGCGGCGACCGCACAACTGTGCCATCGCAGCTCCAATCAAGAGTCTGTGCTCAGTCAGCATACGGCTGAGCTGACTAGGGGGATGGCCAGGATCACCACGGCCATGGAGGCCATGTTAATATCAAACGACGCCTCCAATCCTGCCCTGGACCTGGGTGATGCTGGAGACAGCAGCAGCCGCAGCAGCCCAGCCAGCGCTGCATCAGAGCCACGGAGGAGCACCAGGCGATCCGCTGATGCTGCTGGGCATTCGGAGGGGGCCGAGGGACACCCCAGTGGGTCTGGAAAGCGGGCCAAAAAATAGCCTGGCAAGGGGGGATGAGCAAACCAGAACACTGGACTTTATTTGAGTTTACAATCTCCATTTTTTGATGCACATCAGTGCTGTAACTGTGGTGCATCACTATTAAAAATTTATTTTTTGCAAGCAACATTTAGCTGTCTTTGCATCTGTACTCAGTCAGAAATAGTTCTCAGTGATCTCCTCACGTCTGTATCTGCCATCACTTGGCGTACACACCCCAGCTGGCTGTGTCAGTGGCACAGCTTCGTCGTCGTCATAGTCCTCGTAGTCAGACAACTCCACCTCAGTGCCCTTCTTGACCGCAAGGTTGTGTAACAATGCACATACAGCTATGATCTTGCAGCAGGTGATGGGGGTATACTGCCTTGCACCTCCACTCTTGTGCAGGCATCTGAATCTACTTTTCCAGATGCCAAAGGTCCGTTCAACAACATTCCTGGTGCGTATGTGGGCCCGGTTATACCTCCTTTGGCTGGGTGTGGAGGGGTTGAGGTAGGGGGTGAGTATGAATGAGCGGAGGGCATATGCACTGTCGCCTGGAAGAGAAAGGGGTCACATTAGACACATGCATACATGTATTACACCTACCTACTATGTGTTATGGGGGTCTGATGATGTGGCTCACCTGGGAGGTATCCTTCTCCAAATTCGCCAGCCATCAGCCGTGCATATATGCCGCTCTGTTGGAATATATAGGAGTCATGGGTACTTCCTGGAAATTTTGCTACCAGGTCTGTGATGGTGCACTTGGCATTGCAGATCACCTGCACGTTGATGGTGTGTATAGATTTCCGATTGCGGTATATGTATTCGGTGTCCGCTGGTGGGCAAATCGGAATATGCGTGCCATCTATGCAACCGATGATTTGGGGAAATTGTGCCATCTGGTAGAAGTCAGCTTTGGTTTGTAGCAGTTCTGCGTGGGTTGCAGGGAATGAGATGTATTGGTCCATCCTGTCTATCATGGCGTCAAGGAATATGTGGAAGAACCTTGACAGGCTGCTCTGGCTCACCCCTCCTGCTGCTGCTACTCCACTTTGATAGCTGCCAGACGCTACCAGGTGTAGGCTGCATAGCACCTGGACGTGCGCAGGGATGGCGTGTGCCCTTGGGGTGTGGTGGTCCAAGTATGGCTTAAGGTCCCTGATGAGCTCAAGTATGGTGTCAGAGTCCAGCCTGTATCTCTGTAGGATCTCAGCCTCAGTGAGCATGAACAGGGTTATCCTCTGTCTGTAGACCTGTTCATTTCTTAGCCATTCCCTCTGTCCTTCCTGCTGTAGCCGTAGCTGCCTCGCAATGACATAGAAAGCTGCCATCCTGCAAGTTGCAATGCATTTTGGGACTGTTTATATGGGTTGGAGTTGGTTACCACCTGATTGCAATCCATGGTAAATACCGAGTGAATTCTACCGATTTTGAGCCGATTTCGGTGTTTCTGTGCCTCCCTACATCTCCCCAACTGTCGGAATCGGGGAATTTCCCGATCGGAGAATCATACGAATCGGCATGTTTTCCGATTCGGCTCATGTCCGAATCGGTATTTTTTCCGATTCGGTACATGGACCGAATCGGTGATTTTCCGAATCGGTGTCACTAACGAATCGGTAGTAGGACCGAATCGGTGATTTTCCGATTCGGTGTCACTAACGAATCGGTAGTAGGACCAATTCGGTGATTTTCCGATTCGGTGTCACTAACGAATCGGTACATGGACCGATTCGGTCTTTGTCACCGATTCGGTGTTTTTCCGATTCGTTGCATATCCGATTTTCGGTATGTACGTATCGGATTCTTTCCCATTCGGTACTCATTCCGAATCGGTTTTCTATCCGATTCGTTCTGTTTTTGGTTCCCTACATCTCGATGGCTGTTTACCGATCGGTAAGGGCCAAAAATCGGTATTTTCGGCCGATACCGATCGGTAAAGCCCTACCTACATCGGGCCCCAAATGTGTTACTTTAGTTTGAGCGGCAGCCAGTATTTCGACGCTGCCTGTATCCAATCATGTATACATCATCATGCCCCTGCCCTGCGACGGGATGGGACCTGGTTGGAAACGAGAGGCCACATTATAGACTGTGTCATGACGGAGTTGAGGCTGTTGCGTGGCTCACTGAGGTATTCGTAGTTTTAAAACTTTCCAGCCTGACGGACACTGAGCCTGTAGCTCTGCTCTCTGCTCTCCAGTCTCAGGGTGGTGCCGCAGCAGACTAGGCAGGCTCCATTCAGGGGACTGTGTTGATTTATTTATTTAACACACTGACTAGAATTTAAATATAATTTCCGACCCTCTCAGTGCTGCTATGCTGTGGAAGAGATTGCGCTCACACTGACACCCGGCAGGAAAAGTTTTTAAGTCCTGCCTCACCAGCCCTGGCCCCCAGGCAGAGATTCCGGTGATCTGGGCGGGTGTGTGATGTAAAGTATACTTCACCTGCCCTGGCTCTATGTGTGTTCCGGGAATGGTCTGGGCTGTACTATCTTTAAAAAGTCTAGCAGACCAGAGCCTGTCCTGAACTGACAGCTGCAAATGGCGATTCTGCAGACTGTCAACTATTTAATGCAGCACTGAGCCCCCAAAGTCAAGAGAGGCCCAGCGACTGCTGCTATCAGAGCAACGCCAGCATCAGTTTAGGGGATTGGCAATTAAGCAGAATCCCGTAGTGGAGAAAGTTGGTTAGTGGCCTGTCCAGAAAAGGCCCTCAAACTGTGCTTATAGAGTGATGTCTGTAGTTGGAGGAGTGACGTATACCAATGAAATGGTGCAGACAGTACTTAAAATTAAAAGATACAAAAAGTGCTGGTACTTATTATGCACAGTACCTGTTCGCTCCTCTGAAGTACCGCTGTTCTCCCATTAAATGTATTACAGCACTGTTGAAAGTGCAAAGGCTCTCCCTTTTAACTTAAAGTAGTGCTGGCCCCCACTATGTATGGGCACTTAATATTGGTAACCTGTAGACATCATGCGAGATGGCCATATTATGTTTCCACTCTGAGTCAACATAGGTGCAGTCTGTCTGGAAATGCTGACCTAAGGAGAATTCTTGTGGGTCCATAACCTGCTGTTTTTGTTAATAGCTAATTCTGCTACAAAACTATGGCCAACAGTTGCGCTTATCTTGAATGTCCTCTTTTATAGCCACAAAGAGTGGAATTCCAATACCTGTCTTTCACGTTAGGGAGCTATGTGTGCTTACCTAAAAAGGGCCCTGTTGGTTCGTTTTTTATTGTTTTACATGATGAGGAAAAACTAAAGACATATATTATGGAAGGCAAGGAAAAAATATTGATGCAGTTAATCAGTGGTACTGTACATCTGCACCAAGGTAGAAAGAAAAGTTACATTTCTGGTGGCAAAGAACAAGTGGGTCGTGTTTACCATTGATCAGGGCCTGGCGTACAGGATATACTCTTTTTGCTGATGGCTGACCGCACAGTGTTCAGGGCTATGACACAGAACACTCTAGAGTTCACACCTACAGCAGATGCCAATACTGTTGACATTTGAAAAATAGAGAGAATAATGTAAATAAAATTTTGAAAAAAACATGACTTTGCAATTAGTAAAGTAACTCTTGAGCATATTAAATGGTTTGATTATCTCACATATGTTTATTGTCAAATTATTCTGGGGGAGAATACCTTTGTAAAACCTTGCACAATGTGAAGGCTGCACTGCACATAAAGACTTGCCTCTGTTCCAAGGTCATCTCCTGCTAATCCCAGTACTGGTACAGGATGTAATTTAAGGCACTAATCATGACAAGCACATGTTCCATGGCAATGACACATCTCTGATGGACGCTTCTTCCCATAGATGTCTTGCATTTTGATTATCTGGTTGTACCAGACTGGAGCCACCTACTCTATACAAAGCTGTAGCTTTCCGTTGCAGCCAGATGGCACTGTGTGTCTCCAGATGTGAAAACATGATGCACCTCACATCTGTTTCTTTCTGGCACCTTGTTCTCGCAGTTAAAAGTCAGCTTGCAAGGAGTAGAACCAAATGTTTCTGTTGTTTTGTATTGAAGGATTTATATTGAGCTTGGTAGCCCTATGTGTGGCTCTGAAGCACCTACCTACCTGGACAGCAAGCTATGCATATAGGTTGTGTGGCTAAAGGGTGTTGTCTTTGGCACAACCCAGGCCTGAAATCTTGTCAGTCTAGGTGTTGTCAGCCGAGCATGAATCCGTCTTACTGTGCTAATTTGCCATTGGTCAAGCCAGAGACACCATCTCAGGAACTCTGTGAATGTTGGGGCCTGAAAGGTGCCTGGCTGCACAGGGTGACTGACTCCCATTCAGCCCCTCCACCCTGCCCGAGGCAAGAGGTTGACTGGAGCCTGGAGTTAAGCTGTGCTAATGGAGTGGGAAGAATCCTCCAGGGCCAATTGTGAGCACTGCGCAGGAATTATTGGACTCTTCACGTGGAATGGGAATGGTACTGTGCAATGCTATATCTTTGCAATGACGGATCCAGTTTATGTTGTTTTGTTCCTACAGCTAAAGACGTGGTTATTTGACCAATAGCCTTGTATATCTTCTTTACCCAAGTTGCTGATCCATCCCTTAATTAGCGCCGAGACGGCCACGGGTATTCGCCGCGCTCTACAAATGTCAATAAATAAATAAATAAATAAATACTTTAATCATAACATACTTTCTGATGTTACTAAATAGTTTTGGGATCATTTACTGAGAGGTTTCTGGATTCTGCTGATTTGCTGATACTACTAGTCGACACTAAGCTTGGGCGTAAAATCCGTTTCGCGGGCGAATTTGCGGATTTTTGCCAATATCACGCGTGCGGAGTTGACTTACCGTGATTCTGAGTCCGACGAGTTGTTTTTCTCCCGGTTTGCGTGTGCTGCGCCATTTTCGATCTTGCTGCGTGATCGCGCGAGAGTTTTTCGAACGCAATTACGTCATCGCGGCTCGCCATCTTGCACAGCGAGAGTTTGACAATGCGAGTACGTCATAAGGGCCCGCGATCACGCATTGCGGGAGTAAACAATGCCGAACACGTAGATGCGGCGCGCAGCTGACTTCCGGCGGGAAATTTGAACAGCTCGCGTTCCCAAAATTGCAAAAATTGCAATTCTGCACAAGAAATCCACCGCAGAAAGCATAAACCTTGTGAAAATGATGATTTTGATCAGAATAACTCCTCAGATTGTCATTTGGCTGCACTTTTTGGTGCAAGGAGTCCATTTTTTTTGGGGGGGGGGAGGAAGGAAGTGCCCCAGAGTCTCCAACTTCCTGTTCCTGTCCAGCAGGCTCCTCCCAGTGCTTTGTCCATGTCCTGGTCACTTTTGATTTGGATCTGGAGCTGGAAGGATTACTTTTTGTGGCTGCTGCAGGATATTTGTATTTGAGGACTTTTTGGACTTTGGAGTTTGGATCACTTTTGGACTTGAGATTTTACAAGTAAGTTGGTGGTATTTGTTTGGGGCATTGCAGTTGAGGCAACTACAGTTCTAAAACTTTTTTCACAACTTTAACAAAATATATATTGTGAGTAGCCACAGTATCAAGTAGGCCCAGGGTTAGTCATGGGTGCATGATACAACTGTTTCTGTGATTTTTTTAAGCTTAATTCTCATTTATGTCATGAAATTTTAGCTCACTGTTATATGTTGATTTTTTTTTTTAATTTTGGGGTGCCTGTAAAGCCTTACTAGCCAGTAGGCCCAGGTGTAGTGAGTGGTGCATGGACCTAGTCTTTCTGTGGGGTGTCTTGAATTTATCATTGAGGGTATGGATGACATTGGATTGTGGTGATTTTTGAGCGTTTTTCGTCTTTTTGAGGTGTTATTGGAGTCAGGCCATGTGGGTGGGGGCCATTTTGAGGCCTGGTACAGGCAGGGCCTGGCCATGTGGTGGGGGTCAAGGGGCCATTTTGAAGCCAGGCAGTGTGCTCAGGCCTGCACCCAGTTTGCTTTGCTTTCAACCATTATGCCCAGGGGTACTCAGTGGTGCATGGGCCTAGTCTTTCTGTGGGGTGTCTTGAATTTAAACATCATTGAGGGCATGGATGGCATGGGATTGTGGTGATTTTTGAGTGTTTTTCGACTTTTTGGGGTGTATAACTGATGTTCCTCTGGCTTCCATTGCTTTTAGGTGCACAAGAGAACCACCAGTGCCAGGAAGAAGTACTGCAGCGGTGTGTGCAGCACAACGTCACGTGACGTCACGTGTGGCCACAGACAAGACAACTCTGCAACTCGTGCAACTGCGGCCTGCTGTTCTGACATCTCAAGAAGATGGCCCCAAAGAAAGTTGGCCGTAGCGCCTCAGCGGAAAAAGTCGCCACTGCCACTGCCAGTAAGAAGGAGCAGAAGTAGCAAGTGGCACCACCTACCAAGGAGACTTGTGTGCCCACGACACCTTTTTTTGGAAAAAAACCTACGCCTGCAGCAGCAGCGGTGTCCGCTGGGGACCAAGCTGGAAGCAGCACATCCGCTTCATTGGGCTCAGTGCTACCACGCCAAGTTAGGTCCAAGACCACCATGAGTGCTGCTGCGGCAGCCACTTTGGTTGTTCAATCACCATCGACCAGTGATCTTGGCTCATCACAAGAAAGTACCATCCAATCAACGCCGGGTGTAACTCAGCTGACGAGTGTTCAACAACCACAGCCGCAACGACAACCACAGGTGCAACTAGTACAAGCGCAAGTACATGGGCAAGGAGAGGCGCAAGGAGAGGCGCAAGGAGAGGCGCAAGTAGAGCCGCAAGGAGAGGTGCAAGTAGAGGCGCAAGGAGAGGTGCATGGACAGGTGCATGGAGAGGTGCAACTAGAGGTTCATGGAGCGGCACAACTGCCTACAATGCTTGTTCCTCCAGAAGTAGGGGCACATCAGGAAATTGATATTCAAGAGGAGGTATCATCGGAGGAAGCCACTCCTCCTGATGATGATCCGTTTTCTTCCAGATCCCCAGCAAAAAAAAGGTCAAGAAGGGCTACTACTACTACTACTTCTTCAAGCCCCTTCATTCTGATGACCTTGATCGTGATTGGAACCCAGCAATGCAGTCTGAGAGTGAGTCACGCCGTGAGCCGACAAAGGTAGCTAAGCCTAAAAGGAAGGCTCCCGCAAGGCTTCTACTTATGGGTGATGACGACGAACAAGAAGTGGTGTCTTCTGCTGCTGATGAAAAGTCTGACGATGACCCAGTCATCACAGTCATCACTCCAGCCCCAGCGGGCATGCAGCATACATACATTTGGACCCTATCCCGAATGGCTGCTAAGCGGGATGTGGGCGGCGTGGCACTGGTACCACTATCAACGCAGTCAACTACAACACCAACACGACCTACAGCTTCCATATTTTTTAGTAAGAAGGGCCGGCAGGGACCTCCATCCAGCTCGACCTCAAGTAGTGGTGCTGTAAGTGAACAACAGAAGTGAATTCAGCCACGCCCATCCTCCACTTCATCCGGCAACTTGCTAGCGCCCTGGACTACTCCCAGTCGGGGTTCCGCCCTAAATATAGCACGGAGTCCACCCTCCTGTCTGTCACTGATGATTTACACATGTACCAGGACAAGGGCTTCTCAGTCATCTTGGTTCTATTAGATCTGTCGGCAGCGTTCGACACCGTGTCTCACACCATCTTGACCGAACGGTTTTCGAACGCTGGCATTAAGAACAAAGCCCTTGACTGGTTGAAGAGCTTCCTATCTGATCGCACCCAGAGAGTCACCATGGGTGCGTATCGCTCAGCGGAAGTAGAGATATCTAAGGGCTAAGGGGGTGCCACAGGGCTCCTGTCTGAGCCCTACCCTTTTCAATATATACATGGCACCCCTGGCGGGAGTGATGCGTAGGTACGGCTTCATCCCCGTATCATACGCAGATGATACGCAGCTCCTCTTCCCTTTTAAGACTCTCTCCGCTGAGGTCAGGAACTCTTTCTCTTCAGGCATGAAGGCAGTGGCAAACTGGATGTCCTCCAACTGCCTCCAATGTAACGTCAGCAAAACGGAGGTAATGTTGTTTGGGGAGGCTAAAATGCTATGGACTCCGGAGTGGTGGCCACTAGACATAGGAGCAGTTCCTGAACCCAAACAGGTCGTGAAGAATCTGGGGATTCGGTTTGACCAAGATCTGTCACTCAAACAACACACAAACTACATTTCAGGAATATGCTTCCATACCATCAGCCTACTACGCAAAGTCTTCCCGTTGCTACCTGACTCTGCTAGGAAAACCCTTGTTCAGGCACTGATCCTTAGTCGGATCGACTACTGTAATGGCCTGTTGCTTTCTGCCAACGAAGGGGTGTTGGCTAAGTTACAGGTCATTCAGAACACAGCAGCTCGCCTTGTTCTCAACGCCCCCCCCCCGAGAACTGCCTCAAAACCCCTCCTTGAGCAGCTGCACTGGCTCTCAATCCAACAAAGAGCCAAATTTAAAATATGCTGCCTGATTCACAAATGCCTGAATGGACAGGGGCCCGTCTATCTCGAGCAGAAATTTGTCCCTTACGTCCCAACACGATCTCTCAGGTCTAGTAACAATCTCCTTCTAGTGGTCCCCCGTGCCAAAAAAAACAGACACGGAGGTAAAGCTCTATCCATTACTGGACCCAATCTATGGAACAAACTCCCCCTGTCTCTGAGACAATGTAAAGAACACCTTACATTCCGGAAACTCTTGAAAACCACACTGTTCAAAAATGAGATCTAGTTTACATTCACTCATTTCACGCCTTCTGTTTTACCGGTTCCAAAAGCGCAGAGATACTCCAGCTGGAGTTGATTCAAGCGCTATACAAACCAACAAATAAATAAATAAATAAATAAAGTCAAAGTAGCACCTCCACCACTAGAAAACATTTCCAGTCCCCAGTTTGGGACTTCTTTACTGTTCTCCAAAGTGCGGAAAACATGGTTGTTTGTTCGATTTGTAAAACATCAGTTAGTCGGGGTAAGCTTGATACCAACTATGGTACCGGAGGCCAGAGAGGTCATCTCAAGATACACCACACTATCATTTGGGAAGCACACATAAGGAAGATCGAGGAAGGCAAAAGAAAAACAAATACAAATGTATCCCTTGATATTGCATCTGATGATGACGAGAGGCTGGTCGTGCAGGGGGGAAGTGAAGAAGCGACAGACATTTTTTCTGGTACACCCAGTACCGCTGGCAGCAGCACTGTAGTGTTATCGCCCACACCCTCTACCCCTGCAACATGTATGAGGCACACTAAGAGGGATGTACCATGTTACAACGCATACCATTACAACTACCTACCATTACAACGCTACCATTACAACGCATACCATTACAACGCATAGCGCTTAGAGGTGCTGGATAGTGGTAAGTATAATTTACTATTCCAACTCCAGTCCCCGTGGACACTAGGGAAGGTGTTGGATAGTAAATTAAACGTATTCCCTATCCTAGATCGCCCCCCAGCGCAATGCGTTGTAATGGTATGCGTTGTAAAAGTTGCGTTGTAATAGTAGGTAGTTGTAAAAGTTGCGTTGTAACAGGTGTATACCCACTAAGAGTCTGGGAGAGACACCAATGCAAACAACTACATCACTGGGCCTAACTGGTTTGAAGACGTCATCATCATCATCACGTAAAATGATCCAGCCCACCATTCGCGGAATGTTGTGGTCGGAGGCGCCATTTGAACGCAACCACCCAACGGTACGTCTGTATAACGCAAAGCTGGTTAAAATGTTAGCGCTGGACCTTCTCCCTTTTTCTTTCGTGGAAGGGGTGGGGTTTCTAGAATTAGTGGCAACAGTCTGCTCTAAATGGAAGGTTCCTAGCCGGTCCTATTTTGCCAGAGTTGCGGTTCCAGCACTACATCAAGATGTGCTGGAGGTGATTGGGGCAGCTTTGCAGAAGAGTGCTGTTCACACTATCCACTTGACGAAAGAAATGTGGACCAGTTGCCAAGCCCTTGATTACATGTGCATCACTGCACACTGGGTCTCTTTTGCAGGGGTTAAAGACAAGTCAAGTGCAGGTGTTGACCCGGACACACTTTTTCAAGCTACTCTGAAACATGCAACATTAGCCATGTTTGCCATGGAGAAATCTCATACTGCAAAAAACATTTTGGAGGAGTTTAACAGTAAGGTCTCTGAATGGCTGCATCCAAGAAATTGCATAGTTGGTTATGTTTCCACGGATAATGGCAGTAATATAGTTAAGGCCATGCAGCAAGGTGACTATTTCAGAGTGCCGTGTTTGGCGCACAGTATTAACATCGTGGTGCAAGATTTCTTGAAAAATGAAAACACAGTCAGGAAGTTACTGACCACCTGACGAAGAATCTGCACACATTTCAGCCATTCTTTTAAGGCCCGGAAGCAGCTGAGGGACATTCAATATGAACGTAAAGTGCCAGTCAAAGGACTCATCCAGGAGGTGACAACACGTTGGAACTAAACCTTTTACATGCTTCAGCGTCTGTCTGAGCAGTGCATGGTAATCAATGAGTATGTCTTTCTACGGGGTTCTACTATGAAAGACATGAGGCTAGAGTTGGAGGAATGGAAGCTAGTTAAAAGCCTGACAGACATGCTTCGTCCTTTTGAGGTCTTCACGCGTGAAGTCAGCAGGTAGGACTGTTCTTTGGGCAAAGCTATCCCATTGATAGTCATGCTAGAGCACCAACTGAAGGCGGTGTCTTCAACGTTCAGAGATGATGGTGAAAAGCAAGATGCATATCAGTTGGCAGAGAGTTTATTAAGCCGCTTAGTTGCCAATGAAAGGCTTAAAAACATACATACAGAACAACATTACATCTGTGCCACTATTCTGGATCCACGGTACAAAAAGGCAGTGGCCAGCAAAGCATTCATTCCTTTTGATGAAGTAGATGTTTCAAAGTACAAACATTGGCTAGCTGTGTCAGCCACTCGGTTCGAAAAAGATCGGCAGAAAATTCAAGGAGCCAGCAGAAGTCCAACTGAATCAGCAGGACATCCGTCGTCAAGTTCCACTTCTGACTCTGTGGGCGAAGGCAGTCATTATCCCTCACAGCCGTTAACGACACCAGCAGCAACCGTATCATCATCCTCAACTACACCAGGCCCAGCCATAATATTGTCGGAAGCGGATTGGCTAACTCATCAAGGGTTTGCTTGTTCCAGTGCTGCAAAGGCCACAGATGGTACGCAAAGTGGAGCAACCGTGGAGAACTTTGAGTCGATGGTGCAGGCCTATCTGAATGACCCAACAGAGGTCTTTGTTAATAAGAACCCATTGCTGTATTGCTACAGGAAAATGCCTCTATGGCCACTGATCACCAACCTGGCTCTAATTTATTTGTCTTACCCACTCACAAGCGTGTCTTTTGAACGTGTTTTCAGTGCTGCTGGTGCCATTGTAACTTCAAAAAGGACCCACCTCTTGACCAAAAATGTGGAGAGGTTAACACTGATCAAGATGAATCAGCACTTCATACCACCAGATTACAAAGTACGTGAATGCACGCAGGAAGAAGAGGACACCGACTTAGGTGACGGAAGTTCTTCTCTGTTACCTGACCTACTCCCTTCTCAATTCATGGAGTTTGAGGACGAGCTCTACTTCCCTGACACCGAGGCCTGAAAATTACTTCCTTTTTTTTTTGTCCTTATTCACTTTTATTCCAGTGTGTCTTTCTTTGTTTTGCAACTTTTACCACAAAAAAACTCAGCAGCACTGTCTTCATCTTATATTTCTTATTGATTTGAAGGTACCGCAGTCTGCATTCCTGAGGTTCACAAGTTTACAACTCAATCATGCTCCTCTATACTCCTCCTCCAGACTCCCCCTATCCATTTTCCTCAAGGCAGATGGATGGATTACGACAAGTCCCCTCAAGTGGGACTGAAATTACTGACTGACTACATGCTTGCTGATTGCTGACAGAGTCACTTCTGATATTGAGGGGAGAGGCTGCCCTGTGGGACCTCACTTTCCGAAGAAGATGCGGACAAAAAGTAGAACAGGTAATGAATAATTGAGAAGATGGCATGCAGTGGACAGCAATGGCTGTCTGGCTCTGATGAAACCAATTGCTG
Source organism: Lissotriton vulgaris (assembly GCF_964263255.1). NCBI lineage: Eukaryota > Metazoa > Chordata > Amphibia > Caudata > Salamandridae > Lissotriton > Lissotriton vulgaris. The sequence goes on along the minus strand of NC_141689.1, from coordinate 343,512,224 downwards.
TTTGTTTTTTGTGCATGAAATGATCAATCATATGTCTTGTCTTCGTTATTATTTAATCTTTTACACAGTAATTGTAACTCATGTCAACTACCCTGGTTTTTTTTCCTTGTTTAATTCAAATTGTACTTCAAATTCAGGGGCCACTATGTTGCATTTCACAAAATGCAAAATGTCCTTGGGGTGGACTCACTTTCCAATATACCATGATGATTGCTTAAATAATATATATTTTTTCTTTACAGTCACTCACTGGGATGGATGGATCATCAGCGTCGGTTTACGGAACAACTATGGCCAATTTGTGAGTGACAAACAGGTAAACCAGTCTACAACAACTACTTCAGCAGAACTACATGTCTGTCTATTCGTGGTATGTAGTGGTCGAGGGCGAGGCAGTGTACTGTTGTTGTTATGCCAGGCAGAGTCCACTCCAGACAGCAGTTCATGTAAAATTGGGGCTATGTGGCTTGCTGCATACAATTAGATATGACAAAGAGCCTAGGTATGCTACATCAGGTTGCTTCACTCAGTGGTGTCTGCCTAGACCGTCTGCATGGCTCTGCCTCAAGCTTAGGCCAAACATCCGTTATGTTTGGAAAATTTGCTGTTTTTCGGTATTTCGCAAATCTCCCGAAATTACCGAAAAATCGCAAATTCTTGAGCGGAACAGATTTTTGGCCTATGCTTGCGGCAGGGCCATGCAGACGGTCAAGGCAGGCACCACTGACTGAAGCATCCTCCTGATGTAGCATACCTAGGCTCTTTGACACAGACAAAGCATATCTAGGGTTTAGGGTTCAGTGCGATTTACTAGGGTTTTTGGGTTTAAGTTGGTATGGTTCACTCTGAGTCTAGGGCTCGGGCCCGATTCAGGCTCGTTCATAATGATGTTGGCAAGGTTTTAGGGCGGTTTGGTGTTCTTTGGTCCAGAATTGGCAGAATTTTGGCCTTTTTGGGTGTTTTGCGGGCGCGTGTGTTTGGGTGAAAACTAGTCGTAGACCTTCTTCTTCTTCTTCTTCTTCTTCAAAGAGCGCAGTGGTTCAATTTTGTTCTGCCTTGCTGAGATTCTTGGGAATCGCTGGAACAAGTGACTGTCCAGGTAAGTTTCAAGAGGCTCGAAGTGCTGAAAACAGCAATGTTTTGTGAACAGCGCAATTTGCAATGTTTTGAATATACCAGTATTGCATGTTTTTGGGGGGCTGTTTGGGGGTGTTCTAGATTTGGGGGGGAGGGTCTGGGGGTCTGTGAGCACTGCTGGGATAGCATAATTTGCAAGTGATTTGAAGAAAATCCATGGTGGGAAAGAGGAGTTAGGGCCTAGCTGCAGAGCACGTTTGGACCGATGTTGACTGGTTGGCTGAAAATTTTCTAAGTATGAGCTTTTGCATTTTTGCTTTTTGCCTGTTTGGGGGTGTTCTGCTTTTTTGCGGGTGGCTGCAGGGGTCTGAGGGCATAGCTGGGAAGGTCTAATATCGGAATCAAGTGTTTTGGACAAAATCCATGGTGAAAAAGTTTTTCAGTTTTTGCTCACTTGCCTGTTTTTGGGGGGTTGTTTGGGGGGCTTCTAGGTTATTGGGGTTGGGTTTTGTGGTCTGGGGACACTGCTGGCACAGTCTAATTTTCATTGCATTTGTTTTTCCGAAAATCCATGGTGGAAAAGGGGAGTTAGGGCCTAGCTGCAGAGCGCATTTGGACTGAATAGAAGGTAGGCCCTTTTTTGCTTTTTGCCTGTTTGGGGGTGTTATGCTTTTTTGCGGGTGGCTGCACGGGTCTGGGGGCATAGCTGGGAAGGTCTACTATCGGAAACAAGTGTTTTGGACAAAATCCATGGTGAAAAAGTTTTTCACTTTTCAGAGTTTTCGCTCACTTTTGTGTTTTCGGGGGGCTGCTTGGCGGGGTCCTGGTGTTTGGGGAGGTTTGGGGGGTCTTGGAGCAATTCTGGGCATGCCTAGTTTTGGCTGCAAGTGGTTTGAAGAAAATCCATGGTGGCAAAGGGGAGTTAGGGCCTAGCTGCAGAGCGCGCATGGAGTGATTTGGGAATGAGGCCTAAATTATTCTAAGTCTCACTTTTTCCGGTTTTGCTTTTTGGCTGTTTGGGGGTGTTAAACTTGTTTTGGCCTGGGTTATCGGGTCTGGGAGCATTGCTGGGAAGTTCTAATACCGGATAAAAGTGTTTTGAAGAAGATCCATGGTGAAAACGTTTTTCACTTTTCAGAGTTTTCGCTCACTTTTGTGTTTTCGGTGGCCTGCTTGGGGGGGTTCCTGGTGTTTGGGGGATGGGGTTGGGGGGGTCTTGGAGCAACGCTGGGTATGGATAGTATTGATAGCAAGTGGTTTGAAGAAAATCCATGGTGGCAAAGGGGAGTTAGGGCCTAGCTGCAGAGTGTGCATGGAGTGATTTGGGAATGAGGCCTAAATTATTCTGTCTCACTTTTTCCGGTTTTGCTTTTTGGCTGTTTGGGGGTGTTAAACTTGTTTTCGCCTGTGTTGACGTGTCTGGGGGCATTGCTGGGAAGGTCTAATACTGGAAAAAAGTGTTTTGGAGAAAATCCATGGTGAAAATGTTTTCCACTTTTCAGCGATTTTGCTCACTTCGTGTTTTCGGGGGGCTGCTTGGGGGGTCCTGGTGTTTGGGGGGTCTTGGAGCAATGCTGGGCATGCCTAGTTTTGGCTGCAAGTGGTTTGAAGAACATCCATGGTGAGAAAGGGACGATTTGGCCTAGTTGAAGAAAGCGCTTGACACTATTTTTAACTTAGGGCTCGTTAGGGTTAGCAGTATTGCATGTTTTTGGGGATGTTCGAGATTTTGGCAACTGGGTTCTGGAGTCTACTCTTGGAGCACTTGTCGAGAAATGTCTAATTTTGGTTGCAAGTGGTTTGAAGAAAATCCATGGTGGAAAAGGGGGATTTGGGCCTACTTTACTTTCAAAGTACGTTTTGTCACCATTTTCCACTAGGCCTCAGTATCGCACGTTTTTTGGGGTCTGATTGGGGGTCTTCTACATTTTTGCGACTGGGTTTAAGAGTCTGGGAGCACTGCTGGAAAGGTTTATTTATTTTTTATTTTATTTTATTTTTGGAGTTTTCTATAGCGCTGGCCAGACCCGAGGGTATCGGAGCGCTTTACATTTAGTCCGGGAAAAACGGGTGCGAAGATAGTACAGTATAACATAAACAGGGTTCGTATAAGTTCAGAGATTAGCATAGAGGTCTTCCGCCTGGGGGGCGGTTTTGAGGTAGTGTTTTCGAGGTATTGCAAATTCCATGTTGCGCTCTAGAGGTAGAGTTCGGGAACGCGCTGTTGAGGTAGAGGGTTATTAGACGATTCTTGAATTCTGGAAAGGAGGGGGTAGTTCTGATGTCCACTGGGATGCAGTTCCAAATCTTTGGGGCGTTGCCGACAAATGAGCGGTTGGCGGTTTTTTGTTTCCGGGTTTTCAGGGGGATGAGTAGTAGGGAGTTCGAACTTCTAAGATTTCTTGATTGACCCGCTTTCTTGAGCTTGGAGGCTAAATATTCCGGTTTCCCTGTGTGTAGGGCTTTGTGTGTTAGGCAGGCTGTTCTGAAGTTTGCGCGCATTTCCACTGGGAGCCATTTAAGATCTTTGAGTGCGGGGGATATGTGGTCAAATTTCCTTGCACCTGATATCATTCTGGCTGCTGCGTTGAGGGTGGTTTTCAGTGGCGCTAGGTGGGATTTGGCTGTGCCGGATAGGGTTGCGATCCCATAGTCCAGTCTGGACAGGACCAGTGCTTGGGTGGCTTGTTGGAGATCTTTTTGGTGGATGTGAGGTTTGATTTTATTGAGGAGTTTCAGGTTAAGGAAGGCGCTTTTCACAGAGTTCTTGATGTGGTTAGACATAGTTAGTTTATGATCCAGGGTGATTCCAAGTGACTTTACTGGGTTGGTCAGGGTGAGATTTCCTTTGAGAATGTCGATGGCTTTCACCCATTCGGTCATTTGGGGGTTGTTGTCTTTGTTGGAGATGAGGAGGATCTCGGTTTTTCCTTGGTTGAGTTTGAGGTGATTCGATCCTAGCCAGTCTTGGATTTCTTTTAGAGTGTTGTTGAGCCTTAGAATGTGGTTATAGGAAGTAGCTTCTATGTAGATCTGTGTGTCGTCCGCGTATAGATGGAAAGGAATGTTGGCTTTCTTCAGTATGGTGGTGAGAGGGACCATGTATATGTTGAACAGTTGAGGGGAGAGAACGGATCCTTGGGGGACCCCTCTGGTCACTGGGAGAGGGTCGGATGTGAAGGATTTTATTTTTACTTTTTGGAAGCGGTTCTGAAAGAAGGAGTCAAACCATTTCAGGACCACGTCGTCCGCACCTACTCGTTCTTTGAGGGCCTTGATGAGGAGCTTGTGGTCAACCGTGTCAAACGCCGCTGACAGGTCAAGGAGGATGAGTATGCAGCACTGATCCGAGTCAAGGGAGTTGCGGATGTCGTCTACTATGTTCAGGATTGCGGTTTCGGTGCTGTAGCCTTTTCTGAAGCCTGATTGGTTTTGATCAAGAAGGTTGATGTTGTCGAGCTGGTTGTTGAGTTGGCGTAGTACGCACTTTTCTAGGATTTTGGCTAGGAAGGGTAGACTTGAGACTGGTCTGAAATTGTTTAGGTCGTTGGGGTCTAGACCTTGTTTCTTTAGGAGGGGAGTGACCTGGCCGACTTTGAGGCAGTCCGGGATGATGCCAGATTTTAGGGAGCTGTTGATGATTTTACACCAGAGTGGAGCAAGGGTGAGTTTGAAGTCTTTGGCCATTTGGGCGGGGATGGGATCCAGGATGTGGGAGGAGGGTTTGGAGGATGCGATTAGATTGAGGATCTTGGCTTCGTGGACGGGGTCGAAAGAGGACCAGTCGGTAGGGGTTGTGTCTCCAGGGATGGTGAATGTTGTAGTTAGGTTGATGTTGATGGTCGGGGCAGGGTTGATGTTTAGGGATAGTTCGATCTTGGCTATTTTTTCATTGAAGAAGGAGACGAAGTTGTCACATAGGGTTTTGGAGGGTTGAGCATGGACCGTGGAGGGCTTGGAGGTTTGTTTTTTGATGATATCAAAGAGTTCTCTTGGTCTGTTTTTTGCCTTTTCTAGAGCATTGCAGAAGAAGTTTGTTTTTTCATTGTTGATGTGGTTTTTGTACCTTCTTCTCATTGCTCTGAGTTCCTCGTGGTGTCTAAGGGAGAGGTTCTTACTCCAATGTCGTTCTGTGGCTCTGAGTAGTCTCCTTTTCTCATTGATGTCCTTATTAAACCAGGTTCTCGATGGGATGTTCCTGGGGTTTTTTTGTTTTAGGGGTGCCAGTTGGTCTGGGATGGCGGACGTGGTGATGTTGTAGTGTAAGATGAGTTCGGTAGTTGAGAGGTCTTCTGTGGGGATTGGCAGGGAGGAGGCTATTTTTTCTTCTAGATCTTTTGAGTTGACTTGTGATAGATTTCTGGACCACGTGCTGGCGGCTGTGGTTGGGGGGAGGGATTGGATCTGTTGTGTGAGGTGGAATAGGATTAGGTGGTGGTCCGACCAATCTACCGGGAGGATGTGTTCAATAGAGATTGCGTCGTTCCTGGCGATGATGGCGTCCAGGGTTGCCCCTTTGTTGTGGGTCTCTTTTGAGCAGTGTTGGGAGAGGTTGTTTGCGTGGAGGAGTTCGTTTAGGGATTTTATAGTGGCATTGTTATTGTTGTTCCAGTGCAGATTAAGATCCCCTAGAATGATGGTGTTAGACTCTTTGAGGGAGCAGTTGGCGATGAGGTTTGACAGTTGTTCTGCGAATATAGCGTTGTTGCCTGGGGGGTGGTATATTAGGTGGCATTGGAGTAGGTTGTCGTCGATGGTTTTGATATTGGTTGTAAGGCATTCGAAGGCGTTGTAGTTGAAGGCGCCGCATTCGGCCACTGCGAGGTTGTTGTTGTGGATAATAGCCACACCTCTGCCTTTTTTTTGGTCCTTCCTATCTTTGTTGATGATGGAGTAGCCAGGGGGGACAAGCGTATCTAGGATAGGTGTGGAGGATTCGTCAAGCCAGGTCTCAGTGATGAAAGCTAGGTCTATGCTGTGGTTGAGGATGGTCTCTGCTAGCTCGGTCGAGTGTTTGGTGGCGGATCTGCAGTTTATGAGCAAGCAGTTGGTCTGGGGAGATTCTTTTTTCCTGGGTTCGGTGGGAATGGTGATGCGGGTGATCGGGGGTCTGGGGGGTTTGCGTATAGGTTGTTCGTATCTGAGACCAGTGACTACCTGAATGGAGGACTGGGTGGGGAGGGTGGTAGGTGTTGTGTAAGAGGCGGCCAGTTCTAGCGACTTTTCCCAGGTCATGGCTTTCGCCGCTCTTCTAGGTCTCCAGGTCTGGGACGGTGGGGGGGGGGTGTGAGTTGGTGTGGGGTGTTGAGTCGGTTGGTCTCGCAGGGGCGTGCGAGTCTAGGGGGGCGGGTTGGGATTTTGGGTGGGTGTTGCGGGGGGTGTCGAGGTTGGTGAGGATAAGGTTCAGACCATGAATTATAGTGTTTATTTGGTTTTCGATGCAGGTGAGGCAGTCGTGTGTGGCCTCCTACGGGAGGGGGAGTTGGTTTACGGAGACGTTGTGGTTAAGTTGGGTTTTGTGGTCGTTTCGGATGTCCGATTGGGTTGGGATGCCTGTTTGAGTCATGGGCTGGGGTGGGGGGGGTGCGGTGGGTGGGTTGCGTCGGGTGGTTATTCATGACAGGGGAAGGAGAAGGTTGGGTGTCGGGAGACACAGGTCCGGCCTTATAGCGGGCTGGGGCTGCTAGGAGGGTGTCTTGTACCGAGCGCGTTTCTGTATAGTGGGTCGTGATGTTGGGTAGGACAGAGACTATGTTTTCCTGGGCCTTTGAGAGGGGTGGGGGATGTATGGGTGAGGGTGTGTGCCTGGGGGGTGGTGTGGTTTGGTTTAGCATCATGATGGGCTGGTGTGCCTGGTATGGGTCAGGTGTGATAGGATTTGCAAGGAGGGAGGGGAATAGGCGGTCAAAAACCTCCAGATTGGCGTTGTTGGCTAGGATCAGGACTATGCCGTTCGAGTATATGATTCAGAAAAGGGGGTGGTGATGAACAGAGTGTCTGAATTAAGCAGACCACTCTTACCCAGTCCAAAGATCAGGGCTTGATCCATCACCGTTATTTATCTCACTGCACCATCCCAGCTCAGAACCTGGCTATATGCAAATCAGTCTGTCCCTGGCCCAGTGCATCATGGGAACAGGGCAGACTAAACTACCAAGCCAATTCTTCACCAGAAAGGAGACAAGCTACCGGGGACCGGTTTCTGGCATTTCAGCCTTCTTCGGCCCGGCTTGCTTGAATCCTGATGGTGCAGTGAGAAAGGGACTCATGTCTGAGTATACCCTGCCACACCTATAGTGGCCAAAAACGATTCAGAAAAGGGGGTGGTGATGAACAGAGTGTCTGAATTAAGCAGACCACTCTTACCCAGTCCAAAGATCAGGGCTTGATCCATCACCGTTATTTATCTCACTGCACCATCCCAGCTCAGAACCTGGCTATATGCAAATCAGTCTGTCCCTGGCCCAGTGCATCATGGGAACAGGGCAGACTAAACTACCAAGCCAATTCTTCACCAGAAAGGAGACAAGCTACCGGGGACCGGTTTCTGGCATTTCAGCCTTCTTCGGCCCGGCTTGCTTGAATCCTGATGGTGCAGTGAGAAAGGGACTCATGTCTGAGTATACCCTGCCACACCTATAGTGGCCAAAAACGATTCAGAAAAGACCCTTGCTCATTGCACCATCAGGATTCAAGCAAACCGGGCCGAAGACGGCTGTAATGCCAGAAACCGGTCCCCGGGAGCTTGTTTCCTTCCCAGTGTAAGAATTGGCTTTTGTAGTTTGGTTTGCCCTGTTCCCATCATGCACTGGGACAGGAACAGACTAATTTGCATACAGCCAGGTTCTGAAACTGGGATGGTGCAGTGAGCTAAAAAACGGTGTTGGATCTAGCCCTGATCTCTTGACTGGGTGAGAGCTTTCTGCTTAATTCAGAGACTCTGTCCCTCACCACCCCTTGTTGTAAATATTTTTGTCCACCCTAAGCGTGGAAGGGTATTCTCAGATGTGAGACCCTTGCTCATTGCACCATCAGGATTCAAGCAAACCGGGCCGAAGACGGCTGTAATGCCAGAAACCGGTCCCCGGGAGCTTGTTTCCTTCCCAGTGTAAGAATTGGCTTTTGTAGTTTGGTTTGCCCTGTTCCCATCATGCACTGGGACAGGAACAGACTAATTTGCATACAGCCAGGTTCTGAAACTGGGATGGTGCAGTGAGCTAAAAAACGGTGTTGGATCTAGCCCTGATCTCTTGACTGGGTGAGAGCTTTCTGCTTAATTCAGAGACTCTGTCCCTCACCACCCCTTGTTGTAAATATTTTTGTCCACCCTAAGCGTGGAAGGGTATTCTCAGATGTGAGACCCTTGCTCATTGCACCATCAGGATTCAAGCAAACCGGGCCGAAGACGGCTGTAATGCCAGAAACCGGTCCCCGGGAGCTTGTTTCCTTCCCAGTGTAAGAATTGGCTTTTGTAGTTTGGTTTGCCCTGTTCCCATCATGCACTGGGACAGGAACAGACTAATTTGCATACAGCCAGGTTCTGAAACTGGGATGGTGCAGTGAGCTAAAAAACGGTGTTGGATCTAGCCCTGATCTCTTGACTGGGTGAGAGCTTTCTGCTTAATTCAGAGACTCTGTCCCTCACCACCCCTTGTTGTAAATATTTTTGTCCACCCTAAGCGTGGAAGGGTATTCTCAGATGTGAGACCCTTGCTCATTGCACCATCAGGATTCAAGCAAACCGGGCCGAAGACGGCTGTAATGCCAGAAACCGGTCCCCGGGAGCTTGTTTCCTTCCCAGTGTAAGAATTGGCTTTTGTAGTTTGGTTTGCCCTGTTCCCATCATGCACTGGGACAGGAACAGACTAATTTGCATACAGCCAGGTTCTGAAACTGGGATGGTGCAGTGAGCTAAAAAACGGTGTTGGATCTAGCCCTGATCTCTTGACTGGGTGAGAGCTTTCTGCTTAATTCAGAGACTCTGTCCCTCACCACCCCTTGTTGTAAATATTTTTGTCCACCCTAAGCGTGGAAGGGTATTCTCAGATGCGAGACCCTTGCTCATTGCACCATCAGGATTCAAGCAAACCGGGCCGAAGACGGCTGTAATGCCAGAAACCGGTCCCCGGGAGCTTGTTTCCTTCCCAGTGTAAGAATTGGCTTTTGTAGTTTGGTTTGCCCTGTTCCCATCATGCACTGGGACAGGAACAGACTAATTTGCATACAGCCAGGTTCTGAAACTGGGATGGTGCAGTGAGCTAAAAAACGGTGTTGGATCTAGCCCTGATCTCTTGACTGGGTGAGAGCTTTCTGCTTAATTCAGAGACTCTGTCCCTCACCACCCCTTGTTGTAAATATGTTCGAGTATATGGTCACAGAGGTGATCCCGTGGTTGGGAAGGTGGTTCGGGGTGAGGAAGGAGAGCTTGCAGCTATGGATTGTCTTCGTGGTCTTTGTGATTAGGCATTTTTCTCTTAGGTTAGAGATCCAGTAGCTTGGTCTGGCAGTGTGAAAGATGAGGTCCATTTTTATTTGACCTTTTGAGGGGCAGTGGTATATATCTGCGAAGAGGGATTCAGGGAATTGCCTGATTAGTTTGTGCTTAAGGGATTTTTTTGCATTGTGAGAGATGTTGTGAGGGGGGGTGATGGAGAAGGAGTTAGGCCTGTGACGTTTAATGAGGGGGGAGGACAAGGGGTTGGGGTTGATGGTCATGGTGGCGGGCGATGGGGAAGTGTGGTACAGTCGGAGCGAATCTGGAAGGGGCTAGGTCAGTCGGTGGGGGTCGGGGGGCGGGTGATCACTCTGCTTTCGGGGTAAGGGTAGTGGAAGCGTCTATGGGCTGTGAGCTGTGGTTGTTTCCTGTGCAGTGAAAAGGAAGTTAGGTGGTTCAGCTTCAGTCTTGTTGTGGTCTAACATGCCCTTTTGAGGGATCCCAGAGTTTAGTTGAGGGTCCTAATGGGACCACGCAGGATGGGAGTCCCTTTCTGATTCGGGATCTTTTGTTCTCTAATGTGTGGCCAGACTATTATGCCGTCATAGAGTGGTTGTCCTCAAGTGTTCTTGGGAATTCGGGTGGATTGAGCGGCTGTGGCGCAGAGGCTTCCTTAGATTAGTGCGAAGCTGTGCATTTTCAAGGGAGGTGTCCCGTTTTTGGGCGGTGGGGGGGGTCCTTGTCTCCGTCCTTGCCTCTTCGTGCTAGAGTTAATTTAGAAGTTGTGAGTAGGGCTGTACTTGCGGCTTAGGAAAAGCTGTTGAGGTTGCTAACGCTGATCACGGACCTAGTGGAGACTGGCTTGTTCCCTTGGGATGTCTCGGTCTCCTCGCCATCTTGGGGTCAGGCAGGGGGAAGTCGAGATTCCTTTGCTATGGTGAGTTGTCTGAGCCGGGATGGTCTAGTAGGTGGGTGGGAATGGCATGTTCATATGTCCTTTTTCTTCTTGTTGGCGATTGCAGCGTTGTTGTTCTTGGCTCCGGTCCTGATTACAGTGATGCCGGGTTTGTTCCTACCGGATGTCCCATTATCACCGCCATCTTAAGGTCAGGCGGGGGCGAGTCTTGCAGGTTCCCTGATTCCTCCGCTCTTGTGTTTCCGCCTGTATTTAGTTTGGATGCGCTGGTCTGGGGAGGCCCCTCGTGCGCGCTGTACCTCTGTTTTATGGTAGTCTTCTGGTAGCGTTACTTCACAGAGATAGCGCGATGTCCGGTGTGACGCGCCATTTTGAGGACAGGGAGTGGGGGTGACCGGTGTGATCGTGAAAGTCCAGATCCTCCGTTGATAGTCGGTGATGCTGCTATTGCAGTTGGGCAGTGATTACCCTCCTGTAGCTCCGGTTCTTAGTTCTAAAATCGCAGTTTACAGTACAGCTAGCTTGAGGGGAAAGATCCGCAAAATTCACCCATACTTATTTATCCTTCAAAAGGAGACTCAGAGTACACCCTTTCAAAACTATTGTACTGTCGATTCTGAAACTGAAAGTGTGACTTCTTGCACTACACAGCGTACGTACCTTATATTTTTTTCTCAGTGGTGTTTTAATATCACTTCCTGTTTTTCCATCAACATTTACAGGGCGGCTTTCACCCTGTGCAATGGGAAAAAGGATGAAGTCAGGCTTCACATTAGCAAGCCGCAATTCAGCATCCGCCAGGCAGGCAGTGGACAGGGTGTCTCTGGTCACCAACATTGATCGACGGAGCGTCAGATAGAATGGAGGAGTACCGCAAATAAGAGGAATGGCTGGATGTATACAACTTCCCAAATTCAACAGGAGAACTACAACAACATACAGTAACAGTATCCATTCATTTCTACTTATCTTCTAACCCCTTCGATGCTCATGACGAGCTCAGCTCGTCATGAGGCACGGTTGAGCTGTGCTTATGACGAGCTCAGCTCGTCATGAACAATGGGAAAGCCTTATGAGCAGCACAGGAGGGGAAAACCTCTAGCAGCCAAGGTGTTAAGTAATGTTATTGCTGTGAACTTCTATGAGTGTGACTCTGCATTTCTTTGCTCTCTGCTTCTAAATTCATCCCTCCAGCCATTGTATAGTTTTACTTTGCTATTTTTCAAACTAATTTAATGAACGAAGTGTTTCTCTGAGTGCAGAGATAGGCAAGTGAAAACGCATAATTACTGCAGCCCTGTACTGTCACATTCTTTCATTCATTAGAAAGTACAACTTAGTTTAAGTAACCTAACCATCCATTTAGCAATCAACTTCATGCCTGCAGTAGTGCATGCACTTCCTTTATGTCCTTTAAAAGATTTTTGGATATCTTCGTATCCAAAGATTTGTTTATCTTCATTTGTTGTATGTCCATGCTGTGTTTTTTTTTCCTCTCTCAACAAAACTTTCCCAAAAAAAACCATTCCCATCCAAATTCCAAACCCTAACCCTCTTCTCCCGGGCTGTGTGGTTTTCATTGATGTGTGAGTAAATGACAGCAATAATTCCACACACTTGCTGGGGAGGATAAGGTCATAGCAACAGAAAATGAATTACATTTCAAGGCTGGTGAAAGAATCTGAGGATATATTCTTACTCAGCTTGACACAGACCCATGACTATTGGCAAATCAAAGCAGATTTTCATGGGCGCCATCAACTGGATTAATCATCAAGAACATCCTCCTCCTATACGTGGGAAATGATTACGTTGCTTTGTCCTTCACCTTCAGTACTATTTCTTGTAGTAGTAGCCAATGTCAAATTCAACGCAAGTAGTAGTTCAATCAATCAATCAATCATAACACTTGTATAGCGCGCTACTCACCCGGAAGGGTCTCAAGGCGCTTGGGGGAAGGGGGTCGCTACTGCTCGAACAGCCAGGTCTTGAGTTGTCTCCTGAAGGCGAGGTGGTCCTGGGTCAGCCGAAGGTGGATGGGGAGGGAGTTCCATGTCTTGGCCGCCAGGTAGGAGAAGGATCTGCCTCCGGCGGTGGCTCTTCGGATGCGTGGTACGGCGGCAAGGGTGAGGCTAGCGGATCGTAGCTGGCGTGTGGGCGTGTGGAAGGTCAGGCGGTCGTTGAGGTACTTGGGGCCCAGGTTGTGGAGAGACTTGTGTGCGTGGGTGAGGATCCTGAACGTGATCCTCTTGTTGACGGGGAGCCAGTGCAGGTTCCTCAGGTGGCCGGAGATGTGGCTGCGTCGAGGGATGTCCAGGATGAGTCGGGCGGAGGCGTTCTGGATGCATTGTAGTCTTTTCTGTAGCTTGGCTGTGGTTCCGGCGTAGAGGGTGTTTCCGTAGTCCAGTCGGCTAGTGACGAGGGCCTGGGTGACCGTCTTCCTGGTCTCGATCGGGATCCAACGGAAGATCTTGTGGAGCATGCGGAGGGTGTGAAAGCATGAAGGGGAGACGGCGTTGACTTGTCTGGTCATCGAGAGGGAGGAGTCCAGGATGAAGCCCAGGTTGCGTGCGTGGTCTGTCGGCTTTGGTGCGGTGCCCAGGGCTGGGGGCCACCAGGAGTCGTCCCAGGCGGAGGGTGATGGTCCAAGGATGAGGACTTTCATCTTGTCTGAGTTCAGTTTCAAGCGGCTGTTCTTCATCCACTCGGCGACGTCTTTCATCCCTTCGTGAAGGCTGGTTCTGGCGGTGTTGGGGTCTCTGGTGAGGGAGAGGATCAGCTGGGTGTCGTCGGCGTAGGAGATGATGTTATACTTTCAATACTTTAGCATTTGTAAGGCTACATTATGACACTGTTCTAGTATACTGTCACGTGTTATAGTATCTATCGTACCGTTCTAATGCTCCACTCAGGCCAATCAAGGTTTCATTTTCTTTTTTTTCATATGCCGCAACTGCCACTGTTTACCACCACAAGTACCACCGCAATGATGCCATTTCATCCGCCCAGGATTGCCAACCTTAATCCCCATTTGCCATTCAGCCAGCCCTGTGCCTAGCCCTATTTTCAAACATGAATTACAGGTAAGATAAGCGTTTAGGGGGAGGAAGAATAATGGAGTAGTAGGAGAGACGAGAGACTGACGGTAATACTAGTAAAGTTCTAGGACAATTGAATTCACTAACTCTGTGAGAGGCACTTAGTTTTGTAAACATTTGGGCAATTACTTACACGATTTGAATCAAGAAGCCACTTAAGTTTCAGGGAAAAAAAATGTTAAACCCCCCCTCCCCAGCCTCAACTGCAGTAAAAACACATATGCTATGTTTAAGTTGAAAGTAATAATTATTTATATCCCTGACAAAAATAAACTATCCCGCAAGACCCGACCCACCCCCCCTCCCTAAGCCCAAGGAATTTCCATGAAATAAAAAGTCCCCAAAGTCCAAAAAACCCAACTCCCAATTCCCACCCCCCAAAAGTCTTTAAAAAAGGTGCAAGGGACAGTCTCTCCTCCTCTAATGCCGCCGGCGGTGTACTTTTTTGGCCAGATTGTCATGCTCCTTAAGGAGGTTCTTAAGCAGGATTTTCATTTTTTTCTGCTCCTGCTCAAGGTAGGACACCCTGAGGGTTAGGCGGTGCACGCGTGCCTTTGTAGTGCTGTGGGGGGCAGCTGATTTTTTGGCTGCTTAGCGGTGGCGGGTGGCTACGGTACCACAGCTCCGTACCGCTGGAGGCCTGCGCTGACTGGCTGACCCAGGGAGCACAGAGGAGGATGCAGCTGTCGCTGTGGATGTTGTGGATGTTGTGGAGGTCGACTGCGTGTCCTCCTCCTCCTCCTGGGCCACCAGCCGCCGATATTCGGCGACAGTCGCCTCCAGCTTCCGTTGCCGGGCCCGTCTAGCCAGCTCCTTCCGTGACAGCTTTGAAGGAGCATCTATATGAAGAAAGAAAGACATAGTCTGTAACCAATGCTCTTTAAGATTAACACATAATAATTCAGCAGAAAGTTGTGTCACAGTAGAACTAGCAACTTGCAAGCACAGTACATAACATTTGTGGCCTGTATCTATCTAACCTCCCACTTCTTTAGCCTTGCTCTAACATTAGTGGGAGTGTGGCTCAGGGGTTAGAGGCGGCAGACCCAGAAGCTGAGATCGGCCCTGGACCAGGGTTCAATTCCCCGCCTCGACGGGCTTGGGCTCAATAATTCCACGGACTCGATAATTCTCGCTCCGGTGCCTACTCGACTCACGGGTTCACACTCTGCGACTCTGGGCAATAGCTTGCTTAATCTCCACAACGGCCCCTCGCGGCGGGATGCCTGGCTTTCACCTTGTGGATACCCTGCCGGGGTTATCTCACAGGGGAATACCAGGACGGGTTCCCTAAGCAAGCGCTTAGATGCCTGCGATGTGGGTAATTTGTGCTATATAAATACATGTACATTTACATTTACATACACATATGCTATCTATGAGTCAGATAGTACCATGATCCAGGCATCCATCCATTCAAAGTAAATGTCAATCTTTCTTCTTAATGTCTCAACTGGACAAACCTTACTTTTTCTCACGGGAAAACAACATTTTCATTTTATTTTGGAAACCGCAAGCCATGCATCCGTGCTTGACTTGTATTTGAATTTCAACCAAAGGATATATTACACACACATACAGTTTCTGTTTCACCCACCCAGGCAGTCCTCTTCCCTTTCTCCTTCCACCCATCCTTGCTTCATCCTTCAACCGGCCATGCATCATATTCCCAGCCACCTCGGGCAGCAATCAAACATGTATCATTCTTTGCCAGTCATCATTACTTTTAACTCCACACTTACTTACACCCTTCTTTCCCATTTCGTTCATCCCATCCATCAAGTTCATCTCTGATCTGACTTGGATTCTCGCAAAAAACTTTCACAGCTGAGTTGAAGTCAATTTAGAGGAGGCTACTACCTGGTTGATAAAAACTTAGTTCTAAATTTGTAAGTCTTCTTAACAGTATAGTATACTTGTACTGTACAACATATACACCCGTGCAGAGAGCACACTCTGCAGTCTGCAATCTCAATAAGTAAGGAATATAATAGCTTACCACTGTCCGCCAGTACGTGGCATCCCCCACAGCAGTTTCCGCTGGCTGTTGCACCGCCTCCGCCCCAGGAGTGCCCACCTCCGCGCTGGCCCCGGCACCAGTGGATGGTTGTGCCGATGTTCCGCCTAGAAAATACATTTCAGATTCTTAGATGCCATATACACCACTCCCTAGTATTTTGTCTACGAATGAAAAAATATCACTACGACTACACAAACAAATTTAATAATTTGTGACTGTCTAGTCAAAACTAAAAATTGCCCTTTTTTCAGGGAATGGTTGTCTTGCTACACTTTTTGGCAAAACTGATGAATGCTTGCTTTTTAACACGCACCATTTTTCTCATAACAGACAGAAGCTTCCCTTCTAAGAACAAGAGCAAGATCAGATCATCATCACTAGGACGGAGTCAGCAACGATTCAGCACCACAAAGAAGATTTGAAGTTCCAACCAGGTGAGGGCTCGCCCACAATTAATGTGTGAAATCACTAAGCACTTTTCCATTTTCAATCCACCGTTTATGTTGTATAATAAACTTGATTTTAATAAATGTTTTTACTTTTAATAAAGCTTTAAAACTTACATAGACTCTGTGGTTTTTGGTCATGAGTGAGTGAGCGAAAGGGTTTGCAATTTGCAAGCATGAGTCCGTGGCTCTGACAGTTCTGGACTCTGACTCCGTAGTCTTATGTCCTGGGTTGGATAATCATCATTGGGGATCAATCATCGATGAATTAGGGAGCTAAATGACTCTGCCACACTAGATAGTCAGTAAGGAGATAGGGGGTCCAAATTCTGTTATGACTGAGGTATGTGGAAAGTCTAACTGTGCCTATTATAATTGATAAACAATGCACTATTTAGTGTCCACAGTTCTGTTTGTGCAGAATTGTCCCTGCAACAATAGTAGTATGGATTGTCCTTCTATCCAATCAAAAAGTAAACTAGTATCTTATTCTTTCTTGGTGGTCATTGACATTTTATTGTTGGGAATTGTCAAAGCATAAACATTTAGAAGACTTCAAAGGACATTATGGACAACCCAGAGGACTGCACTCAGTGCATAGAGCTATTGCTGAATAGAATGGGAGTTTAATTTAACACCTTTTGCCAACTGTGCAAGCTTAGTTAGCTACACAGACAGACTAATAATAATAATCTAGTAGTACCACAGGGAGTCATAGTAGAGGCAGGATAAGAACTTAGAAATAGTCAACAAGAAGATCAAAGACGATTTAGAAAAAATCGAATGAGGAACGTTAGTAAAAAATAGGTACTCTGAAAGATAGGGAAGTATAATTGTTAATATTAACATGAAAACTTACTGGGGCCAGCAGAGGAGCCCTCGCCGGACCAATCCTGGCCTTCCTGTTCCTGCTCCGCCGGCGCCGCTACCTCCTCCTCTGTCCTCTTGCCCCTGGGGGGAACTGATGTACAACATGAAAGACCCAAACATGGATGATTGATGTCAACCAAATCAAACATTTCAAAATAACAATAACAAATTATTTTGGGGGAATAGCAAATAGAGAACAATTGCACTACATTTATTGACCTATCTGATTTGGTCTACTAGGATATTAGTATTGCTGGATTCGCGGACCGTCGACTTGGAAAGTTATGTAACTCACTAAACCAACTACAAAAAGGTTCGACTAGGACTGGCAGGCAGCACTCCGCAGCACACGAAGTGACAGACAAAGTCCATCGTGATTGCAGACCATTGAGAACACTAAAAAGTAAGTTTCTTACTACATAACCAGCCATTAAAATACTCAAACTATCAATCCACCACACTCTCTTCTTAGTGGCAGGTGTATAAAGGAAGGACTGGACTTGAGTCTCTAGGGGGAAATTTACAAGCCCCTTGCGGCTCTTTTGCTCCGTCGTTGCGTGACTTTTGTGACGCAGCAGCAGCGCAAAAGAGGCGCCATGGTGTGGGGTATATTAACAACGTGACGCATCTGGGAGATGCATCACGCTGTAAAGCCCTGCGCCATCAGGGGACGTTCCGACGCAAGGGAGGGCGTTCCTGCGCAGGAACGCATCCTAAAAGTGGCTGAGTGAAATCTATGCTATGTTTAAGTTGAAAGTAATAATTATTTATATCCCTGACAAAAATAAACTATCCCGCAAGACCCGACCCACCCCCCCTCCCTAAGCCCAAGGAATTTCCATGAAATAAAAAGTCCCCAAAGTCCAAAAAACCCAACTCCCAATTCCCACCCCCCAAAAGTCTTTAAAAAAGGTGCAAGGGACAGTCTCTCCTCCTCTAATGCCGCCGGCGGTGTACTTTTTTGGCCAGATTGTCATGCTCCTTAAGGAGGTTCTTAAGCAGGATTTTCATTTTTTTCTGCTCCTGCTCAAGGTAGGACACCCTGAGGGTTAGGCGGTGCACGCGTGCCTTTGTAGTGCTGTGGGGGGCAGCTGATTTTTTGGCTGCTTAGCGGTGGCGGGTGGCTACGGTACCACAGCTCCGTACCGCTGGAGGCCTGCGCTGACTGGCTGACCCAGGGAGCACAGAGGAGGATGCAGCTGTCGCTGTGGATGTTGTGGATGTTGTGGAGGTCGACTGCGTGTCCTCCTCCTCCTCCTGGGCCACCAGCCGCCGATATTCGGCGACAGTCGCCTCCAGCTTCCGTTGCCGGGCCCGTCTAGCCAGCTCCTTCCGTGACAGCTTTGAAGGAGCATCTATATGAAGAAAGAAAGACATAGTCTGTAACCAATGCTCTTTAAGATTAACACATAATAATTCAGCAGAAAGTTGTGTCACAGTAGAACTAGCAACTTGCAAGCACAGTACATAACATTTGTGGCCTGTATCTATCTAACCTCCCACTTCTTTAGCCTTGCTCTAACATTAGTGGGAGTGTGGCTCAGGGGTTAGAGGCGGCAGACCCAGAAACTGAGATCGGCCCTGGACCAGGGTTCAATTCCCCGCCTCGACGGGCTTGGGCTCAATAATTCCACGGACTCGATAATTCTCGCTCCGGTGCCTACTCGACTCACGGGTTCACACTCTGCGACTCTGGGCAATAGCTTGCTTAATCTCCACAACGGCCCCTCGCGGCGGGATGCCTGGCTTTCACCTTGTGGATACCCTGCCGGGGTTATCTCACAGGAGAATACCAGGACGGGTTCCCTAAGCAAGCGCTTAGATGCCTGCGATGTGGGTAATTTGTGCTATATAAATACATGTACATTTACATTTACATACACATATGCTATCTATGAGTCAGATAGTACCATGATCCAGGCATCCATCCATTCAAAGTAAATGTCAATCTTTCTTCTTAATGTCTCAACTGGACAAACCTTACTTTTTCTCACGGGAAAACAACATTTTCATTTTATTTTGGAAACCGCAAGCCATGCATCCGTGCTTGACTTGTATTTGAATTTCAACCAAAGGATATATTACACACACATACAGTTTCTGTTTCACCCACCCAGGCAGTCCTCTTCCCTTTCTCCTTCCACCCATCCTTGCTTCATCCTTCAACCGGCCATGCATCATATTCCCAGCCACCTCGGGCAGCAATCAAACATGTATCATTCTTTGCCAGTCATCATTACTTTTAACTCCACACTTACTTACACCCTTCTTTCCCATTTCGTTCATCCCATCCATCAAGTTCATCTCTGATCTGACTTGGATTCTCGCAAAAAACTTTCACAGCTGAGTTGAAGTCAATTTAGAGGAGGCTACTACCTGGTTGATAAAAACTTAGTTCTAAATTTGTAAGTCTTCTTAACAGTATAGTATACTTGTACTGTACAACATATACACCCGTGCAGAGAGCACACTCTGCAGTCTGCAATCTCAATAAGTAAGGAATATAATAGCTTACCACTGTCCGCCAGTACGTGGCATCCCCCACAGCAGTTTCCGCTGGCTGTTGCACCGCCTCCGCCCCAGGAGTGCCCACCTCCGCGCTGGCCCCGGCACCAGTGGATGGTTGTGCCGATGTTCCGCCTAGAAAATACATTTCAGATTCTTAGATGCCATATACACCACTCCCTAGTATTTTGTCTACGAATGAAAAAATATCACTACGACTACACAAACAAATTTAATAATTTGTGACTGTCTAGTCAAAACTAAAAATTGCCCTTTTTTCAGGGAATGGTTGTCTTGCTACACTTTTTGGCAAAACTGATGAATGCTTGCTTTTTAACACGCACCATTTTTCTCATAACAGACAGAAGCTTCCCTTCTAAGAACAAGAGCAAGATCAGATCATCATCACTAGGACGGAGTCAGCAACGATTCAGCACCACAAAGAAGATTTGAAGTTCCAACCAGGTGAGGGCTCGCCCACAATTAATGTGTGAAATCACTAAGCACTTTTCCATTTTCAATCCACCGTTTATGTTGTATGATAAACTTGATTTTAATAAATGTTTTTACTTTTAATAAAGCTTTAAAACTTACATAGACTCTGTGGTTTTTGGTCATGAGTGAGTGAGCGAAAGGGTTTGCAATTTGCAAGCATGAGTCCGTGGCTCTGACAGTTCTGGACTCTGACTCCGTAGTCTTATGTCCTGGGTTGGATAATCATCATTGGGGATCAATCATCGATGAATTAGGGAGCTAAATGACTCTGCCACACTAGATAGTCAGTAAGGAGATAGGGGGTCCAAATTCTGTTATGACTGAGGTATGTGGAAAGTCTAACTGTGCCTATTATAATTGATAAACAATGCACTATTTAGTGTCCACAGTTCTGTTTGTGCAGAATTGTCCCTGCAACAATAGTAGTATGGATTGTCCTTCTATCCAATCAAAAAGTAAACTAGTATCTTATTCTTTCTTGGTGGTCATTGACATTTTATTGTTGGGAATTGTCAAAGCATAAACATTTAGAAGACTTCAAAGGACATTATGGACAACCCAGAGGACTGCACTCAGTGCATAGAGCTATTGCTGAATAGAATGGGAGTTTAATTTAACACCTTTTGCCAACTGTGCAAGCTTAGTTAGCTACACAGACAGACTAATAATAATAATCTAGTAGTACCACAGGGAGTCATAGTAGAGGCAGGATAAGAACTTAGAAATAGTCAACAAGAAGATCAAAGACGATTTAGAAAAAATCGAATGAGGAACGTTAGTAAAAAATAGGTACTCTGAAAGATAGGGAAGTATAATTGTTAATATTAACATGAAAACTTACTGGGGCCAGCAGAGGAGCCCTCGCCGGACCGATCCTGGCCTTCCTGTTCCTGCTCCGCCGGCGCCGCTACCTCCTCCTCTGTCCTCTTGCCCCTGGGGGGAACTGATGTACAACATGAAAGACCCAAACATGGATGATTGATGTCAACCAAATCAAACATTTCAAAATAACAATAACAAATTATTTTGGGGGAATAGCAAATAGAGAACAATTGCACTACATTTATTGACCTATCTGATTTGGTCTACTAGGATATTAGTATTGCTGGATTCGCGGACCGTCGACTTGGAAAGTTATGTAACTCACTAAACCAACTACAAAAAGGTTCGACTAGGACTGGCAGGCAGCACTCCGCAGCACACGAAGTGACAGACAAAGTCCATCGTGATTGCAGACCATTGAGAACACTAAAAAGTAAGTTTCTTACTACATAACCAGTCATTAAAATACTCAAACTATCAATCCACCACACTCTCTTCTTAGTGGCAGGTGTATAAAGGAAGGACTGGACTTGAGTCTCTAGGGGGAAATTTACAAGCCCCTTGCGGCTCTTTTGCTCCGTCGTTGCGTGACTTTTGTGACGCAGCAGCAGCGCAAAAGAGGCGCCATGGTGTGGGGTATATTAACAACGTGACGCATCTGGGAGATGCATCACGCTGTAAAGCCCTGCGCCATCAGGGGACGTTCCGACGCAAGGGAGGGCGTTCCTGCGCAGGAACGCATCCTAAAAGTGGCTGAGTGAAATCTACAAGATTTCACTCAGTCACTTTTAGGCCAATGCTGCGTCACTCAAAACCCTGCGCCTGCTTGACGCAGCATTAGGGAGATAGGGCACCCCAGAGCATTGCTGGAGCTGCGTCGTGGTTGCGACGCAACTCCAGCAATGCGCCGCCTTTAGGGCACAGATGCGTGACGCTTCTGTGTCATTTTTGCCCCATGGCACGCCGCATTGTAAATGCGGCGCACCATGGGTGGTGGAGGCGTGGCGCACAATTACTGGCGCATCAATGCTAATTTGCAGGGATGTGCCAGTAATTGTAAATCTGCCCCTTAGTGTCAAGCATTACGCAGTTCTGTAAAGTACACTCAAACATAATTACTCAGGCCAATGAAATGAGCACAAAATCGAAAACAAATAAGCATAGTAGCACCGCCACTGAGCAGGAGAGCAGTGCACCTGAAATGCAATCACAGAAGATTTTGAAACATAATTTACCTACAATATAATCGGCAGCATTATTGCTCTTCGGAAAAAACTAAAATTTGCAATATGATAACACATAGAGCAGGAGAAAACAGAGTAGTGATTAAATAGCTACTACTACTCACCAAGCCCGGGGATCTCGACGCCTAGCAGGTCGAGCAGGTCGTGTTCACGGTCCAGGAGGTCGGACCACCGGTGCGTGGCCTGGCTGTAGGTGCGCCGGACCTGAGATTGTTTATACATGGCCTGGCACACCTTCTCCCACAGCTTCCGACGCTCCCGGAGCCCGTACCTGCTAGCGATCCTGCCGCGATGGTCTTGGGGAGGCGGCGCTGCACATAATAAACCAGTGCGGCCACCTCCTCCCCGCTGAAAATCTCCCGGGCTGTGACTTGCACCCCCCTCAATCGCCCGCATGGGAGCCGGGTACGGGGTGCGGGACCCTTCTCCTTGTCCTTCCAGGCTCCCTTTGCCATGGTCTTGGACAGGAATGGAAATAATAAATAGGAAAAAGAATAGGGAAAAAATAAATAAAAGAAGAGGTTAAAAAAAAGTCGTTTTAAAGTAACCAAAAGTAGAAGAAAACACAAAATATAGATCTAGAAAAATAGAGGGATAGATAATAAGTAAAAAAGATTTTTAAAAAACTTCAAACAAACAAAGGATGGCAAAGATTGAAGCTGGATAGAAAAAGCATGCCTAGAACCATAGCAATGAATGAAAAACAAGATGGCCGCGCACAGTGAGGACCGCGTGGGTAAGTTCGCGCGATATTTCCCCCGCGAGCACGCAAAAACACGCAAACTTGTAATAGCGCGCCGCACACAACGCTAGATTGCCAATAGCGCCCGGAAACGGAAATACGCAACGCGCACAAAATGGCCGCGCCCATGTACGACCGCATGGGTAACTTCCCGGTTGTTGCGCTGCAAGCGGCCCGCGAAGACGCAAAATACCCCACGAACACGGCCAAAAAATAAAATTTGCGAATTCGCATAAATTCGCGGATTGCGAGGTCGATTAAAGTTCTTGGATCAACTCTTTTTTTGTCCTTTATGTCATTATGAGTCCTGGGTTTAACAGAGTTTACACAAAACAGGCTGTTGAAAAATACCAACCAATGAGTCAGTAGTTGTGTTGTTTTTTGTATAGTAAAAATATTTTTGGAAGACTGAATAAGGTGCATAAAAATATAACTAACAGCGAAGCAAATATCTCTCACACTCATAAAAGCAAAGACCTGGCTCGTGAAGTGAGCACCTGGGAGCCGGAGCCATTCCCTGGTGTAAGGCCCTAGAAAAAGAAGTTCACAAAACAATCCTTAAAGTCTTCTTGCTCCAAGAACAAAGGAGCACACAGGGACCCAAAGGGAAGAGTGACGTGTACCAAACTTTCCACCAAAGCAAAGGATCATCAGAAGTGAGGAGAGATGACCAGAGAGCAGAACATGGGAAGGTCATGGCTCTAGGAACTGGCAAGCAGATGAGCTTGGTTCAAATGAGGCAATAAGCCCATATCAAAGAACAGAAAATTATAGATAAAGGCCCTCCTTTCTGCATTGAGGGATGAGTGCTCCACTTTACGGAAATGTCATCTTCTTCCACTCCACAGCAACATTTCAGGGCTAGCCTCGCCGTCTAAGTCAGCCATAGCTTACAGTGTAAGAAAACCGCAAGTGAAGGGACTGCATTGTGTCTGCCGAAGCATTTAGAAATACCTGGGTTCCTGCAGGAAGTATTGTTTCACAAGAAGAGACGAGGTAACCAGACGCTACTGGAATGAGGTCATGTCTGGCTCCAAGGGCAACGTCCAAGCAGCAGCGACCATAAAGGAGAATGCCCATTAGTTATAATGGGGTAACCCAGTGACCCTCAGAACCTGGGTCATAAAGCTTAAGCAAAAACAGTGGTTCTGTTGGCAGTGAAGCAATTTCTTTGTGTTTATGTACTTAGAGTAAATTCTGTATCCACATTGAATGTACAGTACACAATGACACACAACTCCAATCTTGCTTTGAATGATATCTCTTATTGTAGATACCATGCAATGTATTAATCAGTAAATCAAGTGGCTGTCCATGACAAAGAATGACATAAAAATACACATAGGTAGTGCAAGGTTTAGTGATTGGTAGTGGTGAGTGGTGATGACCATGCTGTACAAGATTAAGAAAGGTGACATATATTCAATACAAATACAAAAAACATAAACTCTTGTGTGTCCACTTCTGAGTTAAATAGTCACAACAGACTCAAAAACATTTTCTTTTGTTGAGACTCCATATGGATGCACTGACATTAACAACGTCGACATTTTGACCCTATAAGATAGTGCAGAGTTATTTGCATCTGAGGCGGGTCTTCATCAGGACAGGGAATGAGCAGGACAGCCTGTGAATGTAAAGGGGTAGGGGTTAGAGCCCTGTGTGTGTCAGGAGTTGGTGTTTAGAGAATTCAGGGGCATGCTCACCTGAAAAGGTGGAGAGCTAGAGTGGTATCTTCGGTAGCTCTTCTGGCCTGGGTGACACCCTTGTAAGATTTATCTTGCGAATCTATAAATGTAGTAGGGCAAACGTCAGAGCCTGACCTAAGCAGCGTGTGGCACAGCAGAGGTACCAGCTAATGTACGTACCTTCAGCAGGAAATGCAAGCCTTCTTCACCAGCCGGTGGAGAAAGTTGGGATAAGTGCCGCCTGTAGCGATCACCTGGAGGGGTAAAGGATACCACAGTGAGGCCAGTTGCCCAATGTAGTTAGACATGGAGTTATGCATAAGTACAGCGTGTGGCTGTCTATTTCTTGTCTAAAGGAGTAAATAGTGCCTGTGCTGGCGGTCATGCAGCGCTATTACTAGTCATGTGAAAGGGTTGAGACAATTTTAATAGTGAGGACCTACATAGGTCTGGAGCCAGGCTATGGAATGATACACTATTAAGGGAAAGACAATTTCAGCCGGCCGTGGACCTTAGTATTGTTCATGCTGATGGACCATGTTTAGTAATTAACTCATAACAGTGAAAAAACGCTAGTTCAGAAGGCGTCTCACTGGGGGAATAATCCCAGGGAGGAACGGAGAAGTACCGCTCATTAACGTGAGTGCCGTACTTTAGGTAAACACAGTGCATGACTAATGCAGCATATCTCAAGGCGGGACAGTAAAGAATCACGGGGGACCAGGATTGCCGTGGTTTATGGAGATACCATATGCATGACTCAAGAAGCCCTTGCAAACGCGTGATGTTCGTGAAAATGCAGGCGGGTTGAGCATGAGGGAGTAAATTACACATGAAACCGAGTGAAAGTAATTCCAGACGGTGGATCGTGAAAATGTAACATGCGAGCGGTGTCTCGTCTCAAATTACACTTGAAACCGAGTGTAAGTGTTTCCAAAAGCTGGATCATAAAAGTGTAACATGCGAGCGGTTTAACCCGATGTCTCGTCACGTTGCGCAAGGGATCGAGGATACAAATTCCTTGAAGATGAAAACATGCTCTTATTTACATAGAGGGACAGGGTAGGTGAGATTATAGCTCTAGGGGGGCCTAGCGAGGCAGCAAACTTACTTGACAATAATTTTCGGAGGACATCCGAGAACGTCTCAGCGTAGGTGTTGAGTGGCAAGGGAGCTGCGTACGCCGTCTCTATTTAACATGTCAGACACAGTGGCCTACGTGTCTTGGGGCATGAATCCCTACGCTGTTTTTGGTTAATTGTAAAACCTGGAAAAGGCTCTATGATGTGCATGACTATTGTGTATGCTCCCGAGTGAAGTAATGCGATGCTAAATCACTAGGACTGACAGTCATGCCCAGTGTTTCAAAGAGAACTACGAATAGCATTGGATTGTACCAGGTTGATACTCAAATCTTGTTCAATAGTGAAGTTAAAACATTCAGTTTTAGAGATACACCTTGGTGAGACGAAAGCTTTTAAAACAGTTAATCACATTACGGGATAATGTTAACTTAGTTTGTCTGCGATGATTGGCGTGCGCTATCTCAATAATGTAGTGTAATGGTAAATTACTAAAATTGTCAGTTCTGTCAAGGCATTCATAGTGAAACATAGTTAGCATAGAATTATGCTAAGTAAATCATTGGACAATTATTATGTAATGAGAACATAGAGCCTGTGTATTTCACAAAGTCATATAGCACATATTTCTGGTGAAATGAGACCTTTCAGTTGTTACAAAACATCATAAAACGAATGTAAGCATTTAAACTATAAATTACACTTATTCCTAGAGGAAAGAAAGCGTTCAGTTATTAGTAAGCATAGTTGAACGAATGCATGCATTTCAATTATAAATCTCATCACAAGATAATGTGCACAGCCAGTATTTAAGTGTACCTCCACATTTTAAAAGTATAGGGTTCTATACACCTATGTTGATGAATTATGAAGGCTTAGAGATGGCCTGTCGTATGGTTTGTGATCATGCAAGATATGGATGTGCAAGGTGGCCTGTGGGTGGGTGTATCTATCACGAAAGCAAGACCATATGAGTGGTCAAGGGATTATGGTCCTGTCTACTGTTGTTTAGATGGATAGGTGTGCAAGTGAGGATCTTACACACAATAGTCATTCTACAGCCTACTCATTTGCATGTAGGTTTCTTCGTGCTCATTTAGCCCATGACTCACAGATTCAAGGGTATGTATCCAACGGCATTCTTTGTAGTACAGAGAGGAGGCCATGTTCCCTCCTCTTTCATGCAATTGAACTTTTTCAACTATCCACCACTCAAGCTGTTCGTGTGTGTGGCCACAGTTGGTGTAGTGTTCCACTAGGGGTGCACCCTGAACTTTGCACCTAATTCTGCTCTGATGCTGTAGAATTCTGTTCTTTCTTTTCTGGGTCGTTTGACCAATATAGATCATTTGGCATGGGCATCTGATGGCATAGATTACATTTTGGCTATTGCAGTTTGTGAAGTGGGTAAGAGTATGGGTTTTCATCCTGTGCGTGAAATAATTCCCAGTCTTTGCAAATTTGCACGCTTTATATGTTCTGCATCTCTGATGGCCAGTTATTGGAGGTAAGTCAAGTTGGGTCTTAATGTCCCGTGGTGTTGGTGTCGCAAGGAAGGAGGAAACGACATAGTCTTTAACATTCTTTGCACGTTTGAAGGAACACATGGGAATTTCTGGCATTCCAATGTCTGGTTCAACAAGGTTCCAGTATTTTTTGACCACTTTGTTTATTTCGTGACTTCTCATGTTGAATGTAGTGACACAGATTAATCTGTCCATTTTTTCATTTCTTTCTTGCACTTCTAACAGTGTTTCTCGTGGTCTGTACCAGGCTCTTTTTCTCGCTCTGTTGGGTAAACCCTTCGGGTAACCTCTATCACGCAGTTTGCATATGAGTAGGTCTGTTTCCTGGAAATAGTCCTTTAGTTTTGAGCAGTTCCTGCGTAGATGCAATAATTGCCCATAGGGCAAGTTATCCCTAAGGTTTCTAGGGTGGTGTGAATTGTACCGTAGAAGCGTGTTTCGGTCCGTTGGTTTTTTATACAGATTCATCACAATCCTTTCATCTTCTACATCTAGGGTCAGGTCCAAGAATGGTATCAAATCTTTGCTGTGTGCCATGGTGAATTGGATGTCATGGTAACGTTTGTTCAGCCAAGTGAGGAAGGTCTGCAGATTTTCTTCATCCCCAGTCCAAATCATCACGATATCATCTATATATCGGTTCCATGTTGTTAGGTTGTCCAGGTATGGGTTCTGGTTGGAGTATATGTACTGATCCTCGAAGTTATCCATGTACAAATTCGCCAGACTTGGGGCGAATCCAGCTCCCATCGCTACTCCTCTGCATTGATAGAAAAATTAGTTCTGGAAGACGAAATAGTATTTTGACATTGCAATATGTAGCAGTTGGACTAAAAAATCAGTCGGGATCCAAAGGGGAGATGGACGGGTGCCAAAAAACAAACATTTAGAAAGAGGGTCCTAGGGCTAGATTTACGACCCTATCAGACACATGCCCTTATACTACGTAATAATAACAAAAGAAGTGTCTGAGGGTCAGAAAAGCGGAAATTCGATGTGTGTTTTGAAAAATGGTACAATTACACTAAGTGAGCAAAGAGTGCAATAAGTGCAACAAAGAGCACACAGTTCCTAAATTGGGAAAAAGTGCCCATCAGTTCCCAAACGGTGCCGCCCTAGTCATCATCTGGGCTCTCTATACCCAGGAGAAAGATTATCATGTCTGTCACTAGATGTTATCGTGACAAATAAACTCCATAGAAATAATGAGTTTTGTGATGGGTGGGACCAAAGAGATGTTATAATATATATTGGGTAACTGTTTTTGCAGTGCATAAATGTGAATAAAGTGAATGTATTAAAATTAGGTAGAAATTGAGTAGAGGTAGCAAATTTTAATAGTTTCTCTCAATTCTCCTAACCTTAAAAAATGTGCAAATTAACTAGCAGATTTAACAAAATATCCGCCTGCAAGTAGGGTCAACATGTTTCAGCATTGGTGACTATAGATACGTCACTGCTTTCATCAGGACCAAGATTATAACGGCTACTGCAATATTGATTAAAAGAAATACCTGTGTAGTTTTTAGGTATATCTTGATCTTCTCCAACCTGTTAAATAAAATTGTACCAGACACAGACAACACATCAGTACCACAGAAGAACATTAACAATATGTCCAACTCATAAGTGCCAATCACATGCAGATGTTTTATGAATATTAAGCTTGCTTACCTATTTGGTAGGAGGCAATATCATCACCCCACCTGGCAGCAGCTCAGGTGTGTGGAGCACCGCTCTGATAGCAAGACAAAACAAAAAACAGGACTCACATAGACATTTCACAGAAAGAGACCATCATGATGGTCTTCATAACTTCTCATCATATTATTTGTATATTACCACATCAGGTGTTAACAAAGAACACGAACGATGAACATGGTAGCGCATTAAGATTGTTTGCGCTTTATCTTATCGTAACACCAACTGGTTATCTCATGCGCCACTGCGGAGAATTTTTTATATGTACTACCGCTATTTCTTAATGCTATTATCTTTTATTTAGCCCAATTTGCTTGCACCAATAGATCGTATTGTGCAAAAAGTATGCGGTGCCATGATGTAAAATCTTACAATCCATCATTTTCGCGTGTCTCGGAAGTTCCACTGTTTCGACTTGCGTTTAAAAAAAAAATCGCTTAAGAGCCTTCGATTAAAAGCCTTACCCCAGTGAAGTTTTTTAACATCATCGCTTTCAAAAACTGACCTCTCCGTCGGTACACCGGGCGTCCCTCTGCGCTAGCTGGGGGGGCGCCGGTGTACGCGTGTCGTCCATATTTGTTGTTGAACAGGATCACGGGATTGACACGTGACTCGCGTAACCACATGACTCAAGAACTACAAAACCGCTAGAATCTTGGGAATTGCAGTTTTTTTAATGGTTTTTCGCTTTTAAAACACTTGTGAATGTGAAATCGAGCGCTTTGTTTTATATTGATTCAAGTGTGGCAAGGAGTTAAGTAATCTAAAGAACAAATATGTTTCTTAGAACTTGCATGTCATATTAAATCTCCATACCTGTTAGTCAAGTATCGATAAGTATTCAGGCTCCATATTTAGTATTAAACCAAGTCACCAGAGTAAGTTAGAAAAAAGACTCACTCAGATCTTTCAAGGTGCAGATTTAACTCGTTTAATTATTGAACTGCTGAGTCAATCTACGCAGTCTTTAATGTTTTTCATATTCAGCTAGAACTTTACGACATCTAATGATGTTGTGATCACAGATGTAGCGCCCAATTGTATTGTTGGAATTGAGGCAGCCCAACATTTCACACATAAATAATTGGCACCCTCGCAACTCATAATCACATGCTTGTTATAATGTATATTGTGGGCATTCTCCTTTTTAATGCCCAGAGTCTCACTGTCAGCTCGTGCTATCAGCTCGTGCTTGAGGTGCATATGTTGGATCATTAATTATTGACCAATAATCAATAATAATTGAAAGTGTACTCACAGCCATTAAGAACGTATCCCTTGGTCTAAACATTCTCGATAAAAATAGAGAGCCTTGGAACTTTGCGTACATTCATTTATATCTTGTACCAAAGGGATAATTAGAGAGACATCCATAGAATATCTTCATTCAGGCCTGCTTTGTCACAGTTCATTTTGTAAATCCATTTTTGCTCTTTCTTGAATAGATATCTTGTAATGTCTGCTGCATGTTCTGGAATGTTTGGTTGCTCGAGGACCGTCCATCTGAAATCATTGGGACCATGGCCAACCTCTAGAAAATGCGCTGTTAATCGCGTTGCTTGCTTACGGCAACGTATGGTGCTTTTGTGTTCTGATATTCTTAATTTTATTTTCCGGGTGGTCAAGCCAACGTAATGTAGCTGACACGGGCACGTGATTAAATCGATAAGATTGTGGCTATTACAGTTTGTAAATTTCCGCTGTTGCCATGCTCTATTTGTGCCAATGTCTACAGACGGCACACGTCCCGCAATGATGATGACCTGCCACTGCAGGTAAGTCCCATAGGGTCCCTATCTGTTGGGGGGTCTTGTTTCTTGGTCGCGTGTGTACTAACTTATCTCTTGAATTAGAACCTCTTTTAAAGGCAAATAAAGGACGCTGTATCTGGTCACCTCCGGTGTTCAGGATTGACCAATGTTTTAGTATGATCTTCTGTACTAAATTAGATTTTGTGTTAAAAGTGTTAACACAGGTAAGTCGATCCAGCTTCTCTTTTTCTATTCGTGGTTCTAAAAGTGCCTCTCGGTTGTTGTTAGAGGCACGTTTTTCGGACTGCCGAATAATCTTCTTGGGATATCCTCTACTTTGCAGTTGTTTCTCAAGATTAAGGGTATGTTTTTCAAAAGTTGCTTTACTCGAATAGTTACGTTGTATCCTGAAAAACTGGCCATAAGGTAAATTATTCCTCAATGACCGTGGATGACAGCTCTCATAACTGAGAAGCGAATTGCGGGCCATCGGCTTCTTGTATAATTCAGACTCAAGTCCGGTTGGTGTTGTCAGGATCAAGAGGTCAAGAAAAGGCAGATGGGTCTTGCTCTGTTCAATTGTAAAATGCAGAAAAGTATTTTGTCCATTGAGCCATTGATGAAAAAGGAGGAGGTCCTCAATAGTACCACGCCACACCACCAGATGGACGGGTGTCCAGCATTTTCCTGATCACTTCAATCGCTTCATCCTGTGGTATGCTCGGGTATAGGGAACACACGTCGAGTGTGACAAAAAACTGTGTAGATTTGTTGAATGGTTGGTTTTCAAGAATTTGGATTGTGTACATCATATCTCGGAGGAATAATCTGGTCTCAAGCACAAACGGTTGTAAGAAACTGTCAAGATATTGATTCAACGATTCCATAATGGATCCAGATACAATTGGTCTCCCGGGCGTCTTTTGCATGTTTTTATGGATTTTTGGAATAGTATACATAGTGGGGATCCTGGGGTCCGTTCTATTCAGAAACTTAAATTCAGATTCTGAGAGGAAACCATCCTCCAATCCATATTGGGTGACATCTTTTATCAGTTTTGCAATTTCATTAGTAGGGTCTCTTGGTGTGCGGGTATAGCTGTTCACACAATTCAGTTGGTGATGAATCTCTGTTATATAATCTTCAGTGTTCTGGACCACTACCGCTCCCCCTATGTCCGCAGTCTTTATCACAATTGATTTATTTTCCTTTAATGCTTGAAGGGCCAGTCTCTCATCTTTAGAAATGTTATGTTTAATGTACTTTGTGCTATCCAATATCTTCATGATGTCAGTCATTACTACTTTTTCATAGGCTAAGATTTTGTCATTCATTAGGTGATTGGTTGGAGTGAAGGTGGACGTAGGACGACAATTAGTGGCTGCTGGATTCCTATTGTACTCGCCCTTATTTGCAAAGAAGTACTTCAGGTGAATTTTCCTGAATAACTGTTGGAGCTCCAACTTGATGTTAAAGGAGTTTGTTGGGGAGGTTGGTATGAATGATAATCCTTTGGCTAGTATGTCATACTCCGCTTTAGTTAAAACGTAGTCGGAGATGTTCACGATGGGGTCCCTAATTTTCGAGGTGATCCTCTCATTGACCGACTCTATGTTGGTTTGACCTGCAGTTTCAATGTTAATGTCAAGTAATGGAGCTACCATCTGTATGCTTGGCATCTGGTGCTGATTTCGCCATGGTTCTGCTGTGGTTGTGGTTGGAACCGGACCCTGGTGTTGTTCCGTCAGTTGCCTCTCCCTTGGTTCCATCTGGCCGGGCGTCTCCAATTGGGGTCTCTGTTGTTCCATGTTGGATCTCGTACCAACCACAGGTTCCCACCTTCCCGCAAATTCAATCATACCAAGCAGGCGCACAATACCAGGACGCATTTGGTCCCTCAACTTCTTCTTTTTTAGGGGATCCAACACAGAAGAATATATAACAGAGATTCATCACCAACTGAACTGTGTAACAGCTATACCCGCACACCAAGAGACCCTACCAATGAAATTGCAAAACTGATAAAAGACGTCACCCAACATGGATTGGAGGATGGTTTCCTCTCAGAATCTGAATTTAAGTTTCTGAATAAAACAGACCCCAAGATCCTCACTATTTATACTATTCCAAAAATCCATAAAAACATGCAAAAGCCATCCGGGAGACCAATTGTATCTGGATGTGGATCCATTCTGGAATCGTTGAATCAATATCTTGACTGTTTCTTACAACCGTTTGTGCTTGAGACCAGATCATTCCTCCGAGATACGATGCACACGATCCAAATTCTTGAAAACCAACCATTCAACAAATCTACACCGTTTTTGTCACACTCGACATGTGTTCCCTATACACGAGCATACCACAGGATGAAGCGATTGAAGTGATCAGGAAAACGCTGGACACCCGTCCATCTCCCCATTAGATCCCGACTGAAATTTTTGGTCCAACTGCTACATATTGCAATGTCAAAATACTATTTCGTCTTCCAGAGGTCATTTTTCTATCAATGCAGAGGAGTAGCGATGGGAGCTGGATTCGCCCCAAGTCTGGCGAATTTGTACATGGATAACTTCGAGGATCAGTACATATACTCCAACCAGAACTCATACCTGGACAACCTAACAACATGGAACTGATATATAGATGATATTGTGATGATTTGGACTGGGGATGAAGAAAATCTGCAGACCTTCCCCACTTGGCTGAACAACCGTTCCCATGACATCCAATTCACCATGGCACACAGCAAAGATTCAATACCATTCTTGGACCTGACCCTAGAGGTAGAAGACGAAAGGATTGTGATGAATCTGTATAAAAAAACAACGGACCGAAACACGCTTCTACGGTACAATTCACACCACCCTAGAAACCTTAGGGATAACTTGCCCTATGGGAAATTCTTGCGTCTACGCAGGAACTGCTCAAAACTAAAGGACTATTTCCAGGAAACGGACCTACTCATATTCAAACTGCGTGATAGAGGTTACCCGAAGGGTTTACCCAACAGAGCGAGAAAAAGAGCCTGGTACGGACCACGAGAAACACTGTTAGAAGTACAAGAAAGAAATGAAAAAATGGACAGATTAATCTGTGTCACTACATTCAACATGAGAAGTCACGAAATAAACAAAGTGGTCAAAAAATACTGGAACCTTGTTGAACCAGACATTGGAATGCCAGAAATTCCCATGTGTTCCTTCAAACGTGCAAAGAATGTTAAAGACTATGTCGTTTCCTCCTTCCTTGCGACACCAACACCACGGGACATTAAGACCCAACTTGACTTACCTCCAATAACTGGCCATCAGAGATGCAGAACATATAAAGCGTGCAAATTTGCAAAGACTGGGAATTATTTCACGCACAGGATGAAAACCCATACTCTTACCCACTTCACAAACTGCAATAGCCAAAATGTAATCTATGCCATCAGATGCCCATGCCAAATGATCTATATTGGTCAAACGACCCAGAAAAGAAAGAACAGAATTCTACAGCATCCATCAGAGCAGAATTAGGTGCAAAGTTCAAGGGGCACCCCTAGTGGAACACTACACCAACTATGGCCACACACACGAACAGCTTTAGTGGTGGATAGTTGAAAAAGTTCAACTGCATGAAAGAGGAGGGAACATGGCATCCTCTCTGAACTACAAAGATGCCGTTGGATACATACCCTTGAATCTGTGAGTCATGGGCTAAACGAGCACGAAGAAACCTACATGCAAATGAGTACTCTGTAGAATGACTATTGTGCGTAAGATCCTCACTTGCACACCTATCCATCTAAACAACAGTAGACAGGACCATAATCCCTTGACCACTCATATGGTCTGGCTTTCGTGATAGATATACCCACAGGCCGCCTTGTACAACCATATCTTGCATAATCACAACCATACAACAGTCCATCTCTAAGCCTTCGCAATACATCAACATAGGTGTATAGAACCCTATACTTTTAAAATGTGGAGGTACACTTAAATACTGGCTGTGCACATTATCTTGTGATGAGATTTATAATTTAAATGCGTGAATTAGTTCAACTATGCTTTCTAACAACTGAACGCTTTCTATCCTCTAGGAATAAATGTAATTTATAGTTTAAATGCTTGCATTCGTTTTATGATGTTTCGTAAGAACTGAAAGGTCTCATTTCCCAGAAAGATGTGCTATATGACTTTGTGAAATACACAGGCTTCATGTTCTTATTACATAATAATTGTCCAATGATTTACTTAGCATAATTCTATGCTAACTATGTTTCACTATGAATGCCTTGACAGAACTGACAATTTTAGTAATTTACCATTACACTACATTATTGAGATAGCACACGCCAGTCATCGCAAACAAACTATGTTAACATTATCCCGTAATGTGATTAACTGTTTTAAATGCTTTCGTCTCACCAAGGTGTTTCTCTAAAACTGAAAGTTTTCACTTCACCATTGAACAAGCACGAAATACTGACCTTGTGCTTAATAATGTTAATTTGAGTATCAAACTAGTATAATCAAATGCTATCCTTGATGCGCGTTGAAACACTGGGCATAACTGTAAGTCCTAGTAATTTAGCATCGCATTACTTCACTCGGGAGCAAACACAATAGCCATCCACATCATAGAGCCTTTTCCAGGTTTTACAATTAATCCAAGACCGCGTAGGGATTCATGCCCCGTGACACGTAGGCCACCGTCTCTGACATGTTAAATAGAGACGGCATACGCGGCTCCCTTGCCACTCAACGCCTACGCTGAGTCGTACTCGGATGTCCTCCGAAAATTATTGCCAAGTACGTTTGCTGCCTAGCTAAGTCCCCCTAGAGCTATAATCTCACCTACCCTGCCCCTCTATGTAAATAAGAGCATGTTTTCATCTTCAAGGAATTTGTATCCTCGATCCCTTGCGCAACATGACGAGACATCGCGTTAAACCGCTCGGATGTTATACTTTTACGATCTACCTTCTGGAAACACTTTCACTCGGTTTCAAGTGTAATTTGAGACGAGACAGCGCTCGCATGATCCACCGTCTGGAATTACTTTCACTCGGTTTTATGTGTAATTTACTCCCTCACGCGCAACCCGACTGCATTTTCACGAACACCCAGCGTTCACAAGGGCTTCTTGAGTCACCCATATGGTATCTCCATAAACCACCCAATCCCGGTCCCCGTGGTTCTTTACCGTCCCGCCTTGAGATATGCTGCATTAGTCACGCACTGTGTTTACATAAAGTACGGCACTCGTGTTAAAGCGCGGTCCTTCACGGTTCCTCCCTGAGATTATTTCCCCGGTGAGACGCCTTCCGAACAAGCCTTTTCTCACTGTTATGATTTCATTACTATGCATGGTCCATCAGCATGAACAATACTAAGGTCCACGGCCGGCTGAAATCGGCTTTCCCTTAATAGTGCATCTTTCCATAGCCTGGCTCCAGACCTATGTAGGTCCTCACTATTAAAATCATCTCGACCCTTTTACATGACTAGTAATAGCGCTGCATGACCGCCAGCACGGGCACTATTTACTCCTCTAGACAAGAGATAGACAGCCACACGCTGTACTTATGCATAACTCCATGTCCAACTACATTGGGCAACTGGCCTCACTGTGGTATCCTTTACCCCTCCAGGTGATCGCTACAGGCGGCACTTATCCCAACTTTCTCCACCGGCTGGTGAAGAAGGCTTGCATTTCCTGCTGAAGGTACATACATGTGTTGGTACATCTGCTGTGCCACACGCTGATCAGGTCAGGCTCTGACGTTTGCCCTACTACATTTATAGATTCTCCAGATAAATCGCACAAGAGTGTCGGCTGACACCCAAGCCAGAAGAGCTACAGAAGATACCACTCTAGCTCTCCACCTTTTCAGGTGAGCATGCCCCTGAATTCTCTAGTCCCCAACTCCTGATACACACAGGGCCCTAACCCCTACCCCTTTACGTTCACAGGCTGTCCTGCTCATCCCCTATCCTGATGAAGACCCGCCCCAGATGCAAATAATTCTGCACTATCTCATAGGATCGAAACGTTGACATTGTTAATGTTAATGCGTCCATATGGAGTCTCCACAAAAGAAAAAGGTTTTGAATCTATTGTGACTATTTAACTCAGAAGTGGACACACAAGAGTTTATGTTTTTTTGTATTTGTATTGAATATATGTCACCTTTCTTATTCGTGTACAGCACGGTCATCACCACTCACGACCAGTCACTAAACCTTGCACTACCTATGTGTATTTTTATGTCATTCTTTGTCATGGACAGCCACTTGATTTACTGATTAATACATTGCATGGTATTTACAATAGGAGATATCATTCAAACCAAGATTGGAGTTGTGTGTCCTTGTGTACTGTACATTCAATGTGGATACAGAATTTACTCTAAGTACATGAAAACAAAGAAATTGCTTCACTCCCAACAGAACCACTGTTTTTGCTTAAGGTAAAGGAGAATGCAGCAGGAGCACCAGGCCAGTTGCGTAACATAGACCCCTGTAGCACCAGTGGTGTTGGGGGGGCACGCTCTAAGACCCTGCTCAGCACAATACTCTGGCTGGATAGCTCCTGATTGAGTCTGGAGGGGCCCCCTCCACGTATCTTGCAGGGGGGGCCCCTAAAGTTTTGTTACGCCACTGATCTGGAGCCTACCCAACGCTTACACCCTCCACCCACAGACACCAACATTCAATACCCAAGTCTTCCAAAGGCACAGAGGCACAGCTGGAACTCAACACCCTCCATAAACCAGACTCAGAGACCCAAAAGAACAAGCGCCGCAATGTCCCTGAAAGAAGTGACTGATCTTGCCAACTCCTATGACTCACCCATAACTGTCAACCCCAGCTCCAAGATCCAGGTAATCACTGGATTTGGGAGAGGCCGCATCACACCTAGAACGACGAGGCCACCAGCCTTCCACATCAATATCCCCATGGCACCTCCCACGAAGAAACTCAATAACAAGGGAACGACCAACTGCATGCTTATAAACTGCAGTTCTGCTTCCAAACACACAACAGAACTGGCAAAAACCATCCTAACCCATGACATCGATATCACGTTCATCACAGAAACTTGGTTGAATGAGTCCTCCTCCCCATTTACTGACATGCTGGTGCCCCATGAATTCTCAATCATCAATAAAGACAGAAAGAACTATTGTGGTGGGGGGATTGCAATCATCCACAAGAGCAACATTTCCGTAACTGAAACTGACTCCTTCACCTGTAGCACATTTGAATACCTAACCTCCACCATTAAAACGAATGACAACAAACCGCTATAATGCAATCTCCTCTACCATTCGAAAGGCAACACTCCCACATTTGGAGAACCTACTAGGTGACCTCAACCTCCATTGTAATGATGAAAATGATACTATGATCCAATCCTTAAGCGATCTTCTACTCAATAACAACCTTATCCAACACTGCACAGAGCAACCCCATAACAGAGGTTCAATCTTTGACGCCATTATAGCTCACAAAGATACAGTTACTATTGACCACATCCTTCCTGTCACCTGTTCAGACCACCA
The DNA here is from genome assembly GCF_964263255.1 of Lissotriton vulgaris. NCBI lineage: Eukaryota > Metazoa > Chordata > Amphibia > Caudata > Salamandridae > Lissotriton > Lissotriton vulgaris. Next base: position 343,474,249 of record NC_141689.1, on the reverse strand, counting down.
CTACATTCTATTTCACATTAACCAAACGACTCATTGCCTACCCCATACACAGGAATCACTTCATTGGGCGAGAAATCAAAGACAGTTTTCCCTTGCCGGCCTGGATGAAAGGGTAAGATAACTACTTCCCCCCACCACAAGCGACCTCTCTACAACAGTACTTACTACACACTACAATGCAGTAATGACAACCATACTAGACCAAGTAGCTCCCTTGAAACAAAAAAGAGGCAGGAACATCCCATCAAGATCCTGGTTCTACGAGACAAAGTTTCTCTGTCACAGAAATCTTGACCAGTGCAGAATATAGACACTTCAACAAAAAGGTTTTTCTTCACCTACCTTCTGACTCGCTCCCTTGTCCTCCCCACCCTGAACAACATTTGATACGAGACATTGCTGTTTATTGAAATACTTGTGTTTGATTACGTCATGAGAAATGTTATAAAGCGCTTTCATACCTTTGGGTCTGGCCAGCGCTATATAAAACTCTCCAATAAATAAATAAAATGCAAACTGAATGCTTGTACTGTCCTGCGTTCTGGCCCATTGTACCCATCTAATATGCAAAGCCTAAAATTAGATATACTAGCTGTTGTAGCCTTTTCTAATATCAGTATTGATGGCACAACAATGATCCTTTTACTTTATGTTGTGGGTCTTTCTTTGATTATTGCAGGTTTCACCGCAGTGAGATCTTTCTCATCTTGAGCAAAGCAGTGTTCGGTTATTGAGTACAAGTGTGATTTGTATGCTATGGAGATGGTGTGCCCCTCGTTGTTCACTGTGTATGTAAAGCCAGACTGGGTTGTAACCATCCTGAACACCAAATTATGCTTGTTGTGTGTCTTTCTTTGTGAAAATAGGAGTAATGCAGTGTTCAAATGGCTCGTGTCTTTCAGCATAGTGTGGAAATAATATACATCCAACATCTGTTATTTTTTTGTGAATTGAGGAGCTCAAGTTTGGCACAATTTTTCATGAACTCTGGAGTAGTCATTTTCTCTTGCCAGGCAACTCATGACCTAAGAAAAATATATTTAGGAGACCAATTTTTGATTTTCAGATTTTTGTATCATGTATTTGAAAGTATTTTCTGGCTACATGTTTTAAGTGATCAGTTTTGTATGTGGCATCCACTTCCGACATTACATTCTAGTCTTCCTGCTGCAATTCAATGATGCATGGTGAAACAAATCCAGAAGTATTCTTGCACTCGACCTAAATATGTGAATCCATATCGTGTCCCTCCGAATGGTAATACTGTCACATATTGTGAATTTGCTGGTATATTTGGTGTGAAGACACAACTATCAAGATACGTCATACATAAGCTATGTAATTAAACCTGTGCTATGAACATTTTAAATCTTATATATCTTCCAGCACCAGTTAAGAGTTCCATAGTGCAAATCTGATGTCCAGGACCGTTCACCAGGATGTTCAGGCTTAAAAAATGACAAACATATGAGCCTTCATTGTGGCTGGGAATGGTGTAACTAGTCCTTGATACTGTAGCATATCTAGATTTTTCATTAAATGCCTCTTTACCTCTCGCTTCATGGGATGCCTTTGGTGGGTTTGATGCTCACAGTGTAAAGGAATAAGTTACTGAACTGCTTACCTATCGTAACCAGCCTTTGCAAAAGGCAGTTATAATACCCATTAAGTTTCATAATGACCTTTTAATGAAAAAGGCACTAAAGAGAGAACATCTACCGCAATACGAGTATCAATTGTAACCTGCCTTGCAAGTCTTCTTAAGCTAGTATTTATGGCATAGGAATCTTTTAATAAGTTCAAAATATCATATTTTTATATTGTCAACACTATGTCATCTTCAATCAGGATTTCAGTATAGTTCAATGACGAGCCCATCAAAACCCTCGACCTTAATTTAGTTGTTAGTCTTCTCCATTCTCAAGAGGAGTTTTAAATTCAAGTGGATTGCTGTTATTTCTGCTGCACTGTCTCGGATGGTATGCTTGTCCCTTGGGAATTTGAGGATAAGGGGATCAATAGCATTAACAACCCCTACTTGACCAATATCTACCTCTGGAAGTGCTACAATGACAATGGTTTCTTTAACTGGCGCGGAAGTGTGACTAACCTATATATTTCACAGTGAACTACAGCACTACAGAAATGAGCTATTTGGATTTCATGGTAAAACAAAGAAAAGGTATTTTGTACACTACTCCCTGTTGAGATATAACAGTAAACATCCCCGGGCCCTGAGAGACAGTTTACCGAATAGCCAATTCTTGTGCCTACACTGTAGTTCCCATCTCGAGGATGACTACTACTTAAATCAAAATTTCTAGAATAGGGGTATCCGAGGAAAATCATCCATTAAGAGGGCTTGAATTTGTACAGGGAAAGTTTGTTGAACCCTAGACAGATGGTGCATTCCAAAAATAGAGTGGTGATGGTGAGCACATTCTTTCCTGTCCGTAATGAAATCCAGAAGATCATTAAGAAACATATGAATAACCTCCCTTTGCCTTTAAGCGGATTTAAAATGTTAGGGACTAGTTATAAGGGCCCATTAAGACTCTATCGAGAAAAGTGACATTAGAGCATAATGGGGCTTACCTGATGTCCTGGGTCAATACAGAAGTGGTGGATGCACTACCTGCCAATTTACTTTTGACATTGAAACTTTTGCAATAAATAATAGAATGTTCAATTTGCGATCCTTTTCAAGCTACAATATTCGCAATGTTGTATATGTCATATGACCCTTTATGCAGATATGTGGAAAATGTTTGATTTTCAGATTTTTGTATCATGTATTTGAAAGTATTTTCTATCTACATGTTTTAAGTGTTTATCTAAATGATCAGTTATGTATGTGGCATCCACTTTCGACCTTACATTCTAGTCTTCCTGCTGCAATTCAATGATGCATGGTGAAACAAATCCAGAACTATTCTTGCACTCGAGCTAAATATGTGAATCCATATCGTGTTCCTCAAAATGGTAATACTGTCACATATTGTGAATTTGCTGGTATATTTGGTGGGAAGACACAAATATCAAGATACGTCATACATAAGCTGTGTAATTAAACCTGTGCTTTGAACATTTTAAGTCTTATTTATCTTCCAGCACCAGTTAAGAGTTCCATAGTGCAAATCTGATGTCCAGGACCGTTCACCGGGATGTTCAGGCTTAAAAAAGGACAAACATGGGGGCATTCATTGTGGCTGGGAATGGTGTAACTGGTCCTTGATACTGTAGCATATCTCGATTTTTCTTTAAATGCCTCTTTACCTCTCGCTTCATGGAATGCCTTCGGTGGGCTTGATTTTGTTCAGGGAAAGTTTGTTGAACACTAGACAGATGGTGCATTCCAAAAATAGAGTGGTGATGGTGAGCACATTATTTCCTGTCAGTAATGAAATCCTGAAGATCATTAAGAAACATATGAAGAACCTCCCTTGTTTGCCTTTAAGCGGAATTCAAATGTTAGGGACTACGTTGTAAGGACCCATTAAGACACTATCGACAAAAGTGACATTAGAGCATAATGGGGCTTACCTGATGTCCTGGGTCACTACAGAAGTGGTGGATGCACTACCTGCAAATTTACTTTTGACATTGAAACTTTTGCAATAAATAATAGAATTTTCAATTTGCGATCCTTTTCAAACTGCAATATCGGCAATGTTGTATATGTCATATGACCCTGTATTCAGATATGTGGGACAGACAACACAAATGGTGAAACAGCACATGCCCCAACTTGGAAGACGGATCAAATGCAAAGTGGTAGGACCCCCTCATGTATGGCATTTTGAGGAAAGTGGGCACACCAAAGATCAAATCTATTGGCAGGAGGTGGAGGTCATAACCCTGAAAAGCAGAGGGGGAAACATCTCGGCATTTCTGGAGTGGAAGGAATACAAATGGATGGACATTCTGGATTATGAGTGGTCTAAATGATATCAATACCATGCTGAAATTAGCAGCAAGACAATATTGTATCTATAGACATTCTTGTTATTAGGACCACTTTATATCAAATCATTATGCATTAGATATAATACATGTATATATATAAATGCATGTATAATTAACAGAGTGCAATAATGTTGAGTAAAGCGTATGTCATTCTGGTCATGATCACTATCATGTATAAATACTGGATATCAGTAGTAGTAGGATATACATCTTTACGCCATTTTGATGATGGCTGTATAAAGCCGCTGTGCCTACTCCACATTCCAAACATGTATGATGATGTCATGGTTTCAGGTTGGACTCATGACAATCGCTTCTCTGTGGGAACAAGTGACTGATGTCTAATATTCATGGGGAAGAAGATTGATGCATATGTTATAGGGTGAACAGATGCAGCAAAGGGTTGAATGCATGCAACTCAGTATTATGCATTTTGCTCACTCAAAATGGCAGACTGTAGCAAGCAGTCTAGTGTTTCAGAGGCAGCAGAGTAGATATTCTGGCAGCTCCTGCCTCGTCTTTCCTCTCTCACTCCACACTGCCGAACAGAGTGAAATTAGCTCCACTGTGTTCTTGTTGAAGGTAAGGGTGTGGGTTATAAGACACTTTTACCTCGTGCCCATTTGTATGAGCTACTCCATTACCATCTTATTTATCCTAGAATAAATTGAAATTACAATTTCTGCAATTTTATTGATATTGGTACTGGTTCGATTTGTATGTGACCATCTTCGTTGTGTTTGGTATGAAGAGGATTGGTATTGGTTCTTAAAGAATACTCCCAGCACTGAAACATTTGAGTGGGATAGGTATGATGTACTCTTCTGTCATAGTTTGTGTGTTCCTCACTGATGGATCAACGTTGGCTTTGCCCAAAGCATATGGTGGTGGGCTCTGACTCCTTTTCTACAAGACAATTGTTTCAGAACAGGATGATTTTCACTCTATTAGAACATGATAACTTACCGTCTTATCAACTCTCACTGTTTCTTATACTAGGAGTGATTCGTTCAGTAGGCGCACGGGTGATGTTTCACTGGCTACTGCGCTCTTGAATAACTAATGTATGAGCATATAGTGAGTTGTGTTGGACCTCTCAGCAGTGTTATAAGTAACAGTATTCAGCTGTTCGCATATACCATTTGATTGCATTAATTTCACAGGCATGTCATTTCCTTATGGACTTCAATTTCATCATAGACCATCTCATAGTTTATAATTTTCATCATACAATGAAAAACTATGTAAGTATTATTGTACAAGTCACTTTCCTTAGGTAACAATAGATTTGTAAGAAACATTAGTTTGTTATGGATTCCTTACCTTAGAATTACCCCCAGGCGTCAGACTGGATCCAGAAAGTTTTTTCGTCAGAAGTACCTCTGCACGTCGGAAGGTGGTGTTGGTCGGCTCCGCGTCCGTCCTCGGCGTCGTGGTCGCTAGGATGACGTCGCAGCAGCTACTTAGATGCAGCCCTCGGATCTATGACAGAATTTCGACAGACAGAATTTCGACCTACACAAATATCGGCGTAATTATATCGATAGCAAAAATATCGACGCCCTATGTACAACATGGTAAGTACCAAAATATCGAAAAAATAATATCGATGTTAAAAATATCGTTGTCAAATATATCGATTTTTTGGGGATTTAAAATAACATTAACAATACTGTAAATAATGCTTATTAATTACTTAAACATATTTAAATATATGTAATAATGGTAAAAAAAATATTAATACATATTTAATAAAAAAATATTTAAAAATCATATTTAATATATACTTACTTAACAATAATTACTATTCCCACTCCAGTGGGTGCAACAGTAGGGAAAACTGACCCTGAACCCTAAAAATACCCCTTTACCCAAAAACCTAAAACTGACCCTGAACCCTAAAAATACCCCTTTACCCAAAAACTGAAAACTGACCCTGAACCCAAAAAATACCCCTTTACCCAAGAACTGAAAACTGACCCTGAACCCAAAAAATACCCCTTTACCCAAAAACTGAAAACTGACCCTGAACCCTAAAAATACCCCTTTACCCAAAAACTGAAAACTGACCCTGAACCCTAAAAATACCCCTTTACCCAAAAACTGAAAACTGACCCTGAACCCTAAAAATACCCCTTTACCCAAAAACTAAAAACTGACCCTGAACCCTAAAAATACCCCTTTACCCAAAAACTGAAAACTGACCCTGAACCCAAAAAATGCCTCTTTGCCCAAAAACTGAAAACTAACCCTGAACCCTAAAAATACCCCTTTACCCAAAAACTGAAAACTGACCCTGAACCCTAAAAATACCCCTTTACCCAAAAACTGAAAACTGACCCTGAACCCTAAAAATACCCCTTTACCCAAAAACTGAAAACTGACCCTGAACCCTAAAAATACCCCTTTACCCAAAATTAATTAATATTACAATTAAATTACTTCCCACCCTATTCCCCTATAAACCCACAACCCGCTCCAGTAGTAAAACATATAATTTAGTTAAAAATATACATAAATTATCAATTAATTATTCAATTAATCAATTAAAATAATTCATTGCCAATTAATATGTAATTGCAAAATAAACTAATCATTACAAAATAATTATTTAATTACAAATAAATTACTTCCCACCCTATTCCCCAATAAACCCACAACCCGCTCCAGTAGTAAAACATATAATTTACTTTAAAATATACATAAATTATCAATTAATTAATCAATTAATCAATTAAAATAATTCATTGCCAATTAATATGTAATTGCAAAATAAACTAATCATTAAAAAATAATTATTTAATTACAAATAAATTACTTCCCACCCTATTCCCCTAAAAACCCACAACCCGCTCTGGTAGTAAAACATATTATTTACTTTTATATATTTTTTATTTATAAAAACATATTAAACACATATTATAACAATTAATTTAAATACTTAACTAAAATTTCTAACACATATTAGTAAATCGAAATTACTCACATCGATATATATGCTATCGATATAAGTAATTTCGATATTACTTACCTTAGGGTCGATATTCTGGCCATCGATATTCTGGACATCGATATTCTGTCCCATCGATATTAGCAACTCGATATAAGTGTAAGTCGAAATTAAAAATTCAATATTTTGACTGTGTACCGCAGCCCTCACGCGCTGACGTCAGTTCTGTACACAACTTTCCGTGCCAGAAACGCTGAGCTATGCAAGCCACTGACTATTGGTGCACACACCTAGGGCCCTGAAAGTATGTCATTAACGCTAGAAATCAGTTTGCAGAACGGGGAGGATGGGTGGGGCGGTAAGGAATCTATAACTAATGAATGTTTGTTACAGATATATCGTTACCAAAGGTAAGTAACTTGTACATCTGAAAGAAGCACGTTAGTTATAGATTCCTTACCTTAGAAGAGATACCCAAGCAATATCAACCCCTATGGTGGGTCTGCAAACCAAGATCACACCAGCATGTCCTGGAGAACAGAATGGCCAGAGAAGCCATCTCTCCGGACTTGGCTGTCCAGGCAGTAGTGTTTGGTGAACGTGTGCAGCAATGCTCACATAGCTGCCTGACAGATGTCATTTAGAGGCACTCTCCTTCCCAAGGGAGTAGTGGCTGATGTCGCCCTGGTGGAATGAGCACTTAGCCTGACTGGAGAATCCTTTTTAGCCAGAAAATAAAACAAGCTTTAATACACAAGACATCCCACCTAGAAATGGTGTGTTTTGGTACGACCCTGACCTTCTTTGCACCCACGTGACCAACAAAAAGTTGATCGTCCACCCGGAACTGTTTTGTGCGGTCCAGATAGAAGGAGAGCGAACGTTTTGGGTCCAGACAGTGGAGCCTCTCTTCTTCCTTTGAAGGATGCGGAGGTGGAAAGAAGGTGGGCAAAGTAATGCTCTGCCCGATGTAAAAGTAGTGACCACCTTAGAAAGAAATGATGGACGCCTGGCTGCCAAGATTACATCACAGACTTCAGGAGGCAGGTTGAAAGATGTCAACTGCCGCTGCTCAATCCCCACGCAAGGAGGTGTAGACTGGACAGGTTTGGGTGCAGGACCGTCTCCTGCTGCTGCGACAGAAGATCCTCCCGAAGAGGCAGTCTGATCGGAGAATGAATGGCCATGTTGAGCAGCTCGGGATACCAGACTCTTCGTGCCCAATCCGGGGCCACAAGAATGACTTGGGCCCGGTCGCGCCTGATCTTCTTTATCACTCTGGGCAGAAGTGGTATAGGCGGAAAGGGGTACAACAGACCACAACTCCATTCGCGACGAAAAGCGTCGCTGAGAGAGTGCCGCCTTGGAAATTCCAACACACAGAATTGCTGATATTGCGCATTCTCTTTGGTGGCAAATAGATCTAACCAAGGCTCACCCCACTGTTGAAAGAGACCTTGCACCACATCCGAGTGAAGACGCCATTCATGAGCCACCATGCACCTGTGGCTGAGTTCGTCCGCCCTGGCGTTCAGAGAACCTGTGAAAAAATCAAGCAACAATGATTGCTTGAGACACTGCATGCGCTCCAAATATTCACAAAGTTTGAGATCAATTTTTCACATACTTTTCAAACAAAATCCAAAGTTATTCAAAAAGATACTCATAGCACAAAAAGTTCAAACAAACGTTATCTTTGTGGAAAAATATTCAATGCTGTAATCAAAAAACATAACAATAACAATGGTTGCAAGAATCATGCATTGTACGTTTATATACATAATCCATATTCCATATTCTTCAGTGCAAATATAGTATTGTAGAGGTACAGATCAAAGATGTGCAGCCCAAAGCCTTTCGGGGACCCGTCGTCCCTTCTTCGGGGGCCACTGAGTTGAACAAAAAAAGATAACCACATGTTGTTATGATGCGCTATGCAGTAAAAGTAAAAAAAGCTACCAAATTCAGACGACACCCACAGCTATATACAGTGGCCAAGTGTACAGAAATGATATACCGTGCATGGTGGTAAAGAGACAAGCGTGCCTCAGGGTACATGATGTATGTGAAAAAGACCAACCTAACCAGTTACCATCGCCTGTGCTATGAATTACATATTCAACGGGTAGCAAATGCCCAAAAGAGAACCTAGTGGCAGTGAATCTAAATACTCAACACATAGATGTGCTTTTTTCTCAGTGTATAACGACATATGCCAAGTAGTGGAAAAACGCTTACTCAAACGCACAGCTGGGATCTTGTTGTGGGATGCACTGAAGAAACTGAGGAGATTTTGTGAATGGCTAAAAAAATTAAGAACCGAGAGTGAACAACCCAAATAAACAGCAGAACGTGTGGAAAACAACACCCTACACCGTGAATGTGAAAAATACCTTTGTTGATTAACAAAGTCTGAAACAGGAACGAAGAGTCGAATGTCCTGTGCGAATCACCACAATATTTAATTGCAATGCCAGACAGCGAGAAGCCGCATGGACGAGATGTGGAACTGAATGAAACAAAAGAAAAAATGCGATGAGTGCTGTTGGTGACACTGGTAACAAATCTTAGCGTGCTGTTATAGAATCAAACAGTGAGGATACTAAAGCCACTCACCCGAAACAAAGCATCAAACGTCCTTTATGCTCTACCACGGTTTTAGGTTATGGTACCAAACAGCGAAAAGCTGAGTGGGTTTAAATAACAAGATTCCGGCAATGCCTTAGAACCACGTCAAGATGGACAGTAAATGTTAATAATCTTCTATGGCGGCCATCTTAGCGTGGTGCACCATGAACCGCCGCAATCTATTAAATAACGTGAAGAAACTAAATGTCAAATTGATGGGATACCGGTGTTCCTGCAGTCATTACAAAGAATAAACTTCTGAACGTGAACGAATAAGTTATGACTGTTTAATACATTTCGACGATCTTTTGTGACAACCATCTCATCATGGGTGGAGAAGTGTGGCTCACCGGTTAGAGGAGGCAGTCCCTGATGCAGAGGTCAGACCCAGGACCAGGGTTCAATTCCCGACGCGGCAGGTCCTGAGCTCAAAAATGGCCACGGACTTGATAATTCTCACCTCAGTGCCTACTCAAATCGTGGGTTCAAACTCTGCAACTCTGGGCAATAGCTTGCTTAATCTCCACTATGGCCCCACTGCGATGGGATGCCTGGTCTTCACCGTGGGGATGCCCAGTAGGGGTAATCTCGCAGGGAAAGGCCAGGACGGGTTCCCAAAGCAAGCGCCTTGAGACCTTACGGTGAAAGGCGCTATATAAGAACGTATGATTTACGATTTATTTATTTATGGTGCTTGACAATTCTGATCCACCACAATATATTAGCTCAAGTGACAAAAATAAATACCTAATGACTAGAATAACGGTGTTCCCGCGGTGACTAGAAGATCACATGATGGACATAAACAATGTGTTCTAGTTATCTACTGCTACGTGAGAAGTATGGCGGCCACCTTCGGGATGGGAGTACATAACAAAAGTCCAGAAACGAAACCAAATGTGGTGTGCTCAGAAGCAAGATAGAGATGTCGATCAAAAACAGCCATGCATAGTGAACAATTGTAGTCTGGGGAGCATAATGTACACATTGCTATTTTAAAAAAACATAGGTCACGAGACCCACTACTTGCACTAACCAAAAAAATAAAACTGTTACAATAGTGTAAATGACAAGCCAAGATGCAGCAGCAAGATTATAACAAGTACCAACATGGTACTATGCCAAAACAGTATTATGCATCATAAAACATTTTGTACAAATAATGAGAGAAAGCAAGTTATAACAACATTTGGCCCAAGGACAATTGCATTCCATGACTATAGACTGCACACATAGGCATCTAGAATATAAACTACATATTGGAACACATACACAAAGAAAATGAATGGCATATGTGTGTTAGCTTTAGAAAAGTAAAAATAACACAAATTATGTGACAATGATGCAAACTATTCATGTTGATACAAGTCGATGAGCACAAACATAACAAAAAACTAAGGGGGTCATTAGGATCGCGGACGGACTTGCGCCCATCCGCGACCCCAAAGCAGGAGGGAACCTCCGCATGGCATGCGGAGTTCCCTCCTGTGCAATTAGGATGTGACCGCAAGGGTTGTGGTCACATCCTCTATTTTTAACATTGCGGCGGGTGGAGCTTCAAGCTGCACCCGCCGCAAGGTTAAAAATGCACGCATTGCATTTGCATGCAGTAAGAGGCAGGCACCGTGCGGGGCCTGCCTCTTTCTGCATGCAAATGCAGGGAGGTACCATAGGTACCCCCATGTGCACCCCATGTGCACCCCCCACTCCCCCTTCACCTAGGGGGCCCGCAACGGGCCCCCGCAGTGAAGTTACGTATGCTTTTCCACGGCGGAAAACCCCCGCGGAAAAGCATAATTTACAGGCCATCCTAATATGGTGGACGGTGTCTGGAAGACACAGTCACCATATTAGAGCTTTTCCGCCGCGGTTGTAAGCCGACCGTGGCGGAAAAGCTGCGGACGGAAACCAGGACCCACCAGCCATCCTAATGTGGCGGTGGGTCTTTCGTCAGTCCGCTGCGGTTTTTCCGCATCCTCTGGGCCGGCGGTGCATTCCGCCGGCCCCGAGGATGCGGAAAATCCGCAATCATAATGATCCCCTAAAAGTGTACGAAACAGTGACATGCTAGTGAAAAGTGTGAGTTATGTGCAGGTCAATTAAAATATGGAAATAAGTCCATTAGCATTATCATGCCAGAATACTGGGTGTAGATATAAATGACATGATGATAAGGAGTGTAGGTTGTGTCGAGGTCAGTTGAACCACCAAAGAAATGCCTTGATGTTCCAGCCATGTCCAGAGTGGAGGGCCTCCTGACATAGGGTCCACGACCCCACCCCGCGCTGTTAGTTGCAATACCACATGGCGGTGGTGTTGTCTGTGAACACCTGCACTACTCTTCCCCGGACAGAGGGAAGGAATGCCTTCAGTGCAAGACAAATTGCCCGGAGCTCCAGAAGGTTGATGTGAAGCCTGGACTCCACCAGAGGCCTTTGCTCTCTGCCTCTCCCATGTGGCCGCCCCATCCCAGAATGGAGGCATCCGTCACCACAGTGTGGTCTGGATGGAGAAGGGAGAGAGATCTGCCATTGACCCAATCCTGGTTCGTAAGCCACCACTGCAGTTTTTGAGCAGTGCCCCACAAGATGTGGACGCAGTCGGGCAGATTCCCCTGAAGCTGCGCCCCCTGGAACTTCAGGTCCCACTGCAGAGTCTGCACATGCCATCTGGCATGATCTATCAGCAGGATGCAGGAGGCCATGAGGCCCAGCAGCCTCAGAGTCCTTCTGGGACATAGGCTGAAAGATCAGAATCATAACCTGAATATCCTGCACTTGCTGTTCGGGAGGATAGACCCAAAACTAATCATGTCCAGAACCACTCCGATGAAGAGGAGCTTCTTAGAGGGAATCAGGTGTGACTTCGGCACATTAATGGAGAACCCCAGCAGGTCGGCCATAGTCTGGAGGTGGGAGATGACTGCCTTGGGCAAGCCCACCTTCAACAGCCAGTCGTCGAGATAGGGGAAGTCTGACACCCCTAATCTGCGCAGATGAGCTGCGACCACCACCATCACTTTCGTGAACCCACGATGGGCGCTGGTAAAGACACCGTAAACTGAAAATGCTCATGGCCTACCGTGAACCGCAGGTAACGCCGGTGGGCCGGCAGGACGGGGATGTGAAAATAAGCATCCTGCAAGTCCAAAGCTACCATCCAGTCTTGGGGGTCGAGGGCAGACAAGACCTGAGCAAGTGTCAGTATTTTGAACCTCTACTTCTGGAGGAAGTGGTTGACGTCCCTCAGGTCCACAATAGAACGCAGGCCCTTGTCCTTCTTAGGAACCAGAAAGAAGTGGGAATAACAACCACGACCTACTTCTGGGGCAGGAATGCGCTCCCTTGGCCAAGAGAGCTGTAACTTCCTGCTGGAGAAGAGCCAGATGATCCTTCTACATGCGGTGGTATTGCGGTGGCATGGCTCAAGGGGTAGTCTTGAAGGGGATGGAGTAGCCCCTTCGAACTCTTTGCAAAACCCACCTGTCCGAAGTGATAGTGCGCCAGTGGGGGAGGTGATGGCAAATCCTGTAGCCCACTGACGTTTGATGGACCTGAAAGGCTGGACTCGGAGGGTTTAGAGGCTGCTGCAGAGGGGGGTAGTGGACTGGCCCACCCACTGGCCCCCGGAACCTCGTCAGTTGTTTCCACATCCCCGGCCGCGCGAAGGCTGGGTAACTTGCTGCTGCCTGTGGCCCCGGGTGGGACGTGGAGGGGCACCCCTTCCGTAGCCACGAAAGGGGCAAAGAGCAGACTGCGCCGGATGGGTGGAGAGGCCCAAGGACTTGGCCGTAGCCCGTGAGTTCTTGAAGCACTCTAGGGCGTTGTCTGCTTTGTCCCCAAAAAGGCAACGGCCATCAAGGGCATGTCAATCAAGGTGTTCTGGACATTCCCTCGAAAAGCCAGTGGACCTCATCCAGGCATAGCGACGAAGCGCTACCGACGTTGAAATGGTCCTGCCCAGAGAGTCCGCGGTGTCCATCCCACAACGTATTGTGAACTTTGCTGCATCTCTCCCGGCGGCGACAACCTGGGAGAGCAATGTCTGGGCCTCCTCCGGACACCGAGGTAGCACTTGCGCAACCGTATCCCACACAGAGTACGAAAAACGCCCAAGAGACATGCAGTATTTACAGACCGCAGTCCTAGGCTGGCAGAAGAGAAAATGTTCTTGCCAAGATGGACAGCTTCTTGGATTCCCTTTCCGGTGGAGCAGTAGGGAAGGTGCTGTTGGAGGTGGAGGCTTGGACCACCAAGCTCCCCGCGGTGGGGTGTTGGGAGAGGAAAGTGGGGTCCCCAGAGCCGGTCGGTGGTGTCGGACAATCATCCTGTCCACGGGAGCCTCCATGTTGGGCCTGGACCATGTGTTCAAAAGGAAGTCTGTGAGGGCCTCATTAAATGGCAACAGGGGCTCTGAAGAGTTTTCCACCAGTTGAAGCACCTCAGTCAGAAGGTTAGTCCTGACCGCCACCGTAGGAAGCTCGAGGTTGAGAGCCTAGGCCGCCGTACGCAATACTACAGCATATGATGCTCCCTCCTCCGTAGCCATGGTAGGAGGAGACAACATGCCAAGGTCGGGTGAAGTGTCAAGACCACTGGCATTCCCCAGGTCCTCTCTCCAGTTCTGCTCAGTATCTAGCTGGTCAGTTGAAGGGTCACCTGACCCCTCCCAGTCCTCCTCACCCTCCTCTGGCTACCAATCAGGCTGAAAATGGCCAGGTTAGAACACAGATACAAAAGTAACCATCAGAGCCGGATCCGGCATCGGACTAGAGGCCAGGGTCGATGCCGGCCGGGAACCAACTAGCGCCAAAAGCGGTAGTGGTGCTGGAGGAAGCGGCGCCGGTGGAGGTGTACTGTGGTCAACCGGCACCGATCCAGATCCAGGCCTGGATCCAAGGGGGGCCTGCGGCGCCGGGGCCGGATCCACCGCCTGCAAAGACCTAGGCCCCCCAACTGAGTCCGAGGGGCCTGAAGGCACGCCGGTGGGGTTGGTCCGCCCAAAGATGACATGCATCACCTAGTAGAATGTACAAAGCTAGGCGGGGCCGCTCCAGGTCCTGGCAAAAAGAGAAGGAAGCTCGGAGTTGACCGGTCGGGCTCCGCGCACGGAGCCGCGGGAGGGGCACCACCCGCAGACCTCGTCGGATTAGCCGACCGACGAGGAGAGGTCAAAGAGCGACAATGCATCTTCAACCTCTTCTTATGGTTCGACTCACCTGTCCCGAGTGCGAAGTCTTTGATGACTTGTTGGAATGGCAGAGCTGACTGTCAGTGTTCAAGCAGCTTTCGGGACCAGTACCGCAAAGTCTTCGACGTCAACAACTGACAGTCGGAGCACGACTTGGGGTTCTGGTCACGCTCCAGGCAAAAGAGGTAACACGCGGTGCGGATCTGTAACCGACATCCGCCAGCTACAGGAACTGCAGGCCTTAAACCCAGGCATCCCTCGTGCACCTGCTCTGAGTCGAGGACTCAAAACTAGAAGTCGACAAAAGTCGAGAAAACGTAGTCAAAAAATGACTGAGGTACCGCTCTTCCCGGATCTGCGCTAGCTGGCGTGGAAAAAGAAAGAACTGACGTAAGCGAGCGAGGGTGGTGTCTAAGTAGGTTCTGGGACGTCATCCTGGTGACCATTACGCCGACGACGGACGCGGAGCTGCCCGACGCCACCTTCCGACGTGCAGATGTACCGCTGACTAGAACACTTTCCGGATCCATTCTGACGCCTGGGGGTAATTCTAAGGTAAGGAATCTATAACTAACATGTTTTGTTCAGATATATAGATATATTTGTAGACTAGGGTGGGGGTAATAGATAAGATGTTAAGGAGTTATGGGTATGTGGTTAAAGGTAAGGAATAAAAGCTAATGGTACTCGGCTATGGGAAAGAGACTAAGGGTACAGGGGTAAGGGGTAAGGGTATGGGCTTAAAGGTTAATAGTTAGGGTAAGGTGGCATGAGTAAAGGGTTAAAGGTAAGAATTGACTGGTAAAGATAAGGAATTAAGAAGAAAAGGCTAAGAGTTATAGGATAAGAATAATGGTCATGGTGGGAAGGGTATGAGTAATGGGGATAAAGCATAGGGTTTAGGGTAAATCAATCAATCAATCAGGTGTTTGTTAAGCGCGACTCCTCACCCGTAAGGGTCTCATGGCGCTGGGGGCGGGGGGCGCAGGTTCCAGTCCATCAAGGAGGGGGTCTGTGAAGAGGGTAGGGGTTAATTAAGAGTAAGGGGGAAGGGACAAAGAGTTAAGGGGCACAGATAAAGGGGGATAGGTGGTAAAGGGTTAAGTGAGTGACGGTATAGGGGCTACTTCTAACAAGGACGGAGTAAGGGGTCATGGTTAATAGGTAAAGAGATAAGACTATGGGTATAACGGTAAGGGGTTGACAATAAGAGGAGCTGGTTGTAGTACTACAAGTTAGGAAGCAAACACGTCTTAGAGAACTTTCAACTGAACATGTGATCTCCCACAGGCGGACTTCAGGTGGCGGGTGGAGATTGAAATGATAATCCCAGCGGAGGGCATTAACTCCATTTGGGATAGTAGATAAGGTTCAAACCTTAAACTTGGAAAACATGAGGAAAACATGAGGTATACCGACTGCCTGTTCTGTATTGATGAAAATAGAAATAGGAGTATGTGCCTTGTTGTGTGTTGGTTCCTATATCGGCCAAGAGTTGCTAAGATGTACTTGATGACTTGTTATAAAAGTAAAAATACAAATAAGAATAATGAGGTTAAGGGGAATGGTTAAATGTGTAATGGTAAAATGTGAAAGGTACGAGTTATGAGTACTTAGGGAAAAGGGGATGGATAGACAGACAGATAGATAGATAAATAGATAGATAGATAGATAGATAGATAGATAGATAGATAGATAGATAGATAGATAGATAATCCCCATAAATAGATTTACACTCAATGCTGTACCTTATCCTTACCACAAGCCAATTACCTTTAACCTGCTTTACCATCAATGAAAAATAAAGGAATGAACAATTATGACTAAAAATAAAGAGTAATGTAAAAAACACAAAGTAAATGTGCATATGATGACATGAGATGATGACAATAAAATAAAAAAAAGAGTTTAACCCCTTCGGTTCTCACGACGGCCCCTGGTCGTCACACGTCACAGTGGGCGTGTGCTAAAGATGGCTGGGGGCCATCCGAACTCTGCCCACTCTCTATTTCGCCCGCACAGCTCGAAAATTCGGCCAGCGCGCAAGGAGTTAACCACAAAACGATGAGGAAATGATAAACCAGGAAAAAGCTTCAAGCAAACAGCAGGAGACGAAATGGTAAGTATCCAAAATCATTAGCTAAATAGGTTGGGGTACAGGTCATGATAAGGCAGCTTGGGCTGAAGCTGATGCAGACCTGAAGGGAGCCAGTGGAGTTCAATTAGGGTAGGGGTGATCTGGTCATATTTCTTCAGGCCATTGATGAGGTGAGCTGCGACAAAAAGAATGCACTTGAGGGAAAACTGGGAGGCCGTGGAGTTGGAGTTTGCCACTGTCCAGCTGCAAAAATATAAGGACAAGAATAGAAATTCTGAAATTACTTGCAGTTTCACTTTCTTTAGTGGAGGCAGATGGCACCAGCCTGTCTTGGTTTTCTTCACAATGTGAGAGTCAGGTTGGTCACCAGGGTGAAAATTTGGGTTCAACTCAGTCCTGGTTCTGTCATGAAGCTGATGGCTGATGGAGAGTCTTTGGCTGTGGCTCGGTCCTGTAGCCCAGGTTTTCATCATCTTAGTCTGCCAGAGGTATTGGCAACCCCTTCTAGTAGCCACATTGCTGACAACACTAGGTAGCATCTAAGCAGAAGGTGCCTTACCGGAAAAGGCAACGAATGGAGGAAAAAGCCTGAAGGCAAAAGTCCTCTGAGAAAACACGGAAGTCCTTAACTGGAACATTGAGCATTGCTGACGAGGACTTAAGGCAGGTGACAAATCTGAAGAAGAAAAGATCCTTCCAGAAAAATTTCAAGGAAGAACCAGAAGAGGCCTAGAGGAGCAGGTTACCCCAGAGGGAAGATGGATAGGATGAGATCTAGAAAAACCCAAGGAAAGTATTGCCGTTCAGGAGGGCTGGAACAAGATAACAGGTCTGCATAAGGAATAAACTAATTTCCCTCCTTATATAGGCCAAAGCAACAGGAAATACCTAAGAGTTTATATTGGTTGTGAAAAAGGTTATATACTTCAAAACTGTGATGGCCCTCTTGAATTGGTAAAAATACTATTCCTCATAAATCCTCACAAGGGTTTCTGCAGAGAGAAAGGACTGGAAGCATTAAGTGTCCGATGGAATCTCCTGTTAGAGACGCCAAAAAAAGAGAAGAAAAATACAGAGAAACAACATCAGTGGACCAGTCAAATGAATGTATGTTGAGACTGGGAACATGGCAGCTTTACAAAACTCTCTCAGACATACCAGCTCTGCGGGAACCTGGCATACCGCCCGTCCGATATAGCCTTGGGCACTGCCATAATGCGGGACGTTGGCAGCAGAGCAGCATTACGCACACCCCTCCCCCGAAACTCCAGTCCTGTCTGGAAATTGTCTGAAAAGATATTGACCCACAACTGAGAACGTCAACTGAAGAAACATTTTCCCATGACCCTTCCCTAGGGGCATATCCCTTCCAGTGAATTAAGAATTGTAATTTCTTCCTAAAGAAACGTGAATCAGTACCCAAACTATGGGGTCGATTAGGATGGTGGACGGACTTTGTCCGTCCACCATCCTGTCTGGGGCAGGGACCGTCCGCCACAAGGGCCGAGGTTCCATGCCCCGAATTAGGATGCATCCGCCACAGTGGCGGGTGCATCCCGCATTTTTAACATTACGGTGGATGGTGCTTGAAGCAACGCCCGCCGCAATGCTAAAAAGGCATGTTGTGCGTTTCCAAGCAATGGGCCCCCAAAGCAAAAACCGTATGCCTTTCCGTGGCAGCAATGGCATACCCGATAGCCCATCCTAATATGGCTGGGTGTGTCTGATAGACACCGCCACCATATTAGAGCTTTTCCGCCACGGTCGCAAGCCGACCGCGGCAGAAAAGCGGCGGACGGTATTTCTGTCCGCCACGGTCCCCCCGCCATTGTAATATGGCGGGAGGGAAATTGGTTGCGGACGGGCACGGATGGCAGACGGATCTCCACCGCCTGCATGGCAGTGGCGATCCATCCGCCGTCCTAATCGACCCCTTAATTCCCCAAGTAATAGATCGGCTGAAATAGGTCTTCACACCCAATCACAGAACTTGCAAAGTTATGCTGCCAGCTTGGGACATTCTTCTGAAACTTTTCAGTCTCATCTTGTGTTAAATAATGCCCAATCAGGCCCTCCAGCTTTCATTCTTAATGTGCATCACATCATCTATCCTAAAACGGGGGTTGTTATTGATCTACCCGTGAAGCAACTCCGTATGTGATCTTGGGTAACGTGACACCATTGAAAGGGTCCACGTCAGGAAAATTTGATGAACTCATGTATAAAGTTGAACATTGGTTAGGTATGCATTCTAATTTGGATCCTTATACATCTGATGGCATTAACATGGTTAGAAGAGTGAGTTTGTTGGATAGTGATGTGAAGAAGTGGGCAGGAGATTGTGTGGTGATTCATTTTAATGGGCCCACTATAGCAGCACTGTATTGACCATTATAAGCTCACTGAGAAATACCAAACCTTCACTAATTCAGGCTCTTCAACTTGGTTACTTTTATAACCCTGAGGTGGTATGTGCCACTTCTTAGACATCCGTTCCTCAACAAGCATGCACATGGAACAGATGGCCTCCGGTGTCCCCGGTTTTGAAGATCGTCAACAGATATCTTAGACATTCTTTCAAAACAGCATGCTTTATATCCAGGACTGGATGGATTTTCACCAGCTGAAGTTAAACTCCTATAAATCCTATGTTATGGTCTCTAAAAATTACCTGATTCAAAGGAATCCCTACTTTTGGCCCCCTGCATTAGGTCCTCAACCTACGCCTAAGAACGTGTTGAAAAGCCTTGGGATTTTCATTGATGAGGATCTATCCCGCAAACATAAGATTGTAGCTGTGTCATCCTCTTCCTACCTCTAAATTTGGACGATAAGGAAAATCAGAAGATATTTTATGGAGGAAGCTGTCATCCGAATTCTTAATGCTCTCACGATATCTCGTATTGATTATGCCAAAGCTATTTACCTGGTACTCCCCACTGGCTTAACAACGGGCTGCAACTAGTGCAAAATTAGACAGCCAGACAGGGTCTTTTATCACCCACACCATTGACTCACTAAGCCACTGACGAAAAAGCTCCACTGGCTCCCAGGGGTTCAGAGGACCATCTTTAAAACAGCCTGCACTATTTTCAAGGATCCTCATGGCAAAAGTCCTGCCTGTGTATCCTGCAGAATTCAGTGCAACACCCCCGCTCTCCATCTTAGATTGGCTCACCACAATGTACTTACAGTGCCAGGAAGCAAAAGAAAAAGGTTAGGAGGGGTTACATTTTCCTTATGAGCCCCCCTCACCTAGAACTCTCTCCCATTGGACATCAGGTCAGCATCCAATTATGTGAGTTTCAGGAATCTTTTAAAAACCTGGTTGTTTCAACGAGCTTATGTCTAACCCAGATGCTAGGTGTTGTCTTCTGCTACTTGGTGCCAAGAGATCTCATGGTGAGTGTGCGCTCAACAAGATTCCTATAACAAAGCATAACGGATATGCCCCTTTGAGTAACCTAGATTCATGTCACTGACTCGTTCAATCTGATTCTTCTTTGAACTCTGATGTCCCTCCATCTGCATGTCTCCCTGTTGATATGCCTGGTTGTCACCCTAAAGATGTTTTGGTTTTGTCATAAAACACTGCTGGCGTCTACGTTTAATGACTTAAACTGGCTTTACTTTATAAGGCAATACCATGTGCTTTGTTTGCAAGAAACATGGGACGAGTCGAATCGTGTTTTCCTTGAAGGGTAGAAAGCTAATGGTATTTCTGCAGTGGCATTGGCGGCGGGGAGGGTGAAAGGTGGTCTGGTCACCTTTATTTCCTTAGTTGTTTGTGGGAAGACCAAGGAAATCGATCTAGAACTGTATGTAAAACAAGCTTTAAAATAAACTTATCCTGGTTTTACCACAGTAGCTTTGGTCAACTTTAACAATGCCAAATTGTGGTCATAGGAATCTTCTAATCTTTCCACCTTAATTCTGTTATTGACACACTGACAGATAAAATGCATGATTTGGATAACCTAATTATAGCAGGAGATTGGAACATCCATTTATGTAGCTGTGTGCTTCATTCACTTAATTTGTTTAAGTGTGCTGTAGTGGATGGATTAACAATAATCGTGTCTTTAACCTTGATGAACTGGTCAACTCCACAACTTCACATATATTACCAACTTTTGCGGGTAGGGGTTGTGGGTCAATAATTGATTTTATTTTTGTGCTGATTTATTATTTTGGTATATTTCATAGTCCGTTTGGTGACCGACATCCGGTCTCTCTTTCCTTAAGCGGGCTGAGTTCTCCAATTAGGTGTCTACCTGGGCTACAGGGGTGTGTTCTCTAATCAAACAAGGTATGCGACTAAGATGGTCACTTGTGGAGCCCAAGAATTTTAAACCTTCCCTATCATCTGGCTGTATGCAAGAGCTTCTTCTATGTCTGGATTTGTACTTTACTAAGAGGGCGATCCTAGCTGCTTTGGGGAATATTTCCAACAAGGTGACAGCATTTCTTCATAATTGCTCTAAGGCACTACAATGCTTGAAAGAAGCCTTAAAATGTATACCTAGAGATAGGGAGTGCATTGCAACTTGTCAGAAGTTTTACAAATTGAAACTCAAAAAGCGTAAAATCATCCTTAGAGATATAGCATGGGATGACTTGATGCAAGCAAGAATAAGTAAAAACAGCTCCATGCTTTGGCTTGTTTTTAATCAGCCTTTCCTTTGCACATGAAATGGCCCAACTTAACCCCACCACATCACTGCTACCCAGTGGGATGCTCATTTTGAAGATGTTTAGAATCATATGCCTATTTTATCAGATAATGAAATAGGCTCATCTGTAGTAGGGACATCTGATCTCATATTTACACCAGATGAAATCAATCTTGAATCTTAGCTTTGTCAAGAAATCAGACCACAGGCCTTGATGGAATCGACCCTGACATGTTTATTAGCGAAATTGAGATTTGGGGCACATAACGGACATTGATTTTGAATGTAGCAGTTAGGGGCGGTCCTCCATCTTCATGGAATACCACAGTAATAGTCCATGGTTTCAAGAAAGGTGGTAAAGACAATCCGTGATGCTACAGACTGATATATTTGATTGACTCTGTTGTTAAGGTCATGGGGAGAGTGCTGTTGGATAGACTACCTTTGAGGGCAAACGAGAATAATATATTCTCAGAGTCGCAATACGGCTTGAAGCCTAACAATCGACCAGTACCTGAATATATATATGATCATTATTATAATTATTATAGATTCATAGAGCACGCAGCTACCCAACATGGTTTCCCAGCGTTGGACAGGACAACAGAAAAACCACAGGCTGTAAGACGACAGCCCAGGATGTAGAATTATACTTGGATATAAAGGAAAGTCTTTAGATTCTTAGGAAAGGCTAGGAATGAGTGACACGTTCTGAGCTCCATTCGAAGAGAGTTCCAAAGTTTAGGGCTCAAGTAGGAAAACGAGCGGCCTCTCACACAAGCAAGATGGAACCTGGGCACAGAAATCAGTGAAAGGATACCTGATCTCAACTGTCGGGCGGGCGCGTAAGGTTTCATCAGGGTTTGTATGTAAGAGGGCACCAAACCATGTTTGGCCCGGAGCATGTAGCATAATGCCTTGAATTCGATGCTCTTGGTCACCTTGAGCCAGTGGGGTTTATGAGGCAAAGGTGTCGCTGAGGGATGTCTAGGCAGCCGAAAAAGGAGGCAGGCAGCCGCATTCTGTATGAGCTGCAGACGATGGACTGAGGCTTTATCTGCGCCGAAGTACAAGACATTGCCGTAATCTAGTCTGGAAGTCACCAACAAATGCATTACCGTTCTCTGGGCTACCGGTAGAATTACCCTAATGATCTTTTTAAGCCATTTGAGAACCGCAAAGCAGGTTGCAGTGACCCCAGACACCTGAGATTTGAGAAAGAGATTGTCATCAATGATAAAACCCAGATTCTTTTAGGGACCAGAGCAGGTAATGGTCCCAAAGTGTCAGGCTAATGGTTAGTTCCCCAAAGTTCGTCAATACATAAGCAGTAGCTCTGCCCGAATTGATTCATTTGGCCTTTATAGACCTTACGTCCGCTTTTGATAGGGTCAACAAGATAAACTGGGAAACAGCCATTAGAATGTGGCTGTTACTACAAATTATCTTTACAACACGGCTGTTACAAAGTAGGGTTCCATTACCATGCATTACCATTACCAAGCAGGAATTTTATAGTGCGTATGCCTTTACCGCACATGCCTTTACAATGATTTTGTTGCAAATGTATAAATGGTAAAGGCATCAGCATTTCAAATGTAAGTATTAGATAAGTACTGTTGGACCCGGCCCTTTGGGCAGGTTCACCCCTAGACTTTTTGCTTTTTCCTAGCCTGTTTCTGGAACCTGGTGTTGGTGATTCTAGGCCTCTGCGCACTTTTTTCACTGTGGTACAGTGTAAAGTGCTTGAGCTCTCTGTATGAAGAGTGAGTGACCTGCCCTCCCCTCGGAATGAATGGGGAATATGTATGCCCATGGTAGTTCCTGTTGTGTGGGGAGTGCAGGGGTCGAGTTTGATATGTGTGAACTCGTGAGAATGAATGCTGCAAAATGATGTATGCAGCATGACTGTGTCTAGTCTAGAAGTACCACTTTTGGAAGTTGGCATAATTGTGTAAGTTGGTGCTAGCGTGTGATTGGCTGGTGAGTCTGCCCAGGAGTGCCTGGACCTGCTGGTGGATGGACTGACCGGTTTGAGTAGGACAGGGTCTGCAGGGTCTGCAAGGCCCCAGAGGAGGGGGTCTGAGTCAGCCGTGGATGAAAGGCCCCTCTGCTGTCAGGGATGGGAGGAAAGAGCGTCTGGTGGTGCCGGGCCGTGCCTGTCACCCACCCTGCTAGCTCTCCTTCCTGACGGCCCACTGTCACCTCTGGCCCTGAAGCTGTCAGGAAGACGAAAACCAGAAACATTCCAGCACTCAGGGTCCCTTGCACGAAGTACTTCAAAGGCATTTCTGGCTATACGAAGGGGATGAGTCTCCTTCCAAGTTGTTCTTGTTCTAGCTCTTGTGGCTGACTTGGATCTACCAGGGGTGGGCGCTGCCCAGCCCCTGGGTGCCTGGATTCCTGGACTCCTGGGGGACCCTTCTGCCCTGCCTGGGCTGAAGGGGGGACTTGGCTTTGCCCCTGGGGAAGCTCTGGGACCCTGGCAGCATGGAGAAGCTGCTTTTTCCTGGGGAGAGCGCTGGAGTGGATTTCTAGCGCCTGGAGGCGCTGTGCTTCCCCTTGAGCGCCTGGGAGCGCTCTGCCTGCTGTCTGGAGCTCTGGGGCGCTTAATTTCCCCCCACGCGCTTGAGAGCGCCTTCTCTGGACTTTGTAGCGCTTAGGAGCGCTTTTCCTGCTCCGTAGCGCTGTGGATCGTGTTTGGCGCTTTGGAGCGCTTTATCTGGCCCAAGCGCTTAGTAGCGCTTTTATGCTGCATTTAATGGAGGCCGGTGCCCACCCGGCATTGCCCCGTGTTGTCACCGCTGCGGCCCGGGGGCCTGAAGGCGATCAGGAGCCGAGGAGAGGAGAACGAAGGGGCCGGGACCCGATTGGTCCCTCGCCGATAGGAGCCGCGCTCTGATTGGCCGTTGCAAGAGGCCTGCCCCCGAGAGTCGCGCTGGGATTGGCTGCCTGGCCCGCAGAGGCTCCGACGTCACGGGGAGGCTCGCCGCGATGGGATTGGCCCATCGCTCGTGATCACCGCCGGGCCCGGGAAGAGAAGAGGCCGGGAGGAAGTTACTTCCGCTTCCCCCCCTTGCCTGGGGGAAGCCTGTGGCTGTGTTACCGGTCTCCCGTGTGGAGTGGGAGACCGGAGGTGCTACGCGCTGAGAGAGGAGCAAGGAGCCGGGAGCCATGAGGGCTCCACTTCCCGAAGTCCCGGTCCCGAGATGGGGGACCGGGTGAAGCGTGGTGCGAACCCCCGCCCTGGTGACGCAGCTGGTGAGTGACGCTGCTGAGGAGAAGGCGGGGGAGGAGGGAGCACCAAGGGGAGATCAGTGGGAGTCCCCGTGGGTGCGGGAGCGCACCCGCATTAGTTCTTGAGTGGCCCCCGCCTGATAGGGGGCCGCTCCACCGAAGGGGCCATGTTTTGGAACTGGGGAGCCTGCGAGGCTCCAGGGGCGGTTACAATATCGAGCCTGAGAGGCCCGGGGGCCATCATCGGTTGAGAGGTTCCCGAGTCGGCCGCATTGGTGTTGGAGAGCAAGAGGGCTCGGGGCATATCGGGGCATATTGTCGTTGCCCGTCCCCAAAGGGCTCAGTGTGTCTAAAGCCACAAGGGCTTCATGGGCGGCCCCGGTTGACAGTGGGTCGCCCCAACGCTTGGAGAGGCCATGAAAAGGCTCGAGGGGGCATTGTCTGCAGAGCCTGTGTGGCTCCAACGTTTGGCCACAGTGTTTGTTTCAGAGCCTGTGTGGCTCCAGCAGTGGCGCAGTTAGCGCCTAAGGGCCAGTTAGGGCCCTGGCGCAGTTCTGTTGTTCTCCAGGTGCCCAGCACTTAGTGGGCACCTGCCACGTTTAGGCTTTGTGAACTTTGAGACTGGCGCTGCATGGCAGCGCACCCTGACACTGAGACTCAGGGCGTCTGAGCCCCAACGAGGCCATTGGCCTAGGGACTGCCACAGGTGGTGGCTTTTGTGAGTTTGCGCAATGGTATGGTTATCGCACCTCTGAATGTGATCTTTTGCATCATGTGTTATTCCTGCACCTCTGAAGGTTTTTAGGCCTCATGTGATATTTGCGCTATGGTATACTCTTGACACCTCTGAATGTTTTATGCATTATGTGTCTTTCTTTTCATGCGCTGCACCTCTGAATGTTTAGTCATCATGTGTCTTCTTGCGCTGCACCCCTGAATGTATTGTGATTACATCATGTGCTCTGTCCTTAACACCGCTGAATGTGTAGGTCTATACATCATGTGTTTTCTTTCTTTACTACTCCTCTGAATGTATATTCATGCATCATGGGTAATGTGTTCTGATTTATACCCCTAAGTGGATTTTATCCTTAGGTGGTTGTTCTTTCTAGTACAGGGGGTCCTAGTGAGGTCCTGGGTACCTGCGTGACATGCTCCTAAGGTGTTTAGGGTTGCGTAGTGTGTACTTACCTGTTCCCAGTAGTTACTGGATGTGATTCATAACTGTTACTTTGTGCTACAGTGATTTTATACTCTTTTAGTCTAAGTTCTGATAGTATTTCATTACTACTAATGTGCTGATTGTGACAGTGGCCCTTGTGGCCCTGTCTTGTGAATAATCCCATGTGAATTTTGCCCGTGCCAATTGGCACCATGTATATGTGTGATTTTATCTGATGTGCTTTTACAATACAAAAGGTATTTTTATAATAACCTTGTGTGGAGTCTCTTTTGTGGTGTACCTAGTATGTTGTTGCTATTGTGCGCTGACGCAAATGCTTTACACATTGCCTCCGAGTTTAGCCTAGACTGCTCGTGCCAAGCTACCAAGGGGGTGAGCAGGGGTTATCTTGGCGTGTGACTTCCTTGCCCTGACTAGATTGGTGGTTTCTGCCTGGCTTTGGCGTCAGCCTTAGCCTACCAGAAATAGCCAGTTCTAACATTGGTGGGTCAGCGGTGCGGATTTGGACTTGTGTTTGCGAAGTGCCATAGCGACAACTGGCTACATAACAAAACTCTGCAATTGTTTTTTTCAGATAGTCACATGTATGGGATTATTGGTTTTGATTTTTTTCCTCAAGAGTGTCATTTTCAAATGTGTTTCTGCGCTTTATGTTTAGTGGCAGATGAGAGAAAGTGACAGGGCAGGACACCAGTAGAGGGGGAGGTTCCCATAGATTAGGAATCCCTCGCTGGTTCCAGTGTCCAATCCCAAATCCTATCCCCGTGTGTGTGTGTGGGTAGATAGGAGAGAGAAGGAGTGTGAGGAGAAAAGACTAGCTCAGGGGGGTGGTTGTTCCCCGAGTGTAGTGTGTGTGTCTTGATTCCCCAGTGTGGTAGGATCCAGTGGTGGCAGCTTTAATTTGTCCAGTGCGCGTGAAATCCCATTCCCCGCTCCCAGAGTTTGGTACCTGTGTCACGTGTGGTCAGGTTGAGGAATCAGGGGTGGTAGAAACTACCTTACCAGTCCGAGGGGGGGGAGTGTGTGGATGGGTGGTGTCTTGAACTGGAGGAGCTGGTGTGAGTTTTTTTTTAAAGGAGCTTGCACGTGAGGTGTACCTCTGGTGGTGTGCAGGAGGTCCTGCAGAGGAACTGGACAAGAAGGTGGATGTCTGGCGGTGTGCTAGATGTCTTGCAGTGGCATTAGGGAGTGATTCTAAAAGCAGTGGCTTGTGTATCTGATGATCCTGTGTAGGTGAAGAGGTTCATGTGTAGCCCAGCTAGATCCCATTAGGATGGTAGGGGTGTAGGGGCTCACGTCCTGTCTCAGTGGAGGCGGAGTGAGTGTGGGACGGTGTGTCCCACGTTGGCCTGAAACCTTATCTCAGGGCCCGGAGGGTTCCCTAAGGGAGCGCCAGGTCAGGGGCCTAGGCTGTACATACAGGTCATTTGAGGAGAATCTTCCTGTGTCTAGAGGACGGGGAGTGTCTGTAACCAGAACTCCGGCGGTCCTAGTGTTGGGCAGTACCGCTCCTAAGTGGAGGGTGCAGAAGTCCTGGCTCGCTGAGCATTTGACCGTCTAGAGTGCTTGACCATTTGTGGGGCCTCTGGAGGTCGTTCCCTGAGGAGGGGGGAAAGCCGGGTTGGGGTTGTGGCCTGACCTGGGAAGAGTACTGGAGGAAAGTGTGTCACTGATACGCCGCTGGCGTGTGCTCTGTCTAGCCTTGGACATACTGAGAATCACCCTGTGTTGGGAGTACTGGAGGAAAGTGTGTCACTGATACGCCGCTGGCGTGTGCTCTGTCTAGCCTGGGACATACTGAGAATTACCCTGTGATAGGGAGTACTGGAGGAGGGTGTGTCGCTAATACGCCGCTGGCGTGTGCTCTGTCTAGCCTGAGACATACTGGGCCTGTAGTCATGGAACTGGAAGGGGGTGCAGAGGGACGGTGTCCTTACTTCTGACCCCGGTGCAACCTGAGGGTTTAGATCTTAGGTTGGGAGATTAGGAAACTTCTAGGTCAAGAGGAATCTCTGCCAAAGTGGATCAGCTGGAGAGACTGAGGGGGCTGCCCTTGCTGTGTGTTCTGGGGCTCACCTGCAGTTTGTTGTTTCCACTAAGGTAGAGGAAAGGGGGCTTTGCGGTGTGCTGTGTCCCCCCACCTGCTTGAAGAGGGACTGTGCTATGTTTTGTACCTCAGAAGTGGAATAGTTTCCAGGTGGTAGACCAGTGATGGAGTGAGGTCCTGATCTGGTAGGAGAATTGTGTTCTGGTGAGTGCTTCTCTGTGAGGGTGCGGAAACCCAGAAGTAGAGGTAGGGTGGGGCATTCTTACCCGAGACCTCTGGTCAGCTTGGGGGTGTGGACCCTAGGTTGTTGGATCAGTGGTAGTTGTAGCTACACTGAGAGAGAGAGTGGAGAATGGCTATTGTGTGCCAGGAGTTATTGCCCCCCGCTCTGTGGATTGGTTAGGACCTGTGATTTGGATGGTCTTGGCTGTGGATGACTAGGGAGTCCCAGTGGGGTGTCCTAGTTGTGTCAGAGAGTTATTGTTTAGAGGTAACCAGGTAGGTTCAGAGTGACGAAAAACCAGAGGGTTGTCCCTGCCGGGCAGGTCCGTGTCCGTGGTTTTTGTCGCCCAAAGCAGTGAAGCCCATCAGTGGAGTGATTGGTCTACCCTGCGTTTTGGCTGGAAGGGGGCTGTGTTGGACCCGGCCCTTTGGGCAGGTTCACCCCTAGACTTTTTGC
This sequence comes from Lissotriton vulgaris, assembly GCF_964263255.1. Classification (NCBI taxonomy): domain Eukaryota; kingdom Metazoa; phylum Chordata; class Amphibia; order Caudata; family Salamandridae; genus Lissotriton; species Lissotriton vulgaris. Next base: position 343,445,598 of record NC_141689.1, on the reverse strand, counting down.
TTTTTCCTAGCCTGTTTCTGGAACCTGGTGTTGGTGATTCTAGGCCTCTGCGCACTTTTTTCACTGTGGTACAGTGTAAAGTGCTTGAGCTCTCTGTATGAAGAGTGAGTGACCTGCCCTCCCCTCGGAATGAATGGGGAATATGTATGCCCATGGTAGTTCCTGTTGTGTGGGGAGTGCAGGGGTCGAGTTTGATATGTGTGAACTCGTGAGAATGAATGCTGCAAAATGATGTATGCAGCATGACTGTGTCTAGTCTAGAAGTACCACTTTTGGAAGTTGGCATAATTGTGTAAGTTGGTGCTAGCGTGTGATTGGCTGGTGAGTCTGCCCAGGAGTACCTGGACCTGCTGGTGGATGGACTGACCGGTTTGAGTAGGACAGGGTCTGCAGGGTCTGCAAGGCCCCAGAGGAGGGGGTCTGAGTCAGCCGTGGATGAAAGGCCCCTCTGCTGTCAGGGATGGGAGGAAAGAGCGTCTGGTGGTGCCGGGCCGTGCCTGTCACCCACCCTGCTAGCTCTCCTTCCTGACGGCCCACTGTCACCTCTGGCCCTGAAGCTGTCAGGAAGACGAAAACCAGAAACATTCCAGCACTCAGGGTCCCTTGCACGAAGTACTTCAAAGGCATTTCTGGCTATAAGAAGGGGATGAGTCTCCTTCCAAGTTGTTCTTGTTCTAGCTCTTGTGGCTGACTTGGATCTACCAGGGGTGGGCGCTGCCCAGCCCCTGGGTGCCTGGATTCCTGGACTCCTGGGGGACCCTTCTGCCCTGCCTGGGCTGAAGGGGGGACTTGGCTTTGCCCCTGGGGAAGCTCTGGGACCCTGGCAGCATGGAGAAGCTGCTTTTTCCTGGGGAGAGCGCTGGAGTGGATTTCTAGCGCCTGGAGGCGCTGTGCTTCCCCTTGAGCGCCTGGGAGCGCTCTGCCTGCTGTCTGGAGCTCTGGGGCGCTTAATTTCCCCCCACGCGCTTGAGAGCGCCTTCTCTGGACTTTGTAGCGCTTAGGAGCGCTTTTCCTGCTCCGTAGCGCTGTGGATCGTGTTTGGCGCTTTGGAGCGCTTTATCTGGCCCAAGCGCTTAGTAGCGCTTTTATGCTGCATTTAATGGAGGCCGGTGCCCACCCGGCATTGCCCCGTGTTGTCACCGCTGCGGCCCGGGGGCCTGAAGGCGATCAGGAGCCGAGGAGAGGAGAACGAAGGGGCCGGGACCCGATTGGTCCCTCGCCGATAGGAGCCGCGCTCTGATTGGCCGTTGCAAGAGGCCTGCCCCCGAGAGTCGCGCTGGGATTGGCTGCCTGGCCCGCAGAGGCTCCGACGTCACGGGGAGGCTCGCCGCGATGGGATTGGCCCATCGCTCGTGATCACCGCCGGGCCCGGGAAGAGAAGAGGCCGGGAGGAAGTTACTTCCGCTTCCCCCCCTTGCCTGGGGGAAGCCTGTGGCTGTGTTACCGGTCTCCCGTGTGGAGTGGGAGACCGGAGGTGCTACGCGCTGAGAGAGGAGCAAGGAGCCGGGAGCCATGAGGGCTCCACTTCCCGAAGTCCCGGTCCCGAGATGGGGGACCGGGTGAAGCGTGGTGCGAACCCCCGCCCTGGTGACGCAGCTGGTGAGTGACGCTGCTGAGGAGAAGGCGGGGGAGGAGGGAGCACCAAGGGGAGATCAGTGGGAGTCCCCGTGGGTGCGGGAGCGCACCCGCATTAGTTCTTGAGTAGCCCCTGCCTGATAGGGGGCCGCTCCACCGAAGGGGCCCTGTTTTGGAACTGGGGAGCCTGCGAGGCTCCAGGGGCGGTTACAATATCGAGCCTGAGAGGCCCGGGGGCCATCATCGGTTGAGAGGTTCCCGAGTCGGCCGCATTGGTGTTGGAGAGCAAGAGGGCTCGGGGCATATCGGGGCATATTGTCGTTGCCCGTCCCCAAAGGGCTCAGTGTGTCTAAAGCCACGAGGGCTTCATGGGCGGCCCCGGTTGACAGTGGGTCGCCCCAACGCTTGGAGAGGCCATGAAAAGGCTCGAGGGGGCATTGTCTGCAGAGCCTGTGTGGCTCCAACGTTTGGCCACAGTGTTTGTTTCAGAGCCTGTGTGGCTCCAGCAGTGGCGCAGTTAGCGCCTAAGGGCCAGTTAGGGCCCTGGCGCAGTTCTGTTGTTCTCCAGGTGCCCAGCACTTAGTGGGCACCTGCCACGTTTAGGCTTTGTGAACTTTGAGACTGGCGCTGCATGGCAGCGCACCCTGACACTGAGACTCAGGGCGTCTGAGCCCCAACAAGGCCATTGGCCTAGGGACTGCCACAGGTGGTGGCTTTTGTGAGTTTGCGCAATGGTATGGTTATCGCACCTCTGAATGTGATCTTTTGCATCATGTGTTATTCCTGCACCTCTGAAGGTTTTTAGGCCTCATGTGATATTTGCGCTATGGTATACTCTTGACACCTCTGAATGTTTTATGCATTATGTGTCTTTCTTTTCATGCGCTGCACCTCTGAATGTTTAGTCATCATGTGTCTTCTTGCGCTGCACCCCTGAATGTATTGTGATTACATCATGTGCTCTGTCCTTAACACCGCTGAATGTGTAGGTCTATACATCATGTGTTTTCTTTCTTTACTACTCCTCTGAATGTATATTCATGCATCATGGGTAATGTGTTCTGATTTATACCCCTAAGTGGATTTTATCCTTAGGTGGTTGTTCTTTCTAGTACAGGGGGTCCTAGTGAGGTCCTGGGTACCTGCGTGACATGCTCCTAAGGTGTTTAGGGTTGCGTAGTGTGTACTTACCTGTTCCCAGTAGTTACTGGATGTGATTCATAACTGTTACTTTGTGCTACAGTGATTTTATACTCTTTTAGTCTAAGTTCTGATAGTATTTCATTACTACTAATGTGCTGATTGTGACAGTGGCCCTTGTGGCCCTGTCTTGTGAATAATCCCATGTGAATATTGCCCGTGCCAATTGGCACCATGTATATGTGTGATTTTATCTGATGTGCTTTTACAATACAAAAGGTATTTTTATAATAACCTTGTGTGGAGTCTCTTTTGTGGTGTACCTAGTATGTTGTTGCTATTGTGCGCTGACGCAAATGCTTTACACATTGCCTCCAAGTTTAGCCTAGACTGCTCGTGCCAAGCTACCAAGGGGGTGAGCAGGGGTTATCTTGGCGTGTGACTTCCTTGCCCTGACTAGATTGGTGGTTTCTGCCTGGCTTTGGCGTCAGCCTTAGCCCAATCGACCCTGACATGTTTATTAGCGAAATTGAGATTTGGGGCACAGAACGGACATTGATTTTAAATGTAGCAGTTAGGGGCGGTCCTCCATCTTCATTTAATACCACAGTAATAGTCCCTGGTTTCAAGAAAGGTGGTAAAGACAATCCGTGATGCTACAGACTGATATATTTGATTGACTCTGTTGTTAAGGTCATGGGGAGAGTGCTGTTGGATAGACTACCTTTGAGGGCAAACGAGAATAATATATTCTCAGAGTCGCAATACGGCTTGAAGCCTAACAATCGACCAGTACCTGAATATATATATGATCATTATTATAATTATTATAGATTCATAGAGCACGCAGCTACCCAACATGGTTTCCCAGCGTTGGACAGGACAACAGAAAAACCACAGGCTGTAAGACGACAGCCCAGGATGTAGAATTATACTTGGATATAAAGGAAAGTCTTTAGATTCTTAGGAAAGGCTAGGAATGAGTGACACGTTCTGAGCTCCATTCGAAGAGAGTTCCAAAGTTTAGGGCTCAAGTAGGAAAACGAGCGGCCTCTCACACAAGCAAGATGGAACCTGGGCACAGAAATCAGTGAAAGGATACCTGATCTCAACTGTCGGGCGGGCGCGTAAGGTTTCACCAGGGTTTGTATGTAAGAGGGCACCAAACCATGTTTGGCCCGGAGCATGTAGCATAATGCCTTGAATTCGATGCTCTTGGTCACCTTGAGCCAGTGGGGTTTATGAGGCAAAGGTGTCGCTGAGGGATGTCTAGGCAGCCGAAAAAGGAGGCAGGCAGCCGCATTCTGTATGAGCTGCAGACGATGGACTGAGGCTTTATCTGCGCCGAAGTACAAGACATTGCCGTAATCTAGTCTGGAAGTCACCAACAAATGCATTACCGTTCTCTGGGCTACCGGTAGAATTACCCTAATGATCTTTTTAAGCCATTTGAGAACCGCAAAGCAGGTTGCAGTGACCCCAGACACCTGAGATTTGAGAAAGAGATTGTCATCAATGATAAAACCCAGGTTCTTTTAGGGACCAGAGCAGGTAATGGTCCCAAAGTGTCAGGCTAATGGTTAGTTCCCCAAAGTTCGTCAATACATAAGCAGTAGCTCTGCCCGAATTGATTCATTTGGCCTTTATAGACCTTACGTCCGCTTTTGATAGGGTCAACAAGATAAACTGGGAAACAGCCATTAGAACGTGGCTGTTACTACAAATTATCTTTACAACACGGCTGTTACAAAGTAGGGTTCCATTACCATGCATTACCATTACCAAGCAGGAATTTTATAGTGCGTATGCCTTTACCACACATGCCTTTACAATGATTTTGTTGCAAATGTATGAATGGTAAAGGCATCAGCATTTCAAATGTAAGTATTAGATAAGTACTAAGTGAAAAGAATCTGGCACAACAACAATAGGAAGCAACACGGAAATTGAAAGATGATACGTCAATAGACTTCAAACCATCTGTTAAAGGTGGTAATGTGGTGTTACTCACAAAGGAAGCCTACCAAAATGAAGCTTTGAGACAATTTGGGGACCCAGAATGTTATCAACCAGTATCACAAAAAGTCTACTCACAATGTATAGTTGAGTTTCACAAATTACTGATCTCTTGAAAAGATAAAGGAACCTTAGATTATAATGAATGTCAATATATTTATTGTGAATATCCAAGAACACCAACTTTTACCACATCCCCAAGATACATAAGGATGCCATTTGTCTACCGGGACTTCCTATTGTCTCATCCATATGCAGCCTTTTGGAGAACACTTCAATATATGTTGATTCATTCTTTTATCCTTTTGTCTGTAGCATAAGTTCATATACCAAGGACACCAAAGACTTTTGCGGCCGATTGAAGGGATAAGATTGGAAGATTGTCTCCTACTGGTGCCTCTACACATTGCCATCCTGTATACGTGCATTTCTCATGAAGATGGATTGAAGGATGTGTAAAGTTTTCTAAGGCACAAGCTTTAAACTTTTATGAACATAGCACTATGCGTTTACAATTAACAACGTTTTGCCTGTATAATAAAATAATTTGTTTGCAGAACAACTGTATCAACCGAAACAGGGGGCTGCCATGGGCACGTGCCCCAGTTACACAAATCTTTTAATGGGCTGGTGGGAGAAGCATGTGACCTGTGCCGGAGAGAATGAGCGGTGGATGGAGTCCCTAGTATTATGGAATTGTTACATAGACGATTTATTTATAATCTGGAAGGGTACACGTAAGGAGGTAGAAGAATACATTATGAAATTGAATAGCAACAATCTGAACCTCAAATTCACAAGTACTATCAGCCATACTAGTGTCCCGTTCCTAGATGTAACAGTATGCGTGGAGGGGAATAGACTAGAAAGTACCCTTTACAGAAAACCAGCCGCTGGCAATTCTCTACTGCTTGCAAGCAGCCATCATCCACATAGCCTAAACAAAAGCATTCCTTTGGGAGAATTGCTTCGCATAAAGCGCTGGGATGCTCTTTTGAGTTACTACGCGCTTTATAAAAACCATTAAATAAATAAATAAATAAATAAATAAAATGAAATTTCTCCACTTCCTGTGAGTAGCTATGTGCAGTAGAGAAAACTATTAATAGATTCAGGAGATGGGGATACTCACCAAAGGTTCTGAGAGAAGAAAGGGAGAAGGTACATCAGAAAACGAGACAGCAACTGTTACTAGGAAAAATAAACAAATAAGCAAAGAGAGTGAAAATGTACTCAAGAATCTATTAGACTAGTTACAAACTATTCCACCAGAGCATCAAAACTGTTCCAGATAATGAGACGTAATTGGAATATTTTACAATCAGATCCAGCAATAGAGGGATCCTTAACAACATCTCCACAGACTTCATACAGGCGAAGTACTGCACTGGAGAACCTACTGGTCCACAGTCATTACTCAAGCATGAAACAATATAAGGACCCAGTGATAGGATTTTTTCCTTGCTTAAGATGCAAAGCTGTTGAGTACAGTAGGAAAACCCACACATATCAGATAACACAATCAAAAAAACAAGGAGAAATCACAAAACTACTCAATTGTAATTCTGATCATGTGGTATATTGCCTCATTTGCCCATGTGAAAAGAAATACATAGGAAGTACAACAAACATGGCAAAAAAGAGGGAATTACAACACATGAGGGCAATCACCAATCATGATAACACTTATCCAGTTGCAAGACATTTTCAAACACAACATAACAGCAACCAGGCACTTTTAAGATTGTTCTGTTTAGACCAAATTGGGAAAAATGAGAGAGGAGGAAACCGGGTGAGAAAATTGAGGCTGATGGAATCAAAATACATTGTAACTTTACAGACCAAACATCCGGTAGGCCTTAACTCTGTAGAAGAACTATGGGTACACATAGGATTAAAGACGGATATACATCTCTTTCCCTTTCTTACCGGTAATTGCAATATTTTTAGAAAAAGTCAGATTGAAATTAAATGAGAGATAACAGAAATTTAGTATGATGAGATTTGATTCAACCACTGGAAAGGGACAACTAACAAAGAAATGCTTAATTAATATATTGGAATTAGTCACAATGATCCCCTGCTCACGCTCAAAGTGTATAGTCAAATATAAGTCAACAGTTGTCTTCTTTCTTTCTGTTCTTTATTGTTTTCTTTCTTCAGTAAATGGTGTACTTTTTTAGCCAATTGAATCTTTCGTAGCCTTAGCCAACACGTGTTTCGTCACCTTAATGGGAAGTGATCCTGTGACTTTTTCAGGGCTAAGAAAGTACATAAATACAACAACTGTAGTGTATGAGGTTGCAGTATATGTAAATGTGATCACCTCTTAGTGACTTGGTACCATTCATTAGGTTCAAAGAGTATTCCTAGTATTTTATGCATTTGTGGAAACCCATGCGTACATTGTAGTGCCAGAGCCACTGCAATACACATGATACATTAATAAATATATGTAAGAAAATTAGTGTAACATAGAGAAAATGCAAATGGTAAAAGACCCGTAATACAGTTTCCTGTCTCTAGCAGAGAATTAATTTTTTAAAATAAATTGGAGACGTAAAAAAGGAGATTAAAGAAGGGAAACTTCCATTGTGTTGCCGATAACCGTGAGCCTAAATCAAATGGATATCAAGTGCTTCCCTCATTTCGGGAATAATATGGTGAAACAAGTAATTCACAATACAATACCTAATATAACTCCTTCTAGAGTCCTAAAATTAAAAAAGAAACAGTGGTCACTGTGTGATCACAGTTAGTCCCACAAGTTTCATCACCTGATCGGTGTAAATGCAATACTGTCAAGGCTGGGCATACCTTTACTTCGGTGATAATTCTGACCTAAAAGTCATCCAAACATTATCTCCCAACTACCAAAATCCGTAATATATATTTGTGTTTTCTTCTTAATGTTATGTTCCAATTACAGAGACAACTTTATCCTTGTGCCCGATCCTTAAAATGAAGAGCGAGAGGATGTCAGAATAGTGAAATACCGCCTCACCGTATGGACAGAATTCAGTCTTGTAATAGCTGCAGACCCAAAGTGCTTATCAGTACATTTAGTGTTCCATGCTATCCCAGAGTCCGCGAGTACGTCGCGTGTAAGGGAACGTGACCGTACATCCTTATTCAAGGCTCTGGGAGCCGCTGACATTGAAAACGGACTTAAAAGAAACCACCCAGCCCTCATATGTTCACCAACCCTGTCTTTCAAGGCTCCGATGGTGCTGTTGATATATTTATGTTTGCATTTACACTCAATGGCATACACCACAAATTGGGTTTTACAGTTAATATTAGCCTCTATATTATAAGTTTTGTTGTTAGGCCCATTGAATTCTTTCTTTTTGTCCAAAGCCCATCGAGACATCGGGCAGTGGCCACATTTGAAAAAACCCAATGTATGTGATGTGAGCCAGTGTTTCTGTACCACCCTCCTGGGGTAACTAGGACTTAAAAGACTTTTCAGGCATCTGCCTTTACGATATGTTATTTTCCATCAGGCTGATGTGAAATCATCAAGTGTCTTATCTGCATGGAGTATGTGCCAATGTTTTTCATACTCCCTGTGAGAATATTAGGGAGTGCATTGTAATCAGTGAATAGAGGGACCGTTTCAGTTTTGCCTCTCCTAGTCTTATCCTTAAGAGTGTCTACTCTACTAACCTTAGTAATCCTATTTAGAGCATTGTTTACAGTGCTATGACAATAACCTCTGCATTTAAATCTTGATACCATACACTGCAAGCACTCCCTGAAGTCTGGCTCAACACTGCAGTAGCATCTGGCGCATATAAATTCACCATAAGGAATGTCATTAATCAGATGTTTTGGGTGTGCACTTGACGCATGTAAGATTGCATTGCATGCTGTAGGTTTACGAAACACTCTGCTCTGTACCTTATTTTCCAATATAAAAAGTTCCATATCCAAATATATGATGCTCTTCTGTCTATATCATCAAACAATCATCTATGTATCTACCCCAGAATAAAATGGAGTCATTCCAATCCATACCTTTAGTGCTCTATATCCACTCCTTCTCCAGCCATTCCATAAACAGGTTGGCATACAAAGGGGAACATATCAAACCCATTGCCACCCCTTGGGTCTGTCTGTACCAGTGGTCTTTAAATAAGAAAACATTGTTATCTAAAAGCACGTTAGTCATCTCCATTAACATCTCAGTATTCCAAAGGCTGATCTGGTATTAAGTTAGGACCTAGCTTCCAGAGGAAGAGAGCATTTTTTTTGCCAATAACTTTGGCGTAGTTTGACGAATCCTCATGAGATTTTCAAAACTAATATGACGCTCACTTCAGCTGCAGTCTTGAAAGTTTTGTGGTGATCCATCAATCAGGAGCTGAGAATAGGGGGGGTCCCAAAACACATTTTCCCTATGTTAATTCCCATAGGGACTTTACACACAGCTATGCCCGAACTGCTGAATGGAATTACACCAAATTTGGCAGATATTGGTACAGCGAAGTGCCATTTTCTGATATGGTGTAAATCCATTCTGTAGTTTTAGAGATATTAACGAAAATCCAAATTATATATAGAGGAACGTGGTTGCCTTAATTGGCTGGCCGTCACCTGAGACAAAAGTTGCAGCCTCCATTTTGTTCATTGGGACTCCATTCCCTGTAGGGATAATTATGTTGAAAAGTGATATAAGGGGTCAGGGTAGAGGTACCCTGACCCCATGGGACTAATGGAGGGGTCTCCAAGGAAACCCTCATGGGTAAGTATTTGATCAAAACCATTTATTAATTACCATGTCAGGAGTCGCGGATCCTTCCTGGATCCTCACGGATTGGGGAGGATCTGGAGATCCAGGCCCCAATTTAAAAAAGCATACACTCATAGAGACCAAACACATACTCACACACTCACTAACACACCCACTTACATACCCACATAACCACAAGCACACCCACTCACACACCCATACAGTCACCCACTCACTCACACAACTTACACATTCACTCACACACCCATACAACTACTCACACACCCACTCACATATCCATGCACTCACCCATGCAGTTACTCACACATCCACTCATAGACCTTCAAAACGACTCACACTCCCACTCCCAGACCTACACAGCTTTCACATACCCACTCACAGACCCTTAAAGCCACTCACACATCCACTCACTGACCCACACAGCTTTCTTTACACACATACACACTCACACACCCACACAACCACTCACACACCCATACAACTACTCACTCACAGACCCACAAAACCAAACAGCCACTCAGACACCTACACAGCCACTCCCACACACACCCAGTTACATACCCACACAACCACTCACACACACCCTCGCACCAAGGTTGCAGGGATACTATAGTTAGGGAATAGCATTAAGAAAAGATAGAAATTCACTGAAGAAAACAAAGGTGACAGGAAAGTTATAGTTAGGAAATAAAATCTAAAAAACCTAGCATGGTAGCCTCCTTCCCCTAGTACATCAGCAATATTTTTGGGGGGATAATTTTTTGGGACAAACTTTTTTTAATTTAATTGTAATATTGTAAAAAAAAATCAAATTTCTTGTTATTTTTTCAATTGCTTGTTAATTTAAATAATTTTTTTCTCATTTTTCCATTTAAAAAAAAATGCACATTTTATTAAATTTTCCTAACTTCCGGCATCCACCCCATGTCTGCTATAGGTGCACTCCCGTACAACGCCATTCCTTTCTTAAGGATTATTCCACTATCACCTGCACCCCTGAGTGCCGCATCTCAACTTGATGTACATAAAGCAAACAGTTACATCTCTATGTTGTTGTTGCTCTTTCTTATCCTTCCTGAGTGTACATGAAGGTTTATGTTTGGTGTGGTTTTATGAATGGATACATTATATTGGTAATTATTTTTAACTTAAGTAACCACACTAAACAACATTGTTTGTTTGTACTACTAATTCAACTGCAACCATGCCATGTTTCACTAATATTCTTCTTTCTTGTTTGCTTTTAGGTGCACAAGAGAAGAGATATCACCCACAGAATTGCCAGCCAGAAGGCCTGTGCAAGACGTGACGCGTGACCACACAACACCGGCATCTCTACATCTTGTGAAGCTAAATGCTACTGCCTACTGAAGGCTTCAAGATGGCCCCAAAGAAAGGTGCTGCTGAGAAAGTGGCCAGTGGGGAGGAGAAAAAGATGCCAATTTCTACCACTGGCATGTCAACCAGAACCTTTTTCCTCAAACTTGTGCATGCCACACCGGCCTACGAGGGCAAAGCTGAGAGAAGCCCTACCGCATCAATGGGTCCATCCCAACCTAGGCCCAAGTCCATGTCTGGTACAGGGGCGGCTACTCTAATCACGGCAAAGCCGACAAGCAGTGATGTTGAGTTGAACTGATCGCTGCCGCCAAGTAGTACCCAATCGTTGGCAGAAACTCATCTAAGTGGACAACAACAGCCTCAACCAACAATAGTCGTTCCTGCTGAAGTAGGAGCACTTCAGGAGATTGAGCTTCATACTGAAGTAGAAGAAGCGCCTCTTTCAGAAAATCCATTGTCTTCCAGTTCTCCATCAAAAAAAGGATAGGCAGGGGCACTCCACTATCTTCTTCTCCGAGCTCCCCATCTGATGATCAAGACTCCATAGGGATGTCGCCTCAATCTGAGACAAGTCAGGAGAGGCTAGTGAAAAGGAAGATTCCTGAAAGCCTTGGAGTCCTGGATGAACAAGAGGAGGATGACGGTGAGCTAGTAATCATGGATGTTAGCCCAGCCCCAGTGGAGACCAATGTTACCCCACTCTGAATGATGTGGCTTAGATGCTGTCAGAGATGCTGCTTCTATTTAAGGTTTTCACACCAGAAGTCAGCAAGGAGGACTGCACAATGGGCCAAGCTATCCTGTTGTTGCATACAGAAACCGCTAAAGGAGGTGTCTAAAATGTACACAGGTGTGGAAGAACAAAAAGATATGCATAAGTTGAAGGGAAGTTTAATCCTTCGCTGATATGTTAATACAAGGGTACAAAGAAACATTGTGTCATCTTAACATTACATCTGTGCCACAAATCTTGAGCCACAGTACAAACAATTACTGTCCACTTTTATTCCTTTTTCAAATGTGGATGTTTAAAACGACAAGATGTGGATTGCTGAGCAAGCTAGCAACCTAGAAAAAGAGCGGCTGGCAATTAGAGGCCCACTCAACGGCACAAGTTCTGTGGTGCAGCCTTCAACTTCAGAGCCTGAGAGCAGTGCTGTTTTTTCACAGCATCCAAAACCAAAAATAGGAATACCAGCAACAACAGGAAGAGGAGCATAGACCCCAATCTCTGCATTTGATTGGTTTTTAAAGGCAGGGCTTGCGTCCAGTGCAGAGGCGATGGCAAAAGAGGTTGAGCAAGGTGGGGCACCAATGACTATTGAGAGGATGGTTCAGGCCTATCTGGATGACCCAACAGAGGTATACCTTGTTCAAAACCCATTGGTGTACTGGCATGGGAAGAGGTGCCAATAGTCAGTGCTTAGCAGGCTGGCAATAAAGTATCTGGCTTGCCCTGTAGTCAGTGTGTCTGTTGAGTATGTGTTCAGTGCAGCTAGTGCAGTTGTAACAGTGAGAAGGACCAGTCTCTCACCCCAAAACTTAGAGAAATTAACTATGAACAAAATGAATCAGCACTTTATACCACTGAATTACACCATACCTGAAATATAACAGGAGTAGGATGAGGGTGATTGGTTAGACCCAGGTCATGGAAGTATATTAGCTGACCAACTTCGGGGTGAGCAACCTGAGTCTGAGGACAAACTCTACTTCCCTGACTATTGAGTAGGCCTGGGCCACCATAGAACTTTCTATCATCAAACTGCTTTGACAAAAAGAAAAAAAAGGTTAGAGCTAGGGGAACATGAACATTTTATTATTTTGTTTGTGTCTCCCTGACTACTACAGCCCCAGTGTTTTGGATACATGTATGGCCAGATTGGACTTGGACTGGTGTGCAGTGAAGAAGCCTAACCCCTACCCCCACATTCCCTTCATGGACATTGGAGAGTCAATGCCTGCCTCCATCACATGCCTATCCTTTCTTTAATCCCCTAGCAGGACTGCCCTAGAACATTTCATTCACAAGACTGGCCATTGTGTGTTTTGTGAATCAAAGAGGATCAGCAATGTACCACTGTGGAATTGGAACAGGTAAGGAATGCACCAATGAGTGATCTATGAGTGATTGCTGTTTGTCAGTGTTGAGATGCTTCATGTGATATACAGTGAGAGTGGGTGTTTAACAATAATTATTAAGCTTGATTATGTTTGTGATGATTTACAATGATGGTGACCAACTGGCCTAATGAGTGATCTGATACATTTTTTTCTGTAGGTGATTGCTTTCTTCCCCTTTGATACTTAGTGAGATGTGTTTGCCGGATCCATACTGCTTTGTTTTCTGACTCACACTCCTGAAAGACCCAACCAGTCCCTTTAGCTAACAAACACAAATCTAGTTTACACAACAAATGACTTAATATTTCTCTTGATATTCAACAACAGCATTATCAATCTCTCTCATTTGATTTGGGACTGGAGTCGGTACAGAGTTGGACATATTTGGTACTCAGAATCAGGAGGAGGATGGAAGGATTCAAGGAGTGACAACTTCAACAACTACCAGAATAAGGAGGTTATCAGCTTCACGGAAACCAACATGGTGATGACTCCAAGAGGCCTACCCAACTCTGTGGACTGGTGAGAGGTGCGTTGATTACATGATTTGGGAAATGCAATGCTGCTGAGTGTGTGTGCTGGCTGGATTAAATTTGAAACTATGTGGTGGTTGGGTAGGGGCCCTGTTGTAGGTAACTGGAGACAGACATGTGGTGATCATCACATTATGCACGCGCTAGGCTACATATTATGATGATGATCATGACAGTTGAGAGTTTGATCAGCCTGATACATACGGCCACTTGTCTGTGATTGTTGGTTGTTGTAATTGGTTTCATCTAATTGATCGCACATGAGTCAGAAAATGAATGTTTGCAAAGGACTATTCTCTTGCTCTGCGTCTGAGTCTGCTTGGTGCACTCCACATGAAGTTTACCTCCTGTCCTTCTCCTTTATTCTACAATATAATTTCTGTTTTACAATTCCCAGGCCTTCTTTTCTCCTGCAGAAAAGGCAAAAGAACCATAACACTCATGCATATCTTACTGGACCACTTCTGCCAGGCACCCAAGATTGATGGACAATCCAAGAAGAATACAGGTGCAACTCCCATTTTTGCAATACAGTATCATTTTTCTTTTAACAATCATTTTTTAGAACTGTGTGTGTTGTTTTCTTCACTCCTACAAAATTTTTATTTACTATTTTCTCAAACCTAGGTGACAGAACATTTAAGTTAACTGTGTCATAGTCATTCCTTTGTTTCCGTTTCATCCAACAGCAGATTGATGATGGTTGGGTGCTCATTGCCCAGATGAATATTGTCTTTGTGTAGGGTTTGTCTTTGCCACACCTTTCCCATAATCTCCTTTCCCATCCATTCGTCAAACCCCTAACCCTCTTCCCCCGGGCTGTGTAATTTATTGAGGTGTGACTTAATAATTTACACCATTAACTGATGACACACTTGGTGGGGCAGATGTGGTGAAAGCAACACCAACTCAGTGCAGGATCTTCAGTTCTATTTCTAATAGCCCCCACTGGCCCCATTTTTCCACCCCCGCATAAAAAGTGATCGATATAGAAGAACATCATTCATTAGCATCATCATTCAGGCATTATGTGTCGCGTTACGTAAATGCTTAACCATGTCCACTCCAGACTTTGAGTTCTGTTCAAGATTCAAGTGTAACTTTTGTTTTAATCTAAATACTAGCTAACCATTGGTCTGAATAATTTGGTAATGCATGTTATATTTTCACTATCAGGTATTCTTTGTTGGGTAGTCTGATCTCAATTGCTTGTGAAGCTCTGATATAATAATTAGGGCTGCCGGTTTTATGGTATTTATGTTTTTGGTATTTCCGTCTGTATTCATCCATATTTGTTTTTTGCTAATTTTACTGTATTTATCCATATTTATTTTAGGTTTTGTGAAAAAAGGAAGCTGAAATGTGTATATTTCTGCATTTAGTTAACTAGTTAATGTGCACTCATGCCTGAATTCCTGACAGGGTTCAATGATGTATACACACTCCCCTTGCCAGTCAATCCGCACAAATTTTGGCCCTGTCAGTCATAACTGACAGCATTTAGAATCACTCAAACAGAACCTAAAATCTGCTTTCATCCACATTTAAAAATAAATACAGAGAAGAAAATAAATGGTTTTCTGTCAGTATTTATCTGTACAAATCAGTAAAAACAGAAAACATGGAGCCCTAATAATAATATGTAGCCCACACTAACTCAGTTTTTATTTCAATGTAGTTGCCTGAGATTACTAATCCTTCCGATTAAAA
The DNA here is from genome assembly GCF_964263255.1 of Lissotriton vulgaris. NCBI lineage: Eukaryota > Metazoa > Chordata > Amphibia > Caudata > Salamandridae > Lissotriton > Lissotriton vulgaris. The sequence continues at coordinate 343,430,403 of NC_141689.1, read as the reverse complement.
TCGTACAGTTGGGGTTCACCTAGGTGCGAGTGGGACCTAGCTTCTGATTCCTTCACCATTAGTGCAGTAGCTTGCTACTACTACCACCACCATGGCACCTTGGGAAGCCTAAACTGTCCAGGTCCCATCTCCCACATTAAGCCCCACCCAACAAAACAAAACTTTAAAAAGAGGCAGAAGGGCACTATACAAAGCGGGCAAGACCAAAGAGCTCCTTTAGTTATCCGGCCATCTGGCTATGCCAGGCTTCTATCCGTGCAAGCCTCGACGGGATGCAGCATTGTAAAGTGCTGCCTGAGTGGGGCAGCAGTGAAGGATTGGTGGTGGGCGGCGGACTGTGGTGCCGGTGTTGAGAGGCTGGAGTCGCTGTTGGTGGGGACTGGCTTGGGCGCTGGGCAGCTGCTGTTGCCTCCTCCCCCTCCAGGGCTACCAACCACCTGTACACAGTCCGTATCACCTCCAGTTTCTGCTGCTGCAGCTGGGCTGCTATATCCTGGCGAGATAGACGATGACCAGGAATAGCTAAAAAGAAAAAATACAGATTATAAACAATGCTCTGTGCAAAGAACATGTTTAAAAATATGTAGTGGGTGGCACAGCAGCAGTAAATTGATGGTCGCATAGGGCCATTCGATTTAATGTAATTAGAGCCACAGCCATTACCCACACATTAAACTAAAAGCAAATGGCAAATGCACTAAGTTTCTGACAGGAATTAAGGCAGAATAAACACAGCAGCACACCAGTTTGAAAAAACAGTTATTTTTTTCTTTTGAAGGATTTCCTAGTAATAAGTACCTAAACAAACACTTTGTATGGAAAAATACACATAAATCACTATCTCAATAATGAGGAAGGCATTATCATTATGCACTATGGAGTACAAGTATTCAATTTCTCTCTCTTGTTGTGCTAAATTAATTAATTGCGGTATGCTAGCTCAGCTGACTCCCTAGTTGTACTCTTTAGCCATGCATTGCTAGTCTCTGCAGTCTGCAACTGGGGCATTTGTAGTAGACAATTATCTTTTTTCAATAGCCCTTCTCTTCTCCAAAATGCCTTTCAAGTTTACCCTGACTACAAGGCAAATTAATAATATAAATGCTACACGTCATGTATAAAATTAATCATGCGGACCTTCTGTCTGCCATAAGAAGTTGATGATGAGAAAAGGGATGTACTGCAGTACAGGGAAAGGCTTAAGGAACTGGATATTGCTTCGGCATGTTCGTCACACAGACTATCCCATCTGCAAAAGTCAAGCAATTATCCATTGATCATTGCATTGTTCTTCTAGCATTTTTAATCTTCACCCTTGGCTTTGATACGCACCATTTAAGCCTTACATTCTCTCATCCAGTCTTTCACCATAGAAAGCCACCCATCCATACATATATATCCAACCATCCATCCAAACATGGCTCTCTGTGAACTTTTCACCGGCATCCTTTCACCCATTCAACCATCCTGCTTTGCCTTTAACCCACCCGAGCATTCCTTTCACACACCCAGGCAGGCATCCTTTCACTCGTATTACATACATTTCACCCATCCTTTCCCTTTCCCATCATTGTTAAAGTTCATTTATGTACCTTTGTTTGCTGAGTTGCAGACAGAAGAGGCCATAGCTACTTAACTGAATCTGCTAAAGTGGGGTATTCACAAGTCAAAAGCCTTGCAGTGAGTATATTGCTAATTGTCAATGAGCAAACAATGTGACTTATCACTGTCTGTCTCTGCCACCGCTGAGGCTCCCTCTTTGTTCATTCTAGAGAAGATGTTCCTTCAGTGGTCATGGGCTTCACTTGACAATATGCATAGACTTATTTGAATAAGGTGACAGAATAATATGACGATATTTACTTTATCATTATTTTAATTTTCATTTAATGTAATTTCTCATATTTCTTTTTTATAAGTAAGAGACAGTTCATCATAAATACATTTTTAAAGTGAATATTTTTTGCTTTTAAGAACGAGTACAATTATTAACACACCAATGATTGAAAATATATACACAATTATAATATGTAATTAATTTTAAGAAAACCACCTGATATCGAGCACCCAATTCAAATCACTGACATACACACATACATACTGCAATCAACCCGCACTAACAAAAAGGAAAAAGGGGAAACTGAGTATTAGTTGACAAGATCAAAAAATGCCAATACTAGGGTCTCAGAAGGAGATTCGAGACCCCTGCACTAGGTCGGTCGACGCGCGTTTCGGTGGGTAAACCACCTTCCTCAGGACCTTTTTTCTTTTTTGACTCACAGATATCAGGGGACCTATAAAATGTGTACATGAGAAAAGAAGAAAATATATCTGTCACCAACATTGTCATAACAAATTAAAAACAATTGCCACCGCTGAGGCTCCCTCTTTGTTCACCGCTCCCAAGTCCCCTCAGCTAGCCCGCTAACTGCCAGCCCCAGCACTGGTGCTCTGTGCGGCTAGAAATAAATTACACCTTTTAGATGCCAGATATGCCTCCTCTATTATTATTATTATTTTTGTTTTTTTAAATACAACCACCAAACATCACTACAGTTTGGTTACAGTATCTTCTGTCAAAATATTACATTGGGAATTTTGTTGCTGGCAAACTTTTTGTGATGGAGGGGCAGAGCCACCATGATTCTCAACTATTAAAGTGGGTGCAATATTTGGTCAATAAAGGACTTATGGTCTTGGTTGGCTAATGCAATGGGGCCATCCTCCTCATACTTCCAGCCATGCTACACTGTCATCAATTACAGGTATACTATGATAATAATATATAATCAAGATTGGGGGATCCACCATGACCATGGCCACTGTCTCATTTTACTGTTTATGCAAAAGAAAAAGACTTCTCAACAAACATGTGTAGAAATACCTCAGTTGGGCATGCAATCTTCACATGGACTCTTTATGGTTGAGACCCGTGGAGCGCCCGCCATCCAGTCAGCACCGGCAATAAGGAATGTGACGTTGTCGATCTATTATATTTGCATGGTCACATGGCCTGTGACGCAAGTGCCAGATGGGTGTGGAGTGTGTGCAACCCTGCCCTCAGGGAGTAGCCGTGAGATGTTGAGAACTAGACCACTGACCTGCACACCAGCAGCGAGTAGGCCTGTGACAGGTAGCTATGTGGGGCCAACATTGGAACGTAATCGGAGTGGCGTGGCGTACGACGGAACAGGGCATGGATAGCTACAATGACGCGAACGGCTCATAGTTCTGCGTCTGTGATTTGAGTGGATGGGCCACAGCTGTCCCTCTGCGAGCCTGGGTGCAAACTGTTTATAACTCACACTACATAAGTATTGAAGAATCATTTTGTGATTCAGTCCGTTGGCTGGCATCTGTCTGAGGCATTTGTGGAAACATATCGGAGTTCTTTCTGTTAAAGATACCCCTTTGACGCTGCCTCTCCCCACATCAGCAGGTAACGCACCCTCTTCCCACATTACCAACATACCCCCAACAACCTTCTTGGGGCTGGAAGTGTCCCTGTGAGGTTGGACAAAGAAAAATCTTAGTCATGTATAGATTTACATATAAAAAAAATGTATTTAAAGAAAACAACAACAAATAAGACTGAAGGGAGTCTGGTGCTGTGGTCACTGCCATTCAGGACTCAGGACACAGTTACACATGTGGGATTGGCTTGTGTTAAATAGGGTTAGTGGCACCAGCAGCATTGAGACTGTATGAGCCTGTGATGGTGCTTGGTGTGGACGGCCTCACTGGGAGCAATGTGTGTTGCCTACTGTACTGCCTCATGTGTAATCAGGACTTTATCTAAATTGTGAGGCATGCTGACCATAGTGTAGGCCAGAGGTAGCGGTGAGCAAGGGCCCACAGCCACATGCATACGTTGGTGGTCCCACCGGCCTGCGTAGTGCAGGTTCAGGGGCACCACGTGTCGCCGGCCTTCTATGTGCAAATACCCCTCACTGATCGAAGGGAGTCTGGTGCTGTGGTCGCTGTCACGAAGTTCGGGTCACTGTCATTCAGGACTGAGGACACAGTTACATATGTGGGATCTTCTTGTGTTAAAGAGGGTTAGTGGAAGTACGTGTCGCTGGCCTTGTATATGTAAATATGCCTCACTGATCGAAGGGAGTATGGTGCTGTGGTCGCTGCCACAAACTTGGGGTCACTGCCATTCAGGACTCAGGACACAGTTGCACATGTCGGATCGGCTTGTGTTAAAGAGGGTTAGTGGGAGTACGTGTCGCTGGCCTTGCATATGGAAATATGCCTCATAAATCAAAGGAATTATGGTGCTGTGGTCGCTGCCACAGACTTGGGGTGACTGCCATTCAAGACTCAGGACACAGTAACACATGTGGGGTCGGCTTATGTTAAAGAGGGTTAGTGGGAGTACGTGACGCCGGCCTTGCATCTGGAAATTTGTCTCACAAATCGAAGGGAGTATGGTGCTGTGGTCGCTGCAACGGACTTTGGGACACTGCCATTCATGAGTCAGGACACAGTTACACATGTGGGATCGGCTTGTGTTGAACAAGGTTAGTAGCAGCACATTTCACGCCTTGTGTTGTACAGGGTTAGTGGCACCATGTGTCGCCGGCCTTGCATATCAAAATATGCCTCACTGATCGAAGGGAGTCTGGTGTTGTGGTTGCTGCCACTGACTTGGGGTCACTGCCATTCAAGACACAGTTACACATGTGGGATCGGCTTGTGTTGAACAGAGTTAGTGGCAGCACTTGTTGCCGGCATTCCATATGGAAATATGCCTCACTGATCGAAGGGAGTCTGCTCCTGTGGTTGTCTCATGGAGTTGGGGTCACTGCCATTCAGGACTCAGGACACAGTTCCACATGTGTGATCGCCTTGTGTTGAAGACCGTTAGTGGCACCATGTGCCACCTGTCTTCCACAGTGTAGGCCAGAGGTAGCGGTGAGCAAGGGCCCACAGCCACCTGCATATGTTGGTGGCCCCACCGGCCTGGGTAGTGTAGGTTCAGTGGCATCACGTGTCGCTGGCCTTCCATATGCAAATAATATTACTGATTGTAGGGAGTCTGGTGCTATGGTCACTGACATGAAGTTGGGTTCGCTGCCATTCAGGACTCAGGACACAGTTACACATGTGGGATCAGGTTGTGTTGAACAGGGTTAGTTGGCATCACGTGTCAATTGTCTTCCACAGTTATGTTGTTATGTTATGTTATTTATTATTTGTTAAGCGCACATACGCCCAAGGGCTTCTTGGCGCTGGTGAGAGAGTCAAACATAACAATACATAGAAGACATACAATCACTGTTTACAATAAGCCTGAGAAAAAAGAAAAGTTTTAAATGCCTTCCTAAAGGCAAGGAGGTCCTTACTGTGTCGCAGAGTCAAAGGGAGGGAATTCCACAACGAAGCAGCTAAAAATTGAAAACTGCTGCCTCCCTGACGTTTCTTTTTGAAACGAGGGACCTCAAGTAGGTCTTTGTGAATTGATCTCAAGCTGCACAAGGGTTTGTATTTGCGCAGTAGTAGTCTAAGGAACATGGGACCCTTACCCTCCAAAGCCTTGAACACAATACAGCCCACCTTGAATGTAGCTCTCTGTTCCACAGGCAGCCAGTGCAATCTCTCTAGTCCATGTCTAATTGATTCCCACTTCGGGACTTTGCAGATAAGTCTCGCAGCTTGATTTTGCAAGTATTGCAATCTTTTAAGTTGGCCAATAGGCGCCCCCAAATAGAGGCCATTTGAGAAATCGATGTGAGATAGGACTAGAGCACGAACTGTCTGAATTAAGGCCAAACCTGTAAGGAGATGTGCTATTTTCTTGATCTTCCTCAATTGAAAAAACCCCGAGGAGACCACAGTTCCGACTTGACTTTCCAAGGTAAGATCCTCACTAAGAGTCACTCCCAAACTTTTTACTGTACGGGATTTTTTTGGGGGCGAGCCCATGTCCGACGGCCAAAAGCTAGGACTCCAACTGATCTCACTCTTCCCAGGTAGAATGAGCTCCGTTTTTCCCGGATTTAACTTAAGGTGGTTTAGAGACATCCACCTCTGGATAAAAGACATAGTTGCTCGAAATTCCTCGGCAGCATTGTGAGAATTTAGCACAAAAACCAACTGCAGGTCGTCTGCATAATTATATACATCAACCTTAAACTCTCGTAGGGAGAACAACAGAGGCCGCATATACAAATTAAATAATAAAGGGGACAAGGAGGATCCTTGAGGAACCCCACAAAAGGAAATGTTTTTAGGGGCTGTGAAAGAACCCAGTCGAACCGATTGGGTACGTCCTGAAATAAAGGACTTGAGCCAGGCCAAGGCCAAGTCCCGAAGACCGGCCTGTTCGACACAGTTGACCAGGATGGTATAGTCAACCGTGTCGAACGCGGCAGACAGGTCCAATAACACCAAAGCCTGGTGCAAGTCCCTGTCTGCGTTAGACCTTAAAGTATTCTGAACGGCCAATATCACTGCCTCAGTAGAGTGACCAGGCCGGAAACCTGCCTGGTTGGGTTGTAAATAGCCAGAGGCTTCCACAAAACTTGATAGGCAGTTGGTTACATGCGCCTCCAATATTTTGGATAAATAAGGCAGTAGCGATATTGGTCTATAATTAGAAAGGTCTGAGGAGTCAATGCCAGGTTTCTTTTTTAAAGGGATCAATAAGGCCTGTTTAAAACTATTAGGAACATTCCCTGACATGAGGGAGTTATTAAGCAGAGGAATCAGGCTACTTGGGAATGCCCGACCAATTTTTCTCATTACTTGGGGAGGGCAGACATCCTGAGGAGATCCTGATTTAACTCTAGTGAGCAAATCTTGAAGGGTTTGGTCAGTGATTAAGGGGAAGGAATGCAAAGTAAGAGGGTTTAAAAAGGTATCATCTATCAGGACACAAACTGGAAGCTTGGATAGAGTATCCTTAATCAACACTATTTTATCATTAAAATAGTCATTCAGCGAGTTGCAGAGCAATTGTGAGGGGACAACCGGGGGAGAAGTTCTCTCATCATTACACAACTCAGTCACAATCCTGAAAATTTCTTTCGACTTATTAGTCGCGTTAAGTATTTTAGAAGAGAAATAAGCAGTGTAGGCCAGAGACAGCGTCAGCAAAGGTGCACAGGCACGTGACGTTGACTTGAGCTGCACAGATTGGGAGCATTTGGTCTTCTTAACCCTCTATAGGCTTTATTTTCCTTCTCTGTGTCTCACGCCTTTGATATGCGCATTACACACGTCCCTATTTTGTGCTTTATTTTCCAGACTCTGTCGTCAACATCCATGGTCCCCACAGGAGTGTTCCGCTGTTTTGTATTATTTTTGTAAAATTTTGTTTATTAGTTTATCGTTTATGTATAAAGTTTAAAAATTGTTTATCGTTTATATATATATATATATATATATATGTTTATACAAAAATAAAGTTTGAAAAAAAAATGTATAACGTTTTTGGTTGTTTTCTTAACTGCTGTGTGGCTCTTTCCTGTTATTTGGTGGTGTTCACCATGGTGTTAAATTTTGGAGCACTTATCACGGGAAAACTGGTGATGTCTGCAGTTTGCACCAGCTTCTGAATAGTGTGTAAGATTTATCTCAACTTTAGTTGCAATATGTCTGTGTGCAGGAAGTGTGGTATTGTGTCTGTGTGTTCTGGTGTGGCCGCCGCAAGGGCAGCAGCAGTCGATCTTGTAAAGGGGCATGCACCACCTCCAAACGGCAATGTCAGGGTGTCGTTGGAATGCAAGCATTACAATGGTGTGCCGTACGACTGCATGAGATACAACAGCGCACTGTACAAAAGTGTGGGGGAGGGAAGAGCAGCTTTTTGGCAACGTAACACACAGTGAACCCGCCCATGTGCCACGTGCTGGACATCTCATCCATAATGACCAGGGTCGCAGACATCCCACAACACCCAAGGTTCTTTGTCTGAGCTAGCTTGCGCTAGCACATCTGCTGCTCCAAGAAGGAACTTGTAAGTGGCCAGCCCCCCTGAAACATAAGATAATATTTGCATCTGTATCCCACACTACACACTCCCTGATTTGAGAACAGCGAGTACACATCCCACACTCAAAAGTCCTTTGTCATAGTTAGCGTGTGTGAAATGGCCTTCACACATACTCCCATCACACCCCTGCCCTGCACCCATTGCACAAACACCTGGGTCATTGCACCAAGCTGTGCCATTTCATCCACAACACTGGCACACGGCAAACCAGTGCAGCTACAAGCAGAGTCACTGACGCAATGGCAGGGCATCCCGAACACATAGTCAACTCCATTCACGTCCACCTATACCTTGCACGTCTGCTGCCTGTCCTGGGTGCACTGCCTTTGGCAGTACTGCGGATCACTTACCGGCTGAGCTTCCGCATTGCGGACGTCACCTGCGTTCAACCTGTATTGCAATGTCGCACGTGCCTATCCGAGTGGTGCATGGACGTGTGCCTTTCCGACGAGTGGGTAGTTGACATGGATTACGACGGGTATGTGCGCCCCCTATTGGCCCACGACCAGGAGTGTCATGGTGATGCCCGGTTATTGCATGTATGGATTTTTGGCATGCATGTTGGGAACTGGGCCTGGGAGATTGCACTTGTCGTAGTATGCTGTGACCATTTGACCCACTTCACGATTCTGCTATGGTGCACATTGGGTACAGTTGGAGTCAGCACATCTGTCTAGGTCACCTGGTGGATTACGTCGATGACATGCCAAATATTGTGGCCAACCATCACTCATTAGAGATTGTGGCTTACGCAGCTGCACTCGCATTCAAGGACGAGTGACATGGTACCTGCAACCACGACTCGATGTGCCACATTGCACGTTTCCCGCCGCATCATTGCGCATTGTACATCTGCTCACAGAAATGGCTTTAGGGCAGCATGACTGGTGCGGCCGCACCAGGCGCTGACCTCTAGAGGAGGGCACGGATCTCAGGAGGGGCTTTGTATTTAATAATAACGTATGAATGGAGCGATGACAAGCACTTTTGCCTGGTGGTAGTAAGAGAATCCGAGGAGGCAGTCATAGGGTGTGGGGGCGCTAAAAAGGATTGTCACACTGGGCGCTACCAGCGCTAAAGCCGGCTCTGTCTGCTCACATGTCTCAAAACAACAGTAGACATGACTACATTGGCGTTGAATTATGTCCGAGGTGCGGAAAACCAACGCTGCTTGACACTGAAGTGTGTTGGTGATGGACTACCCCGAGGTGAACATGGACGTTTTCCTACGTTTTCACACTCTTGACTTAATTTTCTCAAATCATCCTGGTATCACAGTGGATTCTGCCCTTCCCCTCACCTGGTCAGACCATTACTTCCTCCCTTTTGATCTAACCCTCCCCTCACTACCCAGTCCTACAGTACTTGACAGGGAGTACGGGAGAAAATGGCACAAAGTCACCTGTACTGCCTTGGATCCTGTATTTTCTTATCACCCTGACCCTCTCTCTAATGACCTTGATGAAAGAGTGGCCAGACTGAATTACTCCCTCCGGCTTGCCATTGATGCCATTGCCCCTTTACAACCAATCACCTCCACAAGATCCCGACCGTCTGCTCCTTGGTTCTCCCCTGCACTGCAGGAGGAAAAGAGCCGCTGTAAACAGCTAGAACGCAAATGGCAGCAAGCTTATGACGCTGAGTCTAAAATTACTTACAAGACTGCTCTAAAAAAAATTCAAAAATTAAAACGATCTACCATGAGAGACTACTATGCTTTACAAATTAAGAATGCAGAAAACTCTCCCAAAACTCTCTTTAGTATAGTAAAGGATTTTGTGAACCCCCCTGCTATGATGCCTCAGAGTACCGCTAGTCAGGCCTTATGTAATGGACTATCGGACTACTTCCTAGATAAAATTAGTAATATTACGTCCTCTTTTTCTCTTGCTATGGCCCCCCCTGTGTCCAGTGACAGGGGCCCGGAGAAAGTATCATTGGTGTCCTTCAAGGAGCTCACCACTGAGTCTTCAATGAGTTTGTTTTCCCAGTGCAAATCTGGTTCCCCTTTAGACCCGGTCCCTGCCAAAGTGATGGGCAATCTGGCACCCCTATTGATTAATCCGCTTCTTTCAATTTGGAACACTTCGCTGTGCACAGGCCATTTTCCATCTGTTTGGAAGGAGGCTATGCTAGTTCCCATTTTGAAGAAAGCTGGCGCGGACCCGGTGCAATTTAGTAATTACCGTCCCATCTCTCTTCTCCCTAAACCGGCTAAAATCCTGGAAAAGGCTGTTCAGAAACAACTGGCGGAATATTTAGAAACCAACTTACTGCTACATAACTCGCAGGGTTTTAGTACCGAAACTGCTCTGTTATAGGTCTCAGAGACGATCCGGGAGTGTGTGGATAGGGGCAAGGAGGCCATGTTGGTCCTCCTCGACCTATCTGCCGCTTTCGATACTGTATCTCACGAGATACTATTGGATCGTCTAAGTCAGACTGGAATGGGTGGCATGGTTCTGACCTGGATCAGCTCCTTCCTTAAAGGACAGACCCAGAAGGTCTTTCTTAGACCTTTTGAATCAGAGGGTAAACCCCTTCTCTGCGGCGTGCCTCAGGGCTCAGCCCTGAGCCCCCTGTTTTTTAATGTTTATCTCGCTCCTCTGGCGAAGATGGTGGAATCCTGCGTTGTCAGAGTGAACTCTTATGCTGATGATACTCAGCTTGTGTTTTCATTTAGAGATCACTCTGACTACATTTTTGCCAGCTGTCACCATTGTCTTAGCAATATATGTTCCTGGATGACCGCTAATCATCTCAGACCTAATACTGACAAGACGGAGGTTTTGTTCTTCAATCAGAAAACCTCGCTTCCTGCCATTTTGTGGTGGCCGACGATACTTAATCCTCCCCCACTCCGGTCCAAACAGTACGTAACCTGGGCTTCCAATTCGATAACGCCCTATCCTGCAAAGTTCAAATTAATAAGGTCACGACAGCGTGCTTCGGGAAATTACGTATGATTAGGAAGATCTTCCCATACCTCCCGCTGGAGGCCCGTAGAACCATCACTAATGCCCTGATCACGTCACACTTGGATTATGCCAACAGTCTCTACGCCGGTGCCCCCTTGTACCAAATTGAACGCTTGCAGATCGTTCAAAATGCGGCGGCGAGACTGATTGGCAACATACCTTATCGACATTCTGTCACTTTCTATCGCAAGAAGCGACATTGGCTTCCCATTGCCCGTCGTATTCAGTGTAAGGTTCTGACTATTGCTTTTCGGGCCCTTAATGGTTTGGGCCCGGGATACTTGAGAAAGAGACTTATCTTAACCCAATCGGTCAGATCTCTGAGGTCTAACAACTTGTGTCTCCTGGTTGTACCTCGCTTTCGCCGCTCTAGAATGGGTGGCAGAGCTTTTGGTGTCATAACAGCTAAACTCTGGAACAGCCTTCCACTAGATCTCAGGTTTATTTCGTCTGAATCACTGTTCCGGAGCAAATTGAAAACTTGGTTGTTTTCCCTCCCTTTAAGCACTCCTTCTTCCCAAGTCTGTGGTCTATAGCGCCGGGACACCCCCATCGGGGGTAGCCGCGCGCTTTTCAAGCTTCTAAATAATAATAATTATTCAGGCATGCTGCTGCATTTGTCTGCATATTGTGGCACTACTCTTGGCTGCATTGACACATTTTTCAAATAATGTTTCCACATTTTCACTTATCTCCATATGTTTTGTGTCTGGATTTGTATGCCAATGTGTGTGTCACGCACTCTGTGGCTACCATACGTGAATTGCTACCCCATCCAGACTGTGGGTTTGAACCTATGCGTTCTCATGTGCCTCTTTCGTACTGACGCTTACCCGCCACCGGCAAGTGCATTTCCCTTCTGTGTTCAATTGTACGAATGTTTGTGTTTGGACAACATTGTGTTGGATGTTGATGTACTCTGCTTCGTATGTGTGTGCTGCAATATGTGTGAGATGTCCCTTCATGTGAGTTTTTGTTCACCATTCTCTCTTTCAGGCAGTGTGGTTTTCACTTCTATGCTGGTTCATTGGTGTGATGTTGGCAGGTTGTGTGACTTGTGCTCCTTGTTGCTGTGTTTCATTTTGGCCATTGTTTGTCTATACCTGTGCTGTACTTAATGTGCATGTGTGCCATTGTGCCCATCTCCCCCCGTACTCCCACTGCCTGCTTCTTCCTCTTCCTGGTGCTGTTGTGTCTCCACACATAAATACATGTAATGAACAAATTATAATACTTCCTTGATTCTCTTAGGTTTCAAAACTTCTCTCTATTGGTTCTTTTTAATTTTCCACATAAACAGTTTTTTTAATATTCAAGAAAACATAGAAGTCAGAAGTGTAACGTATTCTATCAACACACTTTCTAGAACATTCTACAACACGGGCAGGTTAAAAGTTTATCAATTTTCAGGGGATGTTCTAAGAAATTTCGCCGAATGTGGGGCAAATGGGTCGGATTGCTAAACGACTAATGTGCGTTGATTTGATCTCCAGATTGACAGTGGATATGCCAATACTGGACGTAGGTGTGTCTATCCTTTTATGCCAATGTGAAGTGTTTTTGCCTTGGTCTTGCCTTTAAAGATGTAGAGGCAGATTTACAAGCCCCTTACGCCTATTTTACGCCGTCGTAGCGTCACTTGCCATGCGGCAGGGTATGTACAACGTGACGCATCTGGGAGATGCGTCACTTTGTAAAGCCCTGCTCCTGAAGTAGGCGTTCCTGCGCAGGGGAGTGGAGGGGTGTTCCGTCGCAGGAACTCCTTCCAAAAGTGGCTGAGTGAAATCTACAAGATTTCACTCAGTCACTTTTGAGCCCACGCTGCATCAAAACCCTGCGCCTGCTTGAAGCAGGCGTAAGGATTGACTCAGCATTGCAAAGATAGGGCACCCCAGAGCACTGCTCAACTCCAGCAATGCGCCGCATTTACGGCACAGATGCGTCATGCATCTGTGCCGCTTTTGCCCCATGGTGTGCCGCATTGTAAATGTGGCGCATCCATGGTGGCAGAGCCGTGGCGCATAATAACTGGCGCATCCCTGCTGATATGCAGGACTGCGCCAGTTATTGTAAATCTGCCCCGTTGAATGGTGCTGTTTTCCATGTTCTATTCAAAACTCAATAAAATTGATTTAAAAAAAATAAAAGTTCAGCAATTTTCATCAAACCTAGCAATATTTTTTTGCAACATTTTCTCGAACATTTAACAGCACGTGTAGGTTAAAAGTTCACGATTGTTTTAAGTTCAAACAGTGCCTTCCAAATGCAAGTAGCAGGTGTGGTTGAGTTGAGAAAATTTTATCCTATGATATGTACTCCACGTTGAAACTGCTTTTTCTTAACCAATCACAAAGATGCTTTTCCACAAAACGAATGTGCACCCTACTTTTACAAAACAATGCTTTTAATCTCCCAATGAGGTATCATTTTGTATGGCAAAAAAAAGTAGTTCCCCATCTTTAAACATATCTCTTATTCTACGAAGAAACTGCATGAGCTACAGACATCTTTCCATACCTTCCAGCCTTACCTTCAAAATGCTAGTGTGGATCGTAGGTCATAGCTTTGTTTTATGGTGCGAGAAGTATGAAGAACAGAGACGTACTGACTTAGACCTAGGTTTACAAAATGTGGACATTAAATGGTTTGCACAGAGAGGATTGAAGTGGCAGCAATTGCTACTTTTGGTTAAAACCTCTTTGCATCTTCCACACCCTGACCTCATGATCGTCCATTGTGGTGGCACATTGACTGGAGTAGGTTTGGAAATGCTAATGAAGGACACTTTTGGACAATTGATGTTACTTTTGTGTCAAACTTTCTTTGTATATTCCACTATATACGCCAAAGACAGAAGTGGTCAAAACAATTGTGTCTTCAGATTGAAAAATCTAGGAAGAATGTCAACAAAGCTGTGTCTGCATACCTCAGAGACCATAGAATGGGGTTGATCTACAACAACAACATACGTTTTGATATGGCTGATATCTACAGAAGTGATGGAGTACACTTCACAGATCAAGCAAACAGAGTTTTTCTGAATAACTTGAAGTTGTGCATCCGCACCTACATGTAGCTCCAACTAATGAACACAAGGGCTCTTTTTAGAGCCACCCTATTACTGACAACGTAGGCCCGTTATTTTAGGGCCAGGTAACAGTAACTCCCGGACCCTCTCAAAAATGTATTCTCCACACAGCTGTGGTGCAGCAGCCAGACCATCTGACTTTGCAGTACAGAGCGCTCGCTTTGATCACCGGCTCTAGCGACAGCACAGGATAGCACCATGTGACTCTGGGCAATAGCTCACTTAATTTTCACACAGGCCCCCAGCACCTGCAGACCCGTACTAGTGAGTAGTTTGCACTTTAAAAATACCGGATTGATTCAAAACGGCAGAATTGAACTTCACCCTCCCTCTGTAGCACCCCCAATCACCCTACAGACGTCACACGGTTTAAAACAAAAGTTCCTCCTAGTACGTATGCACACATGCTGATACTACAGAAAACATGAGTTCATATTCACAATTTAATCCCCTGCTCCGGCAGCACCTCAGCTCAGCACCATATGACTCTGGGCAATAGCTCACTTAATAGCTCACATAATTTCCACGCCGGCCTCAAGGGCCTTCAGACCCATAGCGGTGAGTAGTTTGCGCTTTACAAATACAGTATTGATTTACCTTCGCACTCCCTGTATAACACCACCTAAGCACCATATACAAGTTGGACAGGTGTGGCACAGCGCCAAGACCACATGATTTCGCAGCATAGGACACACAGTTTGAGCTCACTGTCTCATCCCGAGTCCAGCAGAAGCTCAATTTAGCAGCATGACACTCTAGGCAATACCTCACATAATTTCCGTACCCAGCACTTTCAGACCGGTAGGGGTCATTAGTTCAGCGGCTTTATCCCCGAGTCCGGCACCAGCTCAGCTTACGCCCCCAGCGCCATCAGACCCGTAGGAGTGAGTAGTTTGCACTTTACAAATACCGAATTGATTTGATACAAGTGAATTTACCTTCGCACTCCCTGTATAACACCCCCTAAGCACCATACACAAGTTACAATGCTCGAAACCCAAGTTCTGAGTAGGTATAACTACATGCTGACACTACATGGACGGATGTGGCACAGCGGCCAGAGCACATGAATTCACAGCATATGACACACAATTTGGGCTCACGCCTTCATCCCCGAGTGCGGCAGCAGCTCAGCTTTGCACCATGAGACTAATAACATAATAACATAACATGTGTATTTGTAAAGCGCACGTTCACCCAGAGGTCTCTTGGCGCTAATTAACAGATGTTAATTGTTACCCAACTCAATGGAACTCATTTTATTGACCTCAGATGAATGAAAGGCTGAGTGGATCCACCCGGGATTTGAACCTGTGACCATGAATCAAATACAGGCCCTTGCAATGGACGCATTAGTCCACTGAGCCACCAGACCCAGCCACCAGACTCTAGACAATACCTCACATATTTTCCGTAGCCCAGGACTTTCAGACCAGAATGGGTCAGTAGTTCGTCCTAGTAGGTATAAACACGTGCTGACACTGCTTCCACAGGTGTAGTGCAGCGGCCAAGGCGCATGACTTCACAGCATAAGACACACAGTTTTGCCTGACGCTTTAATCCCCAAGTCCCGCAGCAGCTCACATTAGCAGCATCAGACTCTAGGCAATACCTCACTTAATTTCCGTAGCCCAGCACTTTCACACTGGTGGGGGTGAATACTTCGCTTCGCACCCCCTGTATAGCACACCTTAAACCCCCCCAAAGAGGTTAAAGTGCCCTACCCTCCTCATTCCTACTTTTTTCACCCTTTTTGCCCCTTATACACTTCAACTGAATCACAAAATGGCTGCCAACGCTTCCTAGTTGCAAACACTCGCAGCCAATAAGCAGCAAGCTCGTGCTCGTAGCGCCTCAGCCAATAAGATGGCAGAATTCCCAAATATCGATATCTGTAAATTTCGATATTTCTCCAAAACTACTGAATGGATGTACACCAAATAAACATAAGCGAGCTTTCTAGACCAAGACCCTTCTCCCTGCCAAATTTGGGGTACTTCCGTTCACCCGTTCGACCTGTAGCCTTGTCTAAAGTTTCCTATGGAAAATGCATGGTGAACACACGTTTTGGGACCCCCTCTTTTTTCTTGGCCCCCCCTTGACGAATCATCCCCAAACTTTCCACATAGGAGCTGATATGAACAAAGAATTAGTTTTGAAAACTGCATGAAGATTCATCAAATGACACCAAAGTTATAAGCAAAACAAAAAATGCTCTTTCTATGGAAACTTGGTCCTAACTATAACTACTTACTGGTGACCGCCAGTAGGTAATTAATATATATATATATATATATATATATATATATATATACATATATATATATATATATATATATATATATATATATATATATATATATATATATATATATATATATATATATATATATTAAATTGTCTGCTTGTAGGCGAGTAGTTTGTCATGTGATCAAGCCTCCTTGGAGGCGAAACGCGTCATGGCGGCAGCGCTGGCATTTATGGAATAAACCACTCTTCTGCACCAGCAACTACTGGGTCCACTCTTCGTCATTTTCTAATCGAGCAGTGCGAGTCTGCGGTGTGTGACAAGTTTCCTAAATATATATATATATATATATATATATATATATATATATATATATATATACGCCCATCTGCCTATTCTACAATAAAGAGACTCCAAGCTGTTCCCCTACCGTGGCCTCTGCCTTTTTCTTTGGAGAGGGTGTTTTGGACATAATTTGCACTGCCAGCCAGTGGCGTGCAACGGAGACCCCTGTACACAAGCTGACCTGGTCATCACTGGCGCTGTTTTGTTTCGGCAGAATCTTTTTTGAATCCGAGCTATCGGAAGGACCAGGTCCACCACTGCACGCAGGAGCAATAGAAGCGGTTCCGGAGTCAATGAACTCCGCATTGGGCGAGGCGCAATGTCGGACTTGTCCCCGTGGAAAAAATACCTGATTGCGGTGGTTGTGTAGTCAGGGGACGTAAGGAGCTTCGATGTTGTGGAGGGCATTGCGGGATATTGGTGAAGAGCTGCTCGAGGTGCCTGCAGCTCCCGCGGTCATGTGGCCGTTCGATCCTGGCAAACTACAGCATGCTGGGATTTGCAGTTTGTTCCACCATTGGTAAACTGAAGCAGGTGACATTGATCTTCGCATATGGGTGGAGCCAACCAGAACTATTTTAGTTGGGGCAGGACCTTTCAGGCAGCTTACTCACCTCTTGTTACAACCTGGGCGCTGACGAGGCCACACGGCCGAAATGCATACGCCCATCTGCCTATTCTACAATAAAGAGACTCCAAGCTGTTCCCCTACCGTGGCCTCTGCCTTTTTCTTTGGAGAGGGTGTTTTGGACATAATTTGCACTGCCAGCCAGTGGCGTGCAACGGAGACCCCTGTACACAAGCTGACCTGGTCATCACTGGCGCTGTTTTGTTTCGGCAGAATCTTTTTTGAATCCGAGCTATCGGAAGGACCAGGTCCACCACTGCACGCAGGAGCAATAGAAGCGGTTCCGGAGTCAATGAACTCCGCATTGGGCGAGGCGCAATGTCGGACTTGTCCCCGTGGAAAAAATACCTGATTGCGGTGGTTGTGTAGTCAGGGGACGTAAGGAGCTTCGATGTTGTGGAGGGCATTGCGGGATATTGGTGAAGAGCTGCTCGAGGTGCCTGCAGCTCCCGCGGTCATGTGGCCGTTCGATCCTGGCAAACTACTGCATGCTGGGATTTGCAGTTTGTTCCACCATTGGTAAACTGAAGCAGGTGACATTGATCTTCGCATATGGGAGGAGCCAACCAGAACTATTTTAGTTGGGGCAGGACCTTTCAGGCAGCTTACTCACCTCTTGTTACAACCTGGGCGCTGACGAGGCCACACGGCCGAAATGCATACGCCCATCTGCCTATTCTACAATAAAGAGACTCCAAGCTGTTCCCCTACCGTGGCCTCTGCCTTTTTCTTTGTAGAGGGTGTTTTGGACATAATTTGCACTGCTAGCCAGTGGCGTGGAACAGAGACCCCTGTACACAAGCTGACCTGGTCATCCCTGGCGCTGTTTTGTTTCGGCAGAATCTTTTTTGAATCCGAGCTATCGGAAGGACCAGGCCCACCACTGCACGCAGGAGCAACAGAAGCGGTGCCGGAGTCAATGAACTCCGCAGTGGGCGAGGCGCAATGTCGGACTTGTCCCTGTGGAAAACATACCTGATTGAGGTGGTTGTGCAGTCAGGGGATGTAAAGAGCTTCGATGTTGTGGAGGGCATTGCGGGATATTGGGGGAGAGCTGCTCGAGGTGCCTGCAGTTCCCGCGGTCATGTGGCCGTTCGATCCTGGCAAACTACTGCATGCTGGGATTTGCAGTTTGTTCCACCATTGGTAAACTGAAGCAGGTGAGATTGATCTCCGCTTATGGGTGGAGCCAACCAGATCTATTTTAGTTGGGGCAGGACCTTTCGTGGCAGCTTACTCACCTCTTGTTACAACCTGGGCGATGACGAGGCCACACGGCCGAAATGCATACGCCCATCTGCCTATTCTACAATAAAGAGACTCCAAGCTGTTCCCCTACCGTGGCCTCTGCCTTTTCCTTTGTAGAGGGTGTTTTGGACATAATTTGCACTGCTAGCCAGTGGCGTGCAACAGAGACCCCTGTACACAAGCTGACCTGGTCATCACTGGCGCTGTTTTGTTTCGGCAGAATCTTTTTTGATTCGAAGCTATCGGAAGGACCAGGCCCACCACTGCACGCAGAAGCAACAGAAGCGGTGCCGGAGTCAATGAACTCCGCAGTGGGCGAGGCGCAATGTCGGACTTGTCCCCGTGGAAAACATACCTGATTGAGGTGGTTGTGCAGTCAGGGGACGTAAGGAGCTTCGATGTTGTGGAGGGCATTGCGGGATATTGGGAGAGAGCTGCTCGAGGTGCCTGCACTTCCCGCGGTCATGCGGTCGTTCGATCCTGGCAAACTACTGCATGCTGGGATTTGCAGTTTGTTCCAACACTGGTAAACTGAAGCAGGTGACATTGATCTCCGCTTATGGGTGGAGCCAACCAGAACAATTTTAGTTGGGGCAGGACCTTTCGGGCAGCTTACTCACCTCTTGTTACAACCTGGGTGCTGACGAGGCCACATGGCCGAAATGCATACGCCCATCTACCTCTTCTACAATAAAGAGACTCCAAGCTGTTCCCCTACCGTGGCCTCTGCCTTTTTCTTTGTAGAGGGTGTTTTGGACATAATTTGCACTGCTAGCCAGTGGCGTGCAACAGAGACCCCTGTACACAAGCTGACCTGGTCATCACTGGCGCTGTTTTGTTTCGGCAGAATCTTTTTTTAATCCGAGCTATCGGAAGGACCAGGCCCACCACTGCACGCAGAAGCAACAGAAGCGGTGCCGGAGTCAATGAACTCTGCATTGGGCGAGGCACAATGTCGGACTTGTCCCCGTGGAAAACATACCTGATTGCGGTGGTTGTGCAGTCAGGGGACGTAAGGAGCTTCGATGTTGTGGAGGGCATTGCGGGATATTGGGAGAGAGCTGCTCGAGGTGCCTGCAGTTCCCACGGTCATGCGGCCGTTCGATCCTGGCAAACTACTGCATGCTGGGATTTGCAGTTTGTTCCACCACTGGTAAACTGAAGCAGGTGACATTGATCTCCGCTTATGGGTGGAGCCAACCAGAACAATTTTAGTTGGGGCAGGACCATTCGGGCAGCTTACTCACCTCTTGTTACAAACTGGGTGCTGACGAGGCCACACGGCCGAAATGCATACGCCCATCTGCCTATATAATAAATAGACACCAAGCTGTTCCCCTACCGTGGCCACTGCCTTTTCCTTTGGAGAGGGTGTTTTAGACATATGTGTATATATATATATATATATCAGTCACACAGTGCAGGAACCCTTTTGGAGAGAGACCACACACGAAATGGATTCAATGCCTTTTAATTTTCGTTAGCTTGCCAGCAGGTTTCCAGCATCAGTGTCAGCCAAACAGAATTTGCCAGACGCGTTTCGAGAGCAAAGCTCTCTTCCTCAATGGCACGGTTGCAGTCACACGAGAATGCCGTGAATAGCGCACAATTTTTAAACAGTCCCGCCCACTGGGCGTGTTTCATCACAGCAGCGTTTTATGGGATCTGTAGTGCCGGTATTTTCCCAGTGGATGCATTCTCTGTTCAATAAAACCTTGATAAAATCCAAGTGGAAAGGAGGACACACAAATGCGAGATAAAGACGGAGTGAACTTTCCCGTGTGTGGCTTCTTCAAAAGGGTTCCTTGTGTGTTTGATTTAAAGGCGGCCAGCCCGGTCGCGAAGATGCCCCTCCGCTGCTGCGGATCAAATTGTGTGACCAACCCAGGTTGCGCATCACGAACGGGAGACACCGCTTTTCAGGATTGTGTAACACAGGAGGATTTTCGACTGCACCCCTTTTGCAAACCCACTGGGGTAATACTGTTTTAACTTCCCATACCCACGGCGCTCACTGGAGAAGGATCCCTGTCTTCAGAACTACAAATACCAAGAGCACTTGTCTGTTGACGCCCCATGGGCGGGACTTTTAGTTCCAAACGGGGATATGAAGGCAACGCAGCTGTGGGACATGGTTAGTTATTGCCTGTGAACAAGAATGGACCACATTCGAAACGCGTCAGGCTGCCTGTGAAAGAAAGGTGCTTCGTACCCTTACCTGTAATCCTGAATAAAGACGGAGTGAACTTTCCCGTGTGTGGCTTCTTCAAAAGGGTTCCTTGTGTGTTTGATATATATATATATATATATATATATATATATATATATATATATATATATATATATATATATATATATATATATATATATATATATATATATATATATATCCCAAACAGACTCCTTCACAGAAAGAGAAAAGGCCACACTTGAGGAAAATTTCAGAAGCGCTTTTAATTAACTGCCCACACAGAGTAGAGTTCTGTCACCCATGATGGCGGATGCATTTCGGCATTGTCTGCCTCTTCAGCGCCGGGTGCAAGTGTTTGAGGGAAGGGGTGTGAGCGAAGGTTTTAATGTCCAGCCTTCTCCTCATCCACGGACTGCAGCCCCTCCCACACCGATGTTGTCACAATGCATATACTTCCTGTAGTCTACTAGGTCATCAGCGCCTACAGGTTCCAGCATGCAGCAGCAAGATTCTGATAAGTATCGCAGAAGGAGTGGGGAAGACGAACTGTGCTGCAATGTCTGTGAATTGGCCCCAAAGTTCAAAAACACACTTGGGCAGTGGCGCTTCCTCCAGTCCCCAAACCGCTTAAACCACTTAGCATCGGAATCCTTTCTGGCGGGGGCATGGCAATCATACCTGCCCGACGTGATGCACAGTGGCATCATCACCGTCATACTTCTTCCTTTGTTCCGTGGTGGGCCCTGTATATTCCGGTACCCCGGAGAAGAAACAACTGCGAGCAGTGATCCAGCGTGTACAGGGCCTCTTGAGAAAGCGGGAGCCTTTGATGCGCGCCACTGGTGAACACGCTGATTTGTATCCCAAACAGACTCCTTCACAGAAAGAGAATATATATATATATATATATATATTACCTACTGGCGGTCGCCAGTAGGTATCTATAGTTAGGACCTAGTTACCATAGGAAATTCCGAACATTCTATTGGGAATAACTTTGGCGTCGATTGAGGGATCTGCCTGTAATTTTCCTTAAATTTGCCTCGCTGCGCTCCGCTCCTTCCCTGTAAGTTTCGGGGGGATTCGTCAAGTGGGGGCCAGGAAAATAGGGTGGTCCCAAAACATGTTTTCCCCATGTTAATTTCTATAGGGACATTCTGACAAGGCCACAGCTCGAACGGCTGAACGGAATTACACCAGATTTGGCAAAATGGTAGGACTGGTATGCAGCAGTGCCTTTTGTATGTTTGGTGTAAATCCCTCCAGTAGTTTTTGAGAAAATTTAATGTGAAATTGAGTCCAATGCAATTTTTCATAGGACCTTTAGACACAGCTACAGCCCGAACGGCTGAATGGAATTAGTGAAAACTTGGCAAAATGGTAGAGCCTGGTATGCAGAAGTGCCTTTTGAATATTTGGTGAAAATCCCTTCAGTAATTGTTGAGAAAATTGACTTTTTTCAAATTATATATCTATAAGCAGGACACTGTGCGCGCACGGGTGTGCACCGTCCTTGCACTGTCCTTGAACGTGCACGGACCTTAGCGTGCGCGTGCGGAATTCTGATTGGCTGTTGGACATCTGCCAACATTCCAGTCAGTCGAAATGAGGAAGTGTTGTCCGCCATCTTGTTTTTGTGGCAGATGCTAGTGGTTGTAAACAGAAGTGTAATAGTTGACAAGGAGGCAGGGAAGAGATTCCTTAGCCCCCCAGGTTTTGTCATGGGGTCTATAAAGGACCCCGAAGTTTGAAAAAAAAAATGTAAAAAAATCGCGGGGTCCGCGCATCGTGCGCGGAATGCGGCTCAAAAAGACAAAAAAGAAATACATTAAAATAACAAGTTTCAGTGTTTAGATGTTGGTTGAGTGCAACATTGAGTGATTACTCTTTCACCTTTGGGTTTAGGTATGTGTTTTGTGGAGAGTTAGTATGGTAATTGGTATTGGTTAGGTTGAAGATTATGTGAGTTTGAAAGTGTTGATAATTTGAACCAATTAAAATGTTACTTTGGTTTTGATTCTGTGTGTGATAAAATTTGATTGGCTGGGTATCTGAATATGTATGAGAAATGAGAGGGAAACACAGCCATTTTGAGATTTTAGTGTTTGAGGTATACTTCTGAGGTGTGAGATTGAGACAGAATTTACTGTTCAACAGTTTTCTAGAAGGTGAGTTGTTAATTTGTAAGGAGAACTCTGTTGTTCACTTTAAGTTTATAGGAAAAATGTTTTCTGTTAGTTATTTAATGTTTTTTCTTTTATACTTATGAATTGAGTAGGGCAACATCAGATGCAGTGCTTTATATTTTTAATTCTTGCTTGATACTATACACTGTCCAGGGAAACACGGCCATTTTGTGACTATAGTGTCTGAGGTAGTTTTGTGAGGAAATTTTGGTGTTCAATTTCTGGTGTGAGATTTACACAGTAGTGACTCTTCTAATAGAATTTAATAGTTTTTCTCTGCCCTATCTCACTCTTCCCCTGCACCATCTCACTGTCTTTCTGTTTCTTTTAATCGTACACTAACATCAATAATGGCTGAAAATGAAGAGTCATTTGACATTGTTATAGAACTTTTTGTGACTGTTATTGAGGATCATCATGCAGTAAGCGCTGTTTCTCTTTCTTTTAATAGTACACTAACATAAAATGATGAATGAAAATGAGGAGCCTACCAACATCTTCTTTGAAATAACAGCAACGTTTATTGAGGCAACTTGTTCTGTGGTGTTTATTGATTCTATAGATGAAACAAATGATGAAGAACATGAAGGAGATACCGTGGCAAATTTTTTTGATGAAACACTAGATATGGAATTAATGGAATGTGTAGACATTGTTGAGTTTGACGAATCATTTTCAGGCACTTTGACGGATGAAATTCCTGATGAAGAAATGCTACAAGTTCTTTTAGATTATGAAAATTCTGAAAAATAAATTTTCATTTAGTAAAGAATTTTTTTTTGAAAATGTTACTTATTTAAATTTAATTTATGAGGTAGTAGCAAAGTGATACAATTTTGTGTTCTTCATGTCTTGCATCGTTTCTCTCACTGACTGGCTCTGATGCATTAGTTTACAACATAAGTAAGTATATAGAACAGCAAGTGTGTTTCACCAGAGTAGGAACTCATGACTCCCTACGCCAATTCTGACCACACATTGAGAAAGGAAGGAATCATGTGAACAAATCTGTTTCTGCTTTCCTGAAAGACTACAGTATGGATTCAATATACCACAATAACTTGCATTACAACATACAAGGTATCTACAGAGGCGACGATGTCCATTTCCATTTCGTTTTTTTTTTTTTAAATCCAATAGGTCCGCGAACCCTATCGCCGCCATTTTGTGGTTTCAGAAGACAGTGAAAAATATAACTTTAAAACGTGGGAAGGGGGTATGGTAGAGTGTCCCTGACCACTTAGGCCTTCTCAGGGGGTCCTTCAAGGACTCCTAAGGTTAAAAATAATGTTTATTTTTAAAAAAATAAAAGAAAACACAATAGATTCATGCACAGTGAGTGCTCGGTGAGTGCTCGGTGTGCGGACCTCGGTAAAAATTAATAAAAAGAATAAAGTTAAAAATGATATTTGAGTGTTTACATGTTAGTTGGCTCTAACTAGAGCCGTTGTGTTCATTGTGTTTTTTTGGTACCTACAAGTAAGTACCAATGCAGAGTCTGATGTTACAGAGAAAGATTCTGTTCCCTTCATCAGTGAAATGTACACCATCTGTCCTATAGATGCCTTGCATGTTGTAACGCAAGTTGTTGTGGTATATACAACCCATTCCATAGTCTCTCATGTATGCAGAAACAGATTTATTTACATGTTTCCTTGCGTTCTCAATCTGCGGACAAAATTGATTGGACCAATTCCATTTTTGCCTTTGGCATATATTGGAATAGACAAAAGCAGTTTGAGGAAAAAGTGACATCAATTGTCCAAATATGTCCTTCAATAGCATTTCCAGACCAACCCCAGTCAAAGTGCATAAGTCATTTCCACCACAGTGCATAATTATGAGGTCAGGGTGTGGGAGATGCATGAAGAATTTCACCAATGGTATCAATTGGTGACATCTCAATCCTCTCTGGCCAATCCATAAAATATCCACATTTGGTAAATCAAGGTTTAAAATTCCTCTGTTTGTTACATACCTTTCCGACCAGAATACAAAGCTGTGTCCTACAAACCATACTGAAAGCATGCTCAAGGCAGATCTGATTGTACTCAGATGAGGGCTGTAAATGAAATGGCAGTTGGAAAGCTTGCAGTTTAGAAAAAAAAGAAGAGGACATTCACTGCACTTGAAGCATAAGAAATGATTGGTGCTTTCTGAAAATACAAAAGAGCATATTAGGGTGCATAGTTTTGTTTTTTAAAAGAAGTAATTCTAATGGTTCAGAAAAGGTCATTGAAAGGAACATTGCAAATGATTAGCTGTTATATTGAAATCCCTAACAACCTTGCTGGATTCATTTGCAACATAGTATGATGAACTTTTAAACTCTGTTCTTCCTTAGGTGGGAGTTACCATGGTAACAGGTTGAATGAGCAGTAGGGGGATGGGTGAATATTATGTGAGTTTGAAAGTGTGGAAATGTAGAACCAATTGAAATGTTAGTTTAGTTTTGAAATAGTGTGGGAAGACATTTCATTGGTTATGAGCAGAAATAAGTGAGAAGAATGAGTTGGAAACTGTGCCATTTCTGTTTCCAGTGTCTGAGCAGCAGTTCAGGGATTCTGCATAAGAAAATCTGGTGTGTGTTTCACACTGTTCTACATTTTCAAAAGTGATTTAAAAGGTGAGTAATGGTTCTTTTAATATGGAGAGGGTGCTGTTTGCAGTATTGGGAAGAATAACCAGCATATTGGGCTTCATTATTGTTGTAATTTGAAAATGAGTCAGGTTTCTCAATTTATGTCATTAGTAAAATCCTTTATGCATCTCTTACAGCATTTCATATTAGAAAGCACGTACATGTCCACACACACACAAGCAGTTGCCTACATTTCGCACCATCGGCGACCAAGAAAAAAAACAGGCTCTCGCAGTCATACATGTTTTAACTATCAGCTGACATTTCCTGTCTCTGATTACCGTTTGCTGCCTTTTTGAGTATTACACACAGTTGTTTTCAGAAATTTGTCGGGTGTGCTCATTTGTTTGAGATTTTGCGGCAACTTTGGACTCATGCGTGTAAGCCGAGCACCCCCCTGTTTTGCTGCTTAAACTGCCCTGACGAATCTTTTTGCGGTCCATTATCTGCGCGCCCATTATTTACTGTTTACTTTTCTCTCTGTGACGGGATGAAGCAGTCATGCGTCGGGGCTCCTACTATATTTTTAACAGCTTTCTGCCTGCCCTTCCTTCTTCTGCACAAAAGATCAGATGGAGCTTTGGGGATTTCTGCAGCTTTTCTTGCAGCGCACTGTACAAATCAGAGAGCTGCTACTTCTCTGAGATCAACCAAGGACTCAGTCTCGCGAACAAGCTAGCCAGCGTGGAGAGGGAACAATAGTTTGTGAGTAGTAAATAAAAGGTTGGGAGGTGCTGCGCTCTGTCCTGCAGAAAGCAAAGCTGAGACGGACATGGTGTGTGCTTCATGCAGTTGTTTGAGGCGTTAAATGCACTATTTGTGTCTTCGTCTTCTGCTGTAGAACAAGTTAGCTGCAAGCGACTCGTACTGTGATTTTTTAACTTTTTTATTTAGATGCACCACATATGTCCTGGTAAACGTATAAGGGCCGAGCTGCTTTCCCCGGAACTGTTAGTTCGAGTGTGATTGCCAGGAGGGAGCTTCCCCTCTGTGATATTAAAGCTGTAATATATATTCTGGGCAGATTGAGTTGTTGCATGTGACAAGAACGGGCGCGAGCTGAATTCATGAATTGTATATATTTGTATGAAAAATGTATTCCCTTTTATATTGCTAGTAGTGTGAATGTGCTTATAGTATGATTGCAATGTCTTTTGGTATGAATGGTGTATATAAGTAAGTAGTGACTTGTTTATTTTTTGTATTGTTTACTTGTAATGTGCTTCACAAAAAAGTCTCGTTGAAACAAAAAATGGTTTGAAAAAATACAAAAAGAAGAAATGTGCAAATAAAATGCAACTTTGAATTGATTAATTCTGAGATAAAAATTCCTTCTTGCGTATAGTTTTGCTCATATGCATGATAAGAAATAAGTGATGTGAAATTATTTGGCAGTATTGGCATTTAGTTTTGGAATAATACTTATAAAAATGTCTCCTGCTGCCTCACTCCACTTTGTGAAGTAATAAGGATATCCACCCTCAAAAATATAAAAATGATACATCACATCCTACTGCAACCCCCCCACTCCCATACTCCATCAGTATTCTTCCACTCATGAAATAAGAAATACTATCTATTGGCCTAACAGCCATGCCAACTCTCCAGGCCTCACTAAGAAAGGTCTCCTGCCATCCCACTTTAACTTTTCTCCTCCTCGCTATGACTTCCATAGGTATTCCTGCAAATCTTTGGGCCTTTTTACTCCAAATTTGACAGAAAAGCTAAATGAGCAGATTTTGACTTCCAGAGCTTTGGCAATGTGAATTCAATTCCGAGAGAGTAGGAACATAATCACCTACATTCACAAGCACTTCCATCAGGCTGGGCAAGGGAAGGGAAGGATTTAGGAGACACTGCTGCATGCCTCTGTTGCCTGCTTGTGATCCGGTTTTGTGTGCCTCTGTTGCCTGCTTGTGATCGGGTTTTGTGTGCCTGTGTTGCCTGCTTGTGATCCGGTTTTGTGTGCCTCTGTTGTCTGCTTGTGACCCGGTTTTGTGTGCCTCTGTTGTCTGCTTGTGACCCGGTTTTGTGTGCCTCTGTTGCCTGCTTGTGCCTCTGTTGCCTGCTTGTGACCCGGTTTTGTGTGCCTCTGTTGCCTGCTTGTGCCTCTGTTGCCTGCCTGTGACCCGGTTTTGTGTGGCTCTGTGTGTGTGGCTCTGTGTGTGTGGCTCAGTGTGTGTGCGTGTATGGGTGCAAATGCAATAGGTGTCGTATTTGCGAGAGATTAGGCAATTGGCATTGTAAATGACAATGCCATTTATTTATCTGTTTTCAAAGCCAACACATAAATAAAAATGTTGTCATTTACAATGCCAATAGCTCTAACTTTTGCAAAGGCGAGACCGTTGCATTGTAAATGCTTGTTGTATATTCTATCTCAATTTATGCCATTAGTAAAATCCTTTATACATTTCTCAAGGCATTTCATATTCTTTTCTGTGTGCCAATTTTATCACTCTGCATGCATTTACTGCTTGTACCCATAGTAAATATTGCGCAAGGGGCTTGTAAATATGCCTTTCTTTTTTGTATATTCTATCTCAATTTATGCCATTAGTAAAATCTTTTACACATCTCTCACAGCATTTCATATTCTTGTCTGTGTGCCAATTTTATTACTCTGCATGCGTTTTCTGCTTGCACCCATGTCAGACATTGCGCAAGGGGCATGTAAATATGCCTCTCTTTTTTGTATATTGTATCTCAATTTATGTCATTAGTAAAATCCTTTACACATCTCTCACAGCATTTCATATTCTTGTTTGTGTGCCAATTTTATTACTCTGCATGCATTTTCTACTTACACCCATGTCAAACATTGCTCAAGGGGCTTGTAAATATGCCTCTCTTTTTTGTATATTCTTTCTCAATTTATGCCATTAGTAAAATCCTTTACGCATCTCTCACAGCATTTCATATTCTTGTCTGTGTGCCAATTTTATTACTCAGCATGCATTTTCTGCTTGCACCCATGTCAGACATTGCGCAAGGGGCTTGTAAATACGCCTTTCTTTTTTGTATATTCTATCTCAATTTATGCCATTAGTAAAATCCTTTACACATTTCTCAAGGCATTTCATATTCTTGTCTGTGTGCCAATTTTATCACTCTGCATGCATTTATTGCTTGTACCCATGTTAAACATTGTGCAAGGGGCTTGTAAATATGCCTTTCTTTTTTGTATATTCTATCTCAATTTATGCCATTAGTAAAATCCTTTACGCATCTCTCAAGGCATTTCATATTTTTGTCTGTGTGCCAATTTTATTACTCTGCATGCATTTTCTGCTGGCACCCATGTCAAACATTGCGCAAGGGGCTTGTAAATATGCCTCTCTTTTTTGTATATTCTATCTCAATTTATGCCATTAGTAAAATCCTTTACGCATCTCTCAAGGCATTTCATATTCTGGTCTGTGTGCCAATTTTATCACTCTGCATGCATTTACTGCTTGTACCCATGTTAAACATTGTTGAAGGGGCTTGTAAATATGCCCCTCTTTATCTTATATTCCATCTCAATTGATGCCTTTAGTGAAATTCTTTATGCTTCTCCCACACCACTTCATATTGTTTTCTATCTGCTATTCCTATCCCTCTCCAAATATTCACTGCTTGCACCCATGTTAAAGGTTGCGCAAGGCGCTTGTAAAAAAGGAGCATATTTACATTTATATTTGTTCCTTGTCAAAAAACTTAAAGCCAGACATTGCAACAAAAAACATTTAGTATGGTATATCGTTTTAGACACAAAGAGTGTGATGAGACACACACACAAACAGACAGATGGTGTAAGCAGAGATTGAGATGACACACACATACAAACAGAGACAAGGTGGAAGGAGAGAGTGAGATGAGGCATGCAAAGAGGGAGATGGTGCAGGCAGAGAGTGATATGAGACACACAAAGAGAGATGTGAACTAGTGTTTATATTGTTTAGTTAATGTAATTGCTAATTCCTCCCGCTTGCTACCCGTTCTTGTTCTCCTCAGTTAGAGTATTCTCCAGCGCCAGGAAACCTGCAAGGTATCAGTTGCGCTATACAAATACTTTAAATTAAAAAAAAAATATACTATGTTAGTAGTGGTCTATAATATGTTATATTTTTCTTTTCAACAGATTGTAAATATCTACAGAGTCATAATAGATTATGCCTACCAAGAACCGCAAACAAAGAGTTTATAAGCAAGCTTTATAAATCAAGAGGACTGAATTAGAAGATTCATCCAGAAGACAATCTTCAGAGAAAAGAAAAAATGCTCCTGGTAATGCACCTGTGCTTCCTGTTTTTTGCAGGATAACTTGAATGGACTCTTGTGCAAAGGTTATTAGTTTCTGGCAACGAATGCATTGCATCATTAAATTCTTAAGTTCAGGTTGGATATTTGCAACCATTGATGCTTGCATTGGTGGTGCTGTTGCTTCAGAGGAAGTGCTGGGAGCTGAGCCCTGCTCCTCTGATGATCTTTTTATTACAGCTTTACTCCAATTGTTTGGGTGTATATTCCGGACATGGCATTTCATGCTATAAGTTCCAAAGCTGTACTGTTTCTGTGGATTCCCTCTTGAAAGTACTGTGTGACAGATTTTACATGTGACAAAAGGCGCATTTACCTTTTTCTTTCTTTCTGTGTTTTTTTTAAATTCCGTACTATGGACTCTCTCTGTGTTCTAGGGGTTTCAGGAACAAACTCTTCTGAAGATGAAGTAGAAGAATGAACTGTTTACACAAAAGAATTGTTGCATCTGTGGTTCCTGTTCTTCTACAAAATTACAATGGACTGTTGTCCGAAGGCTACTAATTTATTGCAATGTATGCATTGCATCATTACATTTTTCAGATCTGGCTGAATGTTCGCCACCTTTGAAGATGGCATTGGTGGTACTCCGGTTCTTGCTGTAGATGTACAAGAAGAAGAGTCCTGCTCCTGAGATCTTTGCACCACAGCTCTACTCCAATTGTTGGGGTGTATATTTTTTACATGGCATTCCATGCTGTGGGTTCAGAATGAATATTTCTTATTAGGATTTCCTCTAGATAACACTGTGTCACAGATCTTGCAGATGACCAGTGGTGTATTTACTTTCTTCTGATGTTCTGGAAAGCTGAAAAACTTCCAGACTATGGACTCCTTCTTCTTACTTGGGTGAGGGTCCTCTTCAACAAAGTCTTCATTAGAAGAATGGTCAGACTCTGGATGTTCAGCCATTTGGAAGTATTTTTCTGTAGCTAGGAGCTGTAGAAAAAAGGTGTTGCTTCTCTGAAAGTCAAAGAAGAATGATGAACATGGGAGGGTTTTTTCAACAATTGGAGTAGGAAGTATTATAAACCAATTAAATCTGTTGGTTTAAGGTCACATGGTTGGACGTAAGCTTACGGAGCGCTTACGTTGCATTTACGGAGCGCTTACGTAAGCTTACGTTACGTTTACGCTCTATTTACGGAGCGCTTAACGTCATCTTACGATGCGTTTACGTAGTACGCACCCGAGCAAGATTTATAATTGCTTAAATAAAGTTATATATGGTCTTTAAAAGTTTAAATTACCATATTCTTTATTATCCCAGATAATGTGTACCTTTACATTGTGCAATGAATACGTAGATATAACGATTTAAAGTTTATAAAACTTTCGAGGGTAAGAGCTCGAAGCTTTCATGGTGCACGGACGGAGCTCTTACGTTGCGTGCATGTGTGACCTACCCTCGCAAGATTTGTTACTACTTCAAAAAGTAATATACTGTTGTTAAAAGTAAAAAAAAAACATTTTCTACATTAAAGCAGATATTGTCTACCTTTAAAATCTACGTTAAAAACGTAGATATTATGTTTTAGAAACCTAAAAACATTTGTCGGGGTTAGAGCTCAGAGCGTTCATGGAGCGCGGACACTGTAATCATATAAAAAAAAACTTGAAAATAAAAATTAGATATATATTATATTAAGTATATATATTTACTGAAAAAGCCATAGGTTTCAAGCCTTACAAAGTTAGGTATTAGCATTTAAAAAACCTTACAAATTCACTAAAAAACCATAGGTTTCAGGTCATATATAGTTAGGTATTAGCATTTAAAAAACCTTGCAAATTCACTGAAAAAAACATAGATTTCAGGTCATATATAGTTAGGAATTAGCATTTAAAAAACCTTGCAAATTCACTGAAAAACCCATAGGTTTCAGGTCATATACAGTTAGGTATTAGCATTTAAAAAACTGTGCAGTTCACTGAAAAAACCATAGGTTTCAGGTCATATATCGTTATGAATTAGCATTTAAAAAACCATTGAAATTGCTCCTATATAGTTAGTTGTACTAACTATATTTTGCGCACCCGCAATCCACTGCTGATGATGTCACATATTACATCATTCATGACATGGTCAGTGACATCACTGATGACATCACTGATGACATCTCAAATGACATCACTGATTACATCACTGATGACATCTCAATTGACATCACTGATCACATCACTGATGATATCATTCATGTGATAATACGATGCACCTCTTCATACTCTAATATAACCTTTGATACACCCAGTGTTAAACACAGACTACCATTCTTGAAACCATTGACACACCAATATCAGTTACTACATACGCACACACTGATTGCTAGGTCTATACACACATCCAATCATTTACCCATAGAATCACTCATACATACAGTCACTCATCAATACAACACTATCATCTGCACTCAAACACCTATACAGACACTCACACTCTGCCACTCATCCATGGAGTTACTCACACATCTAGTCAGTCATGCAAAGAATCAATCACACTTTCATTTCCTCAACTATACAGTTATGCACACAACACCTTACTTATTCAAACATATACTAACACATACTTACTTTGTTATACAATTACTGATACAAGTACACAATGATCCATACAGCCACTCGCACAATCAGTGGCTCCTATGTATAGTCATTTATATATGCCAGCTACCCACACACACACACTTAGTCTCCCATACAAATACTCGGGCAACCAATCAATAACACATATAGCCACTCATATAGCTACTGATCAACACATGCAGTAGCTTACACAACAACAGACATACTGATGCACACATTCAGACAGTTTAGTCACTAACCCATGCATTCAGTAAGACACATTTAATCACTCACTCATACATTCAGCCATGTACCTACTGAATCTTTCATCCAGACACTTATACATCCACTCATTCTTCAATATGTAAAACATTTAAACTTTACAGAAACACACAGTCACTGGATGATGTCATCAGTGATGTCATCAGTGATGTAATTTGAGATGTCATGAGTGATGTCATGAGTGATGTCACTGACCATGTCATGAATGATGTAATATG
Organism: Lissotriton vulgaris; assembly: GCF_964263255.1. NCBI lineage: Eukaryota > Metazoa > Chordata > Amphibia > Caudata > Salamandridae > Lissotriton > Lissotriton vulgaris. The sequence goes on along the minus strand of NC_141689.1, from coordinate 343,397,487 downwards.
TGACATCATCAGCAGTGGATTGCGCGAAATATAGTTAGTACAACTAACTATATAGGAGCAATTTCAATGGTTTTTTAAATGCTAATTCATAGCTATATATGACCTGAAACCTATGGTTTTTTCAGTGAATATATATATATTTTATATATATATAAGTCTTTATGTTCACTTATCAGAAACATCATTGTTTTGTACTATTGCTTTCACTGTGAATTGGTGGCCCATTTGCTTTGTTGCAACCCTTGCGTCCTGTTTCTTTAGGCGCTTGGGCTTTTAATTTCAATTTATTGCACTGCCTACTCCTGACGCGTCATGTGATCAAGCTCCGCCTGCGGAGCAAAACGCGTCAGGGAGGGCCCCCGCTCTTTTCACTTTGCTGGAATAAAGATGGATTACTGACACAGGAACTTGTGATGTGGCTTTTTGGTGTTTGCTAAGATCGAGTAAAAACACCCATCATTTGGAGTGGAGGTCTACGCCTGTTGAAACCGCTACCCATTGCGGTCAGGAGTCTTCGTTCAATTTCATTACCGGGATTGGTTTGCTTCCGGATTCGTGCACCCGCCCATCGTTTGAGGCACGGTGTGTTTTGCAAACTGAAACGCCTCGGCGTTCTTCAATTGGACTTTCTGAGTACTTTATACCGTGCCCCCGCGACTTATTTACTGAATAATTATACTGCCTGGCGCTATCTAGTATCCTGACCCGGAGGTGTGTTTCGGAGCTGAAGGAGTCGGCCGACTTCACTCGGCGTCCCGGAGCTGAATCTGGCAAGGTACTGTTCACGCGCACCAGTTTGTTCAATTAAGCTAAGCGGGTTTGGGCTAATAACTCCATAAGAACCTTCTTGTTCATTCTTCAGCCACATCAGTAATCCAACGGCATATTTGGCCGTGTATATTAGTTGCAACATGTGTTCCACCGACACTCTCAGGAGTAGGGAAATGGCAGCGGAGGCTCTGTACGGAAACCTGCCTACTGTGACTTCTACAACTAATCAAGAAAGTTGCATTTTAAATGTCAACAACAGCACCAAGGAATTGTTAAAAACCTTAGAGAAACTACTTCGTAGTGAACTTTCCAAGTGGTGGGAAAAGAAATCATTGGACAAATATCTGGAGGTTAATCGAGTGCCCCGGGGTTTGAGAGTAATGATTGTTCCCACTTATGAAAACCCGGACCCCAAAATGCTTCAGAGATGGGCAGAGAATAGCCTTCAATCATCCAGAAATATGCTATTAATTTTGACTGAATTTGCCCACTCTGATATAGAAACATTATTAGTTGAAATAGCAAAGGTCAATGAACTTTTGGAAGCAACTGGTGACACTGATTTAATAGCGAACACCCGTAAAGAAATTGATCAAAGACTTGTTAAGTTGGAGCAAACTATTCAAGAAAGGAAAATCAGTAAGTTTGCAAGGGACAAAGAGGATTACGCGACAGGTCGTATTTTTACTTTCTCACGTAAATACGACTCATACAAACGCAAAGCCATGTCCGCCCAACAAAAAACAACCACAACTATTGATCAAGGGGCCGCTAGCTGTCCAGTGGTGAGGAATGAAGTAGCATCCTTCAGTGGTTCCGAGGAAAGTTTGCCAAACGCTGATGCAACTCCAATTGATCTGACTAATTTCTCTATGGCTGATGAGTTAAATTTTGTCAGCGAGGACCGGAGGTACTCTCTGCGCTCACGGAACACTCCTCCCCAAGCAGACAAAGTGGTAGTCAAAAACGCCGCTGCAGGAAACGGAGTGCCAAAAAGAGGTGGAAGGCGAGGCAAAACTCGCAAAAATTGGAACAATTAACCAGTGAACAAGACAATACTGTGATCAATTTAACAGATTTGACTTTGTCCAGGGCGGAAGAACAACTCCTCTCTTTAGGACTTTCGTACTGTCCACCTAATGATTTCTCATATGTTCAAGCGCGAATTGATGTTTTTAAATTTATAAGAAAAATCAAATTGCAGAAATATTTCTTGATTCATCCAGAAAATCCAATTGCGCATGTTGAAGGTGAGGCAGAAACATCAAATGAGGAAGCTCTGCAGGTAAAACATTTGCAGGGTCTGCAAACGCTGTTGTCTTTAGCTAATGAAGACAACTCGCAAACTGATTTGACAGTGAGTCAAACCATTAAGGTTAATTGTTCTCCCCCTACCACCTTTCGAGGCAAATCCACATTCCTGCCCTTGATGCCCAAAGATGCATTGGATGTCTTCAGTGACAGGATTATCACAGAACTGAAGGCACTCAATAGATCGGTGCTGAAGAAGAGGGAACAAGTCGATTTTAACAATGTTCAATACAACAAACTTGTGAAAAAAATCCAGGGTAACAATCAGGTTGTAGTGAAGAGTGCGGACAAAGGGGGAAATACAGTGTTGTGGGCCCAGTCTGATTATATCGCGGAGGCGTCCCGACAACTTTGTGATCCTCTCTGCTACACTAGATCCACTAAATTTGTGATGTTCAAAAGCCATGAAACAACTAGAAAAGCTATTAATCTCTGGTATAGAACTGGCTTATTAACAAAGGATGAATTTGAGTTCTTAAATGTATCACATCCCATCACCCCACTTTTTTATTTGTTACCCAAAATCCACAAATGCTCTTCCCCTGTCCCGGGTCGTCCCATCATCTCCGCTCAGGGCAGCATGAATGAAAATATTTCTAAGTATGTGGATTTTTTTCTTCAATCACACATGTTTTCTCTTCCTTCCTTTTTGAAAGACACTACAGATTTTTGGGTTAAGGTTAGTCAAATCACTTGGGGTCCTGATTTTTGTTTCCTGGTGATGGCTATTGAGGCACTTTACACCGGCATTAACCATCACCAGGGCCTAGAAGCAGTTAAATATTTCCTGGATGGACGAGAGGCAGCATTGAGAGATCACAACCTCATGCTGTTGGAAATGATACGTTTATGCCTCTTCAATAATTATTTCCAATTTGGAAAGGATTTTTACCATCAGGAACGCGGGGTGGCCATGGGTTCATGCTTCTCCCCCAGCTACTCATGTCTCCATGTTGGCTGGTGGGAGAGGCATGTCCTTGGGGTCACCCATGCACATTGGCTTCCCCATTAGGCGCATTATTGGCGCTTTATTGATGATATTTTTATCGTCTGGTGGGGTACCAAAGAACAGGCTGCTTCATTTGTTGATGGCATTAATGTCAATGACAGGAATTTAAAATTTACTGCAAATATAACATCTGATTCCGCTGAATTTTTGGATGTCCAAGTCTATATTGATCATGACACCATACACACCAAACTCCATAGGAAGAGCACTGCGGGTAATTCGATCTTGCATGCCCGCAGTGCTCATCCTCCACACACTATCAACAGCATCCCTCTGGGTGAATTCATCCGGATCAAACGTATTTGCAGTAGTCCTGATGTCTTAGACAAATGCTTAACGGAATCTAGGATAAGATTCCTCAAACGTGGCTATAGCAAAGTCATTTTGGATCAGGCTCTTACCAAGGTACTTGCTCGCCCTCGTGAGGAACTCTTAATCTCTAGAAACAATGAGATCCCCGAATCCAACGAACAGGGCTCTGTTCGTTTTATCACCACCTATTGTTCCCAAACATCCAAGATCAGTAATATCATCAGATCGGAGTGGCCAATTGTATTAACTGATGTGATTCTGGCTCCATTTTTACCTAAATCACCAGCTATTACTTTCAGGAGGGCTCCGTCTATGAAAGATTCACTGGATAGAACCCAACCTGAACTTTCACCCAAAACCAATTGGCTTAACAGACCAGGTTTTTTCAGGTGCACCTCCTGTCGTGCCTGCACTTTTGCAGTCAACGGTACACATTATGCTTCGGCTTTCAATGACAGGTTGATTCCAATATGTGAACATCTGACATGTCGCAGTGACTTTGTAGTTTACCAGCTAACCTGCACATGTTCATTATCTTATATTGGAAGCACCAAATTACCAGCGAATCAGCGCATTTTGCAGCACATCCGGGCCATAGTTAACTCTGATATGAACTATCCAGTGGCTCGCCACTTTAAAGCGGTGCATGACAAGAAATTAAAAGATCTCACATACACCCTATTGTGTTCTGTAGCCAACCCGGGCAGAGGTGGTGACCGCGAAAAATTGTTACGCCAAAGGGAAGCATATTTCATATTGCTGCTTGATACCCGGTCCCCTGCAGGGTTAAATGTGTTTGATGAATTACATCACTTTCTATAAATTGTGTGTATTTTGCCTTAGCCTGTATGAACGTAGTTTTCTTTCTTATGTGATTTGTTTCCTTTGGGATTTGCTGTTGCTGACTATTACTCTCAAATTTGAAATATCAAAATGTGAAATTGCATCTTTTTTGTTCTCTCTTGTAGGTTTCCAAATTGAGTTTTCTGTAGCCTGACAATTTTTTCATTTGATCATGAAATTGTTTTTAAGCATTTGCACTTTAGCACTGTGGCACTTTGTTGACACTTAGACATATAATGCATTAGTGATAGGGATGTTGACAACTAGCCCAGGGAGCATGACATGTTGGTTTTATCGTTTTTAGAATGTTTCTATGCATTAGCATTAGAATTCCAGGGCACTTGCTGTATTTGCATTTTGTTATGTTGAAACTTAAGATTTGTTCTATATTTTGGTTTATGTATATTAACCTAGATGAGACCAACAGAATCAATTTATTTCAGTTGATTTACTCCCTGAATTTGTTTGTCAGCCTGATTATGTGACGCCATCCTTATATGTCATTTGAGCACTATGCTCTAACTGTGTCTTTATGTTCACTTATCAGAAACATCATTGTTTTGTACTATTGCTTTCACTGTGAATTGGTGGCCCATTTGCTTTGTTGCAACCCTTGCGTCCTGTTTCTTTAGGCGCTTGGGCTTTTCATTTCAATTTATTGCACTGCCTACACCTGACGCGTCATGTGATCAAGCTCGGCCTGCGGAGCGAAACCCGTCAGGGAGGGCCCTCGACCTTTTCACTTTGCTGGAATAAAGATGGATTACTGGCACAGGAACTTGTGATGTGGCTTTTTGGTGTTTGCTAAGATCGAGTAAAAACACCCATCATTGGAGTGGAGGTCTACGCCTGTTGAAACCGCTACCCTTGGCGGTCAGGAGTCTTCGTTCTATATATATATATATATATATATTCCACTCCGTGGGGTTGTCCAAGTAGCGGGTAGCACCCGAGCCTGCGTGCGCCTTCCCCAAGGCGTTAGTTGGTATGGGCAGTTGCGTGTTTGAAATAGTCCCGACGCGTTTCGGAATATATATATATGTATTATTGTCTATTAGTGTCAATATATGGATTTAACCAGTGATGTTTATTTCTTTTGGTGTTTATCACTAAATGTACTTGCACTCACTGTGGTAGTATGTTTTCTATATCTATTAGGTCACATGACGCACTATGTCACTGTGAAGGGGTGGTCACTGTTTGTAAATTGCATTTAAAAAGCATTCAGTTTGATGTACTTGTTGCAGCGTGAACAAGGGCATACCTTGCCAGAAACGCGTAGCTGCTTTCTGTTGTACCGAATAAAAAACATCTTTGCTGATGTGACGTGGTCCGTCTCCTTCCTGTTTGCTGGTGTGCTGCATGTGCGCGAGAAACACCGAGAGATCCAGAGGAGTCACGTGGCATGTTTAACGGAGGTGGATTTGTCTCCGTAACGGACCCCTTCCTCGCGCTGTGGTAGCCGCCTTCAAATCGACTTTGTCTGGAAACGTCCTGTTGGGAATCTCGGCGGCTGCCCCCTGGTCGGCAAACATCAAGGAACACTGAGACGTAACGGCGGTTGAACTGCGGTGTGGTCTGTGTCGAAGGGCGCGGTTTACAGAGCGGATCCTGCCTTCACTGATCGGTGAGTGACAAGAGCCTGCTCCAGGTGGGGAAGTTTACACAGCATAACTCTTTGCACACATGTTACGAAACCCGGGTGGCTATCCGGTGAAAGACGGAAAACGTGTTGCATTTTTTCGGATAACGCTACAAACAGAAAAGAAAACATTATGTCTGACGAGCTGGATAAACAGCGTGAGGAAGCTGCTATGAATCTATTTAATGCTGAAACTAGCGAAAACGGCAATACCAGAGTGCCTAATAGAATCACTCAAACTGAGCAAACAAGAAATTTGAAAACGATCTTTAAGGAGTTAGAAAAGTTAAAGAAACTCGAGTGCACCAAGTGGTGGGAGCATAAATCTTTAAGCAAGTATGAGGAGGTTAGACGGGTCCCTCATGCGCTGCGTATCCTCTTAGCCCCAAGTTTCGAGAAACCAGACCCCGCCATGTTACAGGAGTGGGGGGAGAGCAACCTGGCAGCATCCATGAATCTGGTCTGCATTTTAATAAAGTATGCTGCCAAAGACAGAATCAGGTTGTTAGAAGAAATCAGAGCTCTGGAAAACGAACTATCCACATATGCGGAAGGGGAAGAAATAAAAAAGCTTTCGGATATCATGAATGAAAGGCTGAGAAAACATGAAGAAAAAATTAAAATTCGGAAGGCAACTAAGTTCACCCGGGATGCTAATGATTACCGGGATGGAAAAATATTCACATTTTCACGGAAATACGACTCCGTCAAAAGACAAGCCTTCAGTAAAAAGAAAAATGCCATAGAAGGTCCTACTACAGCGGATTCACGTGCTGCCATGAAAGCCAGTACGAGTTCTGGCGCACATGGGAGTGGTACACAAACCAACGGCAGAGGTGAAAATGTGACTGGCACAGGAACTTGTGATGTGGCTTTTTGGTGTTTGCTAAGATCGAGTAAAAACACCCATCATTGGAGTGGAGGTCTACGCCTGTTGAAACCGCTACCCTTGGCGGTCAGGAGTCTTCGTTCTATATATATATATATATATATATATATATATATATATATATATATATATATATATATATATATATATATATATATATATATATTCCACTCCGTGGGGTTGTCCAAGTAGCGGGTAGCACCCGAGCCTGCGTGCGCCTTCCCCTAGGCGTTAGTTGGTATGGGCAGTTGCGTGTTTGAAATAGTCCCGACGCGTTTCGGAATATATATATATGTATTATTGTCTATTAGTGTCAATATATGGATTTAACCAGTGATGTTTATTTCTTTTGGTGTTTATCACTAAATGTACTCGCACTCACTGTGGTAGTATGTTTTCTATATCTATTAAGTCACATGACGCACTATGTCACTGTGAAGGGGTGGTCACTGTTTGTAAATTGCATTTAAAAAGCATTCAGTTCGATGTACTTGTTGCAGCGTGAACAAGGGCATACCTTGCCAGAAACGCATAGCTGCTTTCTGTTGTACCGAATAAAAAACTTGTGATGTGGCTTTTTGGTGTTTGCTAAGATCGAGTAAAAACACCCATCATTGGAGTGGAGGTCTACGCCTGTTGAAACCGCTACCCTTGGCGGTCAGGAGTCTTCGTTCTATATATATATATATATATATATATATATATATATATATATATATATATATATATATATATATATATATATATATATATATATATATATATATATATATATATATATATATATATATATATATATATATATATATATATATATATATATATATATATATATATATTCCACTCCGTGGGGTTGTCCAAGTAGCGGGTAGCACCCGAGCCTGCGTGCGCCTTCCCCTAGGCGTTAGTTGGTATGGGCAGTTGCGTGTTTGAAATAGTCCCGACGCGTTTCGGAATATATATATATGTATTATTGTCTATTAGTGTCAATATATGGATTTAACCAGTGATGTTTATTTCTTTTGGTGTTTATCACTAAATGTACTCGCACTCACTGTGGTAGTATGTTTTCTATATCTATTAAGTCACATGACGCACTATGTCACTGTGAAGGGGTGGTCACTGTTTGTAAATTGCATTTAAAAAGCATTCAGTTCGATGTACTTGTTGCAGCGTGAACAAGGGCATACCTTGCCAGAAACGCGTAGCTGCTTTCTGTTGTACCGAATAAAAAACATCTTTGCTGATGTGACGTGGTCCGTCTCCTTCCTGTTTGCTGGTGTGCTGCATGTGCGCGAGAAACACCGAGAGATCCAGAGGAGTCACGTGGCATGTTTAACGGAGGTGGATTTGTCTCCGTACCGGACCCCTTTCTCGCGCTGTGGTAGCCGCCTTCAAATCGACTTTGTCTGGAAACGTCCTGTTGGGAATCTCGGCGGCTGCCCCCTGGTCGGCAAACATCAAGGAACACTGAGACGTAACGGCGGTTGAACTGCGGTGTGGTCCGTGTCGAAGGGCGCGGTTTACAGAGCGGATCCTGCCTTCACTGATCGGTGAGTGACAAGAGCCTGCTCCAGGTGGGGAAGTTTACACAGCATAACTCTTTGCACACATGTTACGAAACCCGGGTGGCTATCTGGTGAAAGACGGAAAACGTGTTGCATTTTTTCGGATAACGCTACAAACAGAAAAGAAAACATTATGTCTGACGAGCTGGATAAACAGCGTGAGGAAGCTGCTATGAATCTATTTAATGCTGAAACTAGCGAAAACGGCAATACCAGAGTGCCTAATAGAATCACTCAAACTGAGCAAACAAGAAATTTGAAAACGATCTTTAAGGAGTTAGAAAAGTTAAAGAAACTCGAGTGCACCAAGTGGTGGGAGCATAAATCTTTAAGCAAGTATGAGGAGGTTAGACGGGTCCCTCGTGCGCTGCGTATCCTCTTAGCCCCAAGTTTCGAGAAACCAGACCCCGCCATGTTACAGGAGTGGGGGGAGAGCAACCTGGCAGCATCCATGAATCTGGTCTGCATTTTAATAAAGTATGCTGCCAAAGACAGAATCAGGTTGTTAGAAGAAATCAGAGCTCTGGAAAACGAACTATCCACATATGCGGAAGGGGAAGAAATAAAAAAGCTTTCGGATATCATGAATGAAAGGCTGAGAAAACATGAAGAAAAAATTAAAATTCGGAAGGCAACTAAGTTCACCCGGGATGCTAATGATTACCGGGATGGAAAAATATTCACATTTTCACGGAAATACGACTCCGTCAAAAGACAAGCCTTCAGTAAAAAGAAAAATGCCATAGAAGGTCCTACTACAGCGGATTCACGTGCTGCCATGAAAGCCAGTACGAGTTCTGGCGCACATGGGAGTGGTACACAAACCAACGGCAGAGGTGAAAATGTGACTAATGATGACACTGTTGAGAGTAGCAGCTTGGACTCAGATGCAAGCTCTCTAATAAGCAACTCAAGTGAAAATCTAACTTCCTCTTCCTCTATGTGCTCGGATTTAAACTTGGAAGGACTAACCAAACTCACCTTGCAGCAGGAAATGGATTTTATAGTAGAGGAGAGATTACAGACTTTGAGACCAGGGCCAAGGCAAAAATCGTGGCGAACAGACAAAGAAGGAACAAGCGAAGAAAAGAAAGGCGCAAGCGGCAACAATGGCGCCCCAGTTCAAACAAAAAAGAAGAAACCATGGGTAAGACGCCGCTAGATGACAATACAATTATAAACCTTTCTAATATAACACTAACAAAGGCAGAGCAACAACTACTGTCATTAGGCTTGAATTTTTGTCCTGTTCAGAGTTTTAATTATACCATGACTAGAGTGGATTTGTTCTTTTTCATTAGAAAATTAAAACTGAAAAAACACTTTGCGCTCAAATCTATCAAAGACTCTACTAGTGATACATGTGAAGACACGACTATTGACAATTTGAACATGTTATCAGCTTCAGATGTCCATACTTTTCTGGATGCAAATGATTTAAATACCTCTACCAACGACACTGAGGCGGATTTAGATGCTTCCACACAGGCAAGACTCAGCAAGATATCTGTCTTGCAAAAGGGAGCGGGTCTCAGTCCGTTTAAAAGCAAATCCAAATTTGTTCCCGTAACACCAAAAGACGCTATCGACGACTTCCATGACTGTGTGACAAATGATATCAAAAAATTGTACTAACAAACTAATTCTAAATCAAAGAAAAAAACTACATTCATGCGAATGGAGTATGGCAAACTAATAAAGAAACTTGGAGAGAATCATGAAATTGTGATAAAAAATCTGATAAGGGTGGCAACCTAGTAATTTGGCCCAAACAAGACTACATTCTAGAGGCCAAACGACAACTTTCAGATCCCTTATGCTACAAAGTCTCTAACCAAAAAGAATACCTCCATGCCAAAGGTGAATTGCAACGACTACTATCTCAATGGAAGAGAGAAGGTCTGATTTCCACTGAGGAATACAAATACATGAACACAGAATTTCCCAGAATGCCATCTTTGTATTTGATCCCAAAGGTGCATAAAGGAGTCACACCTGTGCCGGGCAGGCCAATAGTTTCTGCCATTAAAAGCATGGGCGAAAACGTTGGCCAGTACATAGACTTCTTTCTCCAGGACATAGTAAAAAATCTTGATAGTTATGTTCGTGACACCAGTGATTTCTTGGACAAAATTGCCTGCATTGATTGGGAAGAGAACATGTGGCTGATATCGTTGGACGTTGAATCGTTATACACGAGTATCGACCACAAACAAGGCATGAATGAAATCAAATATTTCCTGGACAAGAAACCTATGACTTTTTACGAGCATAATAAGGTCATTTTAGGGTTAATCAACTGGTGTCTACATAATAACTTTTTTACATTTGGCAAGGAGATTTATAGGCAAATGAGAGGGGTAGCGATGGGGGCCTGTTTCTCCCCCAGCTATGCGTGTTTACACGTAGGCTGGTGGGAGGAGCAGGTCCTCACCGCCTCACACCCCATCACCATGAGGGAACATATTGTTTGTTATCTGAGGTATATAGATGACATATTCATGGTGTGGAAAGGGTCTAAACATGAGGCTTTGTCGTTTATAGATGACATGAATAACAATTCCATGAATCTCAAGTTCTCTGTCAATATCAGCCAAACTAGAATGCAATTTCTAGATGTAGAGATCTATGTGTCTGATGCCAAACTTATGACCACACTCCATAGGAAGGCTACGGCTGGTAATATGACCCTACATGCCGCCAGCATGCACCCTAAACACACCATCGTGGGGATACCCTATGGAGAGATTTTGAGATTAAAGAGAATCTGCAGTTGCCCTACCGACTTTGAACAATGCTTAGATGAATTGTTGGTACGATTAAAAGCCAGGGGCTGATCTGATAAAATTCTCAGGGAAGCTGTGGAGAAATCTAAAGTTAGATCTAGAGAAAGTTTATTCCCTTCCCTCCAATCTCAATCTAAAAATTGCACTATTCCTGACACTCTACAAGAGGGCCCCAGAATGATTACAGCTTTTAGCAGCGAAGACAGGAAATTAAAAGCAATTTTTAGAAAGAATTGGCCTATAGTGTTAAGTGACCACATATTGAATACCAGGTTACCAGCAAATCCAATCATCACCTTCAGACGGGCTAAAAGCATGGGGTCCGCATTGGACAAACCTGCCCCTGAATTGAAAGCTAAAACCCCCTGGCTGAAACCTTCTAGGGGTTTTTTCAAATGTTCCAGCTGCCGCGCTTGTAGATTTGGTGAGAATACCACACAATATATGACTCCCTTTTCTACAGAACCTAGAAAGATCTTGGGCAATTTTAATTGCAAAACAGATTTTGCTGTGTATGTCCTGGCTTGCACCTGCGGCTTAAAATATGTTGGTAGCACCAAGCTGCAGGTGCATGTCAGGATTTTGCAGCATCTGCGCGCAATTTTGCATAGTGACCCTGCCTACCCGGTGGCACGCCATTTTAAAAGAGTACACAATAAAGATCTTTCGTGCTTAAAGTACTTTGTGATCGGGGCTGTGCCACCTTTGAAAAGAGGGGGAGACAGGGAATCACTTTTAAGACAGCTGGAGACTAGGATGATTTTGGAGCTTGATACGCGTTGGCCTAATGGTTTGAACAATATAGATGAGATGCATCATTTTCTGTAGAAAATATTATTGTCTTTCCATTCATATCCCCTGTCCATTATCTCAGACCCATGTGTAAATGGTAATTTTGATCTCCCTCTTAGTTAGGTTCCCTATTTTGAGGTTGAGAGTGGGTCTGAACACATTGCTTGCTAAAGTTGTAAATAATCATGTATAGTTTCTTCCTATTTTTGATATCATGAATATGTAGATACTCTGAGAGAGATATTTATATGTGTGTATATAGATTCAATGTATATACATATATATAATTTTTCTACTTTTCTATGGTTCTACTTTTCTACTTTTCTACTTTTTTACATTGCTGAGTAGTTGATAAGATGATGAATATCTTGGTTATGAACACAAAAGAAAGTATCCATAAATTGTTGTGGGTTGTAAATATGTAATATAGATATGTGTATATACATGCCAATCAAACTGAGATGTGTGTGTGTATATATATCTTCAATTGGATTATCACAAATCTGGGTGTAATTTTGATGTTCAAGGAGCTCTTTTAAATTATTTATACTATTTATTATTATTAAAGTACGAAACATATACATGAAATGTTGAGGTAATCAGAACCCATGTAAGATTTAAATGTGATCGGATATATTCTTATCGTACTAGATATAATGATTGGTATTGCACTTTAATATGTACAGCTTTCTCTTTTTAAGCACTTGTTTCAGAGTTTAGCACTTTACCTTTTTCACTTAGCACTTTATCATACTACCATGGTTATGCAAACAGAAACACCAATGGTCCTAATTTTTGATGTGAGAATTTCCTGTTATTTACAGCTATTTAACATGTACTCAATGAAAATGAGATAAAATTGCTAGTAAATAATTGACAGGTCTCTCAAAGTACATCTAGATTGAATGGATTTAACCAGTGATGTATTATTGTCTATTAGTGTCAATATCTGGATTTAACCAGTGATGTTTATTTCTTTTGGTGTTTATCACTAAATGTACTCGCACTCACTGTGGTAGTATGTTTTCTATATCTATTAAGTCACATGACGCACTATGTCACTGTGAAGGGGTGGTCACTGTTTGTAAATTGCATTTAAAAAGCATTCAGTTTGATGTACTTGTTGCAGCGTGAACAAGGGCATACCTTGCCAGAAACGCGTAGCTGCTTTCTGTTGTACCGAATAAAAAACATCTTTGCTGATGTGACGTGGTCCGTCTCCTTCCTGTTTGCTGGTGTGCTGCATGTGCGCGAGAAACACCGAGAGATCCAGAGGAGTCACGTGGCATATATATATATATATATATATATATATATATATATATATATATATATATATATATATATATATATATATATATATATCACCTACTGGCAGTCGCCAGTAGGTAGTTATGGTTAGGATTTTTTTCAATGCAAAATCTCAAAATTCTATTGTAAATAACTTTGGCGTCGGTTGACGAATCTGCCTGAAAATTTCCTCAAATTTGCCTCGCGGAGCCTCGGTCCTTCCCTGAAAGTTTGGGGGCGATTCGTCAAGCGGGGCCGAGATAAAAGGGGGTTCCCAAAACGTGTTTTCCCCATGTTAATTTCCATAGGGCGGTCGAACTCACTTTTAGCCCGAACGGCTGAATGGATTTGCACCAAACTTGGCAAAATTGTAGGGACTGGTAGCCCGATGTGCCTTTGCTATGTCTCAAGATATGTGCCCCAGTGGTTTTTACGAAAATTAACTTTGAAAAAATATATATTGGGCTACATTGGGCTATATATATGTTAGAGCCCAAATGTAGCCCAATGTAGCCCAAAGATGGCCACCAGAGACAAAAAAAACAAATGTAGCCCAAATATCAGCCAGATGTAGCCCAACTATAGCCCAATGACAGAATGTCCCAGAGTGTTCTAAAGAACAACTAGAGCGCTAACAGTCTTACTTATGACAAAAGTATGGCACACCTGAAGTCATCTTGATTAGAATAAAGTGTTAACACTTAAAACATTTAATTTGAAAAAGGAACAAAATGAGGGGGTTCATTTTGCCATAGAAATTATGATTAGTGCTGAAGAAAGAAAAATTAGGGCACATTTTTAGTGACTTCTCAAATCCTCTTATATTTCATTAAAAAAATTCTGATATGCAGTCTCCCAAGATGGCCACCAGAGACAAAAGAGCCCAAATGTAGCCCAAATATCAGCCAGATGTAGCCCAACTATAGCCCAATGACAGAATGTCCCAGAGTGTTCTAAAGAACAACTAGAACGCTAACAGTCTTACTTATGACAAAAGTATGGCACCCCTGAAGTCATCTTGATTGGAACAAAGTGGTAACACTTAATACATTTAATTTGAAAAGGAACAAAATGAGGGGTTTCATTTTGCCATAGAAATATATATATATATATATATATATATATATATATATATATATATATATATATATATATATATATATATATATATATATATATATATATATATATTACCTACTGGCGGTCGCCAGTAGGTATGTATAGTTAGGATTTTTTTCCTATGGGATTTTTGAAAATTCTATGTCTAATAACTTTGGCGTTTGTGGACGGAATTGGCTGAAATTTTCAGGAAAATTGCACATTTTGTTTCTGAGCAGCCCCTGAAAATTTGGGGGGATTTCGTCAAGGGGGGGCGAGAAAAAAGGGGGGTCCCAAAACGCGTTTTTAACATTGAGTTTTCCATAGGGCGGTTGGCCTCACTTTTAGCTCGAACGGCTGAATGGATTTGCACGAAACTTGGCAAAATTGTAGGGACTGTTAGCCCGATGTCCCTTTGCTAGGTCTCAATATATGTGCTCCAGTGGATTTTGAGAAATTAACGTTTTAAAAAACAGATATATCTGTGACAGCGCTCCGGGTAGCGCTCCGGTTTGCGTACTTGACGCGTAACGGAACTTCGCGAAGCGAAGCTGATTGGCTCTCCGGTGTCTGTCAACATTGTAAACAGTCCGGAACGACCGCCATCTTGTCTCTCGGTAGGATCGAGAGACAAGAGGTGGAGAAAAACGAAGGGGGAATTTAATGAAAGGGGGCAAGGTAGACCCCTCTTGACCCCCTAGGAATGATGTTGGGGTTATTAAAGGGTCCCGTGGGGCAAATAAAAAAATTTGATTTTTCGTGGTAGAAGCGCTTCCCGGTACGCGAACCGGGTCGCAAACCTGTAGCGTAACGGGAATTCGCCATTTTGTGTTTTGTTTTAATTAAATCACAAGATGGAGGAAAAAAAATGTGGGAAATGGGTTTAAGGGGGCATGGGAGACGTATCCTGACCCCCTATGTTTTCTGAGGGTGGCTAAGGATGCTCATATATGTTGATGCATGTCTTCCAGCGGCTGCGCGTGGGCGGAAATTTTTTTTTGCTGCGTGACGTCTGTTAACGTTCGATTCGAAGGAAATCAGGAAGTGTTGACCGCCATTTTGTCACTGCGAGTAAATATATTGTTCATTTCAAAGCGTTGGAACATGGAAAAGGGAGAAGGTAGAGATTGTCTTGCTGCGTAGTTTCTCTCAGGGTGTGCAGTAAGGCCCCGGTTGTGCTTATACTCACGGTGGGGTCTTTGAACACTTTAGCAAATGATGATCCAAGCTGAGGCAAAGGAGGGTGTCAGTCGGGGGGGGGAGCAATGGTGCAGTTTTCACTTTCATGTCTAAGTGTTAAAATCTGGTTTGCGATGTCAACATAATCGGCGCCACCTTGTCCCCACTCAGGCACGTACGCTCTAGCAAGCAGCAGCCATTTTGAAAGCGCTATGGCCCCTCTGCCCCTCGCCGGTCCCCAGCGCGTCTCCCTGGCGCTACGAACACCCCCCCTCTGACCTCCCCCGTTCTCTCGATGGAAAATTAATCCGTATTGATAAACATTGTCTGCGCCATCTTGCCTTTTTTCCAATGCCACACTTTTGTCGTGCACGGCAGCCATTTTAGATGCCTTGAACAGACCCACTCTCTGCACGCCGCCGATCCTCAGCACGGCTCCCTACCCTCGCAAGCATCTCCCCCACGCACTGGTCACCCCCGCTCTCTCTCTCATGCATGGGCCATAAACCTCCCCCATCTGCGCTGCTCTTCCCTGAGAATCACACCCCGTGCCCGCCTGACACCTCCCTTTCACCCTATTCACTACCGCACCCTCTGACACTCCTCTTCCTCTGTGTCCGATTGTCCAGGCCGGTCCCAGGCTATCACCGAGCCCTGCGGATGTAGTTTATGGCCCCAACTGTAAAGAATCACCCCTCTTCAAAGGAGTTACAGTAGATCAAGGCCCCCACCCCATGAGATTCGTCACACCACACGCGTTCCTACTATCTGATAACGATCCTGTAGTGTGATTGGGGAGGGGATTCTCACTGTTAGGGTGTGTGGGACCGAGCCTGAAACGGAAGATTCCAGGGATGCCTTTCTGTACATCAAAGTCTTCACAAGAATGTGTCACATTACAAATATATAGCACTCCAACAAAGTAGTAGGATTATAACACTTTAATAACTTATAAATATATACAACGCTCCAACAAAGTAAACACGTTAAAAAAAAACATTTTAAACAACTATTTACATGGCAGCCTGCTGCAACATCCATCTCAAAGCATTCACCGTCCGCTTGACACTGTCCTTGCTCCTCCCTCCCCGGAGTAGCAACAATGGGCTGCTTTGGCCTGTCTTTTAGTCGGCTTTGGGTTATAAAAAGCCTACAAAATCCGTCGGCCTGTGAGGTGGCGTCAGTAGCGGACCGTTGTGCGAATAGGCCGAAGGAAGCACAACGCGCCGAGATCCGGACGGCACCGAGGTGGTGTCCAGCAAGTTGCCGCACTGGTCTGGCCATCCTACAATGCTGTGCGGAAAAACAGCGTGGGGCGCCCCGGGGGGGGAGGCGGCGCGAACGGGCCTCCCACGCCTCCCCAGGTGGAGGCTCCTCAGCTGCAGTGGGGCGCCCCTTGGCGTTTCAGTCGCCATCCAGTTGAGTTGCGCCCGCTCTTGCGGCACAGTGCCTCACCCGCCATCCAGCTGAGTTGCGCCCGCTCTTGCGGCTACAGCGTCTCGCCCACCATCCAGTTGAATTGCGCCCACTCTTGCGGTGCAGCGATAGGCGGCTGCCACAGGACTCTCAAAATGGCGGCCGGCTCTTCGGATTTGGGCCTGGTCCACTAAAATGGCCCTGGGACACCTTGGAACTCGGACGTTTGCCTGCTAGGGCATGGGCCCCATTCCCGAAAGCGTCCCCTCAGCTTTGAAGATTCTACAAAAGTCACCGGGGCCCCCGACTCACGCAGGCTTCCGGTGGGGAGCGGCTGCCATGATTGCTTGCGGAATGGCCACGACGGAGCCACGAGATGGTGGTGCTCTTATGCTGACGCCAGCTTCAGTCTGAAACATCCAGAAACACTGTAGACTACCAATTCGATCAGTTCCGGTGGAGCCCGAACGTGACCCAGTAGGGAAGAACTTGCCCTCCCCTCTTTTGACTGATGGTTCTTGTTGCCTATCTCTTCTGTTGTCATTTAACGGAACCTTTTTTGACTGACGAAAGGGGTTCTGGTCCGACCGCTGGTTGGTGGAGACATTTTGACTATATCCTGGACCTGCCCGGCCTCGCCCAAAATGGCGCCGGTATAAATGGGACTCGCAACTCCTTGTTGTGTACTGGTTGCCCAGCCTTGATATCACGAGATACGTATGCAGTTTTGAAGCACATGGCGGGCGCGGACGAGTACTGATTGAACATTTGGACATCCCTATTGATATTAAGTTCTGATGTGTTATTGATTACTGTACTATTGAAAGTTCGAATTAACGTCACCCATGGTACTTGCCCGCAAATGTATATCTAGATAATTTTATTGTAACTGGCCCTGTCGTACTTTAATTATAAAATGTACGTCCACCGATTCCGCAACTGTTAGACACCTTAGTTCTTCCAACCTAATGGCCCGCCCGTTACGTTCTTCTACAGTGTAAATGTCCCCTCATCATATACGATTCCAGTTTGCTCCGTGGCCGGCCCACGTGGTTATAGGCCCGTATTTGTATACTGACATTTTCACAATAAAGGTTTTTAAAACAAAACATGGTAGTAGTACCTAGATTGGTAAAGTTTTGAATAATAGCCACTGTTTTCGAATCAGTAAAAGGCAAGTGATATAAAGCAGCCCGATTACATGACGGTTAAAAGGTATAATACGCAGGAATGCTGTAAAGATAAATGGTCAAGGGCTGTTGTGTTTTCCACTCCTGTAACATAAAGTGATCGATAAGAATCCGATATTCAGGTCTATCAGCGACTAAGACAGCAGGCCGAGCCTCTTTTGCTCAACGGCTCCCTCATGGGACGGAGACACGCCCTTTTTCTCGAAATAGGAATATTTCACTTGCAGCACAGTTGTAAATTTCCCGGGAAAATACATTAGCCTGGAACATTGTTAGTGATAAACTGTAAATGTATCTGGGTCCTTTGCTTTACAAGTCAGAGTGAGAAAAAAAAAGGTGGGGCTTTCATCATTTGGGAAAAAAAATGTTCTAAACCAATGAAAAGTGTTATTTTTAGGTCATATGACCAAGCCTTGCATCATTAGGAAACCAAAAGTAAAATGAACCAATGAAAAGTTTTATAAACAAGTCACATGACCTGTTATGCGGCTTTGGGCTATAAAAAGCCTACAAAATCCGTTGGCCTGTGAGGCGGCGTCAGTAGTGGACCGATGTGCGAATAGGCCGAAGGCAGCACAACACGCCGAGATCCGGATGGCACCGAGGTGGTGTCCAGCAATTTGCCGCACTGGTGTGGCCATCCTACAATGCTGCGCCAAAAGACGGCGTGGGGCGCCCCGGGGGGGGAGGCGGCGCGAACGGGCCTCTCCTGCCTCCCCAGGTGGAGGCTCCTCAGCTGCAGTGGGGCGCCCCTTGGCGTTTCACTCGCTATCTAGCTGAGTTGCGCCCGCTCTTGCGGCACAGTGCTTCACCCGCCATCCAGCTGAGTTCCGCCCGCTCTTGCGGCACAGTACCTCACCCGCCATCCAGCTGAGTTCCGCCCGCTCTTGCGGCACAGTGCCTCACCCACCATCCAGCTGAATTGCGCCCGCTCTTGCGGCACAGTGCCTCACCCGCCATCCAGCTGAATTGCGCCCGCTCTTGCGGCACAGTGCCTCACCCGCCATCCAGCTGAGTTGCGCCCGCTCTTGCGGCTACAGCGTCTCGCCCACCATCCAGCTGAATTGCGCCCACTCTTGCGGTGCAGCGATAGGCGACTGCAACAGGACTCTCAAAATGGCGGCCGGCTCTTTGGATTTGGGCCTGGTCCACTAAAATGGCCCTGGGACACCTTGGAACTCGGACGCTTGCCTGCTAGGGCATGGGCCCCATTCCCGAAAGCGTCCCCTCAGCCGTGAAGATTCTACAAAAGTCACCGGGGCCCCCGACTCCCGCAGGCTTCCGATGGGGAGCGGCTGCCATGATTGCTTGCGGAATGGCCACGACGGAGCCACGAGATGGTGGTGTTCTCATGCTGACGCCAGCTTCAGTCTGAAACATCCAGAAACACTGTAGACTACCAATTCGATCAGTTCCGATGTAGCCCCAACGTGACCCGGTAGGGAAGAACTTGCCCTCCCCTCTTTTGACTGATGGTTCTTGTTGCCTATCTCTTCTGTTGTCATTTAACGGAACCTTTTTTGACTGCCGAAAGGGGTTTTGGTCCGACCGCTGGTTGGTGGAGACATTTTGACTATATCCTGGACCTGCCCGGCCTCGTCCAAAATGGCGCCGGTATAAATGGGACTCGTAACTCCTTGTTGTGTACTGGTTGCCCAGCCTTGATATCACGAGATACGTATGCAGTTTTGAAGCACATGGCGGACGGGAACGAGTACTGATTGAACATTTGGACATCCCTATTGATATTAAGTTCTGATGTGTTATTGATTACTGTACTATTGAAAGTTCGAATTAATGTCACCCATGGTACTTGCCCGCAAATGTATATCTAGATAATTTTATTGTAACTGGCCCTGTCGTACTTTAATTATAAAATGTACGTCCACCGATTCCGCAACTGTTAGACACCTTAGTTCTTGCAACCTAATGGCCCGCCCGTTACGTTCTTCTACAGTGTAAATGTCCCCTCATCATATACGATTACAGTTTGCTCCGTGGCCGGCCCACGTGGTTATAGGCCCGTATTTGTATACTGACATTTTCACAATAAAGGTTTTTAAAACAAAACATGGTAGTAGTACCTAGATTGGTAAAGTTTTTAATAATAGCCACTGTTTTCGATCCAGTAAAAGGCAAGTGAAATAAAGCAGCCCGATTACATGACGGTTAAACGGTATAATACGCAGGTAAGCAGTAAAGATAAATGGTCAAGGGCTGTTGTGTTTTCCACTCCTGCAACATAAAGTGATCGATAAGAATCCGATATTCAGGCCTATCAGCGACTAAGACAGCAGGCCGAGCCTCTTTTGCTCAACGGCTCCCTCATGGGATGAAGAAACGCCCTTTTTCTCGAAATAGGAATATTTTACTTGCAGGACAGTTGTAAATTTCCCGGGAAAATACATTAGCCTGGAACATTGTTAGTGATAAACTGTAAATGCATCTGGGTCCTTTGCTTTACAAGTCAGAGTGAGAAAAAAAAAGGTGGGGCTTTCATCATTTGGGAAAAAAAAAATGTTCTAAACCAATGAAAAGTGTTATTTTTAGGTCATATGACCAAGCCTTCCATCATTAGGAAACCAAAAGTAAAATGAACCAATGAAAAGTTTTATTAACAAGTCACATGACCTGTTATGCTTACGTTAAACGCTCCGCGCCCCGGATCGCTTCCGGGAAGCTGCGCTTCGCGCCTCGCGCACCGGAGCACTTCCGGGTGCGCTAACGCGACGCGTCATATGACGCATTACGCGACAATGCAGGTCCAGAATATAGTCAAAATGTCTCCACCAACCAGCGGTCGGAACAGAACCCCTTTCAGCAGTCCAAAAAGTTCTGTTAAATGACAACAGAAGGGACAGGCAACAAGAACCATCAGTCAAAGAGGGGAGGGCAAGTTCTTCTCTACCGGGTCACGTTGGGGCTCCACCGGAACTGATCGAATTGGTAGTCTACAGTGTTTCTGGATGTTTCAGACTGAAGCTGGCGTCAGCATGAGAACACCACCATCTTGTGGCTCCGTCGTGGCCATTCCGCGAGCAATCATGGCAGTCGCTCCCCACCGGAAGTCTGCGGGAGTCGGGGGCCCCGGTGACTCTTGTAGAATCTTCAAGGCTGAGGGGACGCTTTTGGGAATGGGGCCCATGCCCTAGCAGTCAAGCGTCCGAGTTCCAGGGTTGCCCAGAGCCATCCTTGCAGGCCAGGCCCAAGTCTGTGGAGCCGACCGTCATTTCGTGAGCTCCGTGGCAGCCGCCTGTCGCTGTACCGCAAGATTGGGTGCAATTCCGTTGGATTGCGGGTGAGACGCTGTAATAGCAAGAGCAGGCGCAATTCAGCTGGCCGAGCGAGGCACTGTGTCGCAAGAGCGGGCGCAAGTCAGCTGGTCGAGTGAAGCGCTGGGGTGTAGCTGAGAAACCTCCACCTGGGGAGGTGGGGGAGGCTCGTTCGCGCCGCCTCTCCCTTCTAGTGCACCCCACGCCGTCTCCTGGCGCAGGTATATGTGATGGTCGGATCAGGGCACCGCAGGACGTGTCTTCAGGTCAAACGGATTGTGGGACAAGGTCCAGAATGGAAGATTCACCAAAAGGCAAAAAGTTCCGCCTGACCCCGGGAGCCGGCCGCCTATGTCGGGGGCGATCTCAGGCCACACCAGGGCAACAAGACTTGGGGAGGGGGCAGGAGCCAAGCGCCCCCTCCGAGTCCGCGCCACCACACCGCCCCTCGGGGGCCTCCGTCAAGCGGTTCAGGGAGGCACCGCATCACATTGCTTTCCAATGCAGTCAGGTCCTCAAACAGCCCCCACTTACTTTGAGAATAGTGAAGCTGCAGCAGGTGCAAATGAGCTTCAGACAGTGTTACAAGCGCTGCTCGGAACCCTCAACTATGGCACCCAACATGCAGGACTTATGCCATTTGTGCAAGGCAGTGACATCGAAGCATCTCAGGGACCAAGCAACATACCATATCCAGAGTCCTTCCTACAGCCTCTGCCTTCCTTCTTACCTAGTTATGGTTCTTTCAGTCCCACTCCAGGCTTTTAGTCTGTGGATGGAAAACCATGAACCTACACTCACCTATGAAAATCTTACTATTGATGCTTGACTGAGGCCAAGGAGATCAGAGTGCATGTCTGTGTAAGGTGATGTACCTCTGGGGAGATGATGTTACGTTTAAACGTAGCCCCTGAGTGCTTAGTTCGCTTCTGTTCTCTGTCACTGTTGTTGATTTTGAGCCCCAAATACAAAGGCTTGTTGTTGCTTGTGAATCCCCAAGTGTATATTTGCCCATACTGATCCATCTCGTAGGCCACAGAGTAGTCGGGGAGAAATCCCGGGAATGGCGGCATGCATTTGGATCGATGTTGCAGCAGGCTGCCATGTAAATAGTTATTTAATAAAAGTTTTACCCTGTTACTTTGCTGGTGTGTTGTATATATTTATAATATTTGCATAGTGTTTGTCGTTATTTTGGGCGGGGTGGGCGGCGGAGCCGAGCTGTCTTGCAGCCATCATGGTGTTGAGCTCAGTTCCTCTCACTAGTTTCATATTTCTCATGAGGGGTTGTTCCTAATGTTTCTATTTTAGCGAGGTCAAAAAGAGATCCCATTAGTGGCCTACTGATTTTGCTTGATTCCTTTTGTTTTTTTAACGATTTTTCACTATCTGCAAAGACTAAACAGAGTATTGCGACTCTGTGCTTGTTTGTAAATAGAGAATGAACCAAAGAGAACCAATTCTAAAACAGTAAATGCTTGGATAACAATCAATCAAATGGAGAGGGAAGCAGGCACGACGCATTACAACGGGGGCAAAGGCCTGCGTTCCCTACCCTTCACTATCTGCAAAGAGAGAATACTCCTAAAAGAAAACAGGGGGGGCAGCGTTCAAAGCACATCAGCATGCATAAACACGAAAATGTTTTTACCTACCACCTACTTCACATTTTAAAGCTTTTGATATTTGCTATTAAAAAACCATTGAAATTCACTGAAAAAACCATGGGTTATAGACCATATATAGTTAGGAATTAGCATTTACAAAACCTTGAAAATTCACTGAAAAAACCATGGGTTATAGACCATATATAGTTAGGAATTAGCATTTACAAAACCTTATTTTACTCACACAAAACTATTGAAATTTCATATATAGTTAGTTGCACTAACTATATATCGCGCACCCGCAATCCACTGCTGATGATGTCACATATTACATCATTAATGACATGGTCAGTGACATCACTGATGACATCACTGATGACATCTCAAATGACATATAATTATAATTGATTGTTTAAGAGAGTAAATATGTTTCCGTTTCTGTAGAAGTATGTGTAGTGGTGTGTATTTAGCAGTATAATCAAGTAAATGGTTTTTTGTGTGTGAGTAACTATATGGATGAGTATTAGTGTGTAACAGGATGTATAGGTGTATGAGTACATATGATGAGTAAGTACATGCATGAGTGACTATATAGAACTGTTGGTGAATGAGTGGATGTGTATGTAGATGTTGGAATTACCTAATAAGTTGTTGTAATTGGTATTGGTTTCTCCTTTTTTAAGAAAATGTTAGTTTCTATTTTTGAATGTGTGTGTCAAAGGTTATTTTATGCTGATAGGAGGTCTGCCACTTTGTCACAAGGATGTTGTCATCAGTGATGTCATTTGAGATGTCATCAGTGATGTCATGAGTGATGTCACTGACCATGTCATGAGTGATGTAATATGTGACGTCATCAGAAGTGCATTGCACGCGCAAGTTATAGTGAGTCCAACTAACTATAACGTGGGAATTTCAATGGTTTTATGCGAGTAAAATTTCCACCTAACTATAACTGGTGTGAAACCTATGGTTTTTTCAGTGTATATATATATATATATATATTAACAGAAGCAACGAGTAGAAAAACCACACGCTGGCGAGACTGTGTACCAGACAAATTAGTTTATTTGTCAACCCTCGGACGCGTTTCGCCTGTCCCGCAGGCTTGTTATATATATATATATATATTATATATATATATATATATATATATATATATATATATATATATATATATATATATATATATATATATCCTCACACACTGGTTCCTGCTTCCCCAGCACTACGAGCGCTCAATGTGGGTGCGTCTCCCTACGGCGGAACCTCGCCGTTCCATATGATACACTCCTCCGTTTTTGGCGAAAGAAATGGGCGCACACTCACTGCCTTCCACAATTGATTTATTCACAGCTTTTGCACAGCTTGGAAACAACAAAGATCAACGCGTTTCAGTGCTCCTGGCACCTTGCTCACGATCTATATATATATATTGTGCTCCAAATTCTTCCCACTCGCAAAAGAATTATCCACACTCGCGGGGCTGAATTACCAAAGGTTGTTTTATTTCACAACAGACAAGACAGACGCGTTCGCGTTTCGGCACACAGCCTTTCTCGATGTCAGTAGCCACTAGACATCGGCATGTTTATAAAACACTATCCCCGCAATAAAGGAAGAACTTATGGCTTACTGACATTCACCAGCGCAATCTTGGAGTGGTGTATATTATCATAGATATGGTCGATCTTATGTATGTTATAGATTTCCACATACACTTTATCCACTCCATTGCCCAAGTAAAATCAGACATGTGAGATGTAATCAATTTACCATCATTCCATATATACAATTCTCAGTATTTGAATGAAATTGAATTACTTGGTTGCCAAACAAAATTGAGCCGTGTATCGGCCATTATCCTCCCTTTGATGTTATTCCGTTCTGTATTCAAACAAATCAACCAATAATATACCATTTTATCTATATTAACATTTCTATACTTTTCTCTTATTTCATTTTTTCATTGTTTCAATGTCTCTTATCAAATTCATGTTTACAATCATGGAGCCTACCAAGTACCTCTCTTAACTTGAAATAGAAATTCAGAATCACAAATTAATCTTAAATCCAAAAAGATAACATTATTTCATCCAGATTAGCCCCAAAACACTGTTCCTTATATGCATATATACAAATATACATATATACAAAATAGAGTTACCACAGTCCCCACATCTTTGGCAATATCATCATTATGTTGTTATTCATTACTTATGTGCCAGTATGCACCATCAGGTCTTCACCACTATTAATACCTCAAGGAATTTTGGTATGGAGGTCAATAATGTACCTCGATTCCAATCTTTGAAGTTTCTTTAATCGATCCCCTCCTCTGATATTGTCAGGGACTAAATCAAGTCCAAAACAGAGTAACTGATTCCGATCACTTTTATGTTTTTCCGCAAAGTGTCTTGCGACCGGATATGCTTGGTCCACCTTGTCTATTGCCCTCATGTGCTCTAATATCCGCATTTTAAATGGGTGCACAGTACTGCCTATGTAGCGCAGCCCACAAGGGCAAACAAGACAATACACCACATATGATGTGCTGCAAGTAATAAACTTGCTGATTTTTTTGACCATACCAGTACCTTGAATAGTATATGTAAGCGCCCTTTTGCTGTTACAACACGCTTTTCATTTATGACAGGGGAAAAAACCTTTCATGTCTTTGAGGGTGTTAGTCTTGGATGGTGTCTTATCCAGATGGCTTCATACCAATTGATCTCGGATGGACCTAGCCTTTTTAAATGTGACCAAAGGAAAATCAGGGACATCCCCACCTATTACATTATCCGTTTTGAGGATATGCCAGTTTTTTTTCAGCATGTTTTTTAAATGATTTGCCTCTGCTGAGTATGGGGTGATCAGTCGGAATTTACCTCCTTCTGTTTTCTTGTTCTTACTCTGACTCAATAAATTATCTGGTCATTGCTCTTACTTTGCATAGTGTTTTGTTCAGGGTAACAGGATTGTAACCCCTTCCAACGAATCTGGCTACACTCTCAGATGCTGCTGTTTCAAAGTCACAATTGCGTGTGCAATTCCTCCTGAGTCTAAGTAACTCCCCATAGGGGATGCTTTGCACTAGTTTGGGGGGGTGGCTGCTTGTTGCATACAATATCGAATTGCCAGCCATGGCTTTTCGATATAAAGAAGTCTCGATCTTACCCCCAACAACTTGCACTCTCAGGTCCAAGTAGTTCACTGCCACTGGACTAATTGTCTACGAGAAGTGCAAGTTGTGATCGTTTTCATTCAAATTGGCGATATAGTGACGTGCAGTCTCTTCTGTCCCTTGCCAGATGATAAATAAATCATCGATGTATCGATGCCATTTTATCACCGAGCTGCTTGATATGTCATCCCTATAGGTTCTGGGCACCCGCTACTCCCACCAGCCAACGAACAAGTTCGCATAGCTGGGAGCGAAGCAGGTGCCCATCGCCGTACCAGATACCTGTTTGTAATATTCTTCTTCAAAAAGGAAAATGTTGTTAGTTAACAAAAATGCAAAAACTCAATCAACATGCAATTGTGTTGCGCATATCTTAACTCTCTTTTCTTTAGATAGACAGTAACCGCCTCTATCCCCTTTGAGTGTTCAATACAGGTGTAAAGACTCGTTATATCAAGCACAACAAGTAGGTAGTCAGATTGCCATTGTACATTTTGGATTTTAGTCAAAAAATCCTTGGTGTCTTTCACATGGGAAGATAACTTGGTCACCAAGTTCGCCAGAAAATAGTCAAGAAACTTTGAAACATGTTCCGTCAGTCCCTGAACCGAGGAAACAATTGGTCTCCCAGGGGGGTGCAGGTTGTCTTTATGTATTTTGGGAATGTGGTAAAATGTGGGGCAGGTAGGGTTAGAGTTACGTAGATATAAATGATCTTCATTCCCAAGCATTACTTTATTATACCACTTGTTTATGAGTTCATCATATGCCTGGATACTTTGTTGGTATACTTTAGAAGTGGTTTTCTGATAACATCTCCCATCTGATAATTGTCGTATTGCCTCAAGGTGATATTGTTCCCTTGTTTGCACCACTACATTCCCCCCTTTGTCCAAGGGTTTTATAATGATGGACTTGTCATTAGCCAGTGTGTTCAATGCGGTTTTCTCATCTTGTGAAAGATTTCTTCCATACCTATATGTCCTCTGTTTTTTACGGAACTGTAAGAGATCCTTCATCATTGCCTCTGAAAAGGTATCTAGGGCATCAAATGGCATCTGTGGGTTAAAGGTAGAGCACGGCTTAAATGGACTTTCCTCTCGATCCTGTTCAATCCCCACATTAATCGCATGTTGTACCACATCTTGGCTCATTAATCATTCATCATCACTTCATTTCTTAAATCCTCCAATGTTTCCATTCCTGGGAGATCATCGACAGCAAGGTCATCAGTTGCTGTTAGTCTTGCTATTGGCTTCCTGTTGTCCTTCAAATGAGTTCTAAATTTGAAGCATTTATGAAGTTTCAGCTTTCTTACGAAACTAAAGAGATCAATCCTAGTTTGAGTATATTCAATACGGGAATCAGGACAGAATGTCAAACCCAAGCTCAGCACTTTATTTTCCAAGTCAGTAAGTGGTCTCGTTGTTAAATTTACCACTGTGAGATTGGTTGTTCCCATTATCTCCTGTTGGTTCTCCTGCGGTTGGTCCAAGTTGTACTTTTGGGCTTTCCTACCGCCACCGGATCTTCTTGTCCTCCTACATTTGTTTCTGGGGGCTTGTTCTTCCCCCCTCGTAGCCAGGATTGCCTGATGACTTGAAATTCGGTCTGAAAAGGGGTCTGTTTATTAGATCCACTTGCGACTTGCATCGCTGGTTCATCACTGGATTCATTGCCCGTCAAATCGGATTCCGATGTCACCACTGTTTGTGCTGTTGTTTTTGATTTGGAACTCAATTCTTTGCGAGAAACATCGAACTTTTTTGCGTAAGTTAATACTCTGCCCTGAGTATAATCTCGTTCGTCTCTTTGGAACTTCTCTTGCTTGCGAGTTTTTATTTTTTGTTCGTATTTCAACAGTCTTGGTTTCATTTGCTCCAATGCTTCAGTTATCTTTTTGTCATCTTCCTCTTTGTGTAGATCTTCTTCCAGCTGCTTGATCTCCGCTAATGTCTTATCGCGGTCACTCCATGCATACTTTACCAGCAATCCCAATGTTCCTTTGCAGTAGTGGGCCGTATGTTCCGCCATGTCAGTCAAAAGTTGAGGATCAGGGTTCTCATACGAGGGGACAGTATATACTCTTAATCCTCTTGGGACTCTATCCACCTCAATGTACCCCTGTAAGCTTGTAGCCTCCCACCATTTTCTGACTTTGCGTTCATATAAGCGCTCTAATTTCAACATTATGTTGTTGAACCTGGTCTTGGGTTGCTTTGGATCCGGCACGCTGGCTTGTGCTCCACCCCCATTTGATTTTTTAAACATGTCTTTGGCATCTTCATGCCTGGTTGATTCGCAGAACATGCTGTCGTCTATTGGCTGTTGTCTAGGACACTTTAAATGTTTGAGTCTCGCAACCTCTTGTTGGTATATCGCCCCTTACGTCGCACTGCCACACATAACTGTCTTTTATTCTTCAGAACAGAAGGAGATTGTTAGCTCACCCGATCGCGGTTCTTACGTCTCGCTGCGCTTCTTCCGACGCGCCGCTCGTCGTTTCCCGCAACTGGTTCAGCTTTTGTCTTTTCTCCTCGTGGCAGACGCGATGCAACCGATTAAACGCCCGTTCAGGACACAGCTCCTTGTTTTCCATAGTCCTCGGTGCACTCTTTGATGGGTGCGGATAGCGGTCGTGGACGCCGCCAATTATTGTGCTCCAAATTCTTCCCACTCGCAAAATAATTATCCACACTCGCAGGGCTGAATTACCAAAGGTTGTTTTATTTCACAATAGACAAGACAGACGTGTTTGCGTTTCGGCACACAGCCTTTCTCGATGTCAGTAGCCACTAGACATCGGCATGTTTATAAAACATTATCCCAGCAATAAAGGAAGGACTTATGGCTTACTGACATTCACCAGCGCCATCTTGGAGTGGTGTATATTATCATAGATATGGTCGATCTTATGTATGTTATAGATTTCCACATACACTTTATCCACTCCATTGCCCAAGTAAAATCAGACATGTGGGATGTAATCAATTTACCATCATTCCACATATACAATTCTCAGTATTTGAATGAAATTGAATTACTTGGTTGCCAAACACACTCCCAGCCGCTGTCCGACAAATGTTTCCACCCAAGCCAACTCGGACACCTTAGGAAGACAGCACAACGGAGGCAATCCTATTTTCATTTTTTCCTAATTCAAGCAAAAGCGCACGTGCATCAGATGGAAACAGACCTACGCATTTCAGCAACAAGCCTTCAACTGGGTCATAGAGTTATAGAATTATTGTGCGGAGAGTCATTTATAAAAGGGCAACCACTCTCCTCCCACCACCCATTTAAAATCAATTGAAAGAAACAAGCCTGCAGTTCCACAACTATATAAGCACGAAGTACATACCATTCTTCAGATGGTAAGGGCTGGTATGGCACATTGGACTGCTCTAATATATATATATATATATATATATATATATATATATATATATATATATATATATATATATATATATATATATATATAATGCTCCTGGTTACGCGTTTCGAGCACCAAGTGCCCTTGGTCACACACCGCGCACCAGGTCAGCTACAAATTTATACATTTTTTTAACCAGTGATGCTCCACCCATTCTCGTGGGTCACAAGGTGTAGACATAGAGAAAATACGCAGTCACATATACAATACGTGCTCACCTCTATATACACTTGTAATAAAAACCAGTGTTTGTGGCTTTAAGAAAAAACATAACTGCATGAATGCAATATTATTGACTCATTAAGCCATAACCATGTATAAAGAATATATATATACATGCAACTATATCATATATACATCCCTCCGTTTTATACTGAAGCTGGTCCATCAAATTCAAATCCATCTATAGAAATCTAGAAAAAATTATATATAAATATATGTACAGACTATCCTATATACAGTATCCAAATGTTATGTGAAAAAATATATATATATAAAAATCTATATATTCCTATACATATCAACAATTTTATGTACTACAAAAATATATACTCTCTTCCTATTTACAAATTTACATTCATTTCCTCTCAAATATGAAAATTTCATGGTATTAAGATGGACAAAAGGACACATAGAGATACAAAATTGTTAACTATGATTTGGAAGAAAATGTATGACATCTATATGTATATGTATCCATATCATGGCAACACTGATATTAAATTGACCCACTGGTGATAAATCTATATTGAAAAAATTGTAAAAGTGCAAAATCGTGAACTAAAAACAAATTCTTGGTTGACTTGAAAATCATTAGTCACCAAAATATTTTAGGGAATCGATGGAGAGATAATATTTACATGAAGGCAAAACCCCTCAAGATCAGTATGATAAATGAATCCTTGCTGGACTCCCATTTGATGCCGAATCGGCGCCATCTGGTATCAGTTTGTTATTTTCAGAACGACCTTGAGGAGAAAAATATGGAGAAAACCTCATGAGAATATCATAGTAGTTAAAGCTATAACAAATGGTGCAGATCTTCTGTGGTGTTGAGCCCATTTGGGTACTTACTGTCTAATTCTATGATGTATTCGGTTTCTTTTTTACGTAGCAGTCTTTCTCTATCGCCTCCTCGCATGAGGGGCGCGACCACATCAATAACATAATAAGATAAGTGTGATAAATCATTATTATGTGTGGACTTGAAATGACGTGCTACTGGGTACGTGTTGTCATTGTTCACAATGGCACGTAAGTGTTGCAAGATCCTGGCGTGCACCTGTAGCTTTGTACTGCCCACATATCGTAGGCCACAGGTACACGTCAGGACATATATTGCAAACTCACTGTGACAGTTGAAGTACCCCCGAATGGCTTTCTTCCTAGAGCTGAACGGTGTAAAATAATGTGATGTATTGACACCAAATTTACAAGCCCTACAGGAGGAACATTTAAAGAAACCTTTGTGTTTGAGCCAGGCATTACCATTACATAATTCAGGGCTATTTTTGACCAGACAGTTGTGCATGCTCGGTGCTTTTCTGTATGTTATGGTAGGGGCATTGGGGATAATATCACCCAAGACACTGTCTGTTCGAAGAACTGACCAGTGCTTTTTCACAATGGATCTTATCTGTTTTTCTTGACTACTGAATGCCAGTATAAGACGAGGGGCAGGATTATCTGATTCCTGTTCTACATTTTCACTAATCAGAAGGGATTCCCGAGATTTAGCTCGGCATCTCCTGAGTGCATTATTGAGAACCTTGTCATTATACCCCCTGGCTTTCAGTCTATTCATTGTGATCTGTGCCTCTTGTTCAAAGGTTTCTGGAGTGCTGCTAATTCTCTTCACTCTGAGCAACTCTCCATAAGGAATATTGGTGATTACGTGTTGGGGATGCTTACTACTAGCGTGTAATATACTGTTGCCAGCCGTTGGTTTACGATACAATGAAGTGGTAATTGTATTGTTGGTAATGGCAACATGTACATCTAGAAAGTCTGCTTTTTCTCTGCTGATGTTGGCCGTGAAGAACAGATTATCATTGTTCTGATTTAGAGCATCAACAAAAACTCTAGCGCTTTCCTCATCCCCCTCCCAAATGCAAAACACATCATCAATAAACCGTTTCCAATATTGAACCTTTTCAAAACCGGGAGTGTTGGTGAGACCGCGCTCCTCCCACCAGCCTACATGCAAGCATGCATAACTGGGGGAGAAGCACGATCCCATCGCCACACCCCGTACTTGCCTCCATACATCTTTAGCAAACATGAAGTAATTGTTGTTCAAACACCACTGCACTAATTCACACAGCATCTTATTGTGTGCATAATATTCACAAGATCGGAAACCCAGATAATGAGTGATGGCGTTCAATCCTTGAGTGTGGTCTATAGAAGTGTATAGGGATTCAATATCCAAAGTTAAAATACACCATTCTTGGCGCCACTGGATGGAATTAAGTTTGGTGAGAAAGTCCCCCGTGTCTTTATATATATATAAATATTTATAGAATATATATACATATATATGTTTTCTCAATTCGTCTCCACATCAGGACACAAAAGGGGCACTCCAAATAAATGTTTTCAGGTAAAAAGGTGACGGACCATCCAGGAGAAACAGCAGGAGCATTCAGAAGTAGAAAACATGGCCCGCACATTAAAAGCAAAACGGTAATTGATGTGACACAGGTACCCATGACAGAGAAAGACGAGCAGAACTCATCATTGGGATTCTCCTACTGTCAACAAGCTAATTTCAATTATGCACAGATCAGAATTGACTTATACAAGTTTGTAAGGAATTTAAATTAGCTAAAGTTTACAAAAATAGAAATATGGATAAAGTCACTGGCCTGGTGAGGAACTCGGGAAATGGGAATCTGCAGTTATCAGAGTTTTAATTATTAAAAGACCTCATAGAAATAGAACGAGATCCTGGAGAAAGTGAAGAGAGCTACAAGAAAAAATTGGAGGGAGAACTGTTAAATATTGAGATCGGTGGGGGGGACACCAATCAATCAATTAATCAATCAATCAGGGGGATTGTAAGCATGCTACTCACCTGTGAGGGTCTCAAGGTTTTGAGGGAGGAGGGGTCCGCAGCTCTGTTAGCCAAAGAACCAGGTCTTGAGAGTCTTCCGGAAGGTGTTCAGGGAGGGGGCGCGTCTGATGTCTGCCGGGAGTTCGTTCCAGGTTTTGGCTGCTATGTGAGCAAAGGTCTTAACGCCTGCTCTGGCTCTGTGGATGCGAGGTTGGAAGATCTGAGGTTTCATTTGGGTATGTGGAAACACCCAGTTTAGAATTAAATCTAGATACATCCCTCAAACAAACAAATATAACATAGATTCTTTCTCGGAAAACACATGATCAAGGTAATACATAATATCCATATAGGAGCCAACAAAAGAAGGAGAGGATACAATATGGAACAGAAACAATTTCAACAGACTGTGTCCAAGCTACAAGAATTGCCCAATATAATAGGGAAACCTTCTGACAAAGGAGACAATATAGGTCTGTGGGACAGGCAATCATATTTGAGAGAAGCATACAAACAATTGAATGACAAAGAATATACCTTGCGAATCATTTTCCTGGCAGCAGCTTGTTAGTAGCAGCGGAACTGACCTCTCTTCCCTTTGTGTCCGTCAGCAACTCGCGGTACCCGCTACGCGGGTCCCGCGTCGTGTGGGAAGCAACTTTAAACCAACTTGTAACCGGAGAGGGATATTGCTCACCAAACTTGCAGGGCTGCGAGCAGGCGGAGGCGCAGGACTACCTGGCCCAGGAGCGCCCGCCCGCCCTCATTGAAGCCACCTGGGCAGCTCTCCCTGCAGGCTCCTCCCTCACTGGACTAAAGAAAAGGTAGCTGAATCTGGCTACCGGTGGGATACCTTGCGAATCATTTTCCTGGCAGCAGCTTGTTAGTAGCAGCGGAACTGACCTCTCTTCCCTTTGTGTCCGTCAGCAACTCGCGGTACCCGCTACGCGTGTCCCGCGTCGTGTGGGAAGCAACTTTAAACCAACTTGTAACCGGAGAGGGATATTGCTCACCAAACTTGCAGGGCTGCGAGCAGGCGGAGGCGCAGGACTACCTGTCCCAGGAGCACCCGCCCGCCCTCATTGAAGCCACCTGGGCAGCTCTCCCTGCAGGCTCCTCCCTCACTAGACTAAAGAAAAGGTAGCTGAATCTGGCTACCGGTGGGATACCTTGCGAATCATTTTCCTGGCAGCAGCTTGTTAGTAAGGATAGAGAAGGAAAAAAAGGCTAACACTACATGCATAGAGGAGACCGGTACATTAATACGCCATGTGTGTGCGATAAAGATATTTTGAGATCTTGTTGACTCAGTATCGACAGTGTAGCCTCTCAATTTGGCTTTTAGACCCCCTGTGTTTCGTGTGTTATACATTCAGTTGGTGCTGGGGATAAAATCAGGTGTGGGTCTTTAAAATATATATCCCTTGGACCCTATTTTAAATGGTTTTGTTTAATCAGCAGCATGTTAGTAGCAGCGGAACTGACCTCTCTTCCCTTTGTGTCCGTCAGCAACTCGCGGTACCCGCTACGCGGGTCCCGCGTCGTGTGGGAAGCAACTTTAAACCAACTTGTAACCGGAGAGGGATATTGCTCACCAAACTTGCAGGGCTGCGAGCAGGCGGAGGCGCAGGACTACCTGTCCCAGGAGCGCCCGCCCGCCCTCATTGAAGCCACCTGGGCAGCTCTCCCTGCAGGCACCTCCCTCTTCTTCTTTAGACCATACAAATTAAACGGCTTCGCCCCGCTGCGCGGGAGCGACCGGGAGAAGCCTGGGACAAGGGCGGGACCGTCTGTGGCCGTCCGGGGCCGAAGGGGGCCGGGCTGGGCCACCTTATTGACATATACCGCAAAGGAACATATGTAAGCTTCTGTGGTGTTTCAATCAGTCCAAAAAAAAAAATCGAACCCTTTGTAATTTTGATTAATACCAGGGATTGATAAGAACTATACCACATTGTTTTTCACGGTTGGGCTATATTATTTGATTGCCTATCCCTCCAAGTATTTTATTAGTTGCCTTGGTGTTTTCTTCCAGCATGCCGCTGCGTTCTGGCAGGGACCGTTAGGTGGCTTTGCAGACCACAAAAGGGGTGGTCTCTGGTCCCCTGGACGCATTTATTAAGAAAGCCACAGGCATACTTGAGAAAGAGATAGCATTTGTTGAGAAGCGACTATCTTTGGATTTGATTAGTGGGAAACGTTCCTCATTAGGGCATATTGCCTCAGCAACTACTCCTGTACCTATTGTGGCCCCCCCTACTACTAATAATATGCAAAATGCAGTCCTTGTTGCTGCTGATATTCATGGTGTAGCTAATGGCCCCTCTCCCTCTTCAAGTCTACTTATTGATGATAATGACGTTGTTACTTCTGAGTCTGAGGGGGATAATAGTTTGCTTTCAGCCAGTCCTTCCCTAATGATCTCCACGTCGGATGATGAGACTATTAAGTCTTATCATCCTGGTAAAAGGAAGCGTAACAAGAAACGCCAGAAGGGGGGTCCACTAAAGGTTCAGAAGATAGCCTGCCCACCTCCCCCCTCAAGTAATTTGTGTCCCTTAACAGGTGATTTATTACCTTCACAACAATCTAGTAACTTAGATCTTACTCCTCCGGGGCTGTTGGGAGCAGGTGTAATCAACATGGCTAGTTGTGATGTCGATATGCTGGCGCGGATAGAGGTTTTATTTAAGACCCTTCTGTTGCCAGTAGTCAAGAGAACAAGACTCATGAGCCTTAAAATTGATAGCCTTGAGTCTCGTATCATCGCAAACGCATCCATTCTAAAAAAAATAGCACTTTGCCAGGCCCCTGTAGCCCCTGTGTTTACAAATAGCAATCCAAAACCCCAGGGAAGCATTGCAACCGTCCCTAAAGTTGCTGTGGGTAGTGGGGCATCAAATTCTAGCACCACTCGACCAGTCCCTATGGTAAGAACTTCTAAAGCTCCTAGTCGGCCAAACCAACCCTTGACTCCTATCGCCCAACCCCCTAATCATAAAAAAGCAAGCAGTAAAACTAATGGTGTAGAGCTGCCGAGTACATCCAAGTCACTGCCCCCCACCCAGACCTCGTCAGCGGGGGCAGCTAAAACCAGTCACCCTGTTCATCATATGACTAGTTCTCGTCGGGAAGCTGGTAGTGTCTCTGGGAGGTCTTACCCTGCCACGAGCACTTCTAGGAGAGCTCCGCCACCTGCAGACTTGCCCGCAGAGACCACGCCATATACCATAGTGTTGACAGGTGTTGCACCTCTTGCGAATGGCCGATTGGAGTCACACGGTGACCTCCGGAACAAGGTTGCATTTTGGTTAAGCAAGAATCGCCCTCTCCCACCCAATACTAATATTAAGATCTTGACCGTCCGAAGAGTTGACTGGGTGGGGTATTGTAGTAAGGACCTTGAGGGAGACTGTATCTTAGTTAATTTTAGTGACCCCTGGGCAGTTGAGTTTATACGTAGGGAGGCCAGGTTTGGAAGGGTGGGGGATGTCCAATCCCTAGGTTTGAACTATTACTATCCTAGGAGATACAATGTCCCCCCTCCTATCATGCCTCCACGCCACAGATTGATAGAGAGGAACCAAGCTATGAGTTTTCTTAATTCCCCCTGTTATCCATACTTGTCGAACAGATTTGAACCCCTGTCTGGGCTGGAATCTATAGATTGACTTGGTTAGAACCATCCACCAATTACAAATCCTGGGATAATTACTATCATGGACCCAATGATGCCCTCAGTAGTTGGAAGCACAATTACTGGGCTTGAGGTGGAACCCTGTAGTTCAGGAAGTATCCAGGCACCCAATAGTCTCCCAACAGATTCTTACCCCTTGTCTCAGATCATAGAACCGGGGAAGAGGGTTGCGGCTGGGTTAGTATCCAGTCCTGTAGGCATACAGGGAAGACTGCTTAAACTGGCCTCTTGGAATATAGCAGGGCTAAGGGGTCGTATTGAAAATGAGGATTGGGTAGATTTTATAGACATGTATGATATTGTTATGCTCCAGGAGAGTTGGGCAACGGCCCGCTACATAGAGCGGGATATCTGAATTTTTATAAGCCTGCGATTAAGGGTCTAAAGGGCAGAGCCTCTGGGGGGCTGGTGGTATGGATCAGACAGTGTCTGGGATATCAATGCTCTGAAATAAGGGTGGATAATCCAGACCTCTTGTGCATAAAGTAGAGTGGGATTCATGATCAGTGCGTAGTGTTAATTATTATTTACGCTAGGGGCTGCCAAGGTGGTCGTAAGCAACCAATCTTGGATGCTCTCGATGCACTCCTGAGCAGCTTCAATGGAGATAATTTGATCTTGGTTGCAGGGGACCTGAATTGTTCTTTCGAACCCATTCTTAGCTTAGGTGAGGATTTGGGCACGGAGGTGGACACTGTTTGGAATATCCCAAGTTTGTCAATTAATAAAGGTGTAAAACCTGGCAGCCAGATTAATCTTCCAGCAACCCAAACATCAACATGTCTCCCCGCTGTTAAAAACCTTGCACTGGCTCCCGGTTGCGCAACGCTGCATTTTCAAACTTGCTTGCACTGTTTTTAAATCTCTTTTTGTTTCTGCTCCAGCTTTTATTTCTTTCTGCCTTCACCCTTATGTTCCCCCTCGACACCTCAGATCCTCTGCCCACAACCTGTTGGTCACTCCCAGGTTTAGACGCAAGAAGCACGGCGGTGCTGCCTTTTCCTTTCTTGCCCCATCCACTTGGAACTCCCTTCCCCTCCCTATTCGACTCATCTCTGACTACCCCACCTTCCGTAAATCTTTAAAAACTCACTTGTTTCGTCTTGCCCACGGCTAGCTGCCTACACCCCCCACGCCATAGCCCACTGTCTTTGAGCGCCAAGAAACCAATTGGTGTATGTGCGCGGTATTAAATTTGTATTAACATAACATAACATAACATAAAGGGTACAGAGGCAGCTTTACTCTGGTTGGGACTTTGCCTGGAGTGGGGCCTGCGGGCTGTGAATGGGCGTACAACATCTGACAAATCAGGACAGTCAACTTTCGATAATGGGGCTAGTATGAGTAGGATCGACTATATACTGGTCAAATTAGAACTTTGGTCTTTCGTTAATGATATGGAGGTTCTGGCTCGTCCAGAGAGCGACCATAACCCCCTTTCACTAGGACTTAGGCTACCAGGTGCTGGGATTATACCCGAGGAACCATTCTGTGCAACGTCTGACGTCGTTTTAAGTAACAACAGAAGACGGGTTAAATGGTCGAGGGTTATTGCTGACCCATCTTTAATCAAAAATATAGAAGAAACTGTTGCAAATACTCTAGGTGCTATGGTTGCAAATCCCCTGCCTCTGGTGAATAGCTCGCAGATTATTGATCTTCACGAACAATGTTTTGTGGGATTGAAAACTCTGCTAACTAGGCCCTTAAGGGCAAAACAAAATGACCATGATAAAAGGTGGTACACCCAGAGTTGTAGAGAAGCTCATAGAGACCTAATTAAGGCTGTTAAATTAAGGGATAGCACTGAAATTAAAAAAGCAAGGTTTCTATATAAAAAAAATCTTATGGGCAGCGAAGAAAGAATGGGAAGATGGTTATTGTTTAGAGCTCCTCTTGGCATGTTATTCTTCCAATCAGAACAAGTTCCGGGAGACAGTTAAGTGGGGCAGAAGTTCTGAATCTCATAGGCCTGAGAACTATGTCTCTCAAGAGGATTGGGTGAGTTTTTTCTCCACGCAATTTAAAGACACAAGAATTATTATAGAAAATCAGCAGGAGTATTTTGGGGCCTCTCACACTAATGGTGGAGTTGAACTTATATTCTCTCCAACTGACGTAAGAAATGCCCTAGCTGATGTACAGTCGGGAAAAGCACCCGGTTTAGATGCGATCCCCGCAGATCTTTTTAAATTAAATCCCGATATTTGGGTCCCGTATATCACAGTGTTGGCCAACACAATTGCAGGTGGGGCCAGGGTCCTCGACTCCTGGAAAGGGGCTGAGATTTTACCTGTGTTCAAAAAGGGTGACCGGTCTTCCCCAGGAAACTATAGACCTATTAGTCTGATAGACTCATTGCAAAAAATCTTTTCACGGATGGTACTTGCACGAATCCAAGGGTGGATGGAGAGGGAAGAAATACTGTCCCCCATGCAAGCTGGTTTTAGACAGGTAACCAGTACTTTAGATCAGGTCTTCAGGCTAAACATGCTGTATTGGAAGGTGGTAACCCTGGGAGGAGGGGCCATTTATGCCGCATTTGTGGACTTGAAGTCGGCATTCCACTTGGTCCCGAGAGAGAAGCTGTGGGACTCCCTTAGACAGATGGGCCTCCCCCATGAACTCTTGAATGTTGTGATAAGATTGCATGACGCCAACTATGCCAAAGTGAGGTGGGGCGGACAGGGTCAGGTGACCGAAAGGCGACAGGGTTGTGTGTTGGCCCCGACCCTCTTCCTCCTATTTATAAATCAGGTGGTGAGGTTCTTTTCCAACATACATACTGATGCGCCATCATTGGGTGGGTCGAAATATCCAATGCTAATCTTTGCTGATGATACCCGGCTCCTTTCAAAATCCTGTAGTGGGCTGCAAACAGCATTAAACACGTTTGCAGAATTCTGCAGGGTAAACGACCTACAGATCAATGTAGATAAAACTAAATTCATGGTTTTTAGCAATAAAAAACCAATTAGAAGTAACGTTAGCTTGGATGGTGTATCGATAGAACAGGTAAACGTAATGACCTATCTGGGTGTGACCCTGGACCACCAGTTAAGTTGGGCCCCCCAGATTGAGGCGCTAACCCTTAAGTTCTCACGTTTGACGGGTAGTTTACTGCAGGAGCAGAAGAAGTCTTTGACGAAACGAGTTGCCCCGGTACTGAAAATTTATGAGGCAAAGATAAACGCAGCAACATTGTATGGTGCGGATATCTGGGGTTTTAAGAATCTATCCCCCCTGGTCATATCACAAAATAAATTTTTGCATAATTTGGTTGGCCTTCCCCAATCAACGCCTACCAAACCGTTGTTGTTAGACCTTGGGTGTAAACCACTAAATGAGATGGCCAGGTTTCGTCTGGTGGCGTTCTGGCATCGGATTTGGACAACTCCAGAACTCAGCCTCTTCGCCAAGGAGTTAGATGAGGTCAAAACACTGTGGGGAGCCTCCAAAATCCCATGGCTAAAGGACGTAAAGTTAATTCTGCGAGAGATGGTCCTTGACCAGCTGTGGATAAATCCGATGATGTCCGTCTTTCCATCAAAACAAAACTTTAAAGACCTATTTTGGGCCTCAGTTAAGTTGATCGCAGTGAACCAATCAGAGCAGATTAACTTAACTGGAAAGTTTTTATCCCATAAACTGTCACCCTTCCTAGAGCCATATTGGGATGTGATTTGTAAAAATTTGGATCGCAAACTTTATCATCAATTTCGTGTTGGAACACTTCCGATTAACTCCTTTAAGGCAAAATGGAATACCAACTGTAACACCTGTTGTCCTTGGTGCCCAGATCAACTTGAGAGTATTGGTCATTTCTTTTTTGTATGTCCTGCCTATCGCTCGCCTCGACTTAAGTGGCTCCAACCTGTTTGTAGGAGGCTAGATTGTAAGGGGCACTTGGCCGCCCTGAGTTCCCTTAGTATTAACCAGTCTGCGTTTGTGGTGGTTGGCGTTGCCAAGTTCTTGGGATGGGCATGGATCATCCGTAGCAGACACCCAAATATCCTATCTTGATTTTAAGAACGCTTTTCTAATCTAGATGTTTTAATGAGTATGTCTGATGACCACTTTTACGGGAAGTTATTATTTAATTAACTGTTTAATACTTTTTTAACAATTTAACAATTGTCTAATAGTGTTTTCCCCCTTTTCTTAAAAATCATTGTAATGTTTTTATGTCTTTTATGAATTTTATTTCGAAATAAAGACTTACTGAAACTGAAACTAAATGACAAAGAATGCTACTGGACAATTGCCAACATGAAATATCAAGAAGTAAACACTGAATATGGGAATTTACTCTAGGAATGGCACAAAAGGGAGCTTTTGAACTGGGATGAATGGATTTTTTTAAAACAGATTACCCCAAGCTGCATAACTTCCATCTCATTCCCACAGTGCACAGGAATGCAAGGACACAGCCGGGACATTCGATTATAGCAGCCCAAGAGAGCAACTTTGAGAATACATCCGAATATATTGACTTCTTTCTTAACCCTATAGTAAAGACTTTACCATCATAGATCCAGGAAAGTGCAGACTTTGTACGCAGAATATTTGATGCTCAGTGGGAAGAGATTATGTACCTCATGACTCTAGATGTATCTACACTTTACACCAGCATAAGACATATTGATGGCCTTCGAGCCACACAGCACTATTTGAGAATGAGACCAATAAAATTTGTAGAGCACAACAAGATGCTGCTATGGATGATGGAAAGGAGTCTCACCAAGAACATGTTTACATTTGACAACACACTGTACCACCAGGTGCGAGGGCTGCTATGGGCACCTGCTTCACCCCCAGTTATGCAAATTTGCATATGGACTGGTGGGAGGAGCAGGTGCTAGGCAGTAAGGAAGAATGGGTAGAATACATTGCCCTAGAACTGAGATAAATTGATGATTTATTTTTACTTTGGAAGGGAACAGGCTCCCAGGCTGAGAATTTTGTGAGAAAAATCAGAATGATTCAAATCTGAAATTCACCAACAAAATTAGCAAAGCAAAAATTGAATTTCTAGATGTCTCAGTAAATGTGATGAGTGAATCACTAGTGACAACAGTGTATAGAAAATCATCGGCAAGCAATACAGTCCTGGCAATAGCAGCCACCCAGTATCACTGATCAAGAGTATCCCCTTTGAGGAATTCTATAGAGCTCGCCGGCTACGTAGCACAGAAGAAGAATATACTAAAAAGGAGACAGCCATGATTGCCCGGTTCTATGAGAGGGGATACTCAGACACTCTCATTAAAGTTGCTGCGGGAAGGGGTAGAGCACACCAAAGAGCAATAGCATTATTTACCCCATCTACGAAACATCTCAAAAAGAGCAGAAAAGAGAGATATGTTACTACATACAATGTAGACATATACAAATACGTTTAAACACAGATAACCTTTAGACATGACAGTTCCTTCAGGGACCAATTGGTAAAAATTGAGCTAGCCCCCATCACATCAAGGAGGACAAAGCAGACTCAAAAAGAAGGCTTTGTGAATTGTACCTGCTGCAAAGCATGCCAGCAAGGCGAGAATATAACCCACGTGGAAACAACTTTTAACTCCAAAGGGCAGGCTCACATGCAAAAATGAGTTTGTAGTTTAACTTTTGAAGTGCCCCTGCCCAAAGATCTACAAAGGCAGCACTATGCTACCTGCCCATAAACGAATACTTCAACATATGAGGGCCTTAACCAAAAAGGATACATAGTGTCCAGTTGCAAAACATTTAAATAAATATCATGACAGCAATGCACCCGTAATCAAATATAGCTGTTTCCTAATAATCAGAGAAGGGGGGATTGAGAGGTAAAACTTGGACAACTTGAAACACAATACATATTAGATATGGACAACAGGAAGTATTTTGGCTTAAAATAGATGAAGAACTACATACTAGCCTCAGATTAATAGAATTCCTGTCTACTCTCTCCAATTGCATTCAATGTCTGTCTGTAATAACACACATCAGAAAGAAATTTTAGATTTAGTACTAGATGGGTAAGGTGTGTTGTATAATTTAGTTTTGCTTTAGACACAATTTTACTTTATTTAAAATAACCTTTTGCGTCATAAGAGAAACATGTATTAAGATGAAGCATAGGAAGGCAAATTGTGTTTGAAATATGATTGGATTTGATAAATTGCTTTATTTAGACCCCAGGTTCTCTGGTGATTTTGGTATGGTATAGGAAGATATACACTCTCTACCCTACATACATCACCATCCCAATGGGGCGGCAACAACATGATACATTATTGTATTGCAAGACACAAGTTTATTTACTAATAGTTATGTTGATGTATATTAGGAAAGAGAAGAGACACAACCAAATTCCATGCCACTTCCCGTAATGCAGGTTCAAAGGAAATAACAATGGATATGGCATACTGTGATTTTGCTCATATAAAAATATGATTTTTTTCCCTTTGGATATATTATTGGCCCAATAGGGCACGATTGGTTGAATCTTCTTAGGCCCAATGGGGTGCTATCTTTAGAAACAATCTAATATTGAGAGATACCAAAAGTCAGGTCATATGCCCTTTTCTTTTCTCTTTATAATGATTATCAAAAATAAATTAGATTAAGGAATGTGTAACTATGGAGGGACCTAACAGCTTACAATTAAATGGGAATGACGAAGGGGTAACAATCCAAGGTATGATCGATGTTGGATTAATTCACATATACATTTATGTACTTAGTTATGTTCCTTAGCAATTGCGATCACATAACAATCTCCCCAGACTCATATATTCTATAAATTGTATATCTCATATCCTGATAATACCACACAAGATTGTAACGAGTGGAAAAGACGATTGAGTCTTAACTTATGATATATGTAATTAGATGTTAAAAATGGTGAACTATTTCAATGAACTGCGGAAATGTTTGGTAATGACACAAAGCACTATGGAATTGATTGATATTATTTACATTCTGCAAAAAAAATGGTGAGTATAATCATGACCAATTTAGCGGCTGGCTACCAAAATACGTTGATTGCCCTCATGCCTTGATTACATTTTCACCTGAAAAACTTAATTTAGAGTGCCACTGTTGTGTTCTGATGTGGAGACAAACTGAGAAAATAATGCAGCATGTTGGCAGAAGTGCTGGAAAAGGAGACACCCCTGACGATCAGCAGAGAAATCTGGGTAGTTCTCAAGTGTAGGTGGAAAGCAGCTCCTATACAGAGCACCCTCAACACCAGCAACACTCTAGATTTGCTCACCTCAAATGTCTGCTTTTCTATCAAAATCTTAAAGCATAGGATTAGCACAGTGCCATCCACGCTGAGACAGAAAGGGACAAAGTCTTTTGCCATTGCTATAGCCTAGGGGGTCATTATGATTGCGGATTTTCCGCATCCTCGGGGCCGGCGGAAGCCACCGCCGGCCCGAGGATGCGGAAAATCCGCAGCGGACTGACCAAAGACCCACCACCAGATTAGGATGGCTGGTGGGTCCTGGTTTCCGTCCGCAGCTTTTCCGCCGCGGTCGGATTACAACCGCGGCGGAAAAGCTCTAATATGGTGACGGTGTCTTCCAGACACCGTCCACCATATTAGGATGGCCAGTAAAGTATGCTTTTCCGCGGCAGGTTTTCCGCCGTGGAAAAGCATACGGAACTTCACTGCGGGGGCCCGTTGCGGGCCCCCTAGGTGAAGGGGGGGGTGGGGGGTGCACATGGGGGGTACCTATGGTACCCCCCTGCATTTGCATGCAGAAAGCGGCAGGCACCGCGCGGTGCCTGCCTCTTTCTGCATGCAAATGCAATGCGTGCATTTTTGACATTGCCGCGGGTGCAGCTTGAAGCTGCACCCGCGGCAATGTTAAAAATAGAGGATGTGACCGCCAGGGTGGCGGTCACATCCTAATTGCACAGGAGGGAACTCCGCATGCCATGCGGAGGTTCCCTCCTGCTCTGGGGTCGCGGACGGACGCAAGTCCGTCCGCGATCCTAATCGACCCCAAAGTCTTTAAGCATAGGACTAGCACAGTGCCATCCATGTTGAGCTGTAAAATGACAAAAGGCTTAACCACTCCAGGCACAATGTTACAGAATTGAATTGGAAAAATACCAACCAAGTTATTTATATTTAGTTATTTTTTAATTTATAAAGCGCATGAATCACCCCCGAAGGGGTTTCTGCGCTATAGAAAGCAGAACAGACA
Source organism: Lissotriton vulgaris (assembly GCF_964263255.1). Lineage (NCBI taxonomy): Eukaryota > Metazoa > Chordata > Amphibia > Caudata > Salamandridae > Lissotriton > Lissotriton vulgaris. The sequence continues at coordinate 343,352,936 of NC_141689.1, read as the reverse complement.
GACAGACCCGACCAGAAAGCCACTACTCAGTAGAGTTCCATTTTAAGAAGTCTTCTAAAAGAAAAATAGTCTGAACATGTTCAAAGATATATTGGTAGTTGATTCCAGTAATGGGGGGCCAAATAGGAAAAGGCATTACCACCTGTCCGAGCTTTCTTGAACGGAGGAGTAACAAGCAGAGATTTATCTCCTGAGCAAAGGGATCTGTTTGGTCGATAGGTTTATCAGTTAAATATCCAGGGCCCCTGCCATACACAGCTTTATGTACAATACAACATATCTTAAATGTAATTCTCTTGCAAATTAGTAACCAGTGAAGTTGACAAAGGAGAGGAAGGGAAGCAGTTCTAGTAGGTAAATTCCTAACAAGACGGGCAGCCGTATTTTGTACTACCTGGAGCCTATTCAGTGAAGAGTCGCTAGCCGCAATCAGAAGGGAATAGCAGTAGTCCAGACAGCTCCTCACTTGTGCCTGAATGAGCATCTTACGCACAAAGAGGGGAAAGAGAGGAAACATTCTGCGTAAAAGGCTCAGCATATAGAAACAGGAACCAGAGGTGGCAATACTTGATCCTTCATGGTAAGTTTCTGGTCTAGACGGACACCCAGGTTCTTAACTACTGTCTTTGGGGTGGGGGCGATGCCCATCTCAGCAAGCCACTATTCTGGTGACAACAACTAATGGGCATCCCAAAGACCATGAGCTCAGTTTTCCCAGCATTCAGCTGAAGAAAATACTCCGACATCCAAGAAGCAATTGCAGTCATTCCTTCTGAGAAACAAACTTGGACATTCGGGGTATATTTTTCAAATGAAAGTCGAAGCTGGGTGTCATCAGCATATGAGATTGGAGTGAAGCTGAATACTTTGATTATTTTATCAAGGGCGGCCACAAAAATGTTAAATAAAGTGGTACTGAGACAAGATCCCTGTGGCACTCTGTTGTTAAGTTCCATTGTCCAAGAATGAAAAGGTCCAAGATTAGTAGTCTATGGACGATAGGATAGGATGAAGGAAAACTAGAACAAAGCCTGTTCACAGATCCCAATCTCTTTTAGTCTCTGGAGAAAGATGAGATGCGATACAGTGTCAAAAGCTGCTGATAAATCTAACAGCACCAGTAGTACTGCCTGACCATTATCAAGAGAGTGTCTAATAGTGTCTGTAACAGCAATCAGTGCAGATTCAGTACTGTACCTTGGACTGAAACCTGATTGAACCAAGCCAACCTGAAATTAATAAAAGTAACCCCTGACACGTGTTGTGCTCTCATTAGAGCTCACCAGAGAGGTATAGCTTTTCCAGACACAAGGGAGCACCCAGATTAAGCCAAAACAATACCCTTTCAGGCATAGAGTGACGAATAAATTATGCAAAAAAGAAGCAGAAAACTCTGGGTAGGTCTCAAGTTCAGGTGGAAAGCAGCCCCTATATAGAGCACCCTCAACACTAGCGACACTATAGATTTGATCACCTCAAATGTCTGCTTTTTTATTAAAGTCTTTAAGCATAGGATTAGAACAGTGCCATCCATGCCAAGAAAGAAAGGGACAAAGTATTTTGCCATTGCTATACCAAAGTATTTAAGCACAGAACTAGCACAGTGCCATCCATGACGAGCTGTAAAATGGCAAAAGCCTTTTACCTCTCCAGGCACTGTATTACAGCATTGAATTGGTAAAATACCAACCAACCCAATCTGAAATGAATAAAAGCAACCCCTGACACAAAAAAGTGTTTGTACCTACTGGTAATTTTTTTTAGCATGCATATGCCTTTACCATGCATTACTTTGCCACAAAAATGTAAGTATTTTACAGGAAAACATAAACCGATGTGGTTTATACTTACTTGTAAAATACTTATATTTACTTGTAAAATCTTTACTACGCATATGCCTTTACGATTCATGCTTTTACATGAATGGTAAAGGCGTTCCAACGCAACACCATTGCTTTTTGATGCTGCCCCATGTTTACAAGGTTTGGGGTAGCACCAAAAATACACCAGTGAATACCTGGTCTTAAGCAGGTCGGCATTCTTTGAAGAAAGAATCCAAGACTCAGCCAACTCCTCTAGAGAAACCTTCCGTATTGTCAAAAAAACTCCTGAAAGTCCCTGATCCAACGGCTGCCACCGCCCCTTCAGGTAGCAGATACAATGACCTAGCAGAATTCTTCTCCACCGAAATTCTAAATATCCTAAAAACACTCCCCGCCCCCGACACTCTACCAGATCACCCCCCGCAGCCTCCGGAACCAACGCCCCTCTCTAGGACTCCTTCTCCCTTTTTACTGCCGAAAAGCTTCCACACATCTTAAACTCAATCAAAAGCGGCTCCCCCACCCCTCCCCGCAGCCTCCGGAACCAACGCCCCTCTCTTGGACTCCTTCTCCCCTCTTACTGCCGAAAAGCTTCCACACATCTTAAACTCAATCAAAAGCGGCTCCCCACTCGACCCTGCACCCCTCAACATCCTGAAACTCGTGATTACTACTGTCTCCCCCTTATCATTAACCTGATCAACTCCTCCTTAGAATCAGGCACCGTCCTCCCCAATTGAAAAAGGACCACAGTCAGAGCTCTGCTAAAGAAACCCCATCTGGACCCCCTAGAGCTGGGCAACTACCGGCCCATATCCCTGCTCCCGTGAATTAGCAAGACAGAGGAGAAATTCGTCAACCAACAGCTGTCCAACTTCCTTGAAACCAGCTCCCTCCTTCGCCACTCACAGACAGCCTTCCGGCCTGGCCAGGGCACTGACACCGCCTTGATGGCAGTAGTTGAAGAGGCACGAATGATCATGGACGCAGACGGTTCTGCAGCGGTGGTCCTCCTGGACCTAAGCGCCGCCTTCGATACGGTGGACCACTCCATCCTGGTCCATCGCCTTAACAAGACAGGAGTCACAGGCGCAGCCCTATCCTGGCTCAAATCTTTTCTAGAACGCAGAACCTTTCAGGTCGCCGAGGGGAACATCCGATCCAAAGCCATGCCTCTCCAATGTGGGGTACCCCAGGGCTCCTCCCTTAGCCCCACACTTTTTAACGTGTACATGTTCCCCCTTGAGGAAATTGTAGCCCTCTTCGGCTTTACCCTAGTCACATACGCCGAGGACACCCAACTCATAGTCTCCCTTAATCAGTCGAACCACTGCCAGGAGAACCTCTGCTCCTGCCTTAAAGAAATCTCCGGATGGATGAGCAAATGTCTCCTCAAATTGAACAGAGAAAAAACAGAGATCTTAGTGCTAGGCAACCAATCTAAACTCACCACTACTCTTCTGTGGCCATCGTGCATGGAACCAGCCCCCGCCCCAAAAAAAGAAATAAAAAGCCTGGGTGTTTGGCTCGATCAAGAACTCAACTTTCAAACTCAAGCAAGGAAAACCGCAGGAACCTGTTTTGGTCTCCTGCGCACCATTCTCAAAATTCTTCCCCTTTTACCCTCCCACTCGAGAAAACTCCTCATCCAGGGTCTCATCCGGTCGAGGCTGGATTACGGAAACGCCCTGTACCTTGGTGCCCCTAAATCAGCCACAAATAAACTCCAACTTGTCCAGAATTCGGCAGCCAGGCTGCTAACAGGCACAAAAAACCGTTGCTCCACTAAACCGGCCCAATGCTCCCTACATTGGGTCCCAATCCGTGAGAGAATCCATTTCAAGACCCTCTGCATCGCACACAAAATCCTACAGGACAAGGCCCCGCCTATCTTGAGATCCCTGATCACACCCTACAAAGCCAACAGGTCACTTAGATCCGACCACCTCCTCCTGGCTAACGTCCCTAGAATCAGGAAGGCCCGAGCAGGCGGGCGCCTGTTTTCATAACACGCTTCCAAACTCTGGAATTCCCTGCCACCCAACATCCGCCAGGAAACCAATCTGCTAAAATTCCGCAAACTCCTGAAAACTTGGCTGTTCCCTTAGGTCTTTCTGTTCCCTAGCCAACTCCTCAAGTCCAGCGCTGGGATGCCCCCGGGTAGCTTTGCGCTCTACAAATCCGAATCATAATCATACAAGGAGAAATGTTTTATTTCTCCTCATATTTTACTCTTTCCTTGTGTGCTGAATTCAGCAGCACACATACATAGAGTAAATCACCTGTAATGATTGTTTATGTGCTGGAAGGAACACCCATTGCTTTTTGATGCTGCCCCATATTTACAAGGTATGGGGCAGCACCACAAATATTGCCACAAAATACCTAGTCTTAAGCAGGCGATACAAGAAGAAATGTTTTATTTCTGCTCGTATTTTGCTCTTTCCTGGTAAGCTGAATTCAGCAGCACATATACATAGAGCAAATCACCTGTAATGATTGTTGATGTGCAGGAAGGTGTCCCTTCTTGCACATAAACAATTTCTCCTGCAGCACAATCACCCTAGCAAAAAGGTGGTAGGGTGCCTGTGCTGGCACTAGGCATCTTTTTTAGCACCAGCGCAAGGGGTAAGGCAAGGGTGTGCCCTATTCTTGTGAATACGGCGCATTCCTGCATTTTGAAACTGTCAAGCACGGTGGTACTAATTTTGGCATAACACCGCGCTCTGCCTGTTTCTTGTAAATATGCCCCGAAATAAGTTGTAAAGGCATGCGTGTTAAAGGGCATATGCATTGAAAAAAGATGTGTGGTAAAGGTTTTGCGTCGCAATGCCATTCATGTTATAATGGCCAAATCACTTTGTAATGGCATGTGTTGCAACGGAATGCATGGTTCTGTCATACATCCAATAAATTATGCTGTATGCTTTTCTCTACTGGGGTGGACGCTGACATTGTTTTTTATTTTTAGAGATTTACACGCAAACACTACAGCTACTGACCAGTATACTAAGGATTCTGCATACACCCATTTTTTTAAAACTGCCAGAGGACTTCGACAAAGGTGTATGCTCACATCCTTTTACTTCCCCTTCTATATAAATGGGCTAGAGCAAGCTTTATTTGTCTGTCCATGTTAACTGTCCCCAAATTGGTATGTGCTTGCTTCCGATTCTACTTTATAAAGACGATGTTGTCCTGATGTCCAGGACCGCAGTTGGTTTACAGTTGCTTCTGAATACATTTGTGGCCTTTATGGACAGTATGAATTGCTCTGTTAATTTTAGTAATTCTTTTGTTATTGTGTTGAGACCCCATTCCACCAGAACCAAAACTTTTAGGGCTTGTAATCACACCTTGTCTAAAGTTTCGGCTTTCTGTAGCTCTGGGTTCAAATTGACTCCAATATAAATTGGAAACCCCTGATTCCCAATAAGAAAGAGGAGTCTATAATGGTGAATGCAGCCGTGTCTAGTTTTGCCTCTAGACTGGGGAGTAGACCGCCCAAGGCTCGAACACAGATTTATCAGGCAAATTGTATCTCCAAAGTTATGGAGGGCTGCGATATCTGGGGATATAAGAGGGTTGGATGCTTGCAGATGGTTGTAAATATATTTTAAGGCGCATGTTAAGCGTCTCCCAAAGTACCCTGTCAGTATGTGTGCATGAAGAATTTGGAGTAAAGTACCTTAGCAGTATGACTGTCCAGAGGCCTGTGCTATACTGGATTAAGGTCTGGACATAGGCCGAATCCCATTTGAATAGGTTGATTCTTAAGGATTGTTTATTACTTGATCATGCATTTAAGATTCCATGATTTGCATATATTAAGGAGGAGTTTAAAAGCTTGGGAGGGGAGAACTTATTTCTCAGTGCCTAGACCATGGCTAGCATAGAGTTGAAATGGGCGAGGGATTATTTATTGGAACTAAACATGTTATATAGAGAGCAGACTGGAATGTTGAAACCCTTTGTATGTATTTAAAAAAAGCTTTTATGAGAACGAGGTATATTAGGATTGATTTATTTTGTTATATTTGGTTTTAGGATATTATTGATGTAATATATATGTCATATGTAAATGTTTCACCTTTATGGTTCTAATTGTAACCGAATAAAGTTCTTGTAAAGATGATGGGAATGACCATGAATCAAAAATCTCTTGAACTTCAAATTCTGGTTGGTTGCTCACCAAAATAGGGGGAGGCATCGAAAGGGATCCACACTGCAGGGTTTCAACTGGGAGGAATGAAATACTGGATGAAACTTTGAACTCAATAGCAACTGAACTTTAAAGGTAAATGAATTCACCATTTGCATGATCTTAAATGGCCATGAAACTGAGATTTACATTTGTTGAGGGAAAGACAAGAAGCCAAAATCTTAAAGTAAAACAAAATCTTATCCCCAATGTTATGATCAGGCAAGCGTTTATGATGACCATCAGAGCAGAACTTTTTTCTCTTTTTAGATTCCTGAAAAGTCAGCAAAGTCTTATGTCGAACAGTTTGCAATTGTCGAACAAAGCTGGTAGCTGCAGGAACCGTAACTGGACCTTGAAAACAGAATGAAAGTTTTGACAATCGAGACCAAAAAATGGCAAAGACTGAGTGGCACTATGAACGGAGCTGTTACAGGGAAACTCCGAACTGGAAAAAAAAGAAGACCAGTCACTTAAAGTAGAATTGCAAAAGCATTAAAGATACTGTTCTAGTCCCTGGTTAAATCATTCAGTTTGGCCGCTGATCTGAGGATGAAATCTTAAAGACAAGGCCACATTAATGTGGTAAGATGTGTAAAAGACCTTCCAAAAACTGGAGACATATTGAGGTTCCCGCTCTGAATTATTTAAGCCTATAGAAACAAAGACATTTTCATAAAAAAAGACAAAATCAACAGCGAACATGGTAACATGGCAACCTAATTATCTTCTCATGGATGCAGGGCTACAATGAAATCCGTGGAAATAGTATGCCATGGCTCTGGAGGTAATGGTAAGGGTTTTAAAAGTCAAGAAGATTATGAGTTAGAAACCTTCCCCTGGGCACAGATGGAGCATGATTTATTATAAAGTTCAGTGTTGCAACAAAAAAGGGCCACAAAAAAGAATGCAGAAAGAGCGCCAGAGTAGATTGAATTCCTCTATGGCCAGCAACAAGACATTCATCACACATATTGATGACTTCCAACCTTAATTCCTTGCAGAGAATGAATAAGGCCTTTCCTTGGAATACAAGATCTCCTTGTTTGTAGGTTTACCCTCATAAGGTTTCCCAATCCTTTCTTGTGATTTTATAATAACTATCTTGAACTCTTTCAATAAAAGATTATATCACCCCAGTGATGACTTGTAGCAAAAGGACATGTTGAGAAAAAGTTGGAGAAGAATCGGGATATCTATGTGAAAGAGCATCACCTAAAGTACTCTTAGAACCAGGAATATGAGTAATAAAGAAGTCATAATAATTGAAAAAGTAGGCCCAACATACTTGTCGACTGTTCCTGAACTGCATATTCCTGAGGTGCTGTAAGTTGTAATGTGCAAATTTACAAAGGTTCACGGGCTACCACCAAAAATGTCTCCTTTCACGGCAAGCCGTTTTCATTGCCAGAGGTTATCTCTCTAAGACAGAGTAATTCAGAGTCAGATAAAATATGATTGAGGTAAAAAAAAATTGGGTGTTTTAACCCATAATCTTCTTGAAGCTGTAGGACCAATGGCCCCGTCAGAAACGTCAGTCTAAACAATAACTTTGTAAGTTGGATCTGCCTAGTGAAAGACTGGGGCTTAAGTAAAGGCTTGTTTCAGTTATTTTAAAAGCTTTCTCTGCTACGGAATCCCACTGGAAACCATGCTAACATTTCCTTCTTAAGTAAACAGACAATATTCCTGGGTAACTGAGGAAAATTACCCACAAACTGCTGATAGAAACTGGCATACCCAAGAAAATCCTGTACTTCCTTAATACTAGAGGGGCTGGCCAATCCAGAATGGCAGTTACTTTATGTGGGCCCATTGAGATTCCAGTGTTGTTCAAACATAAACCCAAATATTCAACTTCAGAATGATATAACTCACATTTTTCAGGTTAGCAAAAAATGTTGATTCTGACGGAGTCTAAGTAAAACTTGATGGACATGCTAGTGGTGTAAGAAGGGATCAGGCGAACAGAGCAAGATATCATTGAGATTTATTACAATTAATTGGTTAAGCATTTCAGCAAAAACGTAGTCCATAAAACGCTGAAAAATGGTTGGAACATTACTCAAACTGAAAAGCATAACTCGCTATTCTGAGTGACAAAGGGCCATATGTATGAAGCAAATTCGCATTCGCAAAAGCCGAAATTCGCATGAATGAAAATATGGTGCAAAATAAGGAATCGCAAAATTTGCGATTGCTTATTTTGAAATTACATTTAAGGAATCGCTAATTTTGCGATTCCTTAAATGCAATGTATGAAGCTAAAAAAAATTGCTAATTGTCCCTAAGGAATCGCAAATTACCAACAAATTCAAGTTGGTGGTAATTTGCGAATTTCTTAAAGAAATTGGCATTTTTCTAAGTGCCATGTGACGCACATACATGCCCTTAGGGCATGAATGTGCACCACATGTGCACCCATACTTATTTCAGGGGTGCAACAGGGTGTCCTTTGGACACCCCTGCACCCTTGAAATTATTCTCAATTTGCGATTAGCAAATTGCGAATCGCAATTGAGAATAAATTCCCATTCCTTCCTATGGGCCAGAAGGCCCATAGGAAGGAATGGGAAAGTATTCCTTAATTGCAAATTAATTAATAAATTAATCACAATTTGCGAATTCGCAATTAAGGAATATCAAGAAATCGCTAAAAAATGTTGATTTTCTTGATACATACCAATTAGTGATTCTGAAATAGCGATTTCTTAAAAATCGCTATTACAGAATCGCTAATTGGTATCTTGATACATATGGCCCTTAGTGGTGTTCTAAAGGCCATCTTCCATTTGTCCTCTTCCTTTAGTCAGAGAAGATGATATGCTCCAAGAAGATCTAACTTGGTAAACATTTTAGAACCTCCAAAGGACTCTAACATTTCTTTAATCAAAGGAAGAGAATATGTGTCTTTTATAGTGACCTTGGTTAGTCCTCTAAAGTCTATGCAGGGTCTCAACTCTTTCTTCGAGACAAAGAACATGGACAAATGCAGTATGCTCCTGGAAACTATATGCACAAACACAGTAGGTCAAAGGAGACAGATGCTTTGTAACCCAGGGACCGTGCTGTATAGCGTGCCCCCTACGACCACCTGCAATGAAGCCAACACCTCTGCTACAGACAATCATACACATGCACTCTGGGTCATACATGCACATGGTCTTCCACGTATGAGCCTTGAAGTTTTACATTTTGCAGCTCTGTCCTACGTAAGTATTTGTTTAAAACTCATTTAAAGCACAAAAAGAGTGAAGAACCCTGACTAATACAAACCTTACCTCATCACTAATCCCACTCTTGAGTAACACACATAAAAACTAATTTCCCACACGGAGCCAGCACAAGAAGAAAATTAGTCCTCTTTCTATCAACTAAACACCAAACCTCTCACATAGTAGGCTGCTACTTGTCCAAAAAGCACTTCCACGCCTCAACATAGGTAGAAAATCCTAACAGCATATCATTCATTCACATGTGGAAAACTGCAACCTTGAATGTGCACTCAAGGACAGTGCTGCTCATCCAGTATGTGATTAGATCACAAATAATATTGTAAATTACATCAAGAACATCTTAATAAAAATACAGAAATAAAAGGTAAACCTCTGATAACTAAAGGGTTCATCCAGCAAACACACATGGTCTCCAAAAGCACAAAAAGGTCAGCAAAAGATTTATTGTAAAATGTATATGTAAATCCTATTTGCATGTTGGTAAACATTTGTCTTCATCAGAACATTCTCAGCTTGCCAGTCATAGCGCTGAGACACTCTTGCTCCAGGGCACTGGTTTTAAAAGAGGGAGGAGGCCAGGTGAGCACTACAGTGATAAGTGACGAGGGACTGGTGGTGGAAGGAAAGGGGATGGAAGAGAGGGGGCTGATACAAACCGGGGAAGAGAGGATACTTGAGAGGAGAGAAAGACAGGGAGTAAGACATATGAGAAGAGTTAACCTGCATTTGCACTGCAATAGGTATCGTATTTATGAGAGTTTGAGCTATTGGCATTGTAAATGACAATGTCGTTTATTTATGCGTTAATTATCAAACCCGATAAATAAAAGGCATTGTCATTTACATTGCCAATAGCTTGAACTCTTGCAAATGCGAGACCTATTGCATTGCAGATGTGTCCTATACATTTTTAGGTCTCGCGTGCGAACGCAGCACCTGCGCTGTTTCGCTAGCGAGCCTATTGTTGCCGCTTTCTGTACTGAAGGGAGACACGCAATGGCACGCGCGGACAGGAGATGTGCACTCCGTACGCGTGCACATCTCCTGTCCGCGCGTGCCAACTCCTCTCTCCCGTCAGCTTTGAAACCGGCAGCACAGCGCATGCATCGCGTACTTTCACTTTCCCTCCGTGGGGCTCTGGTTTCAAGTTACTGGTCCTGAAGGTGTTTCTACCGTATTATTATTTTTTTTTATGTTTTACTGCATGTTGATGACTGCAGCTTCTTTAAGAAGGGCGGTGCTTGTTTTCGATGTGTCATCACCTTTGCCATGATTTTCTGGTCACAAAAGGTCCTGCACGGAATGAAAGGTTAACCGATGGCTGTAAACACATGGACACAGAACAGGTAGAAAAACACGTGTCAGGAAAAAGCAAGAATAAAGGACCAAACTTGCAACTGATGCTGCTGAATACCTGATGTTGTCAAGCACTGAAAGAGCTAGCGAACAACCCTAGTTTTAACTGCAAAGTGGCTCCCCCGACACTATTATAGTGATAGAACACATAGACCTGCAGATCATTACAAAAGGATGCAACAAAATGAATGGTCATTGTCCCCAGGCAGTGGATTCATTATTATTCCCCAGCTGAAAATTCACTTAAAGCCTGCACCCCACAATTATTCCGAAGAGGTGATGTACGAGAAGAAGTTAGAAGCCCATGCGCACTACTGCAGTACTGATTTTCATGAAGTATGTGAAAAAATCAGATCAGGTTACTCCACAATGAGAACTGTAAGTAAATGCAGAGCACTGACCTTCCCACGGACATGTGTCACCATTAGAAGTTATAAGAAATGTCTTTAAACCATTTCTGAGAAAGTGCAAAAGGATATTTAGATATCTTCAGATGTCTCTTCTTCAGTGGGATATGCGTGAGGTTAGTGTTCTGTGTCTTAGTGAAGGAAGAGTGTTCCATGGAGCTCTCTGCCTATCCACTGACAGAATCAGATGGTTCCTTGGCTCAAATGATTCTACATCTCTGGTCCTGGCTTTGCATTACTGCGTGTACTAATATAGAAGGAGCACGTTCAGGTGCAGACGGTACGTTCCTACATATGCTTGCACCGGAGTCTTTGTGTGGACCTGCTTAACGAAGGCACGAGTAGAAACAGTGTCTATGCAGAGTACCACTGAGGAAAAAACACATTCTAGGTGTAATTATTTCAAGGAAAAGCTCTGAATATAGCATTGTTTTTGGAGTCTACAACCAGCGGCTCTCAAAGATGTTCAGCAGTGAGAGACCAGCATTGCCCTGTCTGGTGCTCCTTGGAGTAATCTGCTGATAAGCTCTAAATGAAATATGCCTTCACAGGGCTAGTAAGATATTTTCAATGGTATGGCGAGAGACTGTCGTTCTTTGCCAAAGTGCATTTTGTACATACATTTGATTTAATTTTGTTTATTGTTTCGGCTTTTGAAGCTCACAGAGCTACGCCATTATTTGAGATTCGCAGAAAGTAAAGAATGCAAGCCGTTAGTGCATCAGTACAGAAAGAGGTGATCATGTAGCCTACTGTAAATGGGCTACTGTGTGAGGGAAGGGCACATTAGAATAAGGAGGCAAGCAAAGTCAGCAAGAGATGCCACTAACATTGTGAACAGTTCCCTGACCACTGGCATGATGCCAGATTTACTTTTAAAAAGTCTGGAGTGATGTCACTGCTAAAGAAAACATTTTCGTCTCCTGCTTCTCTTAATAATGTTCTGGCTATTATATGGCTTCCATGGTTGTCACGGGTTTTAGAAACACTGTGCATCCAACTACAATTTGTCCTTAGGGACCTGAGATATGGCACTAGTCTTATCATGAGGCAATTTGCCTCCACATGGCATTGAAACTTCCCTCTTGATGATAATGATGTGCTACTATTGGCTGCGGATTAGTAAAACGTGTACCTGCTACTTCAGAAGTGACCTGCATTGTTCATTCCTCATTACATCAGGACCTTATTAAACCACCTGCTGGGTTCCCACAACGTCAGCTCATTCTGCGTTACTATTAAACTTTGATATTAGAAAATCTACTTCAGTTTCAACACTCCGAAGGTTTTAAAGCCTATGGGGCACATGCATCAAAGGAAATTTGCATTCGCAAATGGTGTGAATCGCAAAATTCGGCCGTTTGCGAATGCAATTCCCATTTTTGGGATGCATTAACATTTTTGTAATTTAAGAAATCGCAAAAATGCGATTTCTTAAATTGCGATTGCATTTAAGGAATCTCAAATTGAGATTCCTTAAATGCAATGCATCAAACTCTAAAAATGTGCTAATTCGCAAATAAGGGGAGCAAATTACCATGAAGTTGACCTTCATGGAAATTTGCGAAAACTTTGAAAAATGCACTAAAGTGCATTTTTCAAAGTTCCATTTTCAACACACACATGCCCTTGGGGCATGTGAGTGTGCAAAATGTACTTCTAAGCAGATTTCAGGGGTGCAACAAGGTGTCCTTTGGACACCCCTGCACCCTTGAAATTGCATTCCTAATTTGCGAATTTCTAATGGTGAATTGCAAATTAAGAATGTCTTTCCATTCATTCCTATGGGCCTCTAGGCCCATAGGAATGGATGGGGAGGTATTCCTTAATTGCGATTCTCAATTCGAGAATCGCAATTAAGGAATTTTAAGAAATCGCTATTTTTATAGCGATTTCTTGATGCATTGCAGTTTGCAATTCCTTAATTGTGATTCCTTATTTTTCGCAATTAAGGAATTGCAATATACAATATTGATGCATGTGCCAGTATATCTCTGTGGACGACAGCAAGCTGGGACTACAGGTAGCTGGTCCGACATTCAACTTTGATATCTGGAATTCTAGATTGACCAAGATCGTTCAGTCTTTGAGACCACTGGTTTGAAATCAAATTCAGACAAGACAGCAGGAATGGTGCTGGTTCCTCAACGTATTTCCTAATCACCTGCTGTCTGTCCTTGTCCCCATAAAGTTCTTTCAATCAGCTATAAAAAGCATTTGCAATGCAATAGGTCTCGCATTTATGCGAGTTTGAGCTATTAGCATTGTAAATGACAATGCATTTTATTTATGTTTTAAAAACTAAACCATAAATAAAAGGCATTGTCATTTACAATGCTACTAGCTCAAATTCACATAAATGCAAGACCTATTGCATTGCAAATGCTTGTTTTTAAAGAATTAGGAGGGAGCATGTCCTGCCTGCAACAGCATGCAAGGCAAAGTTATTTGAGAAAATAGTGCTCGGAGGCTGTAACTAAAGCCTACCAAGCAACAACACACATAACAGGGGGTTTTGCCAGGGGAGGTTACAAAATGAGGCAAGGGGGACTACTATGCCTTTTGACCAATAAACAGCCACAGCTTACAGTGGACAGTGACACAAGCCAATGAAAAATGAGGACCGAGAGTGGGCAGAGCTTCAAGTCCCTACATCAGTACAGCATGCTTCGCAGAGGTCGACCTAAAAAGGAAGAAAGAGGACGTTGGAGAGTGTGGGAAAAGAGGTAGAGACAGAGAAAAAGAGATAGGAGTTGAGACAGTGAAAGAGGCTGGGCAGAAATCTGTGCTATTCTTTTTGCGTAACCAAGACGCACTGATGTTTGAGTGTACTTGGTTATATTTCTTCCCATTCGCAAAGAATCTAATCTTCTCCGTTTTAGGAAATCTCTGAAGACACTGCTATTCAGGGACGCTTTTGCATCCCTGTAAGATAGGTCGGTAATCTGTACTCTTATTCACCCTACTTCTTGTTGCTGTACTCTGTCAGAAGCGCCTTGAGACCTGTCGGTGATTTGGCGCGATATAAAACCCAGATACAAAATACAAAATACAAATACATTGACTTCCAATGGCTAGAGAGTACGGTTCACTGTGGAAGGGGCACGTGGGACGCTCGGAAAACAGAACTACAAAGTGATATTTATGCACACCCCTGTAGTGCTGTGCACACCTCTGTAGTGCAGGAGGGGGAGAGGGGGGTCGTTTTCAAAGGGTCCTTGATCGGCAGCTCCAGCCCATACACTGTTAGAAGGCCAGAACTGCACGGTCATAAAACTGAGGAGGTAGGCGGAGGGTTAATGAATGCCGTGGGTAGTTTGCCAGGGCCGCGGGCACTGCTGTGGTGTTTGGTCACACCACCAGTGTTCTAAGTAGCCTTTCAGAATCATCTGTTTCCAGTCCTACCCCGATGTTGGTTGGATTTAGTCCAATTTCTCTAGTTAGACCCTTGCATAGTGACTGCTAGGAAAGAATATATTTCTGGTTTCTTCAGAGGAGATATCGGTGGCGGCCCAGTTTAAGAATCAAAGCACTGCACGCTTTGCGCCACACTGCCTCTCAGACTCCACCCTGCCAGGCCCGCACTGCCTTGCAGACTCCACCCTGCCAGCTACAGAAAGCATTCTCCCAGATGTATTTATTTCACACGCTCTCCCCGCTTCTGGCTTTTCACTTGCGTTTCGGCCTGTTGCTCTTCTCTGACCCCCTTCCCTGGTATGAGTCATGGGCCCAAGAGGTCGGGGCTGTAAACCGAGAGTATGTACACGCTCCGGGGCCCCCAGCGAAAGCAGCAGGAGGATTCACTTGGGTCATAGGCTCGCCTCGAGCCGCTGCCTAGCACGTGCTTCACATACTTTAAAAGAAACCGAGCATTTTGAGAAAGGACCCTTCAGCACGTCTGCCCCCGATGCCGAGCTCACCGGTAAGGGCAGGTGGCAGGCGAACGAGCGCCCTGCACACAGACCGCAAGGCGCGCGGACCGGTATTGTGCATCTACGCACCGGAAAAAAACATCTGCTGTTTGTTTTCCATCTGAGTAAATATGTCAGAACTGGAGGCAGACACGTGACTGGGTTTCTAAACAAGGGGAAAGACGTCTCGGATTTGAATATTGTAAATGAGGCGTCGAGGGAGGGTCTGTGGGAGAGCGCGGCCAGTGCGCCCCGGTGGAACCTGCAGCGGGCTGTGGCCTCTGTTGGCTCTTCTTGTGCCCCGTGCCCTCCAGGACTGCTCCTCTGGCGTGTGCGTTGGCACGGGTGCCAGCCTGCATTCCCCACATCAAAGTCGGCGGCCCGTAGTCTATTTCCTCAGCAATTAAAATGAGGAGAGGCAGCCAGCACCAGAGCCTTTCTCCGGCTGCCGGCAACGCTTGATATTAAGCTCTGACTTCACCAACGAGACATGTGCGAACTCTCAGATCTGTAGTAGTCTGACGGGTCCTGTCACTGGGAGAGAGCGTGTGTGCTTGTGCGGGCGAATCAGGGGTGTGTGCAAGCAGGACGTCACGGGAGGGAGGCTATAAATGTACCCCCGGAGCGGCTGCCGCTGGCACACAGAGCGCTTCGCACATGGACGTCCACACATCTGTCTTGGACGCGCAGCGCCAGCCACCTCCAGACTAGAAACTTGGGACTCAACGTGCAGGCCCCAGGACAGGGTGGGCTCGGGTTCTGGAGAACCGGCCGCCTCCGGTCCAGAGGCCCGTGACCGCCGCGCGGGTCCAGGTACAGAGAGAGGCCCCGGTGTTGGCGAAGTTTGGATGGCCGAGGTGGCCCTCCTGGCTGCACACATTCCTCCTGGAGCTTGTCCTGGTCCTGTCGGGTGGTGTTTCCAACAGGTCTTCGCGTTGGTGCTCCTACCCCTCAGCTGTCGCCGCTGTCCGGGCCAGCTGCTGTCACAGGAGCACCCATGTCTTCATCTGACCCCCCGCACTTGTTGACCGTGCGTCTTTCTCGGGTTTCCAGACAGGTTGTGAGCATCCTTCCGAGGTTCCTGCTGCCTGGCTGCTACTGAGAGGGCGGCTCCGAGGCCAAAGGGGCGCCGGGACTTCTTCCAGAGGGAGGACACTTCATCTTTCTGCAGGGAAGAGAGTGGGACAATCTCTCGCGAGTGGGAGAAAAGCAACGTTTCATACTTCAGGGAGGGCGCTAAAAGCAATAGTTTACGCAGCGGAATCTCTTCCTGCGGACATCAGCACATATTTCCTCAGAAAGGACAGACCCGACACCTTTCAGCAGAGAAGCTTGAAAGGACGCCTTCGTGCAGGGAGAGTCAAAGGGACACCTCCCTGCAGAAAAGGAGGCAGGACACCTTCCTGTCGACATCAACACATAATTACTGAAGGTATAGTGGCAGGGGGCTCTTCCTGCGGGCATCAACGCATCTTCCTGCAAGAAGGGCATTCAGCATACCCCCTACAGAGAGAGTGGCATGGACGACTTCCTGCGAACATCAAAGCGCCTTCTTTGAGGGGTCATTAAACACGAGGCGTTCCTCCTGCAGAAAGCAATGTGCTAGGACAGTGCACCTAACTGCAGGGAAGGACAGCAACAGGTCTGCTGCTGGCAGGAAAGTGGGACGGCAGCTTACCCTGCCCGTGCAGGAACCGGAGAGGAGAATATAGCATCGTCCTGCAAAAACCGCAGAGTAACATACCACACCTCTTGTAGGAACAACAGAACAGCCCTTTCTGCAGGAACCACAGAAGAGACCATCACATCTCCTGCAGGAACCAGAGAAGGGGCTCGCTCCATTCCTCAAGAACCAAAGAGAGACCATCGAATCTATCGGGGGAACCAGAGAAAGAGATCACTCCTTTCTGTACGAACCACACAGGGGAATCTAATCTTTCTGTAGGAACCGGAGCAGGGGGAGCGCACAGGAATCCGAGGAGGTCACGCCTAGGAGCACCAGAGAGATGGTGTCGTTTTTGTGACAAGAGAGGGGCTATCAGATCTTCCTGCGGGCCTGGGGAGAGGAGAGAAGCAGAGAGAGAAACTCTCGGGTCCCTGCAGGTCTTGGAGCACCCCCTGCCGGCACCAGGGAGGGACACCCTGTCCCCTCCCCTCCCCTTCCCTAGAGGCAGGGCTGCTCCCTCGGGAGCTGCCCGGACTGGCTCCAAGGCACATCCCTCTCGTGCACCGACAGGGGATGCGCTGAACTTTTTGCAGTCGCTGCGTGAGAAGAGGCGCCCCATGTCTTTCAGGACTGGCGGACAGAGTCCGAGGAGTTCATGTCCGTCTGGGGTCTGAGGAGGCGAGTAAAAGGTGAGCCAGGGCCCCATGAAAGAAGGGGTGGATGGTGCTCTGGGGCGTCGTTTCAAGAGTATATCAAAAGAAATGCAGGGAGGTTGGAAGGAGGGAGTGTGTGTGTGTGACACGTCAACGGCATGAGCACTCCTAGTGCACGCGATAGACGGCAGGATTTCTGCACGTATTCCCTGATATGTATCATTTGCACTTTATGTTTATGTGATGCTACGTACATATGGGTCAGTGCTTGTTCTTTTTTCCTTTGAAAACCCAATTAAGGACTGAGATACACGCAAAAGGCAAGTCCTCTCTTAGGCAAAGTGTCCGAGGAGCGCCCGATGCAAATTCACCACAGCATGCAAAATGTTTCCGTGTGTTTACCCCGCTGGCTCGGGCGCCCTTCCTGTGGGGGTGTGCGTGGACGGGCGCACCAGTGTGATAGCACATTCTCCTCACGTACGGCGGCGTTCTGACATCTGTAAGGACGGGCCGCTATGCCACAGCCTGCAGGGCGCGTGTTGTTTATGCCACAGTGTGTGCGTGCTGTCATATGACACTGCACTGCCTACTGCTGCATGCACGCTTTCAGGCAGATTCTTCCAGAGAGTGAAGGAAGGCAGAGATCGCAGCATTGAAACACTTTCTTGCACAGACACCCATCTTTCATTTTATTGTATTTATTCTCGCAGTTTGTGTGGTTGGATTAAAGTACTCGTATTTAGTTAATTATTTCAACGCATGCTGTGCCACATTGCTTGTGACATTTTGTGCAGATCGTCTAAAGTGTGCCAAAGCTCAAATACAAAAAATCCAAATAAGTCTCTACCTATAGCAAACTAGGATCCCCCATACATTCACATTGGCTATGGCTAAAGCTGTGGGTGCATAGCTAGTCATTTTGTTTGCACAATGTGTTCATTCACAGAGACGTGTATACTGGAGTTCTATATCATATAAATGGCGTTACTCTCCATATTATAAAATGCACCAATATTCTGGGAATTTGAATCAAGCTCTAAGAGCCAGAGGAGTCGAGAAAAAAGGGCATTCGAAAATATGTAAAGCGATACTCTTTCAATGTTGCTTAATGCAGTCTTAAATGCATTTTCGAATTGTCCCCAAAACTTGTGAAATGGGAATATTCATGTGCAATAGTACAAATAGAAAGAAGTGGCAAGTGCAGTCTTTGCGTTCCTACTACCAGGGAGTTGCACATTTTGGGCCCGATACATAAACACATTTATGAGTTTGTAAAGTGCACGTCAGTAGTCCTGCTTCGTGCACTCTGGACTCTGCTCCACTGCCTTAGTATATGGCAGCTTTGCTGAATAGGAGAAGCTATGTTCGTTTCTTGTTGAACAGTGGTAAAAATAAAAGGACGTTGCCTTATCTAAACTAAAGATCTTATCCCTTGTAGCATTGAAATGGCAACGCAAGCTGCACTACATTTGGCTGCAGTGTGATTGTGCAATGCTCTGACGCTGTTCAATATTGGATACACCAATAGACGTGGACCGGGCCGTTAAAGGAAATGATGTGATCGGGTTGCAACATGGCTGATGAATAATGTTTCCCAATGGGACTTGCATCAATGCATCTATGTGGTTCGCATACATTGGTAAAATAAAGTCAACAGTTACTGCAACTGGGGCATACACCTTACATTGCAATTTTTAAAAAATGTATAGTCTTTCTTTTGATAGCATCTCATAGCCTTCAGAATCCTGGTCAGTTGTTCATACACAGATGTAACCGTAAGAGCTGCACGGTTCAGTTCTACAGCACTCAAAGCCAGCGGTTACATTGGCCTCCAAGGCCTATCCCGGTGCTCGTGTAGATATATATATTTATATGGTATTTCTATAGCGCAAACCTAGCCAAAGGCAGCGAAGCGCTGATGGCCATGACCTTCAAGGACATTTACGAAATTAGGTAATTGGTTTTAGATACAGAAATGTCATTCTTAGTGGGTGGAAAGAGCATTACAACGGATATCACGTTCACTTGCTTTATATATGCCTTCAAGGTTGGGCCATTTCACTGATGATGAACATTTTACACTTTGAGTTGCTGGACACACTAACAATTGACTGTCCCATAGTGCATACATAGCCATGTGGCAACACTCAGATGGAATGTGTTTGTTTTATGTAACTTTGAATTTGGGGTGAATACATTAAGTTGCTGTATAAAAATATACAACTGAAAGGTGTTGTAAGCTAGTACTTCTTGAATGGTAGTGTTGCTCAATGGTTAGGTGCATGGTTTGCAAGCAGGCCTTGTGGTGCTTTCAAATACCACTTTCACCACTTCAGTCAACAAGCATAATAAAAAGAATGTATTGAACTTTCTAAGGATATACACTTGATGTTAGTGTTGTTAGCTGAATAGCTGCTCATTTGAAAACCCAATAAACATATCCAGACAGAAAGTTCTAAGGATAGAACTTAACAATGGTAAATGTGTGCATCTAAAGTGGACATGTTAGCGTTAGTCGGGTACAGCAGTTTCATAAATTCACTTAAAAGGTCCATAGGCTATAATTTAATTGTAGTTAACACTTATGTTTGATTCCCAAGACAATTTCGAATGCGTAGTGTTGTATGTTTACAAACGCAGGTGACACGTGTTTCGCTGAGGCTGAAATAAGCCCATGAGCTCTTTCAAGTATAGAAGCATGTCAGTGCATATGTTTGTTATGCTGTTCAGCTCAAATTAGATTGCTGTCCCCGGGAAAATCTCTCTGTCAGCAATTAGTGTCTCTTTAAGTGCAAGTCATTAAAAAGCTAGTCCATTCTGGGATCTGTGTTTGCCCTTATGTCATCTATTACATAACTGTGTGTGTTTAGAGTTGTATATTACAACGTCATTAGCAAATAATATAGCCTAATAGAAATGTTGTTTCTGAAATATTGTTTGCAAAATTATTGTCAAATTAGGCGTAGATTCTCTATCAGTCGTCGATTTTTTTGTAAACATTTAGGACATAATATTTCTGTCAGACGATATTTTGAAACCATACTGTGGAGACAGAAGCACGTTACTGTTTGTATAGGTAGGAGTTTGTAGTGTGATGCTGTTAGTTATGCCTTGACTGAACTGGCTCAGTAACACTACCAGTATTTGTTTATGTACATTGGTATGTTTGATTCCTCTTAGTTATGTTATGTAAGGCATGTGGCTTTGTACCTCAGATAGAGGGAGTCTTAAAGGCCCAAAGTTTTTGTGGGTGGTCCCTGAAGGTCTGAAGACTTCATGGCAACCAAGGGGGCGTGCAGTCTTTTCATACCGCCTTCCACCTTGGGATATGAGGCACCAGTCCCCAAAAACAGAAGCACTATTGGTAGGGATTCAAGAATGTGT
Source organism: Lissotriton vulgaris (assembly GCF_964263255.1). Classification (NCBI taxonomy): domain Eukaryota; kingdom Metazoa; phylum Chordata; class Amphibia; order Caudata; family Salamandridae; genus Lissotriton; species Lissotriton vulgaris. The sequence continues at coordinate 343,332,299 of NC_141689.1, read as the reverse complement.
GGCCCATCTGAAAGCAATTACATAAGAGTAATTAGTTTGGATTTATGGGTTAAGTCCTAAGAGTGCTTAGATTTTTTATGAAATATTGAAATCAATATTGGTAGACGAAACAGATGTATTTTTAAGCCTTGCTTTCAAAACACATTGAGGAAGTTCATCTGTTTTTACATGGTTTGTTTAAGCCATAAACAAACATATATCACAATCCGGTCTAAAGTTGGGGTGTTTGTGGGACACAAGGGCACAACCCATTGTCCACTCTGTGGACTGGACAAGAGTCGGATGGAAGGGCTGGGGTGCGGACATCCGATTCTGCTGGTAACTCAAGCACCTTATTACTCCATTCTGACATGTCCTCGCGGCCCCCTGTGCAGACTGCTGGCCAGGCCGCCTGCCGGCGTGAAATTGGGTTACTGCCTCCCCGTGAGGGGTTTGTGTCCGATGAATCGGACCTCGCAGCAGATGACTTGTTCTGGCTCCTTCAGTCCCAGGACTGGTATCCGCGAGAAAGAGAAATGTGTCGCTAGCAGCTGGCATATTCATTTCTGTCATCGCCGCCATACGTGTCTGTCAGGAGCCCGCGTCCATTAAGGCCTCGCGCGACTGCGGCCGCTGTGCTCATGTGGGACCGTGGGGAGAGGCGTGCTGATGCACGCGCCCAGACCACTGCCACTTTCATTAGTGCGCCCACACTGGTGAGGCTGGCGATCTGCCACTCGCGCACAGACGAGCAGTTCTGTGCACACGCAGCTTCAAGGCACACAGGCCCAACTGAGCTCCCGCCTTTTTTTAAGTAAAACTCTCAGACTTGAGGAGGCTGTTATACGTGTACGCCCAGCTAGAAATTCCAGTTGACTGGTATCAAATAGATTCTTTCGGAATGGGCTGTGCCAACGGGTTTTCGACATTGGGTAATAGACTTGCTGCCCAAAAAAAACACGTTTATCTCAAAACAAAACAATTGAGACAACAGACACCTTTGATAGCAACATCCCGGTGGTAGAAATAATTGGTATCACCTGAGATTTTCTCTCAGCTCTTCGGTAGATTCCTAGGTCTTGCATACAATCTGCTTGTTATGGGAACCATTTGGAACTAAGCATATGGAGGTATCAGCAAGCCGTGTTGCTTCGGTGTTGTTTTAAAAATCAGGTTCTGGTTTTGAATTCTACAAACAGCACTGTACCATTTAAAGGAAAGAGAGATTACCTTAGTCGTTCTACTATATGTTAACAAGGGATTGTCATAAAGACATCTGCTTGCTTTTGTCTGCACATTGTTGCTTTGAAATTTACACAAATCCCCCCCCCCCCCCCCTCATGTCCCTCGGCGTCATTCAGCACGAGACAGTCTAATTTTGTATATAGTTGCCTCCTTAAACGCCGTTGCATTTCACACTACAAACTGACAATGTGTAATTTCCATAATCGTTGCTTGCCCTGCAAGAGTGTAAAGGCCGCGTTCAAGTGGCTGACTAGCGCTGCCCTCTAGCGGTGAGAACACACCACTGGGGGCATCTGGACGCGATGGCTCTGCCCTCTTGAACGCCCAATGTTTTAATGCTGCCTTCACGCGACTGTCGCTCAAATCAGATCCCGAATTCTACAGGTGAAAGTAAAATGTGCTGCTAATCTCTTCATCCATCTGTTCAAAGTGCAGATCGGCACAGAAAACTAAAAAGTGCACTGTAAATTCCAGAAAAACTGTTGAAGGTCAAAAGTCGCGGGAAGCTGTGTAAAAAGGGACAGTTTAGGCTGGAGGTAGAGGGGCGACCTTATAGAGTACTGAAGAACCCTCTATTCGACCCGCAGCCAATTAATATTTGTGAGATATGATAAACTCACTCAGGGGCCCCTCGTCCCATTCTAAGGGGGAGGAAGGGTCAGGATTTTGCGTAACGCCACTGCATTTGCGTCAGCAACCATGTGCACACTGCAAGGCAGGCAAACAAACTGAAGCATAAACGTTCAACATTGGTGTACACAAAATGCGTCTTATAGGAATACGATCGTACACGGAACAGTGGTGAGAAAACTGCACACAAGACATAACAGCTTTTTGAACTCGTGCTTGGAGGATGTACAACTTCCTGACAAGCAGTGGACCGTGCTCACAATTACTCAACGCTCTATTGTGACTGCAGCTGTTTTGTGCCGCTATTTTTACACAACTATTTGGCAAAGGGTGTTGTTTCTCAAACCCCTGGTACAACGGTACTTTGGAGACAGTATTTCGAAAAGACCAAGAACCCACCTCAGGTGATGACGGTACTCGGCTTATAGATGCACACTTACTTTCCAAACCGCCCCATAGTGCAAAAGTCGCGATTTGTTCTGAGTTATATAGATTGTCCCGGCGCGTTGTTTATATACATTTCTTTTGAAATGTATACGTTGATTGAGTGACATAAATCCGCTTCCACAGCTGCAGGAACTGTCTCTGAGCGTTTAAACAAAGGATGGGAAGTTTTTTTTTAGAAGAGTGAGCTGTCTCACCCTTCCTGCACTCTACACTGCCAGTAGGGATAAAATGGGCAAAAACACTCGCGAATCACCGATATCTGCGGTTTCTGTCCACTGACTGGTCAAAAAGCCAACGGAAATGGACTTGTGCACACCATGATTCAACTGTCAGTCACACTAAAGACAGCAACAACATCACCATCTTTACCACCATTCGTATTACTACTACTACGATAACTGCAGTTGTTACTGCTGGTAATATTAACGTCAAGACTGCTTCTATGGGACGCTCTACAAGCAGAAGAGTCTCTAGGCGCTAGACAACCTCGCCTGGATGAAATGCCGAACCAGCCCTGACCTTCTGTGTTCATATCAGCAGCGAGCCCGCTGTGCTATCTCTAAGGTCTGCCTAGTTTCTATTTAGTAGGGGTGCAGTGCTCGAAGAACGACCTTAGCTCTAGGTCCCACACTACAAAGAAGAGGGCGCGCTGGATCGGCTCTGGAACCATCTACACTGGAGTTTAAAATGTCCCAGGAACACACCTGGGCGCGCTCCCAATAATCTGGCAAGCTGACCTGAAAGGTATTTGTCTCCATTAGAAAAGACCCGGTGTTAGAAAACATTAGTTTGTCCCAATCCTAGGTCCACCCATAATGGCCGGTTTTGAAATGTCCTGCAGGCGCTGCTCAGAATGACCCTGGAACTCTTCCCGGGCACGGATACAAGAACTGGTGGAGCCCCATCATGTTTTCTGAGCGTCCATGATGTCTCATAGAGAGTAGTGTGGACTGATGAACATTGCCTCACAACAATTTCTCTCATTAGGCCTGCAGGTGCCGGGGCTCCAGGCCCAGTGCAGTCCATAATGTATATTAAAAATAATAGGAGCGTGTGCCTAATGGTTTTCTTAGGGGCCGCTCCAGAGCCGAATACCGGGCTGCTGAACACCAAGGCTGTCTGTTCCTGTTTACTTCTTTCATCCAGCACCCCAGAGGTGGTTTAAGGCATGGACAAATTGGGCAATTGCCCAGGGCCAGCCCTTTCCAAGGGGCCCTCTGGAAAGTGAACTTTCTCTCTGTTTGTTCTATTATCTATCTAAAGCTCTGCAACTCGCTGTCTAGCTCTGCCTCTGACTTTGTCTCTCTACCCGATGCCACCTTAAGGCACATTTCAGCTGTTTTGTGTGACCTGTTAAAGTTTAAAACAACATTGTGTATTGAGTGGCTTCATGTTGGCATGAGTTAACGAGAAGCGGGTAATAAAAGAATAGACTGTCCCATAAAGGGGCCACCAAAAGATGTCTTGCACAGGACCTCGAAAATCTTTAAGATGACACTGCACCACTCTGCACTCTGTGCTTTTTTTCTCATGCTTACAGGTCCTTGTTCATCACCACGATCACCACGTTCTGCATTTGTGGTAGTTTTGCTATCTTCCATTTTATCCTTCTTTCTTCCGTTTCAGCTTTCCAATATCTTGCAGTAGATCAAACATTGATGATGAATAATGCGTTTTGTTCCCCAACATTTCCTAGCTTTCAGATTTTTTTTATAGCACTGAGCATACTCCTAGGAGGACCAAGCCTAACACTCACTGCAATGCCAAAATGGTGGCAAGGCCACACTGCTGAGCCCTGGAACGCCTTACAAAAAGTACCACAGCAGCTAGCATAGCACCCTCACTCAGGGTCCAAGAGCTTTGTAAGCCAGGGTACGTTCTTGAGACAAAGAAACAGAATGGAAGGTGCACTCAAATGAGGTCAATAGAAAAAGTAATTTGAAATATCTTCTTCTTTATTCAACAAAGTGTTCATGAAGCAAAGGCACAGCCAACACGTTTCGTTCCTCTTCTTTTTTGCCTTTTAGGAACTTTGTCAGGGCGAGTTAATTAACAAGAGGCGTCTTGCTTTTTCTTGGGGCTGCCACTAGCTTATGTAACACACTGGATTGCACTACACCAGCTGGAACTACTCGAGGTCGTCCCTATTAGGGTGTACTTCTCTCGACTTAAGGCATTTATTTCTGGTCCACCGAACTAGCAACCACTTCCGGTTTAATCCTGCCTGGCTTTTGAGCCCAGCCCCTTCTGTTAATTAACTCGCCCTGACAAAGTTCCTAAAAGGCAAAAAAAAGAGGAACGAAACGCGTTGGCTGTGCCTTTGCTTCATGAACACTTTGTTGAATAAAGAAGAAGATATTTAAAATTTCATTTTCTATTGACTTCATTTGAGTGCACCTTCCATTCTGTTTCTTTGCATTTTGATAATTTGTACATCCTACGGCAGCGGATGTTGGAAGAGATTGCACCACCTTAACCTAGGAACTTAATGATCCGTTGTGCTTGCCTGTTCTGCTGCCTTGGTCTTTTGGTTTTATTACGTTCTTGAGACATTTTAGGCAGCACTGTGGAGAATACAAGTTCCCACAGCACAGACGACTACCACTGTTCAAGCTTCCTTCGTCTTCTAACAACCAGCTTCAGAATCATGGGGATATTTGCTCAAGTGACCAGGCCGTGGGACGTTTTCCTGCATCGTGGAACTGAGTAAAAAAAAGAATTAGAAATGTACTTCTTTAGATTTTCTCCAACCTTCAAAGTGAATTTCAGATTTTTTTAAAGCCACAAAACTTTCCAATATTTTGCTTGGGTTGCTTTAACAGTCACAGATTCCATGGCATACTCTGTAAAATCTTTTAGAATCGCTACCTGTGATATTGCAGACACATTTCTGCATACATATCTGTACAAATTTACAATATTTTTTATTTTGCATAGGAAAATGTCTTGCTTAAGTGCAGTGGCTCCTAGAAACTTTTTGAATAAATATTCTCAACTTAAAAAAATATATTTTTCCTGCAGAACAAAAACCTTCCGTGCCACAGTTATCATTTTCAGGAGTGTTCTTCTCCAATTCCAAACCTGGATGAGATTTACTCCTGCAGTTGGCAAGCAGGAATTTCCAACCGGTTTCTGGGTGGGAATGGGTGATGGAAACGTTTGTGAATGTTTGGAAACTAGGGTATTAATGACTGTTGCCACAAGTTCAATGGCATTGGCAACCAAGAACATCCACTCTCCGCTACTGGGAGAAGAATTACACAAAAAATGTGACTGATTACATCTCTTTAAGAGTGTAAAACTACGTTTTGTGGAACACTGATTAAAAAAAAAGATCTATTTGAGCTTGTAAATGTAATGTGCGAGTAAATGCTTTGTGATTCAGGCCCTGGGGCTTCTTGTGGCATAGACACGCGTGAAGAGGGCGTTTGGAAATAACTCTTGCTGTGAACCTCAACCCAAACCTCCACCCCGGGCTGCATTTCTCAATGTGGGCAGAAGGGCTCTGAGGTGTGTAGACTGCCTGCCATGTAGTACGATCCTTTACGACGTCAGAGCTCAGTGTGTCTGCAAATTTAATTCGAGATCTACATTCAAAACTGGTTGGTAGAGTACAATGATTAAGGCTGTCGGTTGATGGCATTTATTTTTGTAGGATTTCTATTTGTATTCATCAATGTTTATGTTTTGTTTATTTTATGTGAATTGATCCGTATTTATTTAGGGTTTAGAGAAAAAATGAAGCTGCAAGTAGTATATTCTAGATGCCCATTGAATCGAATCATGGGCATTCATACTTGGATGCCTGGCGGGTTTTGATGGCACACATACACCTATATGAAACATCAGTACACTCCTATGAAAACATGAGTGTTTCCGCTCACACACATTCATTCATGTCTGCAGATGTTTCATTAGAAAAAGTTCTTCACTTCACCCCCTATCAGTCATTCTGCACAGCTATTGGCTAACAAGACAGAATCGTTACAAATTGTGGTTTCCTTATTTGTCCATGCTTTTATATAAATACAGTCAGAGAAGTAAATGGCATTCTGTGTTTTTATTTGTAAAAATCAGTGAAAAGTGAAAACCGGAAACCTTGATGATTATGTCCGTTCGTTTTTAAGCCAGGAGCCAAGGCCTGTGTTTTTTTCTGAACACTTGAAGTCTTATGTCAAAAATTCTAACTTATATAACTGGATGCTGTAGAAACATTTGAAATGGGCCGCATGAACTTAGAACAGGTAGGGTACGTCTAAATGTATTAGTGAGAAATGTTTTTATAGCGCTTCAATTTCGGACTGAGGCAACTCCAGGAGCGCTTTCTTGCAGATTTTCTCTAGTTTGTGGGTTTTATGTCAATTAGATAAAATGCTTTTACTTCCATAGGACTCGTTATGTAGGTGTATGTGCAAAAACCGGTTGCACATATACATACGCAAGTGTATGCATACCCACGGGGCCTGCATTCCGCTGCTGTGGAATGCATGACTGAATAAAGAAAGCCTTGCTGTGTAAACACGTAGCACGGTCCACGCTGCTTCCTAGGGGATGCCTGGAGCGGAGTCCTTTGCACCATTAGGCGCGTGCGTGACCGTGGAGCAGTCCCTCGTGTACACGGATTTCCCTCCTCCAGTGAGGTGATAGGTAGCCGCGGGGCTCGCGTGAACGCGCTCCTCCGTAAGAAGTATCAACAAGTGTCTGCAGAGAGCGTGGCAGTCCCCCACCCACCCACCGCCAGTGCACGCGCTGCCCGGACTGTAACTCGAGGCCGGGACTGTCTCTCCCTGAAACACAGTAATCGTGGATCAAGGGGGCCCGAACACTAAAGCGGCTTCTCGCACAGAGTGCCTCACTGTGATAATATTTAGTGGGGTGTAAATCATGTCCACACCCCCGGGAGGCCCTGCCCTCTCAGTCTGGGGTATGTGCACGCCTGAGTGGGAGCAACAGCAGGTCACACGCCAGGGCGCGCAGCTTTCCTTGTCAAAAAGAAACAGAATCACAATATGCCATACAGGGGGGCAGCCAGCAGGGCGGCCTTTAGCCTGGGGAGATAGGCGCAGGCCCAGGGCTCCGATTTTCTGAGGGGCGCATAGAGCTGTGTTCATTAAGGTAATGCCAACAACAGCGCCCTTATCATCATTCTCCAGCCCTGTCCTTATCCCGGCCTGTTAGTGTCGGTCTGAATTGCTGGATTAAAGTGGCTTTAGTCCTTCATTATCATACAGTGAGAGGATGTGGCCTTTCGGCCAGAGCTGCTGACTTTAGAGCTGGGGAATTAGGTTCGAGCCTCTGCGGAATCCTCGGATTCTGGGAACTATGTCATGTAATCTCCCCGGGCCTACTAAAATAAAAAAGAATGTGTCCTTGTGTGACGTAACTGGTGCTCATGTAAAGTGCTCCAATACCTTCGGGTCGATTTCGAGCTATGAAAATCGAAGAAAAAATATATGATGGGCGATGTTTTTAACACCCCACCATCCCCCTTTCTTGCCCTCCACTCGCCCTCTGACCCCTGCAGGCACACATCAATAAAACCCATATATGCGGCAGGCAGCTAACCTAAGTTATGGGTGATTTAGGTGAGCTGTTGGAGGTCCGCGAAGTTTGAGTTCAGGGGCTGGTCCCTGCTCATCCAGGTACTGACCAGTAAACAACAAAATGGACCCCCTGCTGCTTGATTTAATTCACTACCATCGGAAAGGGTGCCACATTTCTCTCCATAAATGCCCTGGGCGCTATCTTAGTAAAGGCCTGCCCTGGCAGCCAGGATTAGAACTACAAGCTCCTACTAGAATAACCTACCAACAGTAGCGGCCCGTGGTGGGGGTGCTGCTGGGCGCTGACGTGGGACGGGGGCAGGCTGGGGGGTAGTGAACTAAAGATTACGGCTGATTAGAGGTGAATAAGCATGTACATAAATAAAACTGCATTTGGCGATGCAGTGCGTGCAATGAAATTAATTTAATTTATTTATATATTTACTTACCCCTATTCGGCTGTAATCCGTAGTTTACTACCCCCCACCCTGCCCCTCCTGCTCCACACGGCAGCGCCCAGCAGCACTCCCACCACTGGCCTCTACTGCCTACCGACAACAGGCCAGAGCTACCTACCTTGAAACACTCTTATGTTGCTCCTACTCCTCCTGTCGTATGTAAATATTTATTTTTATAAGATATATGGCTACAGAGTGCTGGTAATTTAACGTCTGTTAAATTTTACCCAAGTGGTAACCCCGCCCACCATATTCCATACTATTCTTATCCATCCTTTAGCCGATATTGATGTCGATGGCCCTGCAACTGCCTAGATTACTAAACTTCCAGCGGATGGGCATTAAGTGGTTACACTCCTCTTTTTTCTAATTCGATCTCTTTGGATTGTGGGGTTCCTCAGAGGCCTGCCTTCAGCTCTGTGTTCTTTAATGTTGAGATATTTCCATTGGCAGAGCTGGCTTGCAATCATAATGTTATTGCATGCGGACAAACACACAATTGATTGTGTCTCTAGCCGAGGAGGATCCCAATAACCAAAACAAGCATTTACAATGCAATGGTTTTGCCTTTGTTAAAGTTAGAGCTATTGGCATTGCTCTTGACATTATTTTTATTTATGTTTTTTTAACATAAATAAATGGCATTGTCATTTACAATGCCACTAGCTTTATCTATCGCAAATGACACACACAAACACACACAGAGCCGCCCCACACACACCCCCACACAGAGCCCCGCACACACAGCCCCCCACACACACAGCCACACAGAGCCCCCCACACACACAGCCACACAGAGCCCTCCACACACACAGCCACACAAAGCTTCCTACACACACAGCCACACAGAGCCCTCCACACACACCAACACAGCACAAGCAGGCAACAGGGGCAGACGGAGTCACAAGCAGGCAACAGGGGCAGACGGAGGCACAAGCAGGCAACAGGGGCACACAGAGGCACAAGCAGGCAACAGGGGCCCACAGAGGCACAAGCAGGCAACAGGGGCCCACAGAGGCACAAGCAGGCAACAGGGGCACACAGAGGCACAAGCAGACAACAGGGGCACACAGAGGCACAAGCAGGCAACAGGGGCACAAGGAGGCACAAGCGGGCAACAGGGGCACAAGCAGGCAACAGGGGCACGAAAACGGAGGCACAAGCAGGCAACAGGGGCAGGTGGAGAAAACACAATTTTCAACAGCCCACTTGGCTCTGCAACAGTTGCCTTTGAAAAGCAATACGGCGTAATGGGCATGATCAAATCCCGTCCCCTGCATAAAAAAAAACAACAGCCTGAGGCGACTGCTAACACAGATGTAGTACAAGGCATTACACGGCAAGGGTGCTGCTGCCGGCAATTATCCTGGTATTTAAACAAATCTCTCTCTCTCACACACAGAGCCGCCCCACACACACCCCCACACAGAGCCCCGCACACACAGCCACACAGAGCCCCCCACACACACAGCCACACAGAGCCCTCCACACACACAGCCACACAGAGCCCTCCACACACACCAACAGCACAAGCAGGCAACAGGGGCAGACGGAGGCACAAGCAGGCAACAGGGGCAGACGGAGGCACAAGCAGGCAACAGGGGCACACAGAGGCACAAGCAGGCAACAGGGGCACACAGAGGCACAAGCAGGCAACAGGGGCACACAGAGGCACAAGCAGGCAACAGGGGCACACAGAGGCACAAGCAGGCAACAGGGGCACACAGAGGCACAAGCAGGCAACAGGGGCACACAGAGGCACAAGCAGGCAACAGGGGCACACAGAGGCACAAGCAGGGGCACACAGAGGCACAAGCAGGCAACAGGGGCACACAGAGGCACAAGCAGGCAACAGGGGCACACAGAGGCACAAGCAGACAACAGGGGCACACAGAGGCACAAGCAGACAACAGGGGCACACAGAGGCACAAGCAGGGGCACACAGAGGCACAAGCAGGCAACAGGGGCACACAGAGGCACAAGCAGGCAACAGAGGCACACAGAGGCACAAGCAGACAACAGGGGCACACAGAGGCACAAGCAGACAACAGGGGCACACACGTGCAAAAGACACCCACAAGCTGACAGCCCAATTATCTTGAGCCACAAAATGTATACAGACCCTTAATTCGGATCACGTTTATTTTAGTTTCAAGTCACCATACCTAGAAAAGACATTATGTAAATGCAAAGATACTGGATCGATTTGAAATATTACGCTCTGCATCTGCACAGTTGAGCCCAAGTACCCACCCAGTGACACCCGTCCATTTCCACACGAAAAATCCACGGGGTGGGGGGGGCTCGCGCGGGGTGGGGGGGCGGGACTTGGGGGTGGGGGACGACGACGACGGGACTTGCGGGGGTGGAGTCCCTCGGTGATGGTCGAACCCTCTCTCCAGACCCTCTGTCCCTCAGCTGCAGGCCTCGAAGAAAAAGCCCTGGGGGTTACACTCTCGGGACTGTCCGAGGTCTAAGCCTGTAACCACAAAACAGAGCGGCCACATTCTCCGCCCATGAGCCGAGCCATTCACACAGGCCACTCCCCACCCAGCGGGACACCAGAAGGGGCCCTCCCACAGAATCCAGAGACACCCCCTCTCCACGGCAGCACTCCAGGGAAACTCCCACACCGGTGAGAGCCACAACGAGGGACTCCCCGCTCCAGTGACAGCCCCAGATGGGACTTCCCAAGGTACCCAAAGAGACCCCGAGAGAGGTACTCCCACAGTACCAAAAGAATGCTCACTCCAGTGACAGCCCAACAAAGGGAGACTGCCACACAAGTGAGAGCCACTGAAAGGCGTCCCCCCCCCCCCCCCCCACCCGGAGAGGGACACTTCAAACCAGCAAGAGCGACAGAGAGACACTTGGAGAAATGATTGTTACACCCGGAGGACAAATCCCCACGAGGGAGACTCCCTCGCGAGCATCAGAGAGGGGCCCTCCAGACCAGCAGGGCCGTGTCAGAGACAGCCTCTCACGTATAACACCTGCACAGAGCGGTGGTCACTGCCCTTCCAAGACTCTCAGGGGTGGACAATGTACACGTCCCACCGAAATCGACCCTAGTCACATCCAGAGACGGGTGCGCCCCCTGCGGGTCTCCTCCAGGCCCGGGTGTGGGGCCGTGTCCACCTGCTTTGAGGGGTGACGGGGCCGCATCAATAGTGCAACATGATATGAACTGTGTTTTTTTTCTTAAAGGAAAAATAGTTACGTCTTTTTAAATATTTTAAATGCCTGCAAATTGTTTGACCGTTTCTCTGTCATGATGATACTGTTATGGTTTTTATTAACGTAAACAATAAAGCATTGACTATGACAGTGCAACAGAATAGCTGTGTTTTAAACTATGGTGATCTGCGGGCGGCTGCCTGGAGCCCATGTAAGAGGTTCTTAGCACCGCCACTCACACGGGATTTACCCACACAGCCCGGCACACAAAGAGGCAAGCCTGCACACAGTGCACAGTCAGTGACCCTCCCAGCACAGACACTCACCAGCCTTGCCCCCCAAAATGCTAACAGTATCCAACCACCCAGCCCTAGTCCAGACCATTATGACGCTACTCCCGGCCCTGACCGCTTCGCCTACAAATCCTTGGTTTAGCCCAATTAGACCAGTGAAATCAAAAGAAGACGCCAACTCTGAGATTGCACGATGCTACCACACAAGAGTGTAGGGCTGGAAACAGTGTCTGCAGTGACCCAGAGGGAAGTGCTCGCCCATCCCTCAGTCCAAGCTTCTACAGGGTTGCAGTCACTCAGCACAGACACCCAAGAAATGTCGCCCACCAAGCACAGACAGACACCCAAGAAGTGTCGCCCACCAAGCACAGACACCCAAGAAGTTTCGCCCACCAAGCACAGACACCCAAGAAGTGTCGCCCACCCAGCACAGACACCCAAGAAGTTTCGCCTACTCAAATTAACCAGATTGCTTCAACTAACCAGGAAAGACACGCACGGCTGGTTCACCCCATCAACTAAAGCACAGAATCCCGTCCGCGGGGGGGGGGGGGGTATTTACCCACACACACCTGGTCGAGGGGGGGGCTCGCGCGGGGGGGGGGCGGGACTTGGGGGTGGGGGACGACGGGACTTGCGGGGGGGGGGGTGGACTCGCGCGGGGAGTTAAAAAGTACATTTTTAGTGCGGCTGCAGAGTTCAATATCATACTGATGGCTTCGTAGGCACTTCAATTATCAACAGGCATTACAACTGATAATTACTGAAACCGCAGGCGTAAATGCTGTAATGCAGCGGGAGGGGGCGGGAACGGCCACACACTGACAGCGGGGGGGGGGGGGGGGAGCGGGAACAGACACACAGAACACATCTATTTTTCCATTTCGAGCACTGGGTTTAACAGAGGCTACTTGGGGGCACAGTTCGTACATGGGGGGTATAGGGGCTGTCTTACCAGAGGGAGGCTCAGCCTTACCCGTGGGGACTGAGAGAAGAGTAACTAAGTCAGTCTAGGTAAGAGGAGAGTACACCCTGCACCTCCGAGTAAGAGGTGCACAGAGGCTACCTGAGGGCACGAGCCAGCACATCCTTAGCGAGTGCTCAGATTTACCCGTTCTATGGGTGCCGAGGATGTGACCCGTTAGTGTTTTTGCACCTGTGCATTCTGGAATAAATGGGACTGCAAGTCCCAGGATGCAAAGCAACCTTCTGGTCTGGATAAGCTACACGCGCGCGGAACCGGGATTCTTGAGCGTTCTGTACGCGGGGGGCGGGACACATACAGTACCAAAGGCTGGGAGAGGGCATATATTGGAATTTGTAGGGCGGAGAGCGGATTGCACCTGATGGACTAGAGTTGGTGTCCCGGGGAGCACACACTGCGCCCCAGAGAGTGAGGCGTGGCCAGGGGAAGGTGAGAGGCACTATTGGGGAGGGAGTTGTGAGGTGAATGAAAATGAGGGAGGGATGGTGAAGAAAGATAAAGAACCAGGGGAGTGGGGTACACGGGAGGGGCTGGTGTGCTGTGAGTAGCGGGGGAATGCACAGTGCGATTAAGGGTAAGGGGCAGTGGTAAAAGGGGAGGGAATCAGGGAAAGATCAGTGGGAGGAAAGACATAAGACCTGCTAAAGGGGGTGGGGGGGAGCAAACATTGACATAAGAGGAGGGGGTTGGATGGAAATTCGTGGCTTGAGGGGAAGCACCTGCGGTAGAGAATGTTCGAGTTTCCGAGCCCATAAGGAAGTTGCTGATCTTGTCTTTGGGGGTTTTCTTTGCATTCGGGTACCTGTGCTCTGATGAAAACCTCGACAACGATGCCAACAAGTTCCAGAATGCATTGTAAAACACTTGGACTGGTTCATCTGCACCGACTTTAAAGGTGAGTCTTTGGTGTGTCACAGAAGGAAGAGATTAGGAAACCCCAAAACGCAGCAAGCACCGACCGGTGCAAGAGTGGTGCACTTGACTGATGCTGCCGATCTTTCGCCTCCGGGCGGGTGCAGCTTTCACGTATGCTGAGAATCGAGTGACACTTGCCGTGCGGCCTCTCTCCTGTGCCTGGCAGCCTGGACGGAGTTAAGTGACACCCAAACGCAGCAAGCACCGACCGGTGCAAGAGTGGTGCACTGTTGGCTGATGCTGCCGATCTTTCGCCTCCGGGCGGGTGCAGCTTTCACCTAAGATGTCTAGCTCATATTAAAGCCACAAGAAGGAGCCAACTGTTAATGCTCACCCACGGGCCGCCCTACCTCCACTCCCGCCCATGTGCCGCTCTCCGGCACCAACAGCAGCCGCACGGAGCCCTCCCCAGCCCTTCAGACTCACCGGGCTCTCTTGGGCGGGCTCCTCCGGGCGGCGGCCTCTCTGCTGGGCGGCGGCTCGGCGGCGGGTCTCCTCCTCATAATGAAGCACCGCCTTCTCCTTCCGCCGTCGTCCTCCCGAGTGGAGCCGCCAGGCTCCCGATTCACTTCTCCTCCGGGGCGCCGGGAGCCCCCAGCAGCGGCGACGCGACCTCTCCTCTTCCCCGGTCTCCCTCTGGGCACGGGAGACCGGCAACTCCCGCAAAGGCTTCCCCCAGGCAGGGGGAAGCGGAACAACACGTCCTCCCGGCCCCGCCCACAACCAGGCGGCGGGCCGGACCTCTGCTCCCGGGGAACAGCCAATGGCTGCGCGGCAACTCTCCCTGGGCCACCCAATGGCAGCGCGGCCCTCCTGACGAGCCCACTGGCTCTGGTCGCGCTGTCGAAGCCACGGCGGCGGTTTCTGCTATTGAACGAATGGGGAAAGGGTTTCCCAATACTAAGGACTAGTGGACTCGCCATAAATCCTCATTAGTGCGCAAGAGGGCAAAGTGGTAGGATGCAGTAGTGCCGGCAATGCCGGACCAGACACGGGGGCGTTCCCGGCGTCCCGTGACGTCGGCAAAAGCCAAAGAATGTCGGGAACGCCCCCGTGTCTGGTCCGGCATTGACGGACAGGCCCCTCGTCCAATGGCAAGGCTCCGTTTACGGAGCCAGCCAATCAAGGACGAGGGCCGAACAAAAGCCACACTACAGTTCTCAACAGGATTTCGCCTGCGCGGAAAAGCTGCGCAGAGCGCAGCTTCCGCTAGGCAAAACCTAAAAAGGTTCAGAGAATGTTTGGTCTCTGTCACACCTAAGCAAATAAAAATCATCTAAAACTATATGGATAGTGAGTCGCCGACGTCCCACGAATATGAATACTTAATATTATCCACCCCACCGCATGACACAACAATGCAATGAGCCCATTTCTTTGGAATAGGGGTCCTAAGACCTCTGGCCCTATTTATCATCATTTCTCACACAATAAAAACACATTTTATAACTTTTTCACACTGTAGCTTCATTATTTACATTTTATGTTTACAAATGTGACCTAGCCTTAACAGAGACTCTAGCACATGGGAATCACCTAACCATAACTAGTCTGTTCCTGTGCAACCAACAAAAATATTCCATTACTGTTCCGAGTGAGATCAATACTGGCTCTGCCCCTTCTTTTACCCATTCCTCTGTCCCAAAAGACGGGGGCTTTCCTTATGGGATGAGCCCACCTTCCCTCTCCCCTGCCTACGCGGAGGTCTCCAACCTCTGAAATTCTTGTGCAGGGGACCCGGCTGGCCATAGGATTCCTACCGCGGGCACCTCCTACACTCAGGTTTGTTGTCCCCCAAGGGCCAGTGCTAGTGATCCAGCGGCGTACCAAAAACAGATACTCCCCTACCATATACTCACCTGGGTCCATAAACTCACAAACACAATTGAGTAAACCGCTAGAATCAAAGTTTATAATTTTTTCCACAGTTTTCAAGATTAGTTATTCAATACGCCTAACTAACTTTTCACTGACCAAAAAGTTATTTTTTCCGGTCGATGGACCATTAGTTGAATTAGTTGATGGTGAAAATGACATAAGCTTACTTTTCTATCTCAATGTAAATAACCACAGACTCGGGAAAAGTTTTAAATCTTTATCTACATTTCAAACGCATGTGAACCATCTCAAATACACAGTAAATGTAAATGCATTTGTAGAGCGCACTGTCACCAAGCAATTTCCTGGCGCTATTACTCATACCGCTGTGGAACCCCTCCTGGCTTTCCCTGTGAAGTGTCCACTCCTGGGCACCCCCAGTGTGAAGCCAGGCATCCTAGCGCTGTTGGGGCCAGTGTGGAAGTTAAGCAAGCTATTGCCCAGAGTTGCAGCATGGGACCCATGATTAGAATAGGCACCGAGGCGAGAATTATCAGGTCCAAGGAAATTGAGCCCAAGACCCGCCGAGGCGGGAATTGAACCCTGGTCCCGGGCCAGAACTCTGCATCAGGGTCTGCCGATCTAACCATTGAGCCACACTCCTCCACAGTGCAGTCACCATCATTCTTAGGAGAGAAAATTCAATTAATTCATCAAACAACATACTTTGGACTTATGCAATGATCAATGCGCAGAAAAGGAGAGGAGAGAGAAAAAAGAATATCTGCGAATAACGTGAAAATATAATTACCAAGAATGGTGAGAAGAACAACCCTTGGCCAAAGGACTGGTAAGTGTCCCCCGGGATAGATCAGGCGACAAAGACTTCAGGACAGGATAGTTGACCTCTCTAAATACTGACGTTACCCCTCTGACACTCTCTTCCTCCTCGAGATTCTTCCGCGATCTTCTTATCTTACCCAATTAAATTAGGATAGAAAGTTCTGCTTCAGGTTCTACACTTGATTCTTCATCAGCTTCTCACAACATCTCTCCCAGCAACAGCACCTCCTGCAGCAGCAGCATCCCAAATCGCGCTAGCTAACTAACCAAGGCTATCTCAATGATACCTTTCGTTCTTCATGTACCACCCACTAAAGTTTCAATATCATTTAAATATGAGATCTAATTGGTCAGGCAAGGGGGGGGGGGGGGAAGATCATCACACCAAACTTACATGTCATCTAAATCAGTTTTTCCATTGTTCACAAACCCATCCCCTTAATATTTATTAAAATTTTTATTTCACACACGCATTCACGTTTTATTTGCAACATATTTGTTAATAGTCTGAATGCAAGTCCACATCGTTGAACTTTTCACCATCCGTTCCCAAGCTAGGACACTTTGCGACACTGGCTTTCGTTCAACTTCTAAGTCATCATTCAACTTTTAGTAGTCATGTGCAGTCGTTAGATGACTCAGCTTACTTCAGTTATACATGAGAGGCCCAAATATGCACAAGTAATAAAGTCATAAAGACAAATGTTACTTTCACAAATAAATGGTTTCCCTGTATACCACCCACCTCTACTCTATCCCAGGTTATTTATTAGACTTATCCCCGCGTTAGCCTTAGTAAAAACCACTCGGTTTAGTTCAAACAAGCAGATGCCAAGCATGCAAGTCTTCAAGACTCCATTTTAGTGTCTTCTGCTCATGCGCAAGAATTTCCTTCCAAGCGATAGCTCGTCATACTGCGTAGATGCATACGCAGTATGATGCATGCGCAGTAAAAATTTCCCGTTTAATGAAGTTTTATTCCTTCGTTCATGTTATTATCATTAGTAAACACATAAGCAAGCTTCACTAACCGGGTTATTGTGTGGTGCGCATTAGTTTTACAGGAAACAATTTTAATAACTTGGTAGTGAGTTAAAGGAGCGGATTGCTTCCGAGCAAGTCTCTTTTCTACAAGTTCTTGCTCCATCACTAGGTTGTGCCCAAATGCGCCTGCGCGGGTGGTAAATAGGTAAGGACCGGGAGTCAGCATCCACCCAGTACTCCTGCAACCCTACCACCTCCTTTCGACCTGGTGGCAGCACCACTTGGAGGGTCGAGGGACGCCACTGTTAAATTTGGTAAAACAGGATGCCGTAAAGATCCCAGAGTGTCCCTCCAATCTGGTGGCGTCCAACAGCGATCGTGTCTTCTCAGGGCGCAAGCAGGAAACAAGAGACCTGCTTGAGCCGCTTAAATAGGGGCGGAATCAACATACACTGCCCCGCAAGCACTTTAGTGCTTCCGGGGCAGCGGCCGCCCATAGACAAATATGTAAATCCCTCGCCGGCAGGACGGGGCGGCCATGCCCCGTTCGTGATCCTATGTAACAATCACTGAGCATGGACCAACCAATAATGGCCATATGGAACTTCGCCCTCCACTTCCACCAGTGAAAGTGGTTAGAAATGTGGGTGTAAAGTTTGATTGTCAACTTCAGTAGCGGCTGCTACCGGACCTGGGTGGTTGGGCTGAGGTGAGGGAGGCGACGAAAAAAGTAAAAACAAAACACTTTTCTGTGACAGCCGACTGGCCGCTGCTTCTCCTCTGTGCTCTTCTTCGTGACTCCGGTACTGCAGCAGGATGCAGGAAGCAGCAGGAAGAGCCCGGATCCCAGCCTCCCACTAGCTAATCACAATGCTGCACTGCAATACAGCGTTGTGATTGGTCTGAGCACCTTGGATCGGCGCTCAGCCAGGGAATGGGGGCCTGGGCATGTTCTCCACGCAGGCTGTAATGCATCCTGCATGGAGAAGATGCGAAGTGCGTATGAATGTCTTGGGCCGGCCAAACTGCCATGTGCACTTAAAAGCGGGCAAACCACTCCTCCCCAGCTCCTCTGTCATCAGAGCAGCACCGCCCCAAACGTAAAGCTACAGCAGAATGAAACATAAAATGATAATAACACAAGTTTTATGTTTCCCTCACTTCACTGCTGTGAAGCAGTAGGGCGACGCTCCTCCGCACATTTGGTATCACAAAATGGCCCTGTGACCCTTTTGATCATATGGTACAGACTGTGTCAAAGTAGGTGAATATCTTGTAATATAGCCCTGAATGACACCCTGAGTTAGATCCAGTACCGGAGACAAAATGGAGTTAAGGTAGTGCTCAATTTGTCACAATGGTTGCATGTGGCGCAGACCTGCACTCATATTTGGGGATGGGGTTTTATTTTTCATCGCCAAACTTTGGCCCAGAGCAACAGAGAGAAAGACAGCAAAGGGAGAAAGAAAGGACGAGAAAGATAGGAACAAGTTATGTTTGGCGAAATTAGATAATAAAAAGAACCTTCAAGAGTCAGATAAGGAAACAGGAAGACATAGGTATGAAGGGATCCTAAGAAATGTTCACTGGTTATGCCTTCAAGGCTATCGTTGAACATTAATAATTATCAAAAATGTTCAACATCTGCCCACTTTCGACATGCTAGTTTGTCTGCTCGGCTACGAGAAATGTTTTTCCAAAATAAGACAGCAGTAACGTAGAAGACTGGATTCAATTATATATTGCAAAAATTCCTTAACCTGGTTACCATTACAGTCCGGAAGCAGTTCAAATGGATTTGTAGCACTGCACCATTTCCAAAGGCGAAGTCACATCCACAGTTAGCTCAGTGATATCAACTACTGGAGTTGGTTGGTGGGGGGGCGTGGCCTGGAGCCGAAGATGGTGGACGTGTAGCCCGAGAGCTCCGTCCGTAATCCTCTACACGAGCTGAATATCCTGATTCCCCCACCTGCGACCCACCTGATTATTGCACCGGAGGTCCCCGGAGGTGTCCTGGAAGCGGAGCGGTGCTTCTCCACTCCGCCCGCTCTGCTGACGCTCTGACACGGCTGCTTCGGCCGCGGCCTGTTGCACAGGGTGAAGCCCCGGGCTCGAGTGGGCATTCTCCCCGGCCTCCCCATAGCCTCTGGCGCGGTCCGATCGGGACTCAGCGCCGGACCACAGAGGCGGACACCAGCGGCTGACTTCGCCTATGAAGAGGTGATCTGATCCTACGGCGACCCTGCGGCCCCCGTCTCCGCAGCGGAGTCCTGCCCGGCCGCCCTGCTGGGTGACCTGCGGATCGAGCGGAGGCTTTCTTTAACCGGCTGACCGGCTTGATCCCAATCTACACAGTGGGCAAGCCGCCCGTTACCTGCTGCGCCGACCGGGACTGTGGGGCGGACAGCGCCAGGCACCTGACACCAGCACCGCTTGCCCCGGACCCCCCCCGGGCACTGCAGGCCTCATAAGCAGTATTTTGGCGCCATCTTGTCACTGGGACCCGGGCGGGGAGAGTCCCCGGCCCTGTGCTGGAACGTTTCTCTGGCCCACACACTGGCCAATTGGCGGAACCGCGACTGGGATTCCACGCGGAGCGACGGCCTGCGGAGGGCGGTGTGCCCGGCGGTGAGCAGAGGGCGGTGGACAGCAGACCCTGGATATCCGGGCAGCCGGCCCCAGACAGCGGCAAAGGGGTGAGACACGTGCGCTGCGGGCCTACCACCACGCACTGGCCCAGACTTCTCGAGTGCTCCTGCGTAAGGCCGATTCACTGGACACTTGCAGCAGGAGCCTTACTTCCTTCATCTGTCCTATAGGGAGCTACAGTCGATTCTGCACACAGGGCCTCCCTGAGGAAGCCGCCTATACTGACACCGACGCCAAGGACAGAGATTCTACGCGCTCCCTGCCAACCCTGGGCCTGTGCTACTCCCACCCTTGACCGCCACATTCTGATCCTGCGGCGGACGCAGTCCGGCGTCCGGAGTAGACACGGGAGTGGGCGGCGGCGATCTGCTGTGCCCTTTCCGGCGTCACCCTGCTAACGAGAGCCATGGGCAAGCAAAGGGGCAAGACTCATGGACAGGGCGCTGCGACGGACCTGCAGTCCACGGGCTCCGAGGACCCTCTGGCCTCCTCCAACATGGACATCATTCCGCCGACTGGGAAAAGGTCCCAAGACGCAAAGTTGGACCTTATCCTTAATGAGATACGAGCGACTCGTGAAGCCCTGGAATCGCGTATAGACAATATGGCGACTGGCCTATCACTACTAAGGGCGGACCATAACAAATTGGCGGAACGAGTGGCGGAGCAGAAGATAGCACTGAATGACCTAGTGCCACAGCAGACGGAGCATTCCACGAGGCTGGAGGGTGTGGAGAAACAGCTTAAACATCTCTGGGATAGGGTGGATGAGGCAGAAGGACGTGCGCGCCGCAACAACGTCCGCATCTTAGGCATTCCAGAGAGAAGTGAGGGGAGGAACCCCACCCAATTCGTGGAGGACTGGTTACAAAAACTGGTGGGCCAAGAAGATCTCACTGCCCTGTACAGCGTGGAGAGGGCACATCGGATGCCTCCTCGGCCCCCCAAACCAGGGGCGCCCCCTCGTCCCCTGATCGCGCGCCTCCTTCATTTCAGAGACCGGGACACTGTGTTGCGTGCGGCAAGGGAGAATGCACCGATACGATTTGAAGATAAAAACATTTCAGTCTATCCTGATTTCACGCCCACTGTACAGCGCGCCAGATCCACCTTCATGGGTGTCAAACGCAAATTAAGAGACAGAAATATGAAATATGCGCTGCTGTTCCCTGCTCGGCTCAAAATCCTGCACGACAACAAATCCCACTTCTTCTACTCACCAGAAGAGGCTGAGGAATGGATGGAGGTCACTCTGACGCCGCCGACCTCACAGGACCCATTCGGGGAGCACCAGGAAGGCGGCCGCAACGAACGCGGAGATACACCGGACAGACGGCACAACACTCCCAGCCCGGGACACCACTCTTCCCATGGACCCTCTGCGAAGACGCACCCTCCTGATGCTCGGGTGGCGAGCCACCCATCGTCATCTCATCGGCAGCAGCTCACGGAGGAGGCACTGGCAGCACACGACGCCCAAGCACTTAATGACAGGCACTCCGCCACCACTGACACTCATACAGAGGTGTCTGGCTCAATGGACAGCTTGCCGCTGTTCCCGAAAATTACAGCCCAAATGGCAGAGGAGTTCTGATTTGCTGAGAATATGATCCCCTCCAGGTGGTAATGTATACTTGAACTCCCCCCCCCTCCTTTCGCATGTGGTGGGTTGCATGGGGAACCCACTTTGTTGAGGACTAACGAGCCCATGCAGACCGTTCAATGACAGTCGACAGAGGCCTGTCACCCCCCGGTATGCACACGGACTCCAATGACTTGTGCCCACGTTGGGCACCACAGTTTGGATCCCGGGCACGTTGGCTTGGGGACCTTTTTGTTATGGGGTTATTTGTTTTCACGACACACTCACCTTATCTCAACGCAGAACTGACATGGGGCCCAGGGCGTTTCACTGGGTCGCACCACATAGATGGTTATGGGGCCACTTAATAATTACCAACTGTGCACCTGGAACGTGCGTGGCATGGGAGCAGTCCAGAAACGCCATAGAATTTTGGCCCAGCTTAACCTCAGGGGAACCCAGATTGCATGCCTGCAAGAGACACATTTGAACGCCTCTGAAGCTGTGAAGCTGCGCAAGAAATGGAGGGGACAACTATTTGCTACCTCCTATTCTGCGTTTTCAAGGGGGGCAGCGATTTGGTTCCGTGGCTCTGTCCCCTTTCAGATGTTAGAGCATAGAATCGATAAAGAGGGCCGATATGTATTTGTGCGGGGGCTGTTAGACGGGGATGCTGTTGTATTTGGGTGTGTTTACTCGCCGAACTCTAATCAATCGGAGTTCTTGTTAATGGTGAACGGGGTGCTGACGGAGTGGGCTGATCATCGATGGTTTATTGGGGGTGATTTTAATGCTGTGCTTGATGTTACGCTGGATAGGTCACATCCCCCTTTACAGGCGACTGAGAGTAGGAAACAAGCGGATGCTCTTAATCGGTGGGCTGAGGGCTGGGACCTGACTGATGCATGGCGCAGTACACACTCACAAGAGAGGGAATATACCTTTTTCTCCCCACCACACCAGCTTCATACCAGAATTGACCACATATTCTGTTCCCGCTCCGTGGCAGATACAATTGTTCAGGCCCAACACATGGGGAAAACTCTGTCCGATCACAGCTCTGTAGAACTCACATGGCAGTGGGGCAGGCGACTAGCCCCCATCCCCACTTGGAGACTGTCCCCAGATCTCCTTGAAGACTCAGTATTCCGGGCCTCCCTGTCTGATGCTATAGTAACATATTTCTCCACAAACATGAACACGGCCAGCACCTGTCAAGTGGAGTGGGACGCATTTAAGGTCTGTCTTAGGGGGGCGGCCATGGCCGCTGGAATGGGCAGGAAACGAGAGATAATTGATCAACCGAAGGAGGTGGAGGGCTCCCTAGCTTCCCTAGAGAATGAGGCTGCCGGCACACATGCACCCTTCACGCCACTACAGGAGGCTCACATTCGACACGCAGAGCTACTGGAAGACCTGAGGCTCCTAGACTATAGAGAATATACGAACAGGCAGCATGCACAAGCGGATAGAGCTGGCCCCCTCCTAGCCCGCCTCTTACGGGACTCCCCAGTGAGCCACCCCATTCTGAGAATCTTGGACCAAGCAGGAAATCCAATCACCACCCAGGTCGGGATCAACACTGCGTTCAGGGCATACTACACAACGCTGTACAGTCCCCCACAGCCCATTCCCGAGGTTGCATTTGAGGCCTTCACGAGGGACTTAGCCCTGCCTCGACTTACAGACGGGCAGGTCAAAGACCTTAAGCGCACCATTACTATAGCTGAAATCAGACAGGCAATACGCGCCCTTCCTAAGGGCTAGACCCCTGGGACAGATGGCCTACCAGCCGACTTTTATGCAACATACATAGACCTACTAGCCCCACGGTTACACGCTATTTACTTGGAAGCTCTGCGGACAGCCACCCTACCGCAATCGTCTATGCAGGCGTTAATCACGTCCCTTTAGAAAGCCTAATAAAGAAGGGCTCCAGATGGCTGACTATAGACCCCTGTCCCTTCTCAATACTGACTCCAAGATATTGAGCAAGGTGCTGGCATCGAGGCTCGTGCAACTGGTCCACTCGGACCAATGTGGTTTTGTCCCGGGCCGCAATACAGCCATGAACCTCAGGCGACTAGCTCAGCTCATGCTCGGTGACGGTGAGGACACGAGCTCCGAAGGCTGCATCTCCCTGGACTTGAAACAAGCATTTGATTCCCTTAGATGGGATTACATGTTCGACACACTGTCGAAATTTGGGATACCCCCCGAATTCCTCGCTTGGGTCAGATTGCTGTATACAGCCCCCACAGCTAGAGTGCGCACCTCAGGTCATATATCAGTTCCTATAGCTATCGCACGTGGCACCAGACAGGGCTGCCCACTTTCCCCCCTCCTATTCGTCCTTGCCCTTGAGCCGATGCTCTGTAGGCTCCGCCACATGGCCCCCCGGTTTGGCATTCTGCGTCATGGGACGGCACATATAGTGTCCGCTTATGCGGATGATATTATCTTATATTTCCGGGACTTGAGGGGCGACTTGAGCCCTGTTGCCCAGGTATTTGAGGACTTTAGGTCGATCTCAGGCCTGACCATAAGCGAATCCAAATCGTATGGATTCACATTTGCAGCAACTGGTCTGACTACTCCACTACCCTTCGCCCCCCACGAGTTCCGGATAGCTGAAACCACCTTCAGATATCTGGGGATGCAGATTTACAGGGAGGCAGACCAGATGATCGACGGTAACCTTGGGAGGGCCATCAAAACACTGAAGTCGCAGATACAATTTTGGCTCACACTACCACTCTCTATACCCGGCAGAGTGGCGATATCCAAGATGGTGATGCTCCCCCGCCTTCTCTACCACTTCACTAACTTGCCACACCTGATCCCGGCAGCAACCTTTAAGACCCTAGACACTCTACTCACCGAACTTGTGTGGGGGCACGGCCGCAGGCGTATAGGTCTGTCCAGGCTACAGCTCCCCTCTGAAGCCGGTGGCATGGGTTTGCCTGATTTTAGGGCCTACACCTATGCGTGTCAACTGCAATGGCTGGCCTTCTGGGTAGCGGGTCGCAATCTGCAGGAGATCAACATGACGGATAGGGATCATGCATTGGGGAGAATACACACGTTACTTTTGCCCAACTCGGTTATACCGAGGGATGTTCCGCCTCTCCTCAAACTGGCGATAACTTACTGGCGAAAGGCGTTAAAGTACACGTCCCCTGGGTCGTCCTATGCCCCCACGATCCCGCTCTTGGGTATCCAGCTGGCCACGGGGACTCTGTCGGCGGACTCGCTGGAACAATGGCATGACGCTGGAGTGTCGCACGTGGGTGACCTGTTCGCGGAAGAGCACCTACTGTCCTTTGCAGACTTTAGAACTACCCATGGAGTCCCTGGAGGCACCTTCCTGCTACACTCTGGCCTTCGCCACTATATTACACATAAGTGGTCCCCTAGGGGCATGGAGCCAGCTACAAATCCTCTCATCACCATGCACTACCTGATGGGCACGGGCGCCCACCTTACAAGGTGGCTCACTGCTAGTATTAAGAAGGGGAGGGCTTTCGATCTGTCACCACTCCGGGCAGCATGGGAGGGGGACATTGGTAGGCCCCTGAGAAATAAGGAGTGGGAACGTATCCTTCAGTTTCCCAAAAAAGTAGCTAGGAACCCCAAGTTTAAGTTCATTCAATCGATGCTCCTACACAGAGCCTACCTGACCCCACGCCGCATACACTTGATGTTTCCTGATGCGAAAAGTAATTGCCCCCGATGTGACACTGAGGACGCAACACTAATACACATGCTTTGGCAATGCCCCAAACTAGGATACTACTGGACCACGGTCCATGAATCGCTCCAGAAAGCGGGTGCTTTGACCCGATCTCCTACACTGGAAGGCACGTTACTGGGGTTGGGGCCCTCACAGCGCACTAGAACCGTGGAGGCACGTTTCGCGGACATGGCCCTGTTGCTGGCGAAGCGTGCCATCACGATGAGGTGGAAGTCACCCAGACCTCCCAACCCGGAATTGTGGAGGGCAGAGGTGGTGCGATGGGGTAAGGCAGAGGGAGTTGCACTGCAGAGGGAGGAATACAGAGGCCTGAGGAAAACGCCAATTTCACTGGACTGGTATACCATATTAGGTATGTTTGAAACTGGGGGAGACGGGGAAGACGAGGGTACAGGTGCCTCTTCGAATGCACGATAAATGTGTCCTTGGCCGGACTGACATGCACTGCCACTAACCGTGGTGCGCTACGGGGAGGTGCGAGGGGTCCCCAATTTACAATCTCTGTACTGGTCTCGTTCCACCTATGTGTACAGTCGAATGGAGCCATATGTTGTGATTCTGTATGTGCCCCAGTCTAATGATTGCTCAATCATATGTTTTTGTGAGAGTGTCGGGTGGGTTTGTTGAGGGTGGGGGGAGTGATAGTTTTGACCGGGGTTTGTATGAACTGTGACGGTTACTGTCACCAACAAAATGAATAATCGAGACAACTATGCAATTATATGTTCTAAGCAACCTTATGTATGTATTACTCTGTTTCCCTCCGGGACTGGAAATTTCTGTGACTGCTTTACCTACTATGCTAATAAACAGATTTTCAAAAAAAAAAAAAAAAAAACTACTGGGGTTGGTAATGCTCCATTGATTTAATCACTATATCGGGTATATCTAGACAAGTATGTGGGCTGAGCTGAAAGGAGATATAATAAAATGGTCCCAGTATTGTAACATCCAAAGTGTTAAACAGACAAACAAATCATAGTAAAGTACAATTGTGCAAACACCGTTTTCTGGTTGCAACAGTGTTATTTAATCACACTGAATTTGTGTTGCCAAACCCTACATTTTTGACATATTTTCAACATGACAGTGCCCCAAGTAGGGAAGGAGGAAGTGGGGTGGGGGTGGGGGGGGGCGGGGGGGGGGGAAGGGGGGCTGTCACTTCAGTGGGGTAGTGAAGTGAAGTTTTAGGAAAGATGGTGACAAAAAATCCCAAATAGTTCAGGCATATATTGTTCACAGTAAATCAAGTACTGTTGAGAAGGACTGGCAATGTTCAAAAGTCGACGTTTCGACCCCACTTTGTTGTGTAAGTAGTTATCAGTCTGACGCAAGGGGTCTTCCTCAGGACAGTGGTGTGGGGTGAGGGGGGACCTGGAAGGGGACAAGGGGTTGAGTGTCATATCCAAGTTCAGACACACATAAAACTCAGACAATTTTGTTTAAAACTTGACTTCACAACCCCACTGAAGTCACAACCTTTCCCCCCCCCCTCCTCCTTACCTACTTGGGGCACTGTCATGTAAAAAATGTAGGCTTTGGCAACAACATTTCAGTGTGATTAAATAACACTGTTACAACCAGAAAACTGTGTTTGCACAATTGTATTTTACTATGATTTGTTTGTCTGTTTAACACTTTGGATGTTACAATACTGGGACCACTTAATTGTATACGGCCTAGCACCCAGGTCCCAGTGATTCCGGGTTTACCCTTTTCGTTAAACGAGCTGGAAGGAGAGGCAGCAACGCTGTCACAAGAATGTTCATTTCTTCCTGGCTAGAGAAGAGACTGGCCAGGTGCGTCCAGTTGTATCTGACCATCACCATGTTACTCCAACTCACAATTTCTTGAGTTGGGGATTCTAGGTTGGATATTTACATAGACTATTTTGTGGTAAGTGCGGGATCTGAGAGGACAGGCCTGAGAGGACAGGCGGCACCGCTGTCATCATGTCATAAGGTATGTCTGTGGACAGGCAAGACATGGAACCCGCTCTACTCAGAAGGGTTCAAATAACCCAAATATTTTTTTTAATATAAAGTATGGGTCTTATTTTATAGAAAAACATTGGTTACTTTTCACAATCCCACTGTACTTATAAAAACGTTATCCTAACAAGGGAATGACAATGGAATACTGACAAAAGTTCAAAAAGGCGACTTACATTACTTTCATTAGAAATGAATTGATATCTTACAAGCAAAATTTAATGTCAACATTGCTGCAGCCCAGAACCCATCTCACAGTTATTTTATGACGAAGCTTAGAAAGTTGACAGCTCTAAACTATTTGCAAGGCCCTTAAAAACGACATACTAAAATGATATTATTGCAATCATGCTGGAGTGCCAACACCATCCTTAAATAACCATACTCTGTGGTGAACTTAGTCAACCATCACTAAAAGTGTCTTTCAGGATCAGATCTCTCTTTTCACCACATGGAACTCCCGGGTGAGGGCCATAAAGATCAGAAGCATGGGTCCTCAATCCTACGTTCCAAAAACTGCCAAACCCTCAGTGGCCCAAGCTGGCAGTGAAAATAGTTCATGCAAGGCCTTCAAGTGTCAATATGTGAGATGTAAAGTTCCTCAACGGCCTTAAAAAGCAATGAGAGCAATACAAACCCATCTACCTTGCATGGAGGTGCCCAGCTTATGTGCTCCAACCCCCCAATTTGTAGGAGGGGGAGCTGTGCAGCCAGTGTATTTTTTATCCTGGCTGGGGAAGAGTAGGGCATTGAGCGGTGAGTGGCTCTCTGAACCCCACTGTCTGTAGCAGTGGAGCTGCTTCTTTAGTGGGTCGATCCCTAAACTTGTCTGAGACGATGAAGCAGGAAAGAGGCGCATCGCTCCATCAGGATATGAGGTTATCCATCAACGCTTCCTTGAGACCCCAACAATACCAATCTGGATCTGTGTGTCACATTTTATATGGTGTAGGCTTCTTGCAGCTGTGATCGGTGCATGTTTATACATCAGCCATACCCCATAGTGTATGATGCTGTGATGACTGACAGTCACAGTATTACAGCCAACTGTAGCATGTACCTGCCTCTGTATATAAACTGTTGATGAATACATGAATGAATACAACTTGCAATGCAACGTTCACATGCCACAAATGTTGTACAGCACTGGGATAGTGTTAGCAATTACCTCTATGGTTGTCAAGACATTCAATGTCTAAGACGCACTAGTGTTACAACCTATGCCACCTCATTAACGTCTGCAGATGAGGGCTAGAATGGCCTTAGATCCAAGCATCATGAACTGAGCTGCAGGCCAGGCCAGGCAGCAAGGGTGGGTCGCACAGCTATCAGCAGAAATGATTTCACTATTTTGGAATGCTGCACCCATTTAAGGCAAAAAGTTATAGTTAAAACTGTGAGGGTAAAAGGCAAGATGGCCCAGTGAGTAAAGAGTTGCTTTTGATATCTGATGTAATTTGTCCATCACAAGTTCCAATCTGTCTAAGGCCAGCATAGCCTTTCATTCTTCCAAAGACCTGTAAGTTGCAAACCATGACATTGTTTCGGCCTAAGATCGGATATTAACTCTGATTTGAATTGTTGAAGTGCTCGCAGCGCTCCATTATGCAATGGATAAGAACAAGTTATTATTGAAGACATGCAAATATATGTCCGCAGGTCTCTGGATGTTATAATAAGCCACGTGGCACAGAACTGTCTTTAGTGGACCTCCTAATATTTTCGTATGGTAATTTGTGGTTTTGAGAAAGCAATGGTCACTGCATTGCGGGCCTATTTCTGGCCACACAGACCAAAGCTAAAATTATGTGTATATTTATTTACATACTGAATTTATTTAGCTTTTGACAAAGCACTGTAAAATCATTTTTAAAGTATATGGTATAGTTATTAAGGGCAAGTGTATACAGTCGGAATGCAGTAACCAAAGGTAATACACAGAAGAGAGAAGTGATCCCTGAGAAGGTACTAAGCTAGGGCTAGATCTTAAATGGAGTGGAACAAAATCCAGTGTTAAGGAACAAGTGTAATTGAAAACAATTCGACAAGCATGGTGGTTTGAGAGGAGAAATTGAAAATAAAGCCTGAGAGTGCGTGAAACTCCAGAGTCTTAGGGTAGAAAAGATAAGGGGACGGGAACCAGGATATATTTAAAGGTGATGCACAGAAAAAAAAGATGATGCAGGAGTGGAAAGCTGGCCATCTTAGAGGAGCAAGGAGATAGGCTGGTTAAAAACTGCCGAAGCCATTGTTAGTTTTCCCTTTACCTGGTTGTAAGCGGGACGCGCTGCTCCACCCCATGTGATAAGGCTCTCGTTTCGAACCCTCCACATGCAAGCATAACTTAACGGCAGCAGATAGGAGGAAGCGTAGATATGAGTTGACTGTGGCTAGCAAGCCTTCTCGTCTACCAGGGTTTGTAATATATTTTCTTTTCCCTCTCTCTTTGGCCCTGGGAAGGTCCCTCTCTTGGAAGCTGATCTAAGATGAAGTTATGGGCTGCTGTGGCTGTCTGCGTGTTGCTGCTGAGCTCCGTGTCGAACTCTCCTCTGCCAGCAAGTTGGGAAGCCGCTAAGAAGTCATCGGTCCTGCGAGAGCCTGAGAAGGAAGAGGAGAACCAGATCTCCCCGCTGTTCCCGAAGTTTCCTAGAGACCCACCATCCAGCCTGGGGCTCAGGGCTCTCCCCACCCACAGTAAGAAACACTTTATTTACAAAGGGGTGGGAGGCAAAGCGGGTGCATTGCTCAGATGTAGGCAGAGATACTGGGGCAGAGGAATAGCATTTGAAAGCAGAGACGCTTTAAGGCATGGGCAAAGTGGACAGTTTCCCAGTGACCCCACTTCCAAAGAGGCCCCCTGGGAAAAGTAACTTTCTCACTGTTTGACCATCTCCTATTCTATTTCGTTGTCTAAAACCTCTCTCCCTTAGCCTACATCTACCCCTGGCTTAGTTTCTTCACCCGGTGTCATCTAAAATATTTCCGAATCTTTCATCTCTTCTTGTGTGACCCTGTTAAATTTGAACAAATAGTTGAGCACTGTTTGGCATCGGTGGGGGGCGAGGGGGCTTGAATCATCAGGAAATGGGTAATAAAATTTAACTTTGTTCCATGCAGGGGCTCTCAAAATATTTCTCGCCTGGCAGCTCTAAAAGACCTTCAGATTACATTGTCTGAAAGGATAGTAGGGCTGGAACTCAGCTCTTCACATGTCAAGATTGATAAAAGCTCAGTGCCATGCAGGGTGGCATCCTCACTCCATAGACATGGTATATCCAGTTCTGGGCTTGTAACTTTCAAGTCATTGCTATCTGGGGGTTTACAGCACTTAGTGCAAATGAGGATTAAAATACAAACAATGCAGTATGTTGTGCACAAAATCCCAGGACTGTAAACAGAGATTCCGTTATAAGGTGGAAGGAAATGACCATCGTAGCCTTTCCACCCTTTAAAAGCCAAGCATCTGTGTGCATTTCTATTTACCAATGGTCCAATCCGGCTATAAGTGATTGGCATTAAAATCATTGAAATTTACACAAATGGAATTCCGATATATAGTGTGCTATTATTTCAATAACGGAAGGAATGCTATTATATTCAGAAGAATAGGTTTCTGGAGGCCGGTTGGATGACTTGCACTTAAATCATGATGCTTTTGTAATATTAGTATCTGTTTTTCTTGGTTAAATATGCAAACAGATTTGACAAAATAAACAAGACTAAAGCTCCCGGAATTAACTGAGTTATTAAATTAGAGCAAATTACGTACACGGTAACAAAGTCTTTCTATAAATCTTTTGACAGGGCTTAGTGTATAATTTCCCTGCCTCTCCAAAACACTTTGTGGCTCAAGTCAAATTCTTTATTTCCCATAAATATATTCTTACATAAATATAACACATTTTTCAATTAATTAATGTTATCGTTTAATAAATATCATAAAATCTCCAATAAACAGAACAAAGACACATCAATGCAACCGCCACATAACACAGACCTAAAAAAATATAAATAGGTGTATAAAATACCTTCTCAACCAAAGTGCATCTTAGGTGATCTGCAACCCGATTATACCATAGGAATGCATCAGTTTAACCTATTAAAATGCAAGACCGATTTCAATTGTTTAGGTAACAAAAGTGCATTGTGCATAGCAAACATAGCATAAACCGGCAAGAGGACAATCCATATTTAAAATACCTTTTAAAAGTACATCTTAGGTAAATCTACTGGAGACTCACAAAGGGTGTACACAAATCCATACCATAATTTGAACACCGCTGAAGGGTTCATATACTCCCTGGCACTTCCACCATCTACTTCACTAGTTCAAGGGTAACACAAGGTCGCAGATTCTTGTGATTGATATACGTTGAACTAAACCAGTTGTTAAGAATCGAGATTGCAATTGCCAGAATGCATTAGGTTGTTGAATGTAAAGCCACGACTAGGTGATACTACATGTAGGCACCTGATAAGCGAACTAATAAACACACCCCAAAATATGACCTCTTGGTTTCTTGGCAGCTTCCCAACAGAAGTTCAGCAGGTTTATGTCATGATATAAAAGAAGACTACAGCATGATATCACTGCATCGAATCCATAAAATCAAATTTACCACTATGAGAATATCACTGCATTGAAGCTCATTGCTACCCTAACCTCAGTGGCGTCACTAGGGGGGTGCGGACGGCACTGGGTGACACCATCATGGAGTGACACCATCTGGTTACGCTGTGTAATAGGGCCCGTACCCCCCAGCATGACCCCCGCCCCAACCTCGTGCAACCCCACAATCAACTTAACCAGTCCAGAGTGTGGATAAAAACGGCCATGTTTAATAACTTCAAAACATTCGGAAACATGACAAGATCATTTTTCACAAGACATATTTTAAAAATTCAGATGAACACATTTTAATATGTACAAGTATCATAACTGTTCATAACCACCGGTTATGCGATAACTACTTACTCCAGCACCAAGGGGCCCTCTGGCTCGCATCTCCTATCTGAGAACCACGCAAGGCGCAACCCACCTGCGTCCTTGAGCCCCCAGCCCTCGATCCTTGTCCGTCATATCCAGGGGCCCACCCCTCTACCACCAGACTGCCAAGGAGGCTCGTGTGACCAGGCGCCCTTGCCTCCCCCGCCGGTGTCCCCATTCTCCCTGCAGAGAGCTTACCGTCTCTCTCCTAACTGCTGGCCTCGGGAGTATGTAAGCAGGCCTCCCGTTAACCCCCCTGCAAATCAATGTTCCGTGGCCGCTTTTCCGCCACTAGGGTGACCAGGGCCCACAGGTCCTTCACCCTCCCCACCTGCGAACAAGTTCTGCACAGAAGACCAGATCCCTTTGATCCATACATCCGTGACAATGTCCGACAGATGGACTCCGTCATGATGAAACATCAAGCCCCATTTGATCAGTCTATGTGGAATGTGACACAAGCGGCCCGGGCCTGAGCACAACTTGGCCAATTCTCCGTTGAGGCGCCTCACCGATACGTTCAAAGCCCTTGATCTGAATGCCCATGTCCGGCGCGGTATCAAACATGGCCAGGCAATCCACGTGTTAGGAAAAGCTCTCCCTATCCAGGCAAACTCAGTCAATAAAGCTTCCCTGATTGCCATGCGACCCAACTCTACCATGTCATTTCCGCCCAAATGCAGGATAATCAAATCCGGGGACTAATGTCCCTCGTGCTCTCTTGTCTCCTCGACCAGCCGCCGCAACTGCCGTATTCGTAGGCCGATAACAACAGACAAATAAACGGAGGGTCCTAGGGAATATTTACCGACCACGCAGTTACAGCCCCCTTAACCAAATGTACAAATACAAAAAATAATAACTGTGGGTCAACTATGTGTCAGAATGTGCCTGGATGACTAAGTTTGTGCTTTGAGGATGTTAGGAAAGCACACAACAAGATATCGCTCTGTATGGGAAGATATGCATCAGTTACTCGCCCTTTTCCGCCCTTTCATCATTTAAACCACTTCCCAGAGTGGAGAGTCTTAGTTGTTGCCACCTTCTATGGGAAAGGCTGTTGTTATGAGGTTGCGGACTTAAAGGGAAGTGCTGTGTAGTAACTGAGGAGCAGTGCAAAAACGAGTTGTGAAAACCAAAAAAGGGGAAAGAATGTGCCCTATGATAAAATTGAATAATGAACGCAAAAAAACTTTATTCTGGTACCGTTCATTTCCAAGGCTAAAAACAGTTCAGTGCGGACTTAAAGGGAAGTGCTGTGTAGTAACTGAGGAGCAGTGCAAAAACGAGTTGTGAAAACCAAAAAAGGGGAAAGAATGTGCCCTATGATAAAATTGAAAAATGAACGCAAAAAAACGTTATTCTGGTACCGTTCATTTCCAAGGCTAAAAACAGTTCAGTGCAAAGTTGCCAGTGATTAACCCTGATAGTCACTGGCCCAATGTGATGGTCGACATGTTTCTGCGGTAATTTAAAGATCACTAAGTATCTCCTGCTTCTTCAGGACCTATAACATTTGCTACTGCTCGAAGGTGCGATATATAAAAAGGATTTTTGATACAGATATCACCTGTTTAAACCTGGTAGTCCTCCTAATTGTGCAGGGGATGTCCCAGGAAAAGACGTCATCAAGACACAGACAACATAAATAAAAGACACATACAAAGATAAAAACGACATTACTATGGTTAGTGTAAGTCATCTCATATTGTCATCTGATTTTATGGCAATCCTAAATGACCAGCTACTAATCACTGGGTCACTTAACTCCTCTCGCTCACCTCTAGGGTAAGAGTAACGTGCCACTCCTCGCCTGGCAACAGCTCAGGAAGATAGTGCACCGCTCTACAATGTAGAAAAAGTGATATGTAGAGTCACAATTAAAAACAACGCGAGAGTCAGGCATGAAAGCACTCCAACAAGTATGAATGAGATACTATTGTCCATGTTTACACCCTGTGTATATCTTATCCCTTCTCATTATGTACCTTCATATCTCTCTGTTTTATTGTTTGCTTGCACCTGCTCTATCACAGTTCTGCATTTCGATTCGAAGGATATACTCTTATTACAGCTTCGATAATGGTAAATAAGTCAAAGCTTGAGTGCTCAAATGTCGACCCTTCTAACACGGCCATATCCGCTCGTACAACGGCTTGTATAAAAAGGAAACAACCAATTGTACTCTGTTTCGCAGTGTCTACAAATGCAACACCCTCACCGGGTAACCGCTCATTTGCACTCTAGTTCGTGGTTCGTTCAAACTGCACAAACACTCGTTACCTGCTTCTATAGGGTAGCGTGGGCTTACCTGCCCGTCGGTACACTCTGCAGCCATCTGGGCTGTATGTGGAGGTGCCGGGGCTGCGTATGCTGACGTTATTTGTTTTGTAGAGCGCGAAGCCCGACAAGGTATGCCGGGAGACGTAGTACGCTTAGTGCTAGTATGCCGGTGCCCTGTGTGATCGTTCTAAGATGGTTACTTTGAAACGGTGCTCTGTAAATCTGTGGCGTGTGTCACACAGAAAAATTCGGCATTGTGGATAATATGTTTTAAGTGTATATAACCGAGTAATATATTTTAAGGAAGATGGAGTAAATAACTACTTGAGTGTATTACTATGGAGTCGGCTGGATATGTTGCATCTGTGACCACGTGGATACACTAAGCGGTCACTTATGGACCCATATTTGGCCATACAGAGCGATATCTTGTTGTGTGCTTTCCTAACATCCTCAAAGCACAAACTTAGTCATCCAGACACATTCTGACACATTCTGACACATTCGTATTCATAGGCCGCCCACGCCGCGCCATAGGAACAACGTTCTTTTTAAACCTGGAGGTTTAGACACCCGCTTCTGCCGAAGCCGGACTGTGGCTCGCCGCACGAACGAGTGCCCCAACACCCACACCACCTTCGAGGACATACTAATTGTAGGAAGAGAAGTGTAAACATCAGCATTGTCATGTCAAATACATCAATCCGTTGTCACAAGAGAAGACGCCACGCAATGGAGCCGGTCTGATCCAGACTTACAAATTCTTGTCACACTGGGCTATCTGACCCTTATCTTCTAAACCTAATGGAATTGGAATGTTTTTTCACCGAATAAACGAACAAATGTAAATTCATACTGCAGTTTCTTTTCCTGTTGGAATTACAGTTATTTAATCAACATTAGGAAGAGTTCACCCCTATCGCCCTGAAGAGGTCCGTGGAGGACGAAACGCGTTGGCTACAGGATTGAAGAAATAAATAAAGATTATACTTCTGAAAAAACATCAGAAGACTCTGCTACTGAACTTTTTTAGCTTTTTTGACCTACGTGCAATGACCATTATTGTATAGATTTCTAATACATTGACGTGTGTGCTGGATCATTTGTTGAAAACATCAATCCGTTGTCTCAGAGTAATTCAGGCCGCACATAGCGCTTAAAACAGGCCGAAGACAAGCGCCCTACACTTTTGACTGTTTCGGCCGGTAAGCCTGCGT
Organism: Lissotriton vulgaris; assembly: GCF_964263255.1. Classification (NCBI taxonomy): domain Eukaryota; kingdom Metazoa; phylum Chordata; class Amphibia; order Caudata; family Salamandridae; genus Lissotriton; species Lissotriton vulgaris. Next base: position 343,296,516 of record NC_141689.1, on the reverse strand, counting down.
CCGCTGCCAGAGTTGCCGCCCCAATCCTGAAAGAGTGCGCTGAATACCCGCTAGGATCCAGGCCCAGAACTACCAGTGCTCGCTTAAAGACTGCCCTGAATTGGAACTGAGACAAGCAATCGCCCTGCTCGTGTATGAACAGTGCCTGACCCTGCCCTGTAGCCCGAATTGCCATGTATGATTCCATCTTGGCTACCGGGCAAAAACCTTCCCCCGGCACGGGGGAAGGTTTTTGCCCAACGGGTCAGTTTTGGCATGCCTCAGAACCACCACCAAGCCCCCTTGGAATAACCTTGTGTCCTGCCACTGGAGCCCCCCAGCATGGTCAGATTTGGAGGTCCCCACTAACTCCCCTATGCAGAACTCCTCATAAAAAGCTAAGGTAAATGCTGCGCCAAAAAGAATGCTCTCATAGTAAGAGGAGCACACTGACTCTAGTACTCCAAGAATGTCCCCTAAGGTTTTGACATCTACCGGCCTTCTCACCCCCTCTAGCCTAGCCCATCCTGCCAAAGCTTTCCTCACCACTAGCAGAAAATCGCAGAGAGCCCCTGTTGAAAAAAGAGCCCCCCGGCCTGACCGCTTAACAAATGTCCTGTATGTTTGAAACTGTTGCTGGTAAGTCCTCCTAGTGCGCTCGCTCAATGAAGCTCCCACCAGCCCAGCTAGGCCGGGGCTCCAATCCTCCAGAGAGATGTCGGGAACACAGTCATCCGCTCCTCCGCCTGCGGGTGATACCTCCGGAAATCCTGCAACTTGGAGCGAGACAAAGCATCAGCAGCTAGATTCTCTACACCTGGAATATGTGCCGCTCTGAAGAGCAGGTTGAGCTTTAAACAGGCCAGAACCAAATGCTTCAATAACCTCAAAACATGTTTGCAAGTAGCTCCCTGCCTATTAATAGCCTCCACCACTGTCATGTTGTCTGACCAGAAAATTACGGACTTGTTCTTAAAGAATTCAGTCCAGACATCTACTGCCACTATGATCGGGAATAGCTCCAGAAAGGCTATGTTCTTAGTCAAGCCTAAATCATGCCAAGATGCTGGCCAATCACCCCTGCACCAGTGAGGCCCCAGCTCCAAATCAATGCTTCCAGCTGAATCAGTGAGCAGGCCCAAATCTGTGCTGGATATAGCGGGTTCAGGCCAAATCACCTTACCATTGAATTCGCCCAGGAAACTACGCCATATCCTCAAGTCCTCCCTCACATCAGCCTTCAGCCAGACATGTTGGTGCTTCTGCGTCAACCCTGCCATAGCGCGTGCTATTGACCTTGAGAACGGGCGCCCCATTGGGATGATCCTCAGGGTAAAGTTCAACTGGCCCACTAAAACCTGGAGCTGATGCAACGTGACCTTGGGACCGGTCAAAGCAGAATCTATTGCTTGGAGAAAGCCTGTACCTTGTCAGCTGGCAACCTGCATTCGCCCACCACTGTGTCTATTTCAATGCCCAAGAAAGACATGCTGGTAGCTGGACCCACCGTCTTACCGGGAGCCAAGGGGACCCCCAGCTCCTCAAACATCTCAACTAGATTGCTCAAGGCCTGGCCACACTTACTTGAAGCTGGGGGCCCCATGATCACTGAGATCTCGCGCTGTTCACACACAGTTATTAGTGCACTGTGCAAGCGCACCTGCTTACAGTCAACAAATACTGCAGTGCACGCCACGCACGCACCACCTACTAGCATAGTGGTGATGGTGCGATGCGCGGCGGCGTACCCAGTTTGTGGGTCCCATGGCCGTCAATCATAGCGCTACCAATGATGGCCCTGGGCCAGCCACCGCTGTGCTCCTCTGACGCGTGCCAGACCACGTGTTTAGACTGCGTGGAGACAGTCTCGGCAGGGGAGTGCTGCTGGGCGATTTGCAGAACCCCTACGGTAGGGGCCCAGCCACCACCGCAGTGGAGTCTAAAGAAAAGGTAAGTGGGGCGATGGTTAGTGTGATTTCCGAATTTCGCAGCGCTTGAGACACCCGCAGAGTAATTGAATCATTTTATTTTTCAAGATTGACTTTAAGGAGGTACCTACCCCCACCTCCAAAAGTCTTGTAAAAATTGGATGTGGAGCTAAGGTGACACACACCTTCCAGAAGTTCCAGGCCTGATGTTAGTTCGAAGTCTAGCTGCCAGCCAGTGTTTCTATTTGCTGTTCTGCAGCTTGGGGGGGATGTCTATCTCGACCATGCTTTAGACCCGGTCATTAGCAATGGCTTCCCTGACAGTTCTACCAGTCCAAGCCCTCCGCCCTGCCTATCGTTTGACTGATGCCGCTCTTGTCCCAGACACGGTTCTCAGATTGCTCCAGGTCACTATGTTACCAGGTCTGCACTTTATTTAACAAATACTGCATTCTGAGATTTGAAGACTTTGATTGATTTAATAAAAGTAATTGCACGGACACATAATATAGGGATTTATAAAGGGATTCTCAGGAGTTGAACCATGGTACTCTGTGGACACGAAGCTATCTGGCAGCCTAGGTCCCACAGGCCACTCCCCATGTATAACTGGACCCCCATTTTTAAGGCTGGTTGGAGGTGGTCACCTGGGGTGAACGTGCAGGGACCTACCGTGACGAGTCTGCTGCTTTGATTCCCATACTGAGAGTGCAAAATGTGTCTGCAACTTATAAGGCACACGTGTGCGGTGCTCTGTCTGACGTCATCTTGGACTGAGACATCCGCTCTACTGTATCATGAGCATCTAACACAGAAGTTCATGGCTAGCTGCGCTTTGATTTGTATAGCTGGCAAGGTGATTCAGAGAGTTAAACACACATTGCTGACATCAGATTACTGGTTCCAGTTACCTACTGTCGGTCTCATCCCATGTTATTTAAAGTGCTTACAGACCACTGTATGATGCCCTATACAAAATTTTATAATGAGGAGCCACACATTGGATGGGCGAGGAACTAGCCCGAAATGAAATACAAGGTGTTTGTAGGCAGGTCAAAGTTGGAAAAACAAAGGGTGGGAGAGACAGGAAGAGGAGACAAGCTCTGAAGAGATGCAACACAACTTTACCACGGGCTTAGGGAGTGAGCCAGGGACAGCAGGCAAGGTATATAGGGCAGGTACAAGAAGCTTCTCTTTCTGCGTCAGGGGATGTGCATAATTTGTGCTGCTGGTAGGCACCGGCGCTCATTTTTGGGGACCAGAACCTATATTTCAATATTAGACTTTAAGCAAGAGAGAGAAAGGTAGAAACAAGCGCAATTATGTGGAAGATAAAGATGTAAAAAAGTAACAAAGGGAGAAAAGGCGGATGAAAAGGAACCAGCAAGAGATAAGATAAAGAAAGGCAGGGTGGTGGGAAAAGGGTAAAGGCTTTGGTATATAAAAACACCAGTATCCGGCCACCCCAGCCTTCAGGGTTGCCAGCAGCAGGCTCCCAAAGGAAAACTTTGAGCCCCTTCACTTTTTTTTATATAATGTAATCTGCAAACCGGACTTTAGCCATAAAACATTTGTGATCTTGGTGAGGAGGTTGTGTACCTTCAGCTCTAGGTTCCCTGACAATGACTGTTCGTCACCACCTTCTTCTTAGTGTTTATACCCACCAGTCAGTCCCACATCATGTTTGGTGCATCTGTAACCTCCCAAAACATGCAAAAAGTGTTATGTTTTGTGTGCTGAACTATTTGGTTGGTTTTGTTTCTTAAAAATCAAGACTTGAATAATAAAAAATGTAGTATGTATGTGAACTTTGAATGTTAAAAAAAGCTTTGGTCCTGTACTCTGTCAATCTCATTTTCTCTAAAGAAAACTTCTAGGTGAGTGTCTTCTAGCAATGCTAGACTTTAATTCCTTAAATAAGTTTCGTGGTAATCTTTGACAATATTCTTTTTCAATATAATTTGTGATGTATGGTGTCTTTTCCAATATTTTTAAATGAGGACTGAATAAAGTTGTGCATTGTGGTAGCATGATTCCTCTGAACATACATTGTATACAGCATTTAAAACCAGGGTTTAATTTGAGCTGGCAGTTTCCGGTGCTCGGCACTGGCACTTAATTGTCAGCACCAGCACTTGAAACAATTAGCACTGTCTGGCTAATTTAGAGATGACAACAACAACAACAGTTAATCATTTATTCAATATACATTAAAATAACTGCTTTCCCCCCTTACCCTCCCACCAAGCCATTCTTATAACTTAGGGGCCTGGAATATTCCAAATTGTCACACTTGTAGGGTGTGATGGTTAGTAAGTGTGTTGTGACTATCATTGGTAGCATTGGCATGGGCAACGTATGGTGGAAGCTGAAGTGGCCTCTGATGAGAGTCCTTGCACCAGGACCGCGTTGAATTCAATTTTTCTTCTATGGCCTTTGTAAATATAGGACCTAAATTTACAAAAGTTACTAAGCATTCTGTATGGTCCCGTTATTTGCCAACTGTGTCCATTGGCAGACTCGGAGCGGAGGAGGTCCATGCGGTAAGTCGTGGGGGGTGACACCATGAGTTACCCGCACCGGGTAACACCAATCCTAGTGACGCCACTGCCTAACCTTAATTCTAAGCCTAAACCACGCCTTTAATTAACCTAACACAAAGCCTATCCACTACCCTAAGCCTAATCAGAAGGCTAACCCTAAACTCAGGACAACCCACAATCCTAAACCTTGCTCCCGACAAGCCTCGATCCTATGGAGGCTCGGCGGTCGATTTAAAGTTCACCCCCTCCACCCCTGCACCGGACTGTGGATACCTGAAGGGCTCCTGCCCCTGAAGTCGACAACTTCACCCCAGCCCCACCGGCCGCCGGATGCTGGACGACAACGCCATCCTCGACCTGGCCCCATCGGCTGCCCGCCGCCAACCTCTCGCCTTTCACAGAGGCGGAATATAAAAGCCAGGATTCCGAAGGCTCCGAGAAGCGCCTGAGTAAAAACGATCAAATAGGAAAGAACAGTAACTACGGCGTGCGTTCCACCGAACAGTGGAAAATTAAAATGGCTGCCGCAGTGGAACGCAAACCATCGGAGCACAGAACTTAGCCTCTAATGACCTCGCTAGGAGTATTTGCAGCAGGCGTCTCGCGGCGCGGTAAACCCGCTGCTGAAGGCGACTACCGGTTCTGAAGCTCACCCCCCCCCCCCCCCCCCCCCCCTTGCACCGGAGTGTGGTAACATTATATGCAGAGCGGTTGTCCCGCTCTGCACAACGAAAAGTACAGTGGACATCGGCACTGCTGTCCTGGTCCTCACCTCGCAGCCCCTCGCTGCCCCCCACTGCCCCCCAGCTGCCCGCTGCTGCATTGATGAGTCTGGCACTCGGGGCTGCAGTGACACTATACGCAGAGCGGTTGTCCCGCTCTGCACAACGAAAAGTACACCGGACCCCTCCCCCACTCACGACCTGAAGCAGGGACCCCCTCCTGACGGCAACAGAGGACACAGATAGCAGCACCGGGACACGACAACGCAACCCCCCCCCTCCCGCCCGCTCCGCAGCTGAGGAATCCTAACGGTTTGGAGGGCTGAGAGGGGCCTGGGACGCTGGTTGCTAGCAAACACAGGAGTATCACATTCTCGCGCAGCGAACCCGCGAGAGCTAAGCACAGCTCAACAAACAAAAAAAAAAGAAGAACTTTTTATAGGAGTGAGTGAGTGAAGTGACATATCTACGAAGCGGAAGGGATCATCATCACCATGGTCTAAAGCATTGCTCCTGTATAACTCTACGAGCAAAATCAACAGGCACACAGAAACTTAAGGTATTTACTTCTTCCACCCGCCTGCTCTCTTTTTAAAAAACTAACTCCTTTGTTCAAAATGGCTGGGGCCATAAAACTGTAGCAATAAATCCCCCCCTACCTCTGTTGCCCACGAGGTCCCTCAGCTTAACTCCCCCACACAGAGATAAGAATTCCTCCCAGCTAGCCTTGAGCTTTGCCTGCTTAAACAGAAAGTGTAATCCCTTCCCCTGTGCTCAAAGTAATAGCAGCAGACAGAGGACGAATATCTCTATCTCCCCTTGCCTGCATGGTTGTGAACGGAAGCTGCTCTCCCCTGCTATCCAAGCAACAGCAACAAACAGAGGACTACTGTTTCGATCTGAACTATCTGGCGGCCATTTTAGACTAGTCTCTATTGGACTATAGTATTTTAGAGTAGTGTGAAAAAATGTCTGCTTATTATTGTAGTATTATAATTCTACCTATATTTTGAACATCTGTATGGCGCAGATTGTTACCTCATATATGAAAGAATGTCTGCCTATTATTGCAGTATTACACTCCTAGCTTTATTTTGAACATTTGTAATGCACAGATTGCTACCTCATATATGAAAGAGTGTTTACCTATCATTGCCTTATTACACGCCTAGCTCTATTTTGAACATTTGTAATGCACAGATTGCTACCTTATATATGAAAGAGTGTTTGCCTATCATGGCAGTATTATACCTATACCTGTATTTTGAACATTTGTAATGCACAGATTACTACCTCTTCCCAGGCAGAACCACCATCACTTCTTCTGTATTCTGTACTAGTTTACACAGTTCTGCAACCCGCACCCATTCTCACTCTTCTCTCCTATAAAACACCGACTGCGACCTCATATATTTCTGGTTGCTCACTAGTGTCACCTCTTCTCTCCTATAACACACCGACTGCGACTTCATATATTTCTGGTTGCTCACTAGAGTCACCTCTAACTGTATTTTGAACACTAGTAAAGCAAAGAGTGCCACCTCATATATTGTGGCGGCTAACTAATGTCACTTTTGATTTTTGATTTCTGATTCACGTAAATTGTTGTTTGCACCTGTATACTGTCCTTATATGCTTATGCTGGTTGATCACTAGTACCACTTGTGTACTGTGTAACTCACTGTATGTAGTTGTATTTGTATGTATCTGTTTATCCGCACATGTGTACCACTATAGTGCAGTCACCCATACCCACCTAAACCACCATCCCAACATGGATCCTATTGGCAATCACACATATAAAATCAACTATCCACTAACACTCACCAAAAAAGCTGCTAAACGTTTTAAACACAACTTCCTTAGATCGCACCCTGAAACCCCCTTTGCTGACACCTACTTCTCATCGGTCAATGGACCCTTGAACACCCATATCATCTTCCACACCACACGCAGAGCTCAGTGGAAAAAAGCGTTCCTCACCCTACTCAACGTCTCCACCACCAGGAAATCCACCCATGGCCTAACACTCTCCATCACACCATCCCAACTCTTCCCAGACAGAACCACCATCACTATTTACAATAACGGGATTGTCCTAATTCAATCGACAGACAGGAACCTGGTACTTCTTGACAACCTGTTTCCCACTTTCAAAAAGCACCTATCCAATCCTCGGGCTTACACTCAGATCACCCCCAGTCCTACCACTCCTGAAGGCACAGCACCCACCCTTACCACAGTTCAGCACCAGAACAACACTCGCCTCACCTCCACACCCAGCATCATAATCAATTACCCACCTGCTGCAGCGACCCCTCCCCACCCCTCAATCTCAGACAGAGATCTGCCCCCTCATACACCACCCGCTCCCCCATCCCCCTACCAACCCTCGTACCTCCGCTCATCTTCCCTTATCCCCCCCCACACTTTGCACTCCCATCCCGTCCTCCACACCAATCTTCTCAGAGCACCCCTCCTCCACACCAATCTTCTCAGAACACCCTTCCTCCCCCAACGGCACCCCACACAACATGACTCTCTCTCCGCCTATCTCCCCCCCCTCACTTAGCACTCTCGTCCCGTCCTCCGCACCAATCCTCTCAGAACACCCCTCCTCCCCAACTGCACCCCACACATGACTCTCTCTCGGATGTATGACGTTACAACGCATACTATTACTCCGCATACCGTTACAACGCGACTTTTACAACGCATACCATTACAACGCATAGCGCTTTGAGGTGCTGGATAGTGGTAAGTATAATTTACTATTCTAACTCCAGTCCCCGTGGACCCTAGGGAAGGTGTTGGATAGTAAATTATACTTATTCCCTATCCTAGAGCGCCCCCCAGCGCAATGCGTTGTAATGGTATGCGGAGTAAAAGTCGCGTTGTAATGGTAGTGCGGAGTAAAAGATGCGTTGTAACGGGTGTATACCCTCTCTCTCCGTCTATCCCCCCCCCACTCTGAGCACTCCCGTCACGCCTAGCCTTCACCCCTCCTTCAACCTCTCACCCCCCACTCTCACTCCCCACTATCCCACCTCCTCCCCCACAACGGCCAGCCTCCACACCGCCCTCATCTACCATTCCCCCCCTAGCACTGATGCCCTTCCCAATAACGCCAACACCATCCCTAACACCTATCCTCTCTCTAACACTCCCAACCCCTTCACCAGCTCCACCTCCTCACCCCAATTCCCCCCCGTCTCCAGCAACCTATTCGCCTGTTCTCCGCCTGTACCCCTCCCCAACTCCGCGCCCAACACCTCGCTGGACATGATTATGTCCACCCTCCTCCAATTGAAAGAAGAACTACACTCCATCAAAGAGTTGCTCATCGCACACCCCAGACACCCCCCTCCCACCACCACCTTTACACCTAATAACACTTCCCCGCGCCTCCTACTCGCCTTACCACACAACACTCCCCACGCCGGACCTCTATCCCCCCTCGCAATACCAACAATCACAATACCAATCGCATTCGCATTACCACCAATCGGAATACTCCCTCTACACCTAACAACACTACCTCCTCACCTCCTACCCGCCTCATCACACAACTCCCCCCACACTGGACCTCTATCCCCTCTCGCAATACCACCAATCGCCCCAGACGCACTACCAATACGATCTCAGACCATGACACACTCGCCCTTCTCCACTCCTACGTCTCGGCTCCCCAAAATCGCCTAGCCACCAACCACCTGTCCATCCCAACGATTATCTCTAACCCTCTCAGGCACCAAAAGGAAAACTACAGAGGCGCCGTCCCCAACAACCACACTAATGTGCCCATCACTATAGAACCTTCCTCCGCCCTCTGCGCCCCTAGCCTCAAATGCATACTTCTCAATTGCAGATCGGCCCAAAGACATTCCACAGAGGTCGCCGACCTCATCATGTCTCATGAACCGGATCTAGCCATTCTGACTGAAACATGGTTGTCTGATTCTTCTACACCTATCTTGGATATCCTAGTCCCCCCCAACTACTGTATCACTAGACTTGACAGGACCAAAAAGACAGGCGGTGGAATTGACAGGACCAAAAAGACAGGCGGTGGAATTGCCTGTATTTACAGAAGCAACCTCTCAGTTTCTAAAGCGCCCGCCCCTTCTCTTGCTTCCTGTGAATACCTCTGCCTTGATGTCATCAGCGAAAGCAAACCGGTTTGCTCACTACACATCATATACCACCCACCTGGGGACAAGCTCTCCTTCTGCCAACAACTCATGGACACAATTTCAACCAACTCAGGACGGCAAAACACCCAAATTTTCCTTGGCGACTACAATCTCCATTGAAATGACAGCAGACACAGTGGTAAATAGCCTCAAAAGCTTCCTCAACGCCCTTGATCTCACCCAAATATGCAATAGCCCGACCCATGAGAAAGGTTCTATTCTAGACCTTATCATCTCCAAAGAGGACGCTATTCAACTTGAGTCAATCCAACCTTGTGACTGGTCAGATCATCATATTGTCTCCTTCCTTATCAATGAAAAAATTAAATTTAACACAGTACAACTCTCTAAGCCCAAAGTCTGGAAAAGGGACATGAAGAAACTCAACCCAAACTCATTACCGCCTAACAGCTGCAATCTCCTACTTCCCCCGTCCGGCGCTACGGACGTTCAACTCCTGACTGACCACTATCTAAATGCTATGTCCACAATAATCAATGAGGCTGCACCCATGCAACTGAAAAGAGTCTCGTCCAAGATCTCCAACCCTTGGTATGACGGGAGCCTCAATGAGGATAGACGGGCCATGCGAATTGCAGAGCGCACATGGAGATCAGCCCCCTCTGCACTGCACCTAAAAAACCTGAAGAAACAGAGACACGCCTACTTCAGGAAAATAAATCGCTCAAAAAGGGATTTCTTCAGCCTCCAGCTCGCCCAAGCAAAAAACCGCCCAAGGAAATTGTTTGAGTTAATCAGAACACAATCCAAAGAACAACCCCAGACACTCAGCACTATGGGCGCTACACCTTCCGGTGAAGACTTCTCTTCTTTCTTTAACCAAAAAACCGACAACATAAGAAGCGATCTCCTCAATGACGCAATCCTTTACTCCAACCCCCAACACACAGCAGCGCCTTTGGCACCTACTCCGAAGAAGAAATTGGCAGATTGCTCAGCACCCTGAAACCATCCAATCACCTCACTGACCCCCTTCCTGCAAACGCTGTAAAAGACTTTACCCCTTTGCTCCTCCCACTCTGGACTAAAATTATCAATAGCTCTCTTCAACAAGGATCCATCCCTGACGCCCTCAAAGTCGGACAAGTCACACCTCTACTAAAAAAAACAACAGCAGACCCCGCTGATCTAAACAATTACCGCCCGATTACAAATATTCCCACCCTCGCTAAACTGTTGGAAAAATGCGTACAGCTACAACTGACTAAACACATAGACAAGTTTGATCTCCTCGACGCTCATCAATCAGGCTTCCGTGTAGGGCACAGTACCGAAACTGCCATGACCCACATAGTGGACGACGCCCTCCAAATACTAGACCAAAACGATACCTGCCTCCTCATCCTTCTGGATCTCTCCTCAGCATTCGACACAGTTAAACATGAGAACTTACTCGATCTGTTAAACACAAGAATGGGCATATCAGGGACTGTTCTCAAGTGGTTCACCTCCTTTCTACACAACCGGTCACAAAGATTCAAAAGTAACAACGCGATGTCCTCTCCGGTACCTGTATCGCTAGGCGTCCCTCAAGGATCCTCCCTCTCCCCAACACTATTCAACCTAGTTATGGAACCTCTCACTACTTTGCTACAGACATCCAATGTTCATTTTCATATGTATGCCGAAAACACCCAACTTTATCTCAAAATACAATCCCCCGAGGACATCATGGTTCTGAACACCACGATCAGAAACACCCAATCCTGGCTTGCCGAGAATCACCTCAAACTCAATGCCCTGAAAACTGAGTTCCTCCTGATCTCACCTCCCGCAAAAATCTCTATGGCTCAAACATGGCTTAAGCACTTAACAGCTCTAAATGTACAACCTACCGTCGTAGACTCAGCAAAATCTTTAGGCATAACACTTGACGCCAACCTCAACATGCAGCAGCACATCAGCAAGGCAACCAAAGGAGCGAACTTTCAAATCAACACCTTGAGAAAACTTAAACCCTTCCTCCCAGCCAAAGACTTCCAAACTGCAGTACAATCTATAGTCATCCCGCACATAGAGTACGGAAGCACCGCCCTCTGCGGGCTCCCCCTAACTACAACGGCTCCCCTAAGAGCGTCCCTTAACGCTGCAGCGAGACTCATCACTGGCTCAAAAAAGCACTCGCATATTTCCCCTGACTTTAAATCCTTGAACTGGCTACCTTTTGAAGCCAGAATACATCTGAAAATCGCCTGCATGACTCACAAGGCTGTACACATGAACTCACCTGCCTACCTCACTCAAAAGCTGACAATCTCGGGTGGCTCTAGAATTACTAGAAGCACAAGCAATCTTCTGCTGAAACATCGAAGATTCCGGAAGGAAAAAACCTATAAACGCTCCTTTTCAGGAATGGCACCCAGGATCTGGAACTCACTCCCTCCTGAAACCAGGCTCATCTCCTCCAACAAACTGTTTAAGAAAGAAGTAAAAGCGATCCTCATGGCTAAATACACATGATCTATTACTCGGTATTTTCTCATGAATCCGCTCCGTAATTACCTGCCTTGGACCCCTCGGTCTACTTGTACTATTTGTATTATGACTTATTTGATTGTATGCGTTCCCTTTCTGTATATTGTTATGTTGTTGACGCACCTGTCTGACTTTGCACACCGTACCTACACCACCTCAACTATCCCTACTTTTGTACTACTGAGGCACCTGTGTGACTATACATCCTGCACTCACCTACCTCAACTATGCACACCTTTATGTTATCTCCTAAAACACATTAAGCACGCTTAAACAAGTATATGCTCACTTTTGTACTTTTATATTATTGGCGCAACTGTTTGACTATGCACCTTGTACAGACATTACCTCACCTGCGACCTACCTCCTGTTTGTTTTTTGACTTACCTATGTAACTATGCACCTTGTACCTATCTACCTCAACTATGTAACTATGCACATGTACCTTGACTATCACCCCCGTGCCATTGTAAAGCGCTCTGATATCTGCAAAGATCTTGTTCGCGCTATATAAAACTTTCAAAAAAAATAAAAAAAATAACCCAAACGTTCCCCTAACACAAACTAAATTTACCCCCTTACTCTATGCCTAACCCTAATCTAAACCATACACCTAAACTCAATGTCATTCTAGGCATAAACCTTATACTACCCCGAACTCTAGTCCTAACCATAAACTTTACTCCAAGACTAAGACCTCTCTCTACTCCAACCCTACACAAAATCAAAAGGCTTCTGTAACCCTAAACACAACACTGCCCTAATTCGAAGCCCTAAATATAAGCGTTCCGCAATCCTACCCCTAAATTTACTATAATTCCTACTACCCCTGGGTTCTAGCCTCAATCGACGCCAGACTCTGGCCATAGCCCTATAGCCCTAAACCTAAGCACTAACCCTACAACTAAGCCTAATTACCACAATTCCTACCTCTAGGTAACACTACCCCTTAACTTTGCTCTTACTACCCCTACAACCAAGCCCAACTACTACCCCTACCTGTAGCTGACACAACCCCTTGCTGAAATCAGAACAGTTACCCTAGCACTTAGCTTACTCGATTTAGTGGTATTCTCAGTGGTAATTACAATGGAGGGACAGTTATGTAATACTACATCGACGCAGGGTATCCACAGCAGTAAGGTTTCTCACACTAGCACCCACGGGCTCTAAGCGCTATATGAAATGCAGCGAAACAAATAAACGCACACTGGTCACTAAGACCAACACAATTCAGGAACACTTCAACCCCGGGAGCTGAATAGCACGCCCTCTCCTCCCTGCAGTCGCAAGCCATGCCAGCCACAGAAAGGACAGAATCAACCGTAGAAACCGCAGAGAAAGGACCAAAGAAGCCATGGAAAGGTTGCTTTGTTTCACTCGCACTGTGCTTTGAAGTTCACAAAAGCCATTAAAAAGTAACCAGGGAAATACAACAAAGCAGGGACAATGTTTCTGGGCCGTGGCCCTCCCTCAGAAGTTATCATGAATGCCTCTGAGGCTGGAAAGGCTGAACGGGTTCTGCAGAAGCACTAATGTTTGAGGTTTGTTGACCTTTGTGCAGACATGAAACGATTTGCACCGGTGTGGTCCTTGCTCAGGGACAAGCAGCGCAAATGACACCCAAGAGCTAATTAGTATATAGACGGTAATGGGGCAGTAATTCATCCCTTTCATTTCAATAGTATTCAGAGGGTTCTCACAATAATTTCTTGTGTCTGCAAGGGGCACTGCACTGCACTGCACGTGCACTAGGCCCTAAGGAGGGCGGTTGTCTGCAGATTGCAGGCTCTCCCATCTAGGAGCCACAGAAACAGGCAACCAAATCAAAGAAACGGTGGGATGGAAATGTCAAATCCTCATTCTTTCGGCAGAAATACTGAAACAGTGCTGTGTTTACAGAGACTGGTATAAAGTGGGATTTGAAGTTCTACACTTCACATAAGGGTATAACGCGGTAGCGCTACGATTTTTCCTCTATTCTGAGGTGTGGATTTCGGTATGTGGCATTTTTCCCCCGTCTGAAAACCGCCATATTTTAATAGTTGAAAATTGTTGAGAGAGTGCAGTAATCCCTGCTCATTTTGGAATCCCGGTTTGGGTTCTAACTCCCATTTTCCTCCAGACTGTGATTTCTACAGGAGAGAATGGGGATCTTGGAGCTGTGTGGTAATAGAAAATATCCTGATAGAGGCTAAATCTAGAGGACCATTCATCAGTGGAGTTTTCACCACAGTGTTATACCGTGGTTGAGTTCAGTACACCAGTGGATAAACATTTCTTAGGTGCAGTATAACCACACTCAAGTCAAGTAACTTTATTTCGATTCGAAAATAGAATCATAAAAGTATAAACAGTTAAAAGGACAATTACACATAGGATTAAAATAAAAAAATCATACGGTTATATTAATGTCCAAAACACATATTATGTATCCAATTTAAATTTGCAAAGCATCCAAAGTAAAGAACCACGAAAATAAGCAGACAATATTATCAGTACTGTAGATGCATGTGCATTTCATTTGGATACCATTATATACAGTAATCTGTTAGATGTATTTCAGATAATGATCATTGGTATACAATAATACTGTTCAATATCGATTTCTGATAATGAGCGATACTCTAAATAAAACTAAGCACAGCACTACATATGTTTGGATTTGATAAGGATAATAGGTGTTCATAACCCTCTTTATAATAACAGGATCCAAGAGTTAACAAAACAGGCTTGATAAACCGATTTCGTGGATCTTTATACAGATTACAAAAAAGAATGAGGTGCACAGTATTTTGTGAAACTATATTGTTACAGGCGCAAACGGGAAGTCTCTCACACCACCCTGCTTGCTTTGGGAAAGCAAAAAGGTAATGCAACGTGCCAAGGCGAAACCTTGTTAAATAGAAACGCCATTGGGCATGCATAATGTATGACAATTAGGGCTGATGTTGAAGCTTACCCCTATCATGAACTGCATGCTCACTAGTTCTTAACATACCTAAACTTGTACGGTAGGCGTCCTTAATTGTTAATTTGGTCTCACTGCCAACAATTTCAGGATTTAAGAATATGTGTCCCCATCCAATCTTATGAAGGGTTTCCCTTACATATAGTAACCATGGTATCTCCATAGAATGGTCAAGCTTAAGGCAGTCTTGCAAAATTTCCTTTGTGAGTTTCAAATCATCAGATCTCCAGACCTTGCTCCATAGCAGCAAAGGAGAGACATGAAAAGTATCACTCACAAACTCAAGACCAACCTCCGTGTGGCAAAAACTACACAAAGCTCTTGTGTTTGTTTTGTGCTCACTCAGGCCTAGGCTATTGCTATATTGTTTACCTTAAAGCAGGACAGACAAGTTAGATAAAAAAAAATATCTTATACATCGTTCGTCTTATGTCATTATTTGATATTGGCTCAGCGCACAAATGACTCTAGTGTGACATCGTAGCTTTGGCGCCCTCTCTGGGATTGTTTTCAACACAGCGCTTGTCCATGTGGTTAGAATGTGCACACAGGACAGGTGTCCTGTGTGGGTGTGATGCAGGAGGGCTTGGGATGTGCTCCAATCTGTCTGTGGTGCATTTGTTGCCAAAGCCAAGGACGCATGTGTCACAAGATGTGTTTAAGATGTCACACTTTTTATGCATAACCTGGCGAGGTCTTCCGAGACTATGTCTGAGACTGAAGGCAGGAGTGGATTTAGTCCTGAGGAAGGAGCTGGTTTGGCCCAGGAGAGAGAAGCCATGTTTATAAAGCTCTTCAGAGGATGTTGTGGACTAGTATTTTCCAGACGCCTACTGGACGGGTACCTAGTGCAGGTCCTGGAGGAGGGGACCCCTGCCATGTTTTTAGATCTTTCCGAATTTAGAGGTGGTCCTGAAGTTTCAACATGTGAACTGGTAAAGAGATTCATAGCTTGGACCGAGAAAGAGGTGTCTTTCCCCGATGACATATGTACCATTGAAGAATCTCAATACAAAGTGGATGAAAGGCTTCGCTTGGGCTTGTAACTTTGCAACCTCTATTGTATGACGTTGGTCTAATTCCTTGGAGTTCATGGTGTTCAAAGCAGAGAGCCCTGAACATGACTCGCTGGGCGACCTTTTCCCAGTGGGTTGTCTGTAACACCAGAGTCAGATGGTTCTGCAGAAGTTGCTGGAAGAATCATGCAGCTTTGTGCTAAAAACATTGTTTCATAATCGTTTTCTTTAAATATACAGCTTGGTACCAGTGGTTTCCCATCTTGTAGCTCTGTAAATAACAGGTGTTACCCACCTCAGTGATGCACACGTTATCACATTTGGAAGGAGTGAAAAGCCTTGCTGGGGTTTGATCCAGTGACCTGCCTGTTGGTTGCACACAGATTTCAGCACTAAGCTCTTAACCCACTGAGCTATCATGCTGGTTCATTATTAGAAGTTTCATTACATTCTGAAACTACTGTAACATGTATTTAACATTTCCTGTTCAAACCTTTTAGGGCCTGCTTTTACTAATGGCAAACATCAGTCTGTCCCCTTTCTGCATGCACTAAATCAGAATACTTTTAGAGGCCATCAAGTGTAAAGAGAAAAAAACAGTTGTCATTACATAGTCCAGCTTCTCCAACAATCCATAACAATCCCTAACAAAAGGTATTCTTGAATGTCACTGTGTTTGGTGATGTCAGCTGGGTATTGTCACATCATTCGGTGGATGAACTCTTTAAACTGACTGGGTAGTCCTTTTACGCATCATATTACATTTTGTAAGAATGTGCTATTTTTACTTCCTTTATTTTTCCAGTTCTTTACTGTTTTACAGACACAAAATGGGAACAATATTTGTATTGTTTGAAAGCTATGCTAAACGCTACAAAAAAGAAAATTCGCATGCCCTCACAATGTGTTATATCATCTTAAATATCACCCTCACAATGTGTAATATTATCTCAAGTATCACCCTCACAATGTGTAATGTTATTTTCAGTATCACCCTCAGAATATGTAACATTATCATAAGTAGCATCCTCACAGTATGTGATGTTATCTTAAGCAGCCCCCTCACAATATGTAATATCTTAAGTAGCACCCTCACAATATTTAATGTTATCTTAAGCAGCCCCCTCACAATATGTAATATCTTTAAGTAGCACCCTCACAATGTGTGATGTTATCTTAAGCAGCCACCTCACAATATGTAATATCTTAAGTAGCACCCTCACAATATGTAATGTTATCTTAAGTAGCTCCTTTGTGCGATGTAGCACCACACAGGCGATTAGTTCAAGTTATCTGGTCTTCTAGATGCAACCACGGTGATAGCGAAACTAGAAGGAATAATTGCCTACATAGCTTCTCAAAGCTATTTTGCTCCATTTTTTTTCTGACAGCTATTTGGCAGCAATAATGGTCAGTGTACCTTGTCTGTGTAAAACAGTAAGGCGCTGCAAAATAGCTCGGAGTGGGAACGTGTGCCATTTTACTTAGTGCACAGATTCGCCATTCTGCTCCATTTCAGTTTGCGGCGGCCTCGACCACAGTGCACTCGGACTATTTTCATTAAAAAGGTACCCTTTCCAGTTTCCTTGTCCCTATATTTGCTGCATGGCTGGAACCCTACATCCCTGATCCCTTGCTCTACATGAGGCGCTTGGTGATAGTGGCGAAATTCGAGCCCCCACCCTCCTGAGAGGTTCATGGAGGGGGGACCCAGTCAGGAGCTCTCAGCCACCACCCGTGCACAGTGCCTGAGGTGGGGGGTGAGGGGGTGGGGGGGGGGGGGGCTCCGGGGTGCTCGGGCCCCCTCACACTGCGGGGGCGGTGGGACCGGTTGTTACGCCACTGCCTAGTGATGAGGAGGGTGTCGTGTTACCAGGGCAGCGGGCTCCATCTGATATGTCCAAAGATGGCCCGGTAGGGTGCGGCCGCCAGGTTACATAACACTTCACCTTGCTGGCAGGACAGGTGATACCCGGCCAGTGTCAGATTCTACAGGTCTTCTCCACCAAAGAATAGACACACAATGTCTTTTCTCCCTCCTTGGCAGGTCGCTGAATAAGGCAACGAGCCAGGACAATATTAATCATTAAAAGGCCAGCTGACCTCGGCATCTTTGATGTCCTGTCCCTCATTGATTTCCACTGACAGGTATCTCTTTGACCCCCGTTTTGCCCCTGGCATCATGCATTATCAAGGAAATCTTCAAAGCGAGGATAATCCTCAAGTGGGTATACACTTATAACATTTCATAGTTTGAAATATTTTTGTTAAAAAAAGAGTTGACCAACATGCTCCACTGCTTGAAATTTATTTTTGGAACAATGGTCAAACAAGGCCAAGCAAATATAAAATACAAAAAAGCAAAAGCATTAAAAGTAACAGTCCCGTGCCAGCTACATTAAAACCCTATCACCAAGGTTGCGATGGTCTTTTTAACTATTTTATTCGTTTAGAGGCTAGTTTTGCTGCCATTTCAGGAGCATCCCGTCTCTCTGTGAAATCCAACCTACTATAAGACTGGAGTAGTATGTGCTCACTCCACAAAGATATTTGCACACCTAAGTTGAACATGTGCACAAATGGCATACTCTACAAGTGTAAGTTCATATTTGTTATTCACAAAATTAGAATGTAAATGCTCAACATCACTTAGATTTAATATTGTAGCACTTTAGTAAAATATTATATGTGAGCAAATCAGCCCAAATGGGTGGGAAGTGGTAAACTCAAAGGGTTAATTTTTTATTTTTATATTTAAATCAATTTACCAACATTTAATGATAAATTTAATTTTATAGCGGTATCACGAAATAATACGTCCAAGCAATTCCGCTGACAGGGAAAGGAGTGGGCATTCCAGAGTAGGAATGCTTTGGAAAGTAGGTGAACACCCGTAAACTTGCAAGTTCCCACCCTGGATATGGTTGCAGACTTACTCCTTCCTGTCAATGGCAGGAGTTTATCTGTATCAAAGCTGAGAGTGGATATCCATCCCCAAACTGTTGGTGGTTCTGGAAAAAGAGTCTCTCCACAGAAAATATATTTTCCCAATAGAGAAAAGAAGAAATTGCAAGCACTATTGTGAAGGAGTCCCGCTTGCCTGCATTTACACTTGTGACATTTACACAAGTGAAAATTCTTTGGCCTCCGAGGAACTGTTACTGAAAAACTGTGACTGATGCATCTTTGCAGGTAACGCCCACAACCTTTCCACTTCACAAAATAAGAGTGTTCCCTGATGCTTAAAGTGTAAAAAAAAAAGTGCCAGGGCCTTTATGGGGAGAACACTGCACCCTGCACCACCCATTGCCCCTGGCAGCTCTGGCAAAGACAGTACCAACACAACAATATCATACTCCGAAAGTGTGACAATTCAGCCTTTTCTAAGCCACTCAAAGCTATAATAAAGGCGTGAGCGGCAGGTCTTATTCTTTTTCAATGTATATTGACTTGATAAACACTGTTATTTGACTCATCTCAAAATTAGACAGACAGCGCCACCTTGTAGTAGATTTATCAGTAGAGTCAGTGGGACTGCTGAGCCCCGGAAACCACTGGCTCAAATTAAGCACTGGTGTTCCCACAGGAGTACATTTATGGATTTTTGTTTTTAAAAATCAGGCTGCATAACAGGTACAACATTTATCACTGAAAAAGTGTCAAATCCTCCAATACCAAAAATAATTGGGGGTACCTGACTTCTTTGATATTTTTTGCCTTAATTTCTTTAAAGCAACTATACAACAAGAACTTGTTTTGTGTTTGATTATAGGTTATTTATCCAACGTTTGTTTGAATTTTTAAAATATTTTGTCATACATTTTTTTCAAATTTGTTTGCATGAATGTAATTTTGTGAATTGTCCAATGTGTTAATTGTTGTCGATAATTCAAATATAAGTGGACTTTTTTTCCTACTGTTGAAAACAACGTTTTGCTAAAAAATATTAAAAACATTCAAACAAACTGGTTGAATAAATACCCTATAACCAAACACAAAAAAATGTCTTATTTGAAAGTTGCTATAAAGAAATTAAGGCAAAAAATATCAAAGGAGTCAGGTACCCTAATAATTATTACGGCCCTTCCTGTCTCTTGTCCAAACGGCCTAACACCTCTAGTGGTTTCAAATCCTCCAATACAGCAGATTGGAAATGCTCACAGGATTGGTCTGTAAGGCTGTAGAAATGCACAGCAACCAATATTTCCTTTGGAGACTTAGATTTGTAGGGGGAGACAGAGACAGACACACACATATCCATGGATATTGCCTGTTTTTCTGTCACTCAAAAACAGTCCCTTTGATGCATATTCAATATTTATTTTCGAAAGCCCAGAGTTTAGCAAGACATTTGGCGTACACATACTCATTCTCAATTGCACAATACAGTGAATGTTAATTGATTACAAACCAAAAGTAAGGCAAATGTTAACTTTTTTTGCAGGGTGTGCCAAATCCCTTGTCAGATAGGAGGTATAATTAAAGGTAATATTAACATTACCCATCAAAAGCTGTTGAACGTGACCCACACTGTACTTGTAACATAACCTATATTCATGTGTGCTTTAATCCCCCGACAGCCCTCACTAACCTATACTGTATTGTATTGCATTGTAATTGCATTTATATAGCGCTTACTACCCCTGACAAAGCGTCAAAACGCTTTTTCGGCGAGAAGCACGCTACTCCGGGACCCATAGAGGATTAGTGTTGAATTAGTATAGTGAAACATGCAAGTACATTTTAAGTGGTGGATAGGTTAGTCAGTTAATTGGATTTGGAATGATAGCAGAAGGATAGAGGAGGACAAAGGTTTGTATTTATATAGCGCTTGTTGACACACGCTATTCAGGAAGCATACAAAGGATTAGTGGTGAATTAATATGGTGAAATATTAAGTAATTTTAGTGGTGGATATTAGTCAGTTACTTGGAGTGAGAAGGATAGCGGAGGGATAAAAGGGGAAGAAGATTTGCATTCATATAGCACTTGTTACCCCTGATTGGGGTTAAAGCGCTTTTCTGGCGAGTAGCACACCACTGCGGAACCCATAAAGGATTACTGTTGAAAATTAGTATAGTTAAAAAATAAGAAGTAATTTGAGTAGTGGATATGTTATTCAGTTATTTGGGTAGTATATTAGTATAGTTTAATAAAGAATTTGAGAAGTGAACATGTTAGTCTGTTAATTTCGATTGAAAAGGATAGTGGAGGGATAAAAGAGTGAAGGTTTTTTTTATTTTTTTTAGGTCTTAGCAGTAGGAGGAGGCTTTTGGATGAGTAAAAAGGAGTTTTGGAGGGGAGGACTCAGTGGGAAGAGTTTAGAAAGGTTTGTTTTAGGGGATTGGTATAGTAAAAGAGGTGACAGATGATACAAGGAGGGGTAGAGTAGGAGAAAGCCTAGAAAGGGTTATTTTGGCAATCATATTAGTGGTATGGGGTTTGGGATAAATGAGAGAGTGGATGTAGAGGATATATTGATAGATGTATAGGATGAGAGATAGGGTAGTGCATTGGAAGGAGTAGTAGAAGAAGTTTGAGATGAGTCCGAAGGTTGGGCTAGAAGATATATTGAGCGAAGTATAGGCTGAGAATCATGTTGGGGTTGGGCAGGCGTGGGTGGGAGAGGGTAGGAATTTAGAGGATTGCTCTTTGCGGGGGAATGCCAAAGTTCATTAACAGCTGAGGGATTTGGGGGGGGGGGGGGGGGCTGGACTAAGGTTTTATGTTATGTTTGGAGTTTTATTGTTGTGCACACACTATGTAGGACGACAACTTTCGAGACCAGGCTGACACTAGTTGTTCCCCTTACAACCGATGCCACCTGAAGAGACACATTTGACTCAAGATAGGGACACTATTGCGCTGCTTACCTGGAATGTTCGCAGTCTCAATGACCACAGAAAAGTTAGGAAAGTTATACAATATCTGTTGAGACACTCTATTAATATCGCGCTTCTTCAGGAGAGGAATTTACGCCCTGACAGCCCTACATTATCATATAGGGGATTGCATAAACACATATACGCCGCAGGGTACACATCGGACGCCCGAGGAGTACTCACATGGGTTAACCCACAGGCTAAGGTGACGCTGACACCTGTTGTCACAGATACTGAAGGGCGGTACATTATATCAAAATGCGAGGGAAAAGGAATGTCTTTCTATGTAGTCAACTCGTATGGTCCGAATTATGACTGCCCTTCTTTTTATTTTAATTTAGCCTCTGCTATAAGGGAACATTGCGGAGAACAGGTGCTCTGGGGGGGAGACTTTAATATGGTGCGACACCCCGAACTGGACAGATCAGATGGCCCGGTGCGTAGACCTACGGGTTCGGCACGAACCCTCAAAACTGAGATGATTAGGCTGGGACTACAAGATGTGTGGAGTACTAGAAACCCGGCACAAGGAGGATGCACACACTACTCTGCTCAATATGGCATACACACCCGGATAGATTACTGGCTGCTCCCTACCCCCCTACTATCTTCGGTGCTATCGTGCCTGACTTTACCCCGCACGTACTCGGATCACTCACCTGTCCTGGTTAAGTTCAGAGCGTTGACAACTCGTCCACCACCATTTAGTTGGCGTCTTCCTCCATATGCGCTACTTGATGCAGCTTTTCGCGATGAATTAGCAAAATCAGCGGAGGAATTTTTTGATACTAACGTAGGATCCGTTGATTCCTTCCTCACGGTATGGGAGGCCTTTAAAGCTTATATGCGCGGATTGGCCATAGCTAAACACGCGGGTGTACTCAAATCGATTAGGTCTCGACTCTCCGCATTAGAAGCTAAACTTAAGGAGATTGAGTCGCGAAGAATATATGACCCTGGGCCTGAACTGGATTGCGAGCTGGCTCAGGCGTTCCGTGAATACCATGAGGAAGCGGACGCTGAGGTCAAACACCTAGGAAAATATAGCGTAGCCAGATCATATGGTGAAGGTGAACGTCCGGACGCTGTTCTGGCGCGCATGGCGAAACAACATAGACAGGGCACCATGGTGCCATCGATGTCGGATGACAACACAGGTGAGAGGCTGACTGATGTACAGGTTGCTGCGAGGTTTAGAGACTACTACACAGCGTTATACGCATCGAGGGGTTCAGCCTCGGAAAAACGTATATTGGATTACTTGACACACATACAATTACCCGGACTGACAACTACGCACCGTGAATTTTTGATGAGGCCGTTTGAGAGGGAGGAAGTGGTATGGGCGCTCTCCTCCATGAAAGCTGGGAGTGCCCCTGGAAGTGATGGATTCCCTACTTCTTTCTATAAGACTTATTCTGACCTTTTGATACCTAAACTGCTGATGCTGGTGGTGGAGATGGCGGAAGAGGCAATGATGCCGCCGACGATGAGAGAGGCCTCATTGTGGCTATCCTAAAACCTGGTAAATCCCCAGACGACTGCGCCTCTTACAGACCGCTATCATTACTTAACGTGGACGCAAAGATCTTTGCTAAGATCATTGCAAATCGGTTAACCCCACTGATCCCAAAACTTGTAGCCCCTGAACAGGCGGGCTTTGTACCCACTAGCAATCTGACTTACAACATACGGACAGTATTTGTGGCCTTCCAACATACGAAGCAGGAAGTTCCCGCAGTGGCCGTATTCTTTGATATGGAAAAGGCTTTTGATTCAGTCGAATGACCTTTCATTCAATTGGTCTTGCGCGCATGGGGGTGGGGGACCTCTTTATACAACTCATAAACACTCTATACAACTCGCCTAGGGTGAGGGTCCATATAGGCCCATTTGCAGTGGAGCGAGGTACCCGACAGGGCTGCCCACTATATCCCCTTTTGTATGCCTTGGTTGCGGAACCTCTGGCGTGTGCATTACAGGAATACCATAGTCATCGCAGTATTAGGTTTCCTACTTACCAATTAATAGTGTCAACATATGCAGATGACAATTTATTGTATGTGAGGCACCCAGAAGACAATCTTTCCACGGTACTGAGGGAAGTAGTTTTATTCGGCTCATTGTCGGGGATCCATGTTAACTGGGGGAAGACCATAATGTTCCCTCTCACCCCTGCAACCCGCGTGGTGGATTCGGAATATCCCATACAGTGGACTACCGAGCCGGTACGATACCTGGGCATTAAACTGCACACTGATTCGGAAACGGTCCTCAGGGAAAACTATAGCGTTGCTGTCTCTAGATTAGAGGATGACGTGAACAAATGGGTTACGCTGCCATTGAACCTGATGGGGCGCATATCACTGCTTAAAATGATTGTGCTGCCTCGCTTTTTATTTTTGTTTAGCAACATCCCCATGGTTCTGTCTGACGCATTCTTCAGGCAGCTTCACGCACTCGTGCTCTGCTTGATATGGGCTGGAAAGCAGCCCAGAGTGGCCTGGAGTATCCTTGTACGGTCGTATGAGGACAGGGGACTTAACACTCCGGATCTGGAGCTATACTATCGCGTCGCGCATGGAGCACATGCCTATAGCTGGATCCACGGTCCTGCTGATGCACCGCATGTGAGAATTGAGACACTAGTGGCCTCTCCTTCTCCCCTACCAGCCTTGATGTCCCGACCATGAGATCGGCGTACGGGCATTCTTGACTCAATGAATACGGCAACACATGCATGGTATCATCTTATGGACGCTCAGGCTTGCTCGCTGCTATACGCCCCGGGAGCTGAGCTGGCGTGGTGTTCGTGGCTAGCCCCCTGCAGAGAGAAGGCGGTGATAGGGGCTTTATCGGCATTGAATGTCAACACAATGGGGGATTTATTCCTTGCTGAGAAGGCTTGTAAATGGGAGGATCTTCGGCCTAAGTAGGGAGCCGGGGCTCAGCTCCTTCCCCATTTCCAGTTTCACCGGGTTCGCCATGCACTGAGAGGTTTGCTAGGTGGAGACATGGCGGAGCCACAAACGGTTTTGGCATATGACTATATAGTCAAAGCCGAAGTTTCAACTAAATTACTTACTAATCTCTACCGTATCACCCTTGCCGAGAGGATGACGGACTATTCGAAACATCGTCTGGCTTGGCAGACTGATCTAGACGTCGAACCGCTTACGGGACAGCCCGAGATACGAGAGATGCCGTGCCTTAACAGCGGACTTTCTTCACCTGGCTTGGTTGTGCCTGGGGGTAGCGGACTTTTGGCGTCTGGTCTATAATGAAGTAAACAGAGTCACTGGTTTGTCACTGCAGCCGTTCCCCCTGCTAGCCTTATTGGGATACTCTAAAGATGTTCCGCCTACTGCACGCAGATTGGTGGACATGGCCTTTATAGTTGCCAAACGATGTGTAGCTCTGAACTGGATGAAAGGGCCGACACCCACATTAACTCGCTGGTCAGACGATATGTTATACTGTTGCACACAATCGGAGCACTATAGCGAATTGCTACAACCAAGAAATAGGCCTCAAAACTATTGGGCGATGTACCTAGAGCGCAGGCAGATAAGGGAGGAGGGCGCACAGAGCGATACACAAACCCCACTGAACACACAGGATTCATGACAGGCAGTGATGCCTCGCGTGGATTGGGTAAACGGTGTCTTGGAAATGTAAACATATTGTGTATATTGTTTGGCAAGGGAGGAGTGGGAGATAGGACGCTTCTTCAATTGATAAAGTACATGCTGTCTGATTGTTGTACAACTGAAGTCCGAAATGTGATTGCACATGCTTCTTTGATTGTATGTTTAAGAAATGCCATTAAAAAAAATAATAAATAAAAAAGTATAGGCTGAGAAATAGGGTAGTGCATTGGAAATGCTAATTTAGAAAAAAGTGATAAATATATAGATCCATAATTACATTGAAAGTATATAGCTACATAAAGGAGGTAAGTATATTTAGATGAAAGATATTGATAGAGGCACAGGATGAGAAATAGGGTAGTGCATTGGATATGCTTTTTCAGGAGAAAAGTAACAGACACATAGATCCAAGTACATGGAAGGTACATAGATGCACAATGGTATTATATACATGTAGACCAAAGATGATTTTTATTTACTTATTATTATTATTATTTTTTTCTCTCAACAACATCATTATTTTACATGTTTATACAAAGTAATACACAAAGATAGGTACACATCTATAGTTATAAAAATGCTTGTATACAGAGGTATATGCTGTAAATTTCTGTTTGCGTATGGTACTTGTGTATGGTACTTATGTGGGGAAGAGCCAAATCTTGAGTAGTTTTCTTAAGATAAGGTGGTTGTCGGTGGACCTTATGTTGGGGGTAAAGAGTTCCATAGTTTGGCTGTTGGAGCCGAGAAAGATGTGCCACCCATGGTTTTTAGGTCTCGCGGCGTTAACCGCGCAAAAGCGCGGTCTCGCCAGAGACCTATTGTCAGCGACTCAGCTTTCCAGGAGACAGGAGCTGGCCGCGCGCATCTTCCAAAAGGCGATCGGAGCGGGTCACGTGCGAGAACGCGCTCGCTGTGGCCATCTCCTGTCTTCTGGAAAGCGCAAACATACACAGGCACACCTCCCCCTGCACGCATGCGCACACAGAGACACACACGAGCGCACATACACGCACGCACACATACAGAGACACCGCCCCGCTGTCGCACACACACACGCGCACCAAGACCCCCCCCCTACAACTAAGGCCCACTTACCGCCACTCCGGACATCAGCAGCCTCCGCGGGGCTCTCCCTCGGGCATGGGAACCCCGCGTCACCACTGCTCCTCTCTGTGCCAGCCAGTCAGTGGGCGCGGGCTTCACAAGGCGGAAGTCCCGCCCCACGATAGATTTCGTTTTTGTCTGCGCACGCACGTCTTGTTTGTTTGCAGATATGAGAATTGCGCATTGCTGGAGATTATGGGACTATCTGATAAATATCAAACAATTAAAGCCTTTTTAAAGAAAGTGAAACACGCTGACCCCGACTCACCTGATGCTGGACCTGATTGCAGGGACGCCACTGCGGGTTTGTAATCTTACCCTGCGGGGTTTGATCGACTCGCTGAGCTCCCCGACACATACACCTGTCTACGCTTCATTTGGTGGAATGGCGCCGCCAAAAGTAACGGCTCAGAAGGGAGGTCGAGCTGGCTCACGCTCTACTACAGTGACAACCGACCCGGCAGCACTGGCTGTTACAGGTGCTGAAACATACTTTTCTACTACTAAGAGTAACGCAGTTCGACCGATTACTTCCAGAATTGGACGTCCTACTATGAAGGTATTGCAATCAGGCAAAGTCGGTGAAGTGATTAATCCTAGCGGTTTTGTTAATTTGCCAGCGGAGGGTGAGATGGTGGATGCACTTATGGAGGCAGTTATTAATCCCCCGGCGGAGATACCAGTGTTGTTGCCAGCTTTGACATTGGTTCAAAGTCTTAAAAAGGCTTGGAACTTGGGAGCCTTACAAACCCGAGCACTGGGGAAGGGGGCAAGAACTCTGACCCCTCCTTGAAGGGTCTGTCCGATGATGCGGTAAATTCGCCACTGATGAGTGTGGTTGATAGGGCTAGTAGACCAAATGGGGTGGGGGGTTGAAGGAACAATCTCAGGTAGCGGTGGATATGCAGACAGTAAATTCTCAGCCATATCAAACCTCACTGGACAACTGCCAAGGGGGCTTGAAACAGCAATTTAACTCAGCCATGGGGGAACCACTCGGTCAACACCCGGACATTGGAAGTGGTCAGGTGGGGTGTGGCATTGGTACAGGTATGGATAGATTTGGGGGTGCAGATAGTCTCGTACCTCTGCAGAAGCATGTTATAGCCCCCCAATGACAATTGCTGACCTTTCCAGCCGTAATACCAATGATACTCCGAATATCACCAATGCTAACATAAGCTACTCTGCCCAAGACAAGGGGGCATTGAACTCTAAATTGACCCCTCACAGCCTGTGCGAAAGAAAGGCATGTTAAGGCTAAGCCTAAAAGTGCTTTAGCCCCCATTTGTATCGAGAGGCGCACAACCCCCATTGTAAAAACAGCTTTAGCTCTCCTGGCGTGAGCTGCTTAACAAGGACCACCCTGCCAACACCCATTCCAAAGAAAACAGCTTTTTATCGACAGGCGCACAACCCCCATAATGTTAGTCAATCTCAGTTGTTAGGAAACAGCAGATTTATTATTTACATTTCTGTGCGCTTTTAGAAATGGGAAACATGAGGGCAAATACAAAAAGTATGGAGAGCCAGTCAGGAAGCATCCAATTACCGCAGTCAATTTACCGACCTGGGGAGGATGGAAGTCTGAGTCCGCCTCGCATGTTTCCAGCTGGGATCTTTTGAATATACCAGGCGTCACCGCTGACTATTTGCTCACTGAGCCATGTGTATGACATCACAGCTCTCCCCATGATCTCACAAACAGTCTCGACCCACACTCCATCCCTCGCCCCACACTCCATCCCTCGCCCAACACTCCATCCCATGCCCCAAACTCCATCCCTTGCCCCACACTCCATCCCTCGCACACCCTCTATCTCTCTCTCGCCCTCCCTCTATCTCTCTCTCGCCCTCCCTCTATCTCTCTCTCGCCCTCCCTCTATCTCTCTCTCGCCCTCCCTCTATCTATCTTTCACCCTCCCTCTATCTATCTTTCGCCCTCCCTCTATCTATCTATCGCCCTCACTATCTATCCTATCACCACAGCATCACTCGGCACCACCACAGCATTACTCAGGGGCACCACAACATCATTATGCGCTACCAAAATGCTTATAAGTACAACAGTAACTTACAATATTGTTATAATATAATATTATTGCCAACATTGCTTAATATTTTGCAACAGCTATCATCTTGCAAATCATCTTTATACACCAATACAGACTTTGCTAAAAACTTAATGCAACACATTGTCATATACAATGCCAATAACTCAATTTTAATGCTGCGAGACCTATTGCATTGCAAATGCTTGTTTTCTTGTATGGTGGGATTTTGAGGCGAGATGCTCCTTTAGAGCGGAGGTTCCTTTGTTGAATGTGTTTGGTGATTTTATTCCTGATGAAGAGTGGTCCCATTCCATGTATTGCTTTCTGGGTGATACAAAGCAGCTTGAACGTGGATCTTCTGACAACCGGTAACCAATGCAGGGCTTTCAAGGCAGAGGAGATGTGGTCTTGCAGCTCGATATGCAAGAATAGTCTGGCAGCCGAGTTCTGAATCAGTTGTAGTCTTTTCATGGTCGTTAAAGGGGATCCGTGGTAGAGGCTATTGGCGTAATCGAGTTTGGACAGAACAAGGCATGGCATGAGCTTCTACGTTCACTATCTGATCACATTTATTCACCCATGCTTAATACTCGATTCACAGCATCCAGCCACCTCATCACCATGCCTATATGCCCACTCCAGTACTAAACATGCAAACATCCAAACGTGGTAACAATAGTCAATATCTTTTTCCTTAAAGCTTTCCACCTAGTTCATATGCTGCTAAATATTGAATTCCAGATAGGTAATGCTCCAGCTTCAAAATACCATTTATATACCGTCCTTCCGTGAAGCCATCACACCTTTTCTGAGCCCCACCTGGGAGTAAACGTCTCACACTCCCAAATCATCAACAGTCTATCCACACATGACCCATTGCCACTTCCAATCAGTTAATCAGTTGATTTGCAGAACAGCTCTTGTCACACGTAAGGGTTTCCAGGCGCTGGCAGGCTCCAGTTGAATAGCCAAATAGGCAGATCTTAAGGGACTTTCGTAACTCTGAAAGAGATGGGAGGTCCGTAGAGGAAAAGGTAGTTCATTCCATGTCTTCGCTGCTAGGTAGTAGAAGGAGCGGCCTCCACATCTGCTACGTCAGATGCAGGGGATGAGGGTTAGAGAAAGTGATGCGAAGTGGAGGTGTCTGGTGGGCTGATGGAAGTTCAGGTGGTGGTTCAAGTAGGCAGGTCAGCATTTTTGTAGGGTCTTGTATGCCAGGGTCGGGAGCTTGGACTGGCATCTTATCTTTACATGGAGCCACTGGAGTTCCCTGAGGCAGGGGTGATATGGGAGTGTCTTGGGAGAACCAGAATGAGTCTGGCTGCGGCCTTCTGTATGGTCTGTAGTTGTCAGAGGAGGTAAGCTGTAATCCATGCATACTGAGTAGTGCCGTAATCCAGTTGGCTGGAGACGAGGGTCTGGGTGGTGGTGCATCTTGAGCTTTGGGGTAGCCATTTGAAAATCTGATAAAGAAGAAGGAGGAGGAGGAGATAGAGTTGACCAGAGTCATCACGATTAGCTTGTTGTCCAGAATGAGGCCTAGGTTCCTAGCGTGGACAGTGGAGTGAGAAGTAGGTTCAAGTTATGAGGGCCACCAGGGCCCACGTGGGGCTTTTGTTTATGAAAATCAGTACCTCTGTCTAGTCCATTTTCCGTTTCAGGCAGTTGTCCTTCTTCCACTTGGCGACGTCTGTCATGCAATTGTGAAAGTTGGTCTTGGTGGTGTCTGTGGAGAGGGAGAAGATGAGGTGTGAGTCGTCGGGTAGGATATGATGTTGAGTCGGTGGGTTTTGGCCGTGCTGGCTAGAGGTGTCATATAAGTGTTGAAGAGATTAGGGCTGAGCGAGGACCCTTGTGGTACTCCACAAATGATTTTCTTGGGTTCGGAGGTTGAGGAGGGAAGGTGGAATTCTGGGGTTCTTCCAGTGAGGAAAGAGGCAATCCATCTGCGAGCAGCTTCTTGGATGCCTATGTTGTGCAGCCTTCTGATGAGCATGTGGGGGAGACAATATCGAAGGCTGCCAGGAGCTCTAGGAGAATCAGAGCCACAGTCTCCCCTCAGTCAAGTAAGGCTCAGATGTTGTCAGTAGCCATGATGAGGGTTGTGTCGGTGCTGTGGTTGCTGCGGAATACGGATTGGGAGGAGTTGAGCAGGAGGTTCCATTCCAGATGTGAGGAGAGTTCTCGGTTGATGACTTTTTGTAATACTCTGGCTGAGAGCAGAGAGATTGGTTGGTAGTTGTTGAGTTCGCTGAGGTTTGCAGATGGTTTCTGTAACAGGGCATTATCTAGTGTGTGTTTCTAGTCCTCTGGGAATGTGGCAGTGGCAATTGAAGTGTTGAATAAGGTGGTGAGTACGTGGCTGATTCTGGCTTAACCCAGGTTGAAGATTGTGGTGAAGGCCTGGGTCGGCTGAGGCCCCTGAGTGCACCGAGTTCATGTTGGAGGCGAAGTCGTGTGGGGCAAGTAGGCTCCATTAGGTGAGTCATATTTCTGTGATGGTAACCAGGTTGTTGTGTTGCTTGAAGAAGTCGGTGGCCGTGGGCTGGGGTTTGACGTTTCTGCTGATGTTGGCGATCTTTTTGTGGAAGAAGTTTGTAAGGTTGTTGCACAGAGTTCACGTGAGGGGATAATGTTGTTTGTTGCAACTGAGGGGTTGGCGAATTCTTTGACGAATTTGAAGAGTTCTTTGCTGTTACTGGAGCTTAATTCAATGTGTGAGGATAAGGTCTTTTCCTTCGATTCTCTCAACTGTCTGTGGTAGAAGTTGAGGACTGCTTTGTAAATGGTATTGTCGGTCGTGTCTTTGCTGGTGCGCCATCTCCTTTCCAAGTGTTTACTGTGTCATTCAGCAGGTATGAGGGTTTTAGTGTACCACAAAACCTGCTTGGTGGACCCTTTGTTGAAGTTGTTGCCAATGGGAGCTACACAGTCAACTCAATTAGTGATGCAATTGTTGAAGTTTCTGACATTCTGGTTTGGTTGTTGGAGGAGATGGGGTGGGTGGTGTTGAGGACATTGATCTTTATGTCCTTCAAGACTTTGCTCCAGCTGCGGTGCGGGGCATTGGGCAGACTGGGGGTGGAAGTCCGTGAGTTGGTAATGTTAAAGTGGACGATAAAGTGGTCTATCCAGAAGAGTAACTTGGTGTGGCTGTACCTGATGCAGTCACTGGAGCTTTAGATTGGGTCCAGTGTGTGGCCTGCAGTGTGCGTGGTGTCGTGGACCAGTTGGGTGATTCCCATGTTGTTCATGCTGTTGAGGATGTTGGTAGTGTTGATGTCAGTGTGGATGTCAAGAGGGGAGTTGAGGTCGCTGAGGAAAATGTTGTTGAGGTCTATGGTGTGGGGGCATAGAAGTTGGCAATGAAGTAGCAGAAGGCTGGATGTAGTCCCGGAGGATGGTAGGTGAGGGTGCCTGATGGTGGTTTTGCTCTTTGTTTGGAGTTGGAAGTTGAGGTGTTCTATGGCTGGGGTGATGTCATTTGTAGTGGTGCACTGGATTAATTCCTTCTGTATGATGGCGATCCCTCTGCTATGCTTGTTGAGGTGGGTGATCTTGTATCCTTCAGGTATTGCGGTGGCGATGTTAGGCGTTGAAGTGGGGCTGAGACAGGCCTCAGTCTCTCTCGCTCAAAACAAGGCCACAGGATTGATATCATCTTCCTCAGTCAGATTTTGTATTACGTGTCCACCTAAACTCCTGAGGAATTATTTTTGTATACAAGATTATGCAGAAATAGCATATAAACAGGGCCACTGGAGCCAAAGAGCAGCTCTCCTAAATGTCGGATCATGTTTGGACCTAGTAGCATAGAAAAACCTAATTTTACAACATATGTCAGTAAAGTTAGTTTGTGGTGTGCTTTCTTTGGTACGATTGCCTCGATGAGCTGACATTTAGACACAGGGCTATATTCATCAGACATAACAGAGTCTTAAGATTTACTGAAATTTTATTTATTTATTTATTAAGGAGTTTTATAGAATGTTACAAGTCTCCTTTAAGAACAGATTTAGCATAGTGTATAAAGTTTGGTTTCCAATCTTGTTCCAACTCCCTGCAGTAAAAGAAACTTACATTCTGAACATTTTATGTACGCTTTAAATGGGTCTCTTGGGTATCATTCTGGAAGGTATTTTGTTCGCATACGAGGCAATGTGCACTCCACTGTATAAGTGCCGGCCCTGCAGTAGAGCATGTCAGTAAAACCTGTATCTGAATGTCCCACTAAGAGAGATTTTAAAGTAAAGACCTCAAACACTACAAATACACCGAAAACGTTTTGAAGTTATAAATTCTGCACAGGGAGCAGAAACATAGAAAGAACAATAAAACAAAACCTTTAAAGCATCCATTAAAAATATAGATTGCAGAAAGTGAAATCACGACATTAGTTCAATGTTTGTATTTAACTGGAATGGAATTTCTGTACACATCCGATTCTCATCTTCTTAATCTCAAGTATTTAAGTGATCCGAACTTTTAATGCCTGCTGAAAAGACTATTTAATTTTGTTATTTCATGTTCAAGATCTATGCTTTCTACTAAAGGGTAAATACAAACATTGTTCCAATCTTTCAGAGCCTCTATTAGATATAATAATCTAATTAGGATAGGGGTCTGCACCGTTTCAAAGGGTAAGTCAAGAAATGGACAGTCAAATTGTTCGAAATCTTTATCCCAGGATTTTGAGAGCGGTTTTATATTCCACATACAGTAGTTTTGTTAGATATTATCTATTTTGAATAAGAAATATCTTATTCACAGAAGAGCAGATTTGATGATGGGTTTTGTGGCAAATGCAGTAAATTCCTAAGAATGCAGACTTTGTCTTTAGTGTAAAATCTCGTAATCCCAGTGGCCTTTTATATTATGAAGCATAAATCCTAATAATATTCTAACACTGAATTTTGCATGCACTCCACTTGTTTTAATCATGTTTAATGTATACATTTGGATGATAAGTTGTTCAAGCGAGAGGCCATTTTAGTTAGAAGTACACATTAGGAAACTTCACCTTTCACCCTCTCTCTACACAGAAACGTCCAAAATCATAAATATCATCAACTTCACGTTTGCCCTTCCCAAGTCATCAAGCACTGTAAACTCCGCACCACTCATATTATGACGTACCTCTTCTGTGCATCCATCAATGACTCCAAAATCCTCAGACTACTAAAAAAAGCTATTTATTCACTCATAAAGAAACACATGCTCATCACAGTGCAACCCTTATTCGATCATCCACATCCAACATTATTTTCTTAGTCAAGCCTCTAGAAAAATGGCAATCATGGTCCAGACCAAGATAATAACAAGAGACTACAATGTTAGAGACCACACTAGGGAAGATCATGCTGTGAGATGTTACAATATACCTTTCGAAATATCTGTGTAGGACAGTCCAGTTTTTATGGTCGCACTGTAGTATTGCTTAGGACATTAACTCACAACATTTGTAACAAGCATTTGCAATGCAATAGGTTTCGCATTTGAGATATTTTAAGGTGTTGGAATTGTAAATGATAATGCCTTTTATTCATCTGTTTTGATAATTAACATATATAAGGAATTGTCATTTAGAATGACAATAGCTCAAACTCTTGCAAATGCAAAGCGGCTGCCATTGTCCCGGGCTACTTGGAAAATGAAAGCATGCATGGCACGCTGAATGTTGCAGGAAAGCATGTCGTGCCTGCAGTAGGAGAAACTTGTGCTTACAGACTAAATAAGACATGCCGTATAAGAGACGTAAAAGGACCAGTCCTCATGGGAGGTTACAAATGAAAAAAAAGGAGGTACTGAGGAGGGATTAACAAGCCTATTAATGAATTAGAAGCCAGCATTTATGAAGGACAATGCCACAAGCCAATGAAAAATATGGGCAGAAATCAGGCAGCACTTCAATTCCATACTTGAATACAGCATGCCTCGCAGAGCAGCATATGCGCTGCCCACGCTCGACCTAAAAATCAGATCAAAGACATGGCATAGGCTTCATCTCTGGAAACAACATGATACTATCCTTTTTCACAGGCCATTAAAAAAACCTAATAAAAGGCAGACACGGTGCTATAGCCTCTAGTTATACAGACTTCAACTGGACTTATTGCTTGCCATCTGCTATTCAACAATGATTCCTTTATCCCCAAAAAGACACTAAGTCCCTGAGGATTTCGTCCATACAACAATCTTTACACTGGCACCCTTACAAATATATTGGGATGCTTACAAAAAAAGCACAGAATTCATTGGTGCGAACTAGAGGGGTCATTAAACCGCCACTATCTCAGCTTGGGTGGAAGTGGAAGCTATGAACAATATTTAGATGTTTTTTGCTCCTTTAAATTTGATTGGAGACTGCGATATCGAAGAAGGATGGATAGATGATGAATAGATGGATAGGTTGAAATGCAGAGATAGATAAGCGGGGAGGATGGAGGAATGGATGGAGAGGGATGGATGGAGGGACAAATGGAGAGGAGAGTAGATGGCAGATGGATGGAGAAAGGATGAATGTAGAGAAGTATGAACGTATGGGAAGAAAAGAAAGTGACGATCAAAGTAAGGGAGGTAAGTTGAATGGAAAGATGGATGGATGATGAATGAAAAATGTAAGAAGGAAAAAGACAAGGATGCAGAGATGGAATAATGGATACAAATTAAGATGAACAGAAAGTCGGATGAGTCTACGGAAAAGACAAAGATGAATGAATGAATAGATGCATGAGCGGATGAAAAAAAGTACATCAATGATGGTAAAAGGGAATGAAGGCAAGAAGGAAAAAGACAGAAAGGACAGGGAGAAGAAAGGACAAACAACTGTCAGAAGCAGAAACATTAAAAATATTAAATGTCATGAACTTCTGGTTTGCCCTTCCTAAGTCATCAAGCAGTGTGTACTCCGCTTCACTCATGAGTCACGAGTCTCTTCTGTACAACCGTCTATAACACCCCCATCCTTCGACTACATTCTTTATTCACTTAAGAAACAAGGGAGGAAGCAAATTTAGGAATTGTAGAATTCCCTTGGTGGAGCAGGCACCTACCTGAACTTTTCTCACCCCTACACTCGGGGCCATTTGGGACATGGTTCCCTTGGTAGGAACATCCATCAAAATAGCTGGATTATCCGTATCCGAAAAGATCTCATTCGACTTCCCACATCAGCCACGGACACTTTCACAACAGCTTTGCATAAAACATTGTAAAGATGTATACCTTGCCACCTGGAAAAACTTTATTCAACCCTAAGAAGCATTGATGCTAGTTTATACCTAACATGAACCTCACAGGGTACAGAGACATGCTTTCATCAATAATTCTAAACCTTCAGCTAAAATATTTGGAAGAGCATTTTCTACTCACTGGCCGGGAGAACAAAATGACATGGGGCCATATGTATCAAGGCAAAATGGGTTCGGAAACGCCGAAATTCGCAGAATTCCGTGGTTTGCGAACCCATTTTCACTAAATGGTATGTATGAAACATTTTTGGTGCAAAATAAGGAATTGCTAAATTTGCCATTCCTTATTTTGCGATTGCATTTAAGGTATTGCAAATTTTGCGATTCCTTAAATGCAATGTATCAAGGAAAAAAACATTCCAAAATGCCTTTAAGGAATCGCAAATTACCACCAACTTCTAGTTGGTGGTAAGTTGCGAATTCTTTTAAAAAAGCATTTTTCTAAAAAATCAAAAGGTGCCATGTGACGCTCATACATGCCCTTAAGGCATGTATGTGTGCCATTGCGCACACATGTCATTTTCAGGGGTGCAGCAGGGTGTTCATTTTCAGGGGTGCAGCAGGGTGTTCTTGAGACACCCCTGCACCTTTGAAAATATTCACAATTTGCGATTAGCAGATTCCAATTCGCAATTTCCCCTTCATTCCTATGGGCCTCCTGGCCCATAGAAATGATTGGGAAATTATTCCTTAATTGCGATTAGCAATTTGCTAATCGCAATTATGGAATCTTAAGGAATCTCTAAAAAGAAGCGATTTTCTACATACATACCATTTTGCGATTCCTAAATAGCGATTCCTTAAAAATCGCTATTTAGGAATCGCAAAACGGAATGTTGATACATATGGCCTATAATCTTTTGTAAACTCCACCTATCCCAGCCATCCCAAGGAACTCAGTACGACTAAAAAGTCAGGGAACCAATTGAAATATTGCAATTAATACCTTAATAACAGTAATACAATCATTATATTCATATTAAGATAATAGGCAATAATGTCCGTAACAATAGGAAATAATCGTCCTAATAGTCTGATACCGAAAGGATTGCTTAATTTAAATGCTATTACTTTAATGCGATCCCCAATTGTGCTTTACATGGTGATCTAAATATGTTAGTCAAAAGTGAAGCAGCAAAGTGGATGGTATTGGCGATTATCTGAGAGGTTCAGAACAAAGCTCTTATTCAATGCTAATACAGTGGCCGAAAGAATACTTTTCAAATCATTTCAATTAACCCCTTCGATGCTCATGACGGAACGTTTCCGTCATGAGCATCGGTCGAGCTGTGCTCATGACGGAACCGTTCCGTCATGACCACGCCCGTTTTCATTAGGGCCCAGCACCAGCGGTAAATCTGCACCGCACGGATGTGGTTAAAGAAACAGTTTCAGAATTGCTTAAAAGAAGTCAAGTGCCCTACTCACCATTATAGTGACATCACATGGTTCAGAGGTCGCCACGTCCCTATGAGAGCTCTGTTTGCACCTACTTTGTGCTTTGACATTGACTTAAATTTGAGCCATTTTTTTAAATTCAAATTATCGCTCAATTGAGTGTTCGTTAACTGCTCAAATGGGTGGGTTAGTTGGGATTAACCAACTTCTAAAGCCATTAAAGATTTGGAAACTTTGTCAGTTGATCTATCTTAGACTTCACAATAGATCTAGGAACTGATTAAATAAATGAGGGTGGATGGCAAAGAGGAGAGGAAAGGAGAGTAGGAAAGGACAGGGGAGGTAATTTTTAAACATTACAATTTATTGTATAATTAACTAACACAGTAATATTTCAATGCTGTTTGTGATATTTTAAGCTCCGATATCATTAGTAATATGATGAAAGAGTTAAGGATTTTTATTGTGTTAGTGTGTTTATGTGTTCTTATTAGCGTCCAATTGTCAATTATTTTGAGTATATTTGTTGTAAATGACTACATGTCCGTGTTAGGTTTTGGGAAAAGAAGAATTATTTTGGAAAAATTAAGGTTACGATGCAAAAACCCAGTTTGGCAAAATGTGGCAGTAAGGTAGCTGTAAGATTCAGTTTTTTGCTGGGATGGATTTAGCTGCAAATTTCAGGCATTTTGGCTTAAGCATTCAAAACACTCCATTCTAAGGGGTGCACCATTAATGAGACTTGGCTATTGCCATACTACTGATCCTGGACGCATGATTATTCATGAATGTAAACCTTGTTATATCTGTGCTGCAAGCTTACCAGAGAATGCAAGCATTCAGGAGTAGATGGCGAACTCTTCATACACAGTCAGGTAACATGTTGCTTGATGCTGTGCTCAACACGTGGTCCTCGATGCTAAGACTCCATTGGTGTTTTGCACTCACGGTCACCTGGAGAGGTAATTCGCTAGTGGTGCAACTTTATAAATAAATAAATGTGAGAGAAGCGTGGTAATGGGACTAGAGGTCAGTGTGACAAAGTTGGGTTTTTGTATTTTCATGTGTCAAGCCCAAGCGGACAGCATGAGTTTTAGCGTAGAGGCCAAGACATGCCTTATAAACTACCTTTTTCAAGATGTTGGCCTGCCCAGAGAATTCTATCTAAGGTTTCCAGTCAAAGATGAAGTAGAGTTTTTAGGTCTCGCCTGGCGAAAGCAGCGCATGCGCTGCTCTCGCTATTGCGAGCACCTTTTGGAATCAAATCTTCCGAGGACTTTAATGCACGCGTCTGCATGGACAAACATGGCTGTTCTCGCCATTTGTCCATAGCAAACAGCATGCACGTGTCCGTGGGGACTGTGGATAGTCCCACGCCATTTTGTTGCCATAGCAAATAAAATGCCGCTTTGCGTGTGCTTTTATTTTTGCTGTCCTGCAGCTCCCCCGGGGCACAATCAGGCATCCACTTCTGTCTTTTTGCTGAGATCAGCTTGTTTTCTGTCAGCTGCCAAAGAAAGCACTCCCTTTCCTGTCACAGTTGATTCTTTCATTTCGTAAGCATTTTCTACTGTCCTTATACTATGTCGAATTAATAAGAATACCATTTTTTTCTTTGAGAATTGTGATATTAGTAGGTTTACCTTTGAAGAGACTATTCGAATTGTTGATGTTATATTGTTCCACCAGAGGGCTTCGGGCGGGAAAAAATGATTAACGTCGGCCCGTCTAGCTAAAAATATGTAATTTCCTGACATCTATCGCACACAGGCTCAAAGTACTGTAACTGCTGCTCATGATGCACACTGTATTTATAGTAGAGAAAATAAGCACACTTGTATTTATATTAGTGAAAATAACGCTAAAGACGCGTGTCTGCTTTTTTGGCATCTCTTGCGCTTTAAAACTCTGGTTGATGCCCCCTTCCTTCCGTTCAAAGGCCGAGAACACGTCTGGCTGATCAGCTCACACTCCTCCTGTTCTCTTTTCTTATCGTCTGCTACTCTGAAGCAGTCCCCAAATATAGACGCAATCCTACTGGCCCTGGTGCCTTCCCAGCAGGCAGGGCTCTGTGCAGATCCTTCATGCTATTTTTAGCCACCCTCCTTTCGCGGCCTTCAGCCCTGGCCTTATTTTGGAGGCAGCTTCGACTGAACCAAGATGCAGTATCGGAGCGCACGTGCGCCGTGGTGCTGGTCCGTCCATTGAAGCTGAGAGAAGAGGGGTTTGAGGGACAGGGGTTTGCACTAGAGATCTCTCCGGGCCTATGTAATTTCCGGTTGTTTGTGCTAATCTTCATAATCGGGGTTTGATGCTACAGCGCCCCCGTGTTCAGTGCATTTGATGACTTCCTATTCTCACAGCTGTCTAATAAGGCCAAGTTCGAAGATAGCCTGTGACCCGGGTTGACGATGTAAACCGGAGTGTGGCCCTCTGTCGGCAGTCAGTAGAATTGCAGTCTTTAGTCTGAAGGAAATCTCCAATGAGGCCATTGTATAGAATAGATGGCAAATCCGTCATACCCATAATGCATTTGTGTAAGCATAGAACTGTCGCAGCAGCAAAAGTCCGTTATCGATAATTATTGGACATTGATTTTGAAACTGTTATGTGACATAAGAGCTGGTTCTTTTGGTTGTACCCAAGGACTTAGAATTAGGCCGCTCTAAGTGTAACATGTAAAACAAACATGTACGCTCCGTGTAAGGCCCTAAATGCTATTCACAGACTAAACAGATCTACTTGAATTAGTTGCACTATGTGTGGTGCTGATGAAGGTATTCTAGTTTAATTTTGGAAAGGTCTCCTGTTTGTAATGGAGATCTGATAATTTAGTACACAAACAGGTTTCTTAATCAGATCAAGATGTTACTATATAGTTTTGTAAAATATTCCCAAATTAGAATATGAATGTTGAATCTCAATAGAAATGATTGTACACGAAACGTGAATCCAGTAAAACGTCTGTGCTCTTCTGAAAATGAAATGCGCTTACATTTCTTGTGGTCCCGAGCTTTGCTCCCCTCTAGCGCCACTAAATGTGCTTACATTTCCCATATTCCCCCAGTCTCTATGTGAAGATGTAACCCCAATTGAAGGCCTCTGTTAGCCGTCCGTGGTATCGCAGCCTTTAGCCTCCGTTGAACTTGATTAGGGACTTTGAAAACAAGCACTGGTAAATCCAGCTTACACATAATGCATTGCAAGCACCGAACCGCCAGCAGTGTAAACAAGCATTGGCATAGCCAATATGTCTCGCCTTTGGGACCTTATAAGTGTTTAGCCATGCAACGATTGATGTTGTAGCACCAAGGATATTGTGCTGCATAACTAAATACTTATAAGGTCCCAAAGGCGAGACCTATAGGCTATGACAATGCTTGTTTCTTGTGGTCAGTTCCTGTTTGAATCTTAAGTAAGGAGGC
This sequence comes from Lissotriton vulgaris, assembly GCF_964263255.1. NCBI lineage: Eukaryota > Metazoa > Chordata > Amphibia > Caudata > Salamandridae > Lissotriton > Lissotriton vulgaris. Next base: position 343,255,902 of record NC_141689.1, on the reverse strand, counting down.
GTTTAAAAGGGATAATTGCAACACATTTATCACCTTATTTTGTGTAGTGTTCTTCGCTCCCTTGGTAATAATTTTGTCTCTGATTTGTAGTTCTTGCAGTTGGAACTTTTACTGCATCTACTTCTGGATAGTCTTGTGTAGAAATGACCATGGATGAGTCACGGATGAAGGATAAACAAGTTAGTTTATTAAACGAGTTTGCTTAACAGATATGGACCGCAACCACAGCTGGCTCGCGTCAAACGCCCCGTCAAGGGTCTCCGCGGCGCTCGCCTTGGAACGCTCTCTACAGTGACATTCTAAGTGATGTCACTGCAGCGCGTTCCAAGGTGGTGCAGAGGGCAGGGGTGACCCAAGCAGTGGCAGTCCCAGCAGATCGGAAGATACCACACATCCCCCTACCCTACAAACTTTAACACATGTAATATCGGAAACAGAACACCAACATGGTGAGCAATTACATAGTCACATATTGCTCCAGATGTTTGGGGCGCCTAACTACCCTCTGCCTACTTCTGCGTGAGGCATGAGGTTCTCCACTACACACTACACACCCTCGCGGGTAGGCTCCCTTCCTCCCCGGGTCGGCTCCTCACCCATGACCTCTTCATCAATGACCTGGGGAGGGAGGTGGCATTTAGCCACCCTTCCTAGATTCCATATCCTCCCCTCCTGGGTCTTTACCGCATTTTTGAACAGTTTTACAATCTTCGTTGGTTTAGTGAATTCATACCAATGCGCTCTGCCTGTAGGTGCTCTGATTCTTACTGTGTCCCCTACCTTGAACCCAACCTCGTTCACCGAGTGTAGCCTGTCAAACTTTTCTTTCCTCTCTATCATGGCTTTGTGCTGCTTGTCCAGCCCTTGAGTTTCCCTAATGTGCCCTGTCCACCCCTTCTGCCACCCCATCTAACCTGGTGTAACTTCGTGTTAGGCTTCCTAGCTCTGAGTAGTTTGAAGGGGGTGATCCCCGTTGTTTGGTGAGGAGTTAGGCGATACGCCTCTAGACGTTTTCTCATCTCCTCTTTCCAGTTCAGACCATTGGTTCTTGCCAGTTGGATGCCTTCTTTGAGCGTTTTATTGAATCTATTCCGTTGGTCTCGGGGTGGTACAGTGCGCAACGTTTGTGCATAATCCCATTGTTCTCAAGGAATTCCCCCATCACTTTCGAGCATGGCTGTACCCCATTGTCCGTCAGGAGACTACTTGGTAGACCTTCCTGGAGAAACAGTTCTTGCAGGAACTCAATGACCACTTTTGTGGTTATTTCAGACACCATCTTCACCTCTGGCCACCTGGAATACAGGTCCACGAGCACAAGGATGTAGGGCGTGCGAAGTTCACCTGCGAGCGGCCCTATTATGTCCAATGCCACTTCTTCCCAAGGCCCCACAGGTGGTGGTCTGCATTGCATGGGAGGTGTGTGTTGTTTCAGGACTTTGTCACTCGTGGTGCATGGTATACAGCCCCTGACCTTTCTCTATATCATGCTGTCCATATTTGGCCACCAGTAGTCTTCCCGCATTCTCTGCTTGGTTTTGGTGATACCCAAATGTCCCTTGTGGGCGAGATCGATAAGATATTCCCTTAACACACTGGGAGGGATCAGCCTTGTGCCACAGAACAGACACTCATCGGAGATGGATAGTTCGTCCTTGACCATCCAGAACAGTCGTAGGGTGTCATTCTGTTTGTCTTGGTGATTCCAGTTACCCTTTACCTTCTCAGTCGCCTTCATCAACAGGTCATCGTTTCTTAGAGCTTCTTTTCAATTTACCTCACCTACAGCTCCTTGGGTGATCGCGCATACCTTTTCTGCCAGTGTCTCGTCCTGATCTTCGTCGTTGTCTCCACCTACTTGTTGTTCTCCCATTTCGCCCACCAGACGTGAAAGGCAGTCAGCGGCCAAATTCTTCGCCCCAGGAACATATTCTACATCAAACGTATACTCCTGAAGATTCACCACCCAACGTCTGATTCTACTTGAGATGGCGTCAAGTCCTTTTTTGTTGAAAACCTCTACCAGGGGTTTGTGATCCGTTCTCAGATTGAACTTTGCACCCCAGAGGAAGTCCCGGAATTTGTTCACAGCCAAGTGCACAGCTAAGGCCTCCTTCTCTATCACTGAGTAGTTCACCTCAGACTTCTTGAGAGATCTAGATGCGAAGGCTATTGTCTCCTCTCCACCCACGCCCATCTGGGTCAGGACCACTCCTAGTCCCTTAGAGTTCGCATCAGTCGTCATAACCGTTTTCCTATTTGGCATAAACGCTTTGAGGCTAGGGGCTCCTGCTAGGGCTTTCTTCACCTCTTCGAACTCCCTCTGGCATTCTTCATTCCACACGAACTTCACGTCTCTTTTCTGTAGTTGGCGTATGGCGTATGTCCTGCTTGCAAAATTCTGCACAAACTTGCTGTAGAACTCCAGCATGCCCATGAATGATTTGATTTCTTCCTTGTTTTTTGGTGGGGCCAAACCGATTATGCTGTCCTGGAGCTCAGCTTTAGGCTGAATGCCTCTAGACGTTATCTTGTGTCCCGAGAAATCAAGATCCTCACACCTAATCCTGCATTTTTCTCTCTTCACTGTTAAGCCCTGTTCTCTGAACCTCGCCAGCACTTGTCTTAACCTATTGTTGTGTTGTCTGTTGTCTCCACCAAATATGAGCACGTCGTCTTGGTAACACAACACACCAGGGATGCCGCTGAGAATGTTACTCATCAGTCTTTGGAATACCGATGCAGCCGAGACTAGGCCGAACGGCATGCTCTTGAATTTGTAGGCCCCCATGGGTGTCACGAACGCCGTAAGCTCTTGGGAATCCTCGTGAAGTCTGATCTGAAAATAGGCAGAGGTTAAATCCAACGTCGAGAACACTCGTGCTCCTTCCAATCTGCTCATCATTTGGGTGATGTTGGGTAGCGGAAACTTGTCTACCACGAACTCTTTATTCAGTGCTCTGAGGTCTATGCACATACGGACAGAGTTATCCTTTTTCCTGGCTGCGACGATCGGCGCCAGCCACTCCGTTGTTTCCACAGGTTCAATCACCCCTAGGTTGCACAGTTTCTCAAGCTCCGCTCTGACTGCTTCTTGTATGGATATTAGTAGGTTTCTCACCTTCGCCACCACTGGCACAGCATGCTACTTCAAATTTATTTTATGTGAGTAATTTTTGAGGCACCCAAGTTCCCAGCTGAACACCTCCTTAAATTCCTCTTCAATGTTACCAGACCTCACCTCTATTTCCTGCACTAAGATTAGGGGGGTTTCGTTAGGGTTGAGGTACACTCCCAGATCCTTTTGTGCTTGCCAACCTAGTATGTTATCCCCTACTAGTGATACATATATCTTGGAGACTGTTAATCTGTCTTTGTACCCCACTGTGCCCCAAAAGTAGGCCTTCATATTGATGGGACGATTCCCATAACCCCCTAGCCTGATATCCATTTTGTTCAGCTTTAGTTTACCTTTTTTCACCCCTTCAAACTCCTTAGCATTGATGATAGTGATTTTAGAACATGAATCGAACAGTGCTTCTAAACCAGTCTCTTCTATTGTTATTCTGTCTTTCGGATAGCTAACTTGTCCATCCTGCACTTGTAAAACAATCTCATCACACAAACTTGTAGCACTTTCTTTTCCCTGTTTCTTGTATCCTTGACCACTCCAGCAGTACTGTCTGAAGTGATCCTTCTTACCACACTTACTGCAAGTATATTTCAGTGTGGGGCAATTCCTATCATTCGCCATGTGTCTTTGCTTGCCGCATCTATAACAGTTACCTTTAAAGCTCCACCCCCCTTTGCTCTAAGTTTGTTCTCTCTGCACCTTCTTTAGCTCTTTAACTGCTAACACTTCTTCGCTTTCTGTCACCACTTCACTCACTTTGACCTTATTCTCAACGACCTTATTCTCGCTGTCTTGTTTTATCTCATTCACACACAGCATCATGTGTTCAACCTGCCTGGCTATGATCAGTACCTCCCTTAGCGGAGGATCATCTTTCAGCCATAATTCCTCCCGCACACGCTCTGTCCTACATGTCAATACAAACTGGTCCCTGATCCTTTCTTCACACGCGCCACCAAACTTGTAAGCCTCTGCCTAGGGGTAATACTACTCATATGGAACTGTCTGTCAGAGCCAGACCATGGAGACAGAGCAGGCAAACTGAGAGTAGCTGTGCCTCCCTCTGTCTGAAAAGTGCTGACATTATTGAGGGGACAGTGTCCCCCTCACAACACAGACTGGACATCTAATTAGCAAGGTATTACTCTGCTTATTATGACTGGTGACAATTCCCTTTGTGTGCAGACTGCATGCTATGTTATTTAGTAGTATAGAAGTCAGAAAGAGCTGTCACTTCAAGTGACCATTTTGTCTAATCGCCTGCACATCTTTGCGATTTTCATTTGTTACGCCCATAATCCAAGCACTGAACCTCTGCAGAATTATTTTAATAAAAGACAGTAAATTTAGTACTTACAATATTTACAGTATGGCAGGCATCCCGCAAGCGCAATGGAAGCCTTCGCGCAGACAACAGATGACTTTGTGCTCCCCTTAAAGTGAAACCTTTTCACTAACAGTATTTCCGCTGGCAAAGCGGAAGCATTTTTTGGTGGAAAAATAATTCCCAATACGGCCATAAGGAAGGTATATGTAGGGTATCAGACACATGATTTTGGAGCATGAATCCTTTTCTGGATTCACATGCTGTACATTATTCTGCCATCTAGTGATTGAGCCCGGAATAGTGTTTTTCTTGCTTGGGGCATCGTTGACTACCATTTGGTGCTAGGTCCATCCCTTGTGTGACGTCAGACGGCACCCTGGAAATTCCTGTGTGTGGTAGCCATTTTCAGATCCTGTTTTCCGCTGTTGGGTCTGATAGCAAAGGGAGATACTCCGAAGATTTGGATGAAATCCCTGAAGAAATCACAGAATTCGAGTAAAAAAAACATTGATCATCGACACCAAAAACACTGGAGATGAAGAAGGACCTACGGACACCTTATTTCCGTCGGGAGACCCCGACGGAGCAACTACGCAGATGGATCAACAGAGGGCGAGGTAGGGGCCATGGGAAATACCCCTTTTAAATTTGCTTTAAGTGCCACCACAAGTTTGTACAGTGCAAGTTTGCACAGCGCAACCTCTGCCTGCAGAGAGAGCGCAAGGATAAGGACTGCAAGGCCTGCGCGATGTTCATGTGGAAGACACTCAAGGTACGCCGACAGCAGAGGGAAGACCACTACGCACCCATGCTCCAAAGCCAGAAATAGATTTCATTGAGGGACTTAGACCTCTGAAGCGACGAGGACGACCAGGGAGTATCTGCAGAATCAACCCACGAGGGATCAGACATCGAAATCCTCGAAGGAGATGCCAAGAAGAGGCGCACCGCAAAGAAGGTGACAGAGAAAAAGACGGACAAGGCAAGAAACCCTCAACCATAGGAAACCAAGGGCCACGCGAAAAGAAGGTGCAAAAGGCAGCCCAGGCGTCGAAAACCACAGATCTCATACCATCAAGGGAAGATTGTCTAAATCAACAAAGGCAAGCGCCGAATGAGAGGCCACGAAGGGAAAGACCACAGCCTCGGAGCCAGAAGCCACCACACCCAAGAAGAGGATCTCCCCGGCCTCAGATGTCGAAAGGGCCCTCGAGGTGGAGAAAAAGAAAAAGCGCCTCGAAGCAGAAGTAGTGGCACTCCTTCAATGAAAAAAGCAGTTTAACAAAGCGCTGAAGGAATTCCAAATTCCCACGAAACCCACTGGCGCCGCCAAAAATGCCAAAGAAGAGGAAGTGATCCTCGAAGCTCCGGCAACCCCGGAACCGCACTAGGAAACCGTCGAAGACGAACTCAACGATCCAGAAGAAGAGGAATCCTCTGGGACTTTCAGGGATAAATGGAACGACCTTGACATACAAAGCCCAGAAGAGGTGGTCTGTAGCTTTCCCTCAAAGGCTTCGCCACCAGCCGACATTGCCTTCTACAACAGCCTCATCAACAGAGTAGCTGATACCTTTGGGTCCCCTTAGAGGAGGAGAAAGTAGACTCCCTTTTCCTCCTAGAGACTTTGCCACCATCCACCAAAGGGACACAATATCTCCCAATGCTACCAAGCATCCTGGACCAGGGCAAGGAGGCTTTCAAGGAGCTAGCCCCAGCAAAGGGGGTAACCCCAAGGGTGGAGAAAAAATACAAGCCATCCACTATAGACCCAAAACACATTCTGGGAAACACAGTGCCAAATTCTATCATTGTCCCCACGGCAAGAAGAAGAGGCAATGCCCACTGGCCAACTCCAGAGAGAGAAACCAAAATAATGGACATGGTAGGGAGAACGAGAGAGAAACAAGCAGCAACGCAATGGCACATTGCAACTCCAATGCTCTTATTAACAAGTATGGCCACCAACAATGGGATGACATCAAGGAAATGATGAACAAGCTCCCAGAAGAAGATAGAAAGAGGGCAAAATCTATCATACAAGAGGGAAATAAAATAGCTGGCACCTGCATAAATCAGCCCTAGACGCTGCCGATACACCCAGCAGACAAATGTGCACAGGCACTACGTTGAGAAGGCACCCCTGGCTCAGAATTTAAGGCTTCAAACAAGAGGTACAAACCTTAATAATCAACAGGCCCTTCACAGGAGTCACCCTGTTTGGAAGTGAAGCGGATCAATCTGCAAACAAAAAGAACAATGAGGCTGCCAGAGATATGGGAGCCCTACAACAGAGGGGCACCTTCAAAAGAGGAGGATTTAACACCAGAAGAACCACAGGTAGATGAGTTTTCTCAACAGATCAACAACAACATCAATCTCATGGCAGTGGGCAGCAATCGAAATAGCATTCCGGATACCAAGGCTGGCAACAGCAGCCAAGGCAGTCAGCCCAGGGCAGATGAAGAGGCAGGGGACAACCCTCAAGAGGAGGAGGAGCAAACTCCAAGTGAATTGCCCACAACAAAAGACCCCCACACAACACCAGTGGGATGCAGAATAGCACACCACCTACTGTAATGGAAAGACATCACCACAGGCAATTGGATTTTAAACGTGGTACACCACAGCTATTGTATAGAACTAACAAACAACCCCCACCAAACGCACCAAAAAAGAAGTTACAAGGAACAGAACTCTTACAATTAAGACAAGAAATAAAGGATCTCCTGCAAAAACAAGCAATAGAGAAAGTACCAAGGAGGGAACACTTCAAAGTAAACTATTCACCTTACTTCCTAGTACCAAATCAAGACCTCACGCTAAGACTCATCTTAGACCTCAGATTCATAGCAAATTCATTCGCACACAGCACTACAAGATGGCAACACTGCAGGAGGTAATCCCACAGCTACAAAAGGGAGATTTTATGGCAACAATAGATCTAAAGGATGCCTATCTCAACAGCCCCATGAACCAAGCTCACAGGAATTACCTCAGGTTCTTCTCCGAGAACGCTCACTACCAATTCAAAGTTCTGCCTTTCGGGATAAAATTGGCACCAAGAGTCTTCACAAAGTGCCTAGCAGCGGTGGCTGCATCCCTAAGAAGGAGAGGGATACAAGTCTATCCCTACCTAGACAGCTGGTTTGTGAAAGCAAATTCAAAACTGAGATGTTACACTCACATCAATCAAGTGATCACAACACTGCAAAAAAATTGGGTCTTCTATAAACCACAAGAAATCATCCACAAGGCCAGGACAATAAAAAACCTTCTTAGGAGCAAGATTAAACTCCAAAGTTTCATGGGCATACCCAAGTCAAAGAAGAATACAAACCATTAAACAAGAAACTCGCCATTTACCAGAAGGACAAGCCTCTGATAGTGAGGACAGTCATGAAGCTCATGGGCATGATAGCATCATGCATTCCCCTCATCACTCCTTTATGCCTCCACATGCTCCATCTGCAAGAGTGGCTATGCAGCAGTTGGTCACAAACAACATCAGGGAGTTAGAAATATCTAGTGGTTGTAACAGAAAGGATTCAAAGAGAGATACAATGGTGGGCATCCAAGAACATAACACTAGACAGACCTTTCAGGACAGAAACTCTCTCCGTGACCATTTCAACAGATGCATCCCACAAGGGGTGGGGAGCACATTCAGGAAACCTGAAAGTATGGGGTCAATGAAACAATATAAAGCACATCAACTTCCTAGAGATGACGACAGTGTTCCTGGCACTAAAGGCATTCCAAGCACATATTGGAAAGAAGACAGTATTAATACAAATGGACAACACCATGACTATGTTTTACCTAAAAAAAAAAACAGAGAACTGAAATCATTCACCCTGAGCAAATTAGCTCAAGAAATATGGAAATGGGCCAATTCAAGCAAAATCAGCCTACACACAATTAACCTGCCAGAGAAAGACAACACAGAAGCGGACCAACTCAGCAGACAAAAACAGCAGTTTGCACGAGTGCGAAAAACTCTAAACAAAAGCGCAACAAATGTCAACCTGCTGCTAAAATAATATGGCAATCTCACACGCTCGCTTAGCTGGCATCAACACTCAAAACATTTGTTTCTAAGCTTAAGCATTGCACATAAACACTATAAAAAGACTTAGTGCCTTTCATGCTTGGCAGACAGTTAGGCCTGGCTTGAAGAAGGGCACAAAGTCACACAGGATTCAAATATGTTCCCCATGTCCTGTAACCTGAAAAAACGGACAATTGAGATAGACTCCACTGGGCTCAGAAGCAAAGCGGCTGTTTTTGGTAACAATTAATTCTGTTGCATCATTTGCCATATTCAAATATTTAGTAGGGGTTAACAAACAGCATGGTGTCCTAATCCCTATTGTTTCCATTTGACAGTATGTTATGTTAGTAGAGATTTGTACAGCACTAGATTGCCATCAGAATGGCCTTGCAGCGCTATTGGTTACCTTCATGCCCATGCCTAGTGGATTCTGTCCTAGACCAGAGTCTGTTTTCAGTCTGAGTAGTATTCTCAGTCGCATGACTATATTTATATTATCATATCAAAACCACTAAGGGAGGGTAGAGGCAAAAGGAGGTAGACTCGTCCACCAAACTGAAATCCAGTAACCAAAGAAAAGTCCCTCCTGCTAGAGAAGAATGGAGATGCAACCTCCTTGTAGGACGGGAAAATAAAATGTTCTTTTAAATAACCCCCACCCACCAGGGTTGCCCCATGGTGGCATGTTTCATCATATGGGTTATCCCTGACCTTCTACAGACTGGGGCATGCTACTACCTGCAAAGACGCGGGAACACTTCACAAACAAATGTTCCTATACACTTATTTGGAATAATGGAGTGGTTTACTTATATATACAAAAAAAAGGTTTTAGGATATCTGACTAGTGGGAAAAATAATTATTACACACCATAATTTGTGAGCGTAATCACCATAATTTATGTGCATAATCATCAATAATAGTTAAAATGTTATGATTTAAATTACAACTCCTTTTTACTCAAATGGTTTGAAAACAATTTGCTTGAAAGTTTTCTTCATAATGTGAAGAAAATTAATGAAATTGTCTTATTAATGGATTTGAGTTTCTTTTGATTTTGGGAGCTTTTTTTCAATGATAAAAACCCACCCCATTAAACACCTTTCAAATTAATACCTACTTATTTCCCATCTGGCATTCTCCTTTCTTCTTATTTTGTATTACATTTGAAAAAGATTTTTGCTAGTTTGGAATGGAAGAAATTCTCTGTTGGTCCTTTATCTGTTTTCGCTTCCTCTCATAATTATACCTGTATCTTCTCCCTCCCATAATTCTGCATGTTTCTTTTGTAGCTTTGGTTTTTATTACTTTTTAATAAATTGTTTCTCACACCACTTGGTAACAAAAGTGTTTTTTCAAACAAAATGATTCAAACAATTGTCCAGATGCATTTAGATGCTGTGCACAGGCTTTTAATGGGATTAGCTGGATAAAGCGTAAAGTTTATCTCAATCATATATTGATCATTACCCAAGCTCGTAGATGATCATTGTTGTCAAGCAGTAAAACTACATTTTATAATTTTATTTTGCAGCGAATATGCCTGACCACTATCCAGATCGACTTGATGATGTGATGGAATATATCCAAGATACCATTAAGAGACTGAAGAGATCATCGGACAGACAAACTCAAAGTCTTTCAAAAAGGGAGCGGAGTCGACAAAAGGTAGCAGCAAATATGGATAATTACTCTAAAAAGACAGGAAAAGACAGAAGGCGAAAGAACAAGGGTTGTGTTTTAAAGGAAATCCATTTAAACGTGACTGACCTGGATCTGGGATATGAAACCAAAGAGGAGCTTATCTTTCGGTACTGCAGTGGGACCTGCAATGCTCCAGAGACCACGTATGACCAAATCTTAAAAAATTTAACTAGAAAGAAAAAGTTTGCAAATGACAAAGTGAAACAGGCTTGTTGCAGACCCATCGCCTTTGATGATGACCTTGCATTTTTAGATGATAACTTGGTTTATCACACACTACGGCAACATTCCGCAAGAAGATGTGGATGTGTCTGACTGGTTAATATCACAACAATACAGTGAGTAGTTCCATTCCTGCGAGTAGTGCAAACAGAGGGATCAGGTTCCCAGGAAAAAGCCTTCTGAGGAAGGAGAAGAGGACCAAGGGCGATGCAATGCAGTCGACAAGGGAGCCTCCAGGGGAGAAATAGCCAGCGCCAGAGCCACGGATAGGACAGGAGTCACTAAGAGTTGTTTATGGCTGGTCTGGCAGCATTGATGGATGGGTGGATGTGCTTTAACCATTTCGTTGGGTATGGTTAACCAAAGAGGATGGTGAGATCAGTTTATAGGCTTGAACACAACCAACTATATATTGTATTTTGAGCATTTTGTTTCAACCACTTTTTGCCATTACAATGAGAATTGCTACTGGGTGATTGAACATAACAACATTTAAAATCATAGGGTTCTTTCTGTTTGAAGATGGCCTTTGGAAACATACAGAAGAGTGTCTTTTACTTTAACAAGCACATCAAAATGTAAACAAGACACACTTGCCTTAACTGTTTAATTTATGGCGGGATGAGGAGAAGGACAACTGTAAAGTGTTTGGGGTAATTGTTCGAAGTCTTGCAGGTAATGTTTTAAAGTACTGAGATCTCACTGGACTGTTGCCCTTCACGAGACATTGTGGATTTAAGCATTGTGTGTAGTGGGGTGTTAGTGTATCCTGCTGCACAACACGCTAGGCATTTCTTCTGGTTTACAAAAAAAGACTAATTTCTCTTGCATAACAGTACATCTATGATTGGTCATTGCGACCAACACTTGACTATTTGATGCCATGCATCCATTCAAATTCATAAATATATAATAGATATTTATTGAGATTTAAGTTATTGTTATTTATTATAGTCCAATTATGAACCTTTTCTCTTTTCTTATTTATTAAAGACTTTCTTCAAAGGTGCCAAAGTGGAACATGTTCGCAAGATTTAAGCTGGGAACAAGAATCCAAGTGTTAACATTTACAAAAAACAAAAGAATCACTCACTTTACCTTTTTAAACAAAAACTACTTTGCTATTGCATATCAATAAAATGTATGTAAGGTTGATTAAGGACGTCCCAAGATGCATATTTAGTAACAATATTTCCTAAACCTGATAATTTGTTTCCAATCTCTATTCTGGCTAGCACATTGCAGTGTGTTGTAGCAATGTGTTATTAACATACACTGGCATATTATTGATGACGTTTCACCATTATGACTAATCTATAAAAAGTTCTGTCTAAAATATTCAGGACATTTCTAAATGATTACAGAAAAGAAACAAAACTTTGTAAAACATGATGAGAGTAGCAAATTCAACACAATACTTCATGATCCACTTGGCACACATGTATTACTCATCCACTAAGAACCATTCTTTCTACACAAGGTGGGTAGAGTTTCTTTGTAAGAGAAGGAGTGCACAAAGAATATTAATGCTTTGCAATTGGCTCAACATAGATAGCCTTCTTTCGGCTGCTGGGAAATGGTTAATGCGAGTAACAAAGCGCACCTAGGCTATCAGCCACACCATCAATTTAAAATTTCTGCTAAGTATTAAGTCCTGCAAAAATATTTCTCCATTCGGTTTGTGCATTGTTAATGCTAGTTCCTGGATATTATTAGTTTTCAAGGAAATAATTTCCAGTATTCTTAAACAAAGCCCCACTCATAATTTCCATTGTACTTATAGTAAACTGGCACTGTAAAATGTTAGCCCTGGGCATATTAGTAAGAGCTAGTATGTGCAATAACGTTTTCAATATTAGAAGATTGTTAACATGCATTTCTTGAAATTTCCCTTTTATTAGTACCTTGTTCACAAAGCGGATGGTCATCAATTTCCATCAGCCTTTCAAGAGCAAAATAATAGGGTCCTACACCAGTTTAAATGGTTTTAATTCAAATTGGTGCATTGGTAATAAACCCTTTATTGCTGCTTCACTGGTTGTGGACTGCCTGCCCAAATAAATGTGCACCATGCAATCAACAGGCTTATTAATTAACTAAATGTTCCCTAAAGCAAGAGGGTAAAGTTTGTGATTTTCCCAACTGTATCAAAGAAAATAGTCATACTTCTCTACAGGTTTTACTTCACATGTCTCCGTCATTTTGTGTCATTCAACCAAAGTTCTCTACAGACTTTATTTTTGTACAATATTCATTTTATAACTTTTTACAAAATAAAACTCATTTCTATCATCAACTGCATTGTCTTTTTCTATGACAAACAGCCTTCTAACATATTTACTTACATACAATGATAAGTGTGGTGGTTTAATCAACTAGTTTGCATGTTGTAAGACACAGATTTGAATCCTGGAAGAGCACTTTCTTCTTTAATTCCTATGAGGTTCCTAAAATAAGGACCACTGAGGTGGGTAACATTAACACCTGCTTCCTAAGGCAGTATGAAACCACATGAATGTGGAGCAAGTAGATAACCAATAGCAACACAAGGAACTGTTCACCTGTTATTTAAAAACCTACAAAAATGAACCAGAATCACAACAATGCTATCTTGAGCATTTAAGTGCGAACACGGTCAAGCTGGAGATTAATACAAAAAATGAGGATGTTTTGATTCAGAAAGGCCTTGTTATTCCATTAACATTCCAGCTGTTGCCCAACTTATGTCCTCCTATATGAGCAATAAGTGTTTCAAGCATTCCAGCAGACCTAGACTGCTAGGAAATATGAGAATACGAGGCTAATGGAGGTGCACCAGGTAAAGGAAGTCCAATTAGATGTCTTTGACGAAAGTTCTTTATTTTTCACATTTAATTTCTTTGTGTTTACACAGAAAGTCCAGCCAATGCGTTTCGTTCCACATCAGGGCTGAAAACCAATATATAAAAACACATCAACAACACAGCACAATAATCAAAATAAATTTATATAAATACATCAAGACACGGCACAAGACACCACCAATTCAAGCAAGAATAACTGAAAAAGACAATCACAATTAGGAAAATGTAAAATTCTAAGAACAAAACAGAAAGAGAAACATTACTAACCACACCAAAAAAACATATATAAATGGAATAACATAAAATAAAAGACACAAAAATAAACAACAAACAGAGGGAAACATGTTTTGGATACATACTATAATAATTAGCTAGGATTATTATTAATTTATTTTAATTTTATTGTTTATTTTAATTTCCATACAATCCCCAGTGACTTAAAACACATAACTGGCTCAAATGTAGAGAAGATTCTCAATCTCCTCATATACCTCATGTTGTGAGTGGTCACAGTCAAGGACTTACCAGTTTGAACTTAAATGTAATGCCCATAATAGGAGCAAAGAGAATTCCCTAAGCAAAAGAAACAATCCACACAAAGGAACAGAAAAGTCAAAACCAATTATGAGTATGCTTATAAAGAGAAACCAAAAAATCTGGTAAACACAAGGCCACAGCCACCAGAGGTGTTGAGGGGAGAGTACAATTAATTTCAAATACACACCAGTGGCACCAATTTGCTCTTATGTCTAACCTTAGATATCTTGATACAATCAAATATATTCCCAAATTCATGAGACACAAAGGCTCCAGCTCAGATTTGTTGGAGATAGAAAATGTACAAAGGGCATCAGGGTGCCCACGGTAAATGCCTGATAGAAAAAACATTCAGTCATCACCGGTGTTATAGAGAAAGCTGAATCATTCCAAGTCAATATTACATGTGTATATGGTGAGGAAGTTCCCCAGGCACCAAAAAAGGAGCATCAAATGGACTGCAGCTACTATTTGTATGTGTAGTGTATACGCGCCTCGTAACGATATCACCATTAAGTTGCATTTCATGCCACCCACATTTTCTGCCTTTCCTATTGTAGTTTCCAAAAAGTCTATCCCATTCCATAAGAAAACTCTAATCCATGTGGCCCTTGTTGCTAGTGAAATAGTCCTGCTTGAAAATGTATAATGCTGATGATACCTCACAAGCTCGATAGTTGGGTCACAGGATACAGGAAGATGTATATAAAAGATCGGTTGACTTAACAAAGAAACTCGGTCTGAAAAAACATTTGTGCACGTGCACAGAGTTAAACATTCTGTAATAATGAAGAAGACAGTGTTCGGGAACCTATTCCCCCTATTCATAAAGAATTAAGGGAAAGAGAGGGAGGAATCAAAATTAAGAGCCCAGGCTTGACCCAAGTCCCTCGTTCTGCTTCCAAATAACATATATATTACGCACTGGCCAACAGTCGCCTATATTTCGTTTACTGCATTACGTATATCTGCAAAGTCATTGACCATTTCGAGTGGCACCTCAGAGTCTGCCCCTCCATATTAATTAACGCGTACCTGCATAAAACTCATATGGCTAGTTATGCCAACAAAGCCATAGACCCCCTCCAACTACCCCTTTTGGTATTTAAATGTCATTGCCCTCGTCACTGTATTTATCATTCATAAATATCTTATTAAAGTCACAGGTGAGTCGTGAATATCGGATAGGAATAGCAAAAACCAAGTCATAGGAGAACTCATGGTATCGCTGCCATGGGTCAAAATAGGTTTTTGCATGGTATTGGTCAGGAAAATTGTCAGCCATGTTGAAATATCAAATTAGAATGTAACCAGTCCCAACACCTCACTGTCAGATGTGAAGGATAACATCTAGGCACTTAAAGTCACGATACTGACATAGGGAATAGCCAAAATCAAACAATTAATCAATATTTGATAGAAAGATCAAGGATTAAGTCATTAGCAAATAAATGGCATTGCAGCCACGGCTCACAAGATTAGCATAGCACAGTCGGGGAAGATATCGGCCATATTAAAATATCTCATTTAAATGTAACAAGTCGCAACACCTTCCTGTCAGCTACACAGGGTAACCACCAGGAATTAAAATAGAATAGAATAAATGCTAGGAAACATGACACTGGTGAACCTAACCATCAGAACCAAGTAATAGTACTTTAAGATTTATATTAAGGTCTAGCTTGACAGTGCAGCTGTCATCATTCCTGATGTGATCATCAGAAAAGAGACTTAAGAAGCAGTACTGAGAGAGAGGCTTCGCTTCATCCAAATGTAGATTTCCTGGACTATAGATTTTGATTGGACAGAGGTTGATTGCTTCCACTGAGATTTTTGCCCTGTGTGCAAGCTTATGCTCAATACAGCAAAACTAATTTGTTTATGGTGACAAACCAATGATCGAAGTTATAGGCCTGATCTGTTTATAATGAAAAGTAACGACAATATGTAGAAGGCCTGGCTTGTGTGTTGTGAAAAGCATAGGTTAAAGCCAGTAGGCCTTTAAAGGCAGATTGTCATTACACTGTGTTAAAAACTTGTAGACTGTATTATGCTACATTGACTGACAGATCACCACAATAGGCAAGGGTTTTGGTGTGATGATCTCCAGTAACAAACCCTGGGGGTAGACCATTTGCACTTTAGGAATCCTTGTTATGCCAATTTAGGAAGGATCTATATTGTTTTACCAATTGCAATTTTGTACATATTTGTAATTTATAACTGTATACTGATATTTGCTTTGATAGAAAGCTTACGCGGGATACATTAGACCTTATTTGGTATTTGCTAACAAACCAGTGATAAAGGCTATACAACTAATTGCTTTACTGGAACAAGTTAGGTCAGAGGTTATAGATGTAATCCTTTTACAATGAAAATGTACGACAGACGCAGTGGGCCTGCCTTTTTATTTATTGTGTAAATCATATGTCAAAGCCAATAGGCCATTAAGGGTGGAAGTTTGCGTATAGTTATAATTTTCTGTTTGTATGCCTCAGGGTTAGTTTCTGGCAGCAACTTTATAGAATTCAGTGGACCCACTGGGATTATTTATGTCAAATGCCAAAAGTCTGATCTATTTATTTTGAAGAGTTACGACAAAGGAAGTACGAGCCTGATCAATTTATTGTGAAAAGTGTTAGTTAATGCTAATATGCCTTTAAGGGCTGACTGTCATTACATTGTGCTAACGGTTGTAAACAGGTATTTCGTTACATGGACAGATTACAGTCGCTGGCAAGGGTTCGGTGTTGGTTACCCCCTGACAATCACTTGGAGTTAAAGACTTGCAATGTGATCATTCCGAGGCCTTTTCAGAAGGGCTGTATATTGCTTTGCCAACTTTAATTTGGTATATATTTATAGTTTTATGACTGTCTGCCTAGTAGTTGCCAGCTTGCGGTCATTGCAGACTTGGTTGGTTAGGGTGATAAATCAATGATAAAGGCTGTAGGCTTTATTTACTCACTGGGAAAAGTTATGTCAATTGCCAAATGTCTGATCTGTTTATTATGAAACGTTATGACAAAGGTAGCAGGCCTGCCATACATATTGCGAAATGCATTTATTTAATCCAAATTGTTATTTTGCCGTGTTGAAGGCCTTACACTAGTATTTTGAAACATGGAATCTCGCAAATTAATTTATAAAGCAAACGTTTTGGTGTTGGTTACACCTGTGGATAAACCATTGGTGTAGAAGATTTTAACTGTAACAATTTTTGTAAGCCCTTCTCAAGAGTTTTCAACTATCTTTGGAAGTGTATATGTTAGAAGAATGTGCATGCCTTACCATTGAGAATGATGCAGGTAAATGAGATCATTCAAACTCGTCACCTGGATTGAAGTTTTCGATCTGCAACTCATGCAACTCATGCAACAACTATATGTTTACAGCAAGTGTTTTTCTAGATCACTTGCTGTACCAAATCCTGAAACCTAGTGTTGGGTTTGGAAAACATTGTTTACTTCAAGATTTAAGTTGCAGTTTTGAGAATGAGCTGTAATTACTTAGTGAAAATTCAAAACGCATCTAAAAGCCTACCTCGACCCATGAGGAGGTTTGGACCTATAAAATACTGAAGAGAATTCGAAGAGCGATTTACCCCGAAAGGGACCACCTAAAGAGAAAACTCAGAAGAATGTATTTAGGTTCACAAACTCTGCCAAATCAATCAGTACTTCATCATAGAATCTACCATTTTCAGGGAAGGATGGTGTTAGAAATGGGGTTACCAATTCTACCTGGGGGGGGTAGCATGGAGCAGAGCGGGCAGGCCAAACTCCTGAGGACATGTGTGAAGCATCCACGCAGTACCCACAGACGACACACCAGGCACACCACAAAAGAGACACAACGCCAGTTCTGATTGGAAAAAGAATAACTTTTGTATTAGGTCCAACCTGCAAAGGTAAAACACAGTAATCACAATGGGGCGCCAACTGGCGCCAGGGCAATGGATGCCAGGGGGATTATTTAAAGGAAAATGGGAAAAGTAAGAAAAATGTAAGTAAGTCCATTGGTGTCCAGGCTGAAATAAAAAGAGTGTTATCACATGACCTGAAATAGCAGCAATATCAAGGTGAGGGAGAGAAACACTAGGCATGAAACATCAGGGTCAATACTGCAGGGAAAACGTATGCTTTAATCCTCGACGCAACCTTAGCAGTAGGCTTTAAGCAGAACATAAAACACTAGGCATAACACCGCAGGCCTGGCATTAGCATCTCCTGTGTAAAGAACCTTAAACACCTAGCATCAACAACTGGCCCAGGCATGCAGCAGTCCTAAATCCTTCCTAGAAAAACAGTAGGCCTCAGGGGCATTATCCTTGGGCAGGAACCATGGTGCGCATACAAATGGCATAGAACATATCAACAGTGGGCACCATCATATAGGCGGAACAAGGGACCTACCAACCTCCCTTGGCATGAACACATTAGGTGAAACCTATGCGGAGGCATATAACTCACTATACCTCAACAGCCCAAAGCATAGGAACAGGGAGGCGCAACTTTAGCAGTAGCACCGTTGCCCATGAACGCAAGGAAAACATCAGCAGAGGGACATCTGGGCATCTTCCTCAACGTGGGGGCATCATTCAATAAATCAACCCTTGGCAGATGTTCTGCTAATGCCCAGTTCAGGAGCCTCAGTTCCCTCCGGGCCTCTTCAGTTTAACAGGGGCCAACGGGGCCCGACAACAGTTTCCAGCCGGGCAAGACAGCCTCCGTGGCAGCAAAACACCAGTCCTGGGGGCCGGCACCGTCCAAATTCCCCGACACGCGCCCTCCAACCCTCTCACTGTTGAGCCCCACTCACCGGGCTCTCTGCGATGTCTCTGGACTCCTGTGTGGCTCTGTAGGCGCTGCAGGGCTCTCTTGCCAGCTGCCGCCTCACCCGGGCTCCGTAATAGCTGGGCTGGTGCTGTGGGGCTCTCCTTTCCCCTGCGGGGCTCTGTACGTGCTGCAGGGCTCACACTCCTCTGTGGCTGGCGCGGGGCTTCCTTGTCCAACCGGGAGCCTCACAGATCACCGGCAGCACCTTCTCGCGGCTTCAGGCCGCCACCGCTGCTTAATAATAATAATAGTTGCATTTGTAAAGCGCATGGTTACACTGAACCAGTGTGTCTCTGCTTCACCCGGGTCCCGCTGCGAGGGGCCCCGGACTTCAATAGGCAGCAGGGATTTTCGCTGCGGAGGGTGCAGGCACCAACAGAGTGCCTCGAGGCCCCCCTCTGCCTTCACCAAACGTTCGCTGCACCGTGAGCACTCCACAGCCCCTCCGGCTTCTTCCTGTTGCCCGGCCAATCGGTGAGCGGCTTCCTAGGGCGCGCCCGCAGCCGCCAACGACAGCGTGGCTTGCGGGGGGCGCGGCAGCCTGATCCAATGGCTGCGTGGCTGGCGGGGCGTGGCCTATGACGCGGCCGACGCCCCCGCCCTGTGACGGTGGATTGCGTCAACTTCCAGGGCCCAGCGCGGCGTTCCATAATCCCGCGGCGGCCCTCCTCAGATTCCGGGGGCCGCAGCGGAGGCTGCAGACTGCAGCGACACTTCTCTTGACCTCACGCCGGGTCGCGGCGGTGATTCCCCGACGGCGATGAGGGGCACCCTCTCCAGGTACGTCCGTCGGCCCGGGCCGCAGCGGTGACTTCACATCAATTCTGAAGTGCGGGGTAGGCACCCGCGGAAGAACATTCACACGCGGGGTAGGCTCCCGCTGGGGTAAGGACGCTCCCCCAGGCAGCGCGATTCGGGCACAGCACTTAGAAGGCACAGCGCTTAACTTAACAACACGTGGGGCACAAAGGCAACCTCTTCCAGCTGCGCAGCGCTAGCAAGCACGCAGCGGTTCTTCTCAGTACAGTTCCCCCCAATAACAGTTCTCTGGGGCCCCACAGCGCTTCCAGGTAGCACAGCTCCTTGGGGGCACAATCCTCCTACTACAGCGCTTTAGCACACAGCGCTTCTTTTAGGCACACAGCGAAAGGGGGCGGACAGTCTCAGCAGCAAGCCTCAGGGTAACACTCCTCACCTCCTGGGGGGTGGGTCCAAGATGCTCCTTCCCCTCTGGGCGCAGCGCTT